>NC_052152.1:39314045-39918212 GCF_902713615.1 Scyliorhinus canicula | reverse complement strand
GGCACTGCCCCTGGCTTGGCTCAATTATGCATTGGATTCTGTACAATATATTTGCCAATAGAATTTTTATTTGGACAGTCAGTAAAAAGGATTGCATTCAGCCCTCCATAGCCTCTGCGGTGCTCTGCTGAGGCTTTTGGGCCCCATTTGTGCATGTATTTTAAAACTTGTTAAATTTGCTGTTCACTTAAGAACTTAGGAACTGGAGCAGGCCATTTAGCCCCTCAAGTCTCTTCCACCATTCAATACAATCATGGCTGATCGGACACTTTAATGCCTTTTTTCCCCACTATCCCTAACCCTTTATGTTATTGTTAATCAGAGGTCTATCAATCTCTACCTTAAACATACTCAATAAGAATTCCAAAGATTCACAAACCCCTGTATAAGGTCTCAATGAGATCATTGCTCACTCTTTGAAACTCTAGGGAATACAGGCCCAGTTTGCCCAATCTCTCTTCATAAGACAGTCTCACCATCCCCAGAACAAGTCGGGTGAACCCTCATTGTTTCGCTTCCTTCTATGGTAATAATACCCTTACTGACGTGTTTCATATATGTGAAAATCACATTTGCAAAGAGAAGGAGGGACCTGGGTGTCTTTGTTCATGAACGACTATACTGCCCTTTTCTCTCTGAATCCATCCAGCAAGGATGCTCGCAGAGCTTTGTGGGGGAGACCTACCGCAGATCGGCCCAGAGGGCGCCAGAAAGCTTGAATTTCCTATCAGCCTGGTGGAGCTGTCCAGGACCGTCAACATCCTCTCCAGGACCTCTGGGCTGCATGGACCGACCGGGGAGGTTTTCAGGGCATTCTGCGATGTCCTGGGAAACACTACAGGGGTCCTGGGGTCTGGGTGTAAAAAGTATCACAACCAGGGAGATGTCCCTTTCAAGGTGCAGGGCCATTATTTCCCTGCAGCCCAAGAAGGTGGATCTCTGCCTGCTTAAGTGGCCCGGTCTCTCTCCCAGCATGGACTGCAAGATCTTAGTAAGAAGTCTTACAACACCAGGTTAAAGTCCAACAGGTTTGTTTCAAACACGAGCTTTCGGAGCACGGCTCCTTCTTCAGGTGAATGGAAAGGCTTGTTCCAGAAATGTTTATATAGACACAGTCAGAGATGCCCCGGAATGCGAGCACCTGCAGGCAATCAAATCATCAAAGATGCCGAGAGAGAGGTAACTTCAGGTTAAAGAGGTGTGAATTGTCCCAAGCCAGTTCAGTCGGTAGGCCTCTGCAAGTCCAGGCTTGTTGGTGGGGGCCGAATGTAATGCGACATGAATCCCAGATCCCGGTTGAGTCCGCATTCATGCGTGCGGAACTTAGCTATAAGTTTTTGCTCAGCAATTTTGCGTTGTCGCGTCTCCTGAAGGCCTCCTTGTAGAATGCTGACCCGGAGATCAGAGGCTGAATGTCCTTGACTGCTGAAGTGTTCCCCAACTGGAAGGGAACAGTCCTGCCTGTTGATAGTCGCACGATGCCCGTTTATTCGTTGTCGCAGTGTCTGCATACATTGGCGAGACCATGCAGACACTGCGACAACGAATAAACGGGCATCGTGCGACTATCAACAGGCAGGACTGTTCCCTTCCAGTTGGGGAACACTTCAGCAGTCAAGGACATTCAGCCTCTGATCTCCGGGTCAGCATTCTACAAGGAGGCCTTCAGGAGACGCGACAACGCAAAATTGCTGAGCAAAAACTTATAGCTAAGTTCCGCACGCATGAATGCGGACTCAACCGGGATCTGGGATTCATGTCGCATTACATTCGGCCCCCACCAACAAGCCTGGACTTGCAGAGGCCTACCGACTGAACTGGCTTGGGACAATTCACACCTCTTTAACCTGAAGTTACCTCTCTCTCGGCATCTTTGATGATTTGATTGCCTGCAGGTGCTCGCATTCCGGGGCATCTCTGACTGTGTCTATATAAACATTTCTGGAACAAGCCTTTCCATTCACCTGAAGAAGGAGCCGTGCTCCGAAAGCTCGTGTTTGAAACAAACCTGTTGGACTTTAACCTGGTGTTGTAAGACTTCTTACTGTGCTCACCCCAGTCCAACGCCGGCATCTCCACATCATGCAAGATCTTAGCCGTGGCTCCATGCTGGACCACATGATCCATCCTGACCAGTCCTACATGGTCCCGGGCTGGACCATTTCTGACAACCTTCACCTTGTCCGGGACCTGATCCATCCTTTCCAGAGGGTTGGTCTGTCGAGCGCCTTCCTGTCTCTTGACTAGACGATGTTTGACAGGGGAGATCACAAACACTTATTTGGATCTCCGCAGGCATTCGGGTTTGGGGCGCACTTTGTTGTCCAGATCGGACTTCTGTACTCCGCCGCAGAGTGTCTCGTTAAGGTTACGGCACCCCTTCGCTTTGGGAGAGGGATGTGTCAGGTCTGCCTCATGTTGGGCCAGCTGTTGTCTATCTGAACGGAGCCTTTTGTGGAGGAAGTTGTCGGGGCTGGTTCTGCTGAGGCCGGGCCTCGGGGTGGTCTTTTCGGCTTACGCTGGTGAGGTGCTCTTCATGTTCACAGATCCTGGTGACCTGTGAAGCATGTGCGAGTGTAAGGCTGTGTACTCTGCAGTGTCCGAGAAATATAGAAAAATTAGGAACAGGAAAGCAGTCAGCCCATCGAGCTTGCTCCGCCATTCATTATGATCATGGTTGCTCATCCAACTAAATTGCCTAATCCCGCTTTCCCCAATATCCTTTGATTCCCTTTGTCCTAAGTGCTTCTTGAAACTATATCTAACTGCTTCTTGAAACCGTACAAAATTTCGGACTCAACTACTTCCTGTGGTAACGAATTCCACAGGCTCACCATTCTTTGGGTGAAGAAATTTCTCCTCATCTCTGTCCCAAACGATGTGCCCCATATCCTCAGACTGTGTCCCCTGGTTTTGGATACACCCACCATCGGGAATATCCTTCCTGCATCTACCCTGTCCAGTCCTGTTCAAATCTTATAGTTTTCTTTGAGATCCTCCTTCATTCTTCTGAATTCCAGCGAATACAATCATAACCGATTCAATCTCGCCTTGTACGTTAGTCCTGCCATCCCAGGAATCAATCTGGTAAACCTACGCTGACTACCTGTAAAGCTAGAACATCCTTCCTCAGATAAGGAGACCAAAACTGCACACAGTATTCCAGGTGCAGCCTCACCAAGGCCCTATATAATTGCAGCAAGACATCCCTGCTCCTGTACTCGAATCCTCTCGCAATGAAGGCCAGTATATCATTTGCCTTCTTTACCACCTGTTGTACCTGCATGCTTACCTTTAGTGACAGGTGACCTAGGTCTCGTTGCATGTTCCCCTCTCCTAATTTATGGCCATTCAGATAATAGTCTGCCTTCTTGTTTTTGCTACCAAAGTGGATAACGTCGCATTTATCCCAACTATACTGCACCTGCCGTTCATTTGTCCACTCACTCAACTGTCCGAATCACACTGAAGGATCTCAGCATCTTCCTCACAACTCAACCTCCCACCCAACTTGGTGTCATCTGCAAATTTGGCGATATAACATTTTGTTCCCTCATCTAAATCATTAATATATATTGTGAATAGCTGGGCTCCTAGCACCAATCCCTGCAGTACCCCACTAGTCACTACCTGCCTTCTCTTTGTTTCCTGTCCGCCAACCGGTTTTCTATCAAGAAACTTCAGAGTCGTAAA
Source organism: Scyliorhinus canicula (assembly GCF_902713615.1). Taxonomy (NCBI): domain Eukaryota; kingdom Metazoa; phylum Chordata; class Chondrichthyes; order Carcharhiniformes; family Scyliorhinidae; genus Scyliorhinus; species Scyliorhinus canicula. The sequence continues at coordinate 39,914,519 of NC_052152.1, read as the reverse complement.
CACCGCCCAGTCCATCACACAAAGCTGCCTCCCATCCATTGACTCTATCTACACTTCCCACCGCCTTGGGAAAGCAAGCAGCTTAATCAAAGACTCCACCCACCCGGCTTATTCACTCTTCCAACGGGCAGGAGATACAAAAGTCCGAGAACACGCATCAACAGATTCAAAAACTGCTTGGACCACACGGTAGCACAGTGGTGAGCACCGTTGCTTCACAGCGCCAAGGTCTCAGGTTCAATTCCCGGTGTAGGTCACTGTCTGCGCGGAATCTGCATGTTCTCCCTGTGTCTGCGTGGTTGCCACATTCTGACGTATGTTCAGGTACACAGAGGGAGAATTCAGAATGCCCAAATTACCTAACAGCACGTCTTTTGCGACTTGTAGGAGGAGACGGAAGCACCTGGAGGAAACCCACACAGACCCTGCAGCGATACCTCTACACCAAGTCCCCTCCCAGATGGTATGCCCTGGCAATGAATTTCTTCCGCCAGGTACATGGCCTGAATTATGACATGCAACTCTAATTCACAGACCTGATAGATCTTCGTAACTCCTTGCCGGCATTGCAAATCTTTTCCAAGGACCCACTCAAGGTTTGGAACATGACTGCCTTGCGCAGCAGCTCTCCTCTGTCTGGAGTAGCAGCTGTCACCACGGAGCTGATACTCAGGAATCTGCACCTCCCCTCATACCATTTCTGGTCGCTGGCAAAGGGACAGTTGTGGCTGCAAGGTGACCAAGATTGGTAGGGCAGGAGTGGGCTGGATGGCATCCCACAGGTTGACACATTGTGCAGCGGTGAGTGTCCGGGTTGTGGCCAATGCATCCATAACCTCAAAACAGTCGTGGTCAGACCTGACGACACCCTTGGTCTCAGGGTGGGGCAGGTGTGCTGTGATCACGTGTCTGAGTGTACCCTGCTCGGACGGAATTCCACATTGGCCTCAGCCCCGAACCATTCCTCGGGAGCCGGAGCCCCACAGCCCGAGCTGCCTCACAGAAATGTCCTCCATGCCCTTTCGCACTGTACGGAGGGGTTTCTTGTATGGGCTGCTGCTGCACATCTGTCACTTCCTTGCCCTCGCCCCGACATGCCTTGTTACTGTCTGGCAGTGGAGATCTCCATTGGAGGACCCTCTACGGAGGAATTCTCCCCCTTAACATCGGGGACTGGGATGGAAGGTGTTACACGCAGTAATCCCATACAACCCGTGGGTTGCATCGGTTCATGGCCTCCCAAGATGCTTGCCCTTTGTGCAGCCTCGTGCAGTCCGTAGATATTGCTTATATAGGTTGCTTTAGACTGTACTCCCTTTTTAGTTATTTAAAAAACCTTTTGGTACAGTTTTATTTGTACTTCAGCTCCACGCTCCTGACCTATGGGCACCTGGTGCGGAGAGGGAGGGGAAGGAGGAGGACCTCCTCGTGAACCTGCTCCTGGGCCTGGCCAAATTTGCTTTTCCCTTGAGAGGGACACCATTGAGGCCTTCTGTGCCCGTCATGCCCAGGGACTGGGGTGCCTTATTGACCCCTCAAATCACATTTTAATTTGATGCTTTAAGTTTCATTTGTGATTCACTTTTTGTTTCCCTTTAATTTGTCCCTCAATTTATTTGATTATTTGGTTATTTATTGTTGCTCTTTTCTCTTTATTAATAATAACCACAAGACGCGAGTACGTTTCGAGTACTGGACAAATGACCCCACAACCAGTATATTAGTTCAATTATTGTTCATTATTAAACACAGGCTTGGTTTTATGCGTAATAATCTACACGCGGCTACCCATTAAACTATACCTAACATCTTAAATGATCTTTACTTAACTTTCAAGTGACTGGCTCGGTGCAGGTTAGACAGGGCCTTTGTCTGAATCCCCACGTGTGGCGGCTGGAAGTAGTCAGGTCCGGCTAGGCTGCGGCTCGTCCTTCAGGCAGCGATCACGGGTCCTTGAACTTGACTGGTCGATGTGCTGCAGTTGATGGGCCAGAGGCCGGTTCCAAAAGAGACAGAATGTTGGTCACGCAGTTCTTCTTATCCCCCGATCTTTCGCGCTCCTTTGGGCGGTCTCGACTCGGGATACAATGGATTGATAGAAATCCTATCACCCTTCCCTAATCAATTCTGGCCAATTAGGGGCGGGTACCTGGATAGCTGGGTGGGTTCTATCACCCTCCTAATCTATTCTGGCCAATTAGGGGCGGGTCCTAGTTTTTATTATCCAAGACACGTATGCACTCCCAAATAAGCAAATAGGCGCCCCCGAGTCTGCTACTGCTGCTATGTTTCAATCTGTGTCCCACTGTCCTGGGGAAATCTGTGATTGACCGTTAGCAGGTGCAAGTTTCTGTGTCGGTCTGGTTTCCTCTGCATAATACACGGGGCTGTCTATCGTCTGTGTCCCAACCTGACACAATTCCCATTATCCATTACGAGCGGCCATTTTAGATGGCCACATTGTGTTGACCAAAAGAGTTGGAAGTGTTGCCTCCAAGCATTGGATTCCAATACTCATGTCTATGTAACAGAGAGGTGACACAGATGTGGTGCCCAATGTGAGGCGCTAATGGTGAAGTCTCTCATTACTCACCCCGTTAAAGGTGATGATGGGGGACATCGTCTCGGACCCCCGTGAGGTTTGAATACTGGTCCATTGAATGTACTCGACTACTCTATTACCTTAACACTTGGGGACATTAGGGACAGCTGTGACTCTTGGGGGCCGAAGTGCTTCATTCAGGTGGAGTTCAGAGGAACAACTGTGGGGAAGTGGCTACTATGTAACAGGGGATGGAGTGAGGCTTAGCAGAAAGGCACTCACATAGGCGGATGCGCATGTCCCAGATTCTAAGAGGACTGAGAGTGAGGGCACTGTCAGGAACCCTCATTGCTGTTTTCTTCCTATTGTGGTGATCACAAGTTAACTAGATGCAATACAACTGAGCAAACACTAGAGGGGGCACGGGAGAGCCATATAAATAGACGGGGACAGGAAGTGAGGACACACTTCACAGAGGGCAGAACTTGGAGCAGGACATATACACCCACACCAGCTAGGAGCACTGAAGGTAACCTTAGGAAACAGCTCTGAAGAGAGAACGAACTCACAATAAAGCATCTTCTCCACATTTGAGACTACGAGCTTTATTAAGACACGAGTAACAACACATGGTACCCAGGAGTGGCTTCAGACGCTTACTACAGGACAACTCAGTGGCAGATACAGAAAGCTCAAAATGGCAGGGAAATCTCCTACTGGACATTTGACTTGGGAAGACATCGCTAATTCGAGGATGTGGCTTGGATACCCAGAACAGCTAGACCTGACTGGCAATGTAAGAAATGTCTGGAAAAGGTTTAAACAAATGTTTGATTTTAATCTCGTAGCTAATGAAATACAAGAAGCCTCAGACAACATTAAGATAGCAATTCTCACCGCAGGGCCTGTAAATAGGAAAGTGTATAATGGATTTAAATACTCAAAAGATGAAGACAGAAACAGCTTACAAACGTTACTAAACAAATTTGAAGAGTACTATGAGAAATTTGAACAGCAAGGCATGCTCAGAGTCCAAACTGCACAGAGACTGAGTGATGCAAAACTTAAAAAATCACGAAAAGAACAAGAAATCGCGAATGAAAAGTACAGATCAAAAAGAAGAAATAACAAGAATTTCTCACAAAGCCAAAACGCTGAAACCCTGTCCAAATCGGGAAGAGAAGATTACTTACGAATTTTGGAGATCGAGTCCTGGTGGGAAAGAAAAATCCCTGAAATCCGCGAAAAACGCCAAAAAATGGCGTTGGAGCACATTTTGCAGTCTCCGGTAAGCAAAGAACTACAAATGGCGTCTGCGCATGCGCCGGAACCGGAAGCCGCGCATGCGCAGTTTAAAAAAGATCGCGGTGCCGATCGTGATGCGCATGCGCAAGCCGCGCATGCGCAGTCAAAAAAAGTATTGGTCGCGGATCGTCATGCGCATGCGCAAGCCGCACATGCGCAATGGACACAGAACCGCACAGGGGAGGAAAGCCGATTTGCGCATGCGCAATTCATTCCTACGCGTGACGTCATGATGTCTGAGCATCCCGACCACGCCCACTTAAAAGGGATTTCCGAAAATTGAAAATAAGACACTTAAAGTGGTAAACACAAATTTTCTTGCCTCAGAACACAGAAAAACGCCTGAACTTACACCAACAGTTAAAAACAACTTGCACAACACCCTGAAAAAAGCAGTCTGCACCACCCAAAGTGAAGAGAACAAAAAGAATTCTGAAACAACAAAAGATGATTTGTTTTTCGAAGATTACCTCTCAGACATGGCTGAGACAGTCGGATATGCTTATCACAGCATCAGCGACACGGTCGCAAAGTTCAACACGAATCAACTCGTGGTAGAAGAATCCAACCAGGATGATTTGGTTTTCGGAGAATACTACTCAGACACAGCTGAGTCAGTCGGATATGCTTCTCACAGCATCAGCGACACGGTCGCAAAGTTCAACACGAATCAACTCGTGGTAGAAGAAGCCAACGAAGATGAAATGGGTTTCAAAGAATACTACTCTGACATGGAGGAGTTATTTGGACATGCTGATCACAGCATCAGCGACACCGTTGCAAAGCTCAACACGACTCTACTCATGGTAGATGAATCCAACACCATGATGCCATGGCAGCTCGTCGATACATTGGATGACAGCAATACCCTAGACAAAGACGACGCCACACAGAGAGCACAGGAAGACTCCACAGAGCGAGCGATGACAGGCTCCACAGTGCGAGTAATGAAAGACTCCAAAAGGGATGCAAGCAAACACTCCCTGGCGAACACCATGCATGAACAAGACCATGCAGGTAAACCCGCAGTATCTGAGCAACCGCAAGCAGACTATGACAGTCTACCAAGCTCACAGGAACAAGAAGAAGACAACGTATATCTAACCACTGACACCATGCATGCACAAGACCATGAAGGTCAACCTGCCATATCTGAGCAACCACAAGCAGACTATGAAAGTCTAAAAAGCTCACATGAACAAGAAGAAGACAATGCACCTCTACCCACTGCATGCGAAGACAGTGACAAGGTGATCACACTCGACGTACAGGATCACAGTGAGACTGACAGTTCTCAGCTTGTCTGTACCGAAGCACAGAGCGAAAACAGTAACAAGGTGATTGCACTCGACGTACAGGATCACAGCGAGACTGACAGTTCTCAGCTTGTCTGTACAGAAGCACAGAGTCGGGCCACCCAACAGTCCAGAGAGACGATGCCGAAAGAAAACATGCAGATTTTGACTCCAGAAGAGGAGCACCTGGAGTCCAGAGAGACAACGCCGAAAGAAACCATGCAGATTCTGACTCCAGAAGAGGAGCACCTGGAGTCCAGAGAGACCAAGCCAAAAGAAACCATGCAGATTCTGACTCCAGAAGAGGAGCACCTGGAGTCCAGAGAGACCAAGCCAAAAGAAACCATGCAGATTTTGACTCCAGAAGAGGAGCACCTGGAGTCCAGTGAGACAACATCAACGGAAATCATGAAGATTTCAACTCCAGAAGCGGAGCACCAAGAGTCCGGAGACACCACGTCAACTGAAATCATGCAGATTTGGACTCCAGAAGAGGAGCGCCAGAAGTCCACAGACACCACGTCAATTGTAATCATGGAGGTTTTGACTCCAGAAGAGGAGCGCCAAGAATCCAGAGACACCGCGTCAAATGAAATCGAGAAGAATTTGACTCCGGAAGAGGAGCACCAAGAAAGCAAAGATGAGGAATCCAATTCTCCACAAATGATTGAGGTCACCTGCACCGATGCAACATCAGATCATTCGCACCACTCTCGAGACGAAATGCTCAATGACTCAAATTATCCACTGGGGACACGAATAGAGTATAACAAGAAAAACAAAAGTCAAAAGAAGCACAGCAGAAACGGGACAAACAACAGCAAGAACAAAAGCAACATGAAGCGCGACAAGACCAACAACAATAGCAAGAAGCACAGCAGAAACGAGAACGACAACAGAAAGAACAAAAGCAACATGAAGCGCGACAAGACAAACAACAAAGTCAGGCACAAAGATAGCGACAACACCAAAGACAGAAACGACAAAAACAGCAACACGAACGGCAACGAAAACAACAAAGTCAGGAACAACGACAGTGCCAACACCAAAGACAGAAACGACAAAAACAGCAACAAGTACGGCAACGAAAACAACAAAAACAGGAACGACAGAAACAACAGCAATGAAACAACGACTTGTACACAATGGTACTACTCGGCACATGAAGGACAATGCCACAGCACACTGCAAAACGATGACAAGACTACAAACATGTCATGGGATGACAACGAATCGCACAAACTCACGTCTGCTCCAGAACGAGCAAGCACACCAGCATCCAAGGCGGATGAGACAATAAATCAACACCACAAGCACAGAAAAAAGTCCATGCCAGTCAACATCAGTGAGGTGACCATGCAAACACCTCGGGATGATGCATTGGGTACTTAAAAGAACAAGGAACACCAACTACATTCACAGCGGACTTGCCATATCAATATCACCACGTCATCAACAACAAAAAGAAAAAAAAAGCTCTGAACAAATTCATCAAGTTTGGACTCATAAATGTTTTATTGAGATTGGACATATAACTACATTGGCTTTGTACAGTATGCAATAGCACCATCACCTGTATAGATACGCATATCATAAGTAACTGTTTTCTATAATTTTCTTTAACGATGTACAGCAAATATGTAAAGAGAAAAAGGGAGATGTGGTGATCGTAGATTGACTAGATACAAAACAACTGAGCAAACACCAGAGGGAGAGCTATAAATACACCGGGACAGGATGTACAATTTTCTTTAACGATGTACAGAAAATATGTAAAGAGAAAAAGGGGGATGTGGTGATCACAAGTTAACTAGATGCAATACAACTGAGCAAACACTAGAGGGGGCACGGGAGAGCCATATAAATAGACGGGGACAGGAAGTGAGGACACACTTCACAGAGGGCAGAACTTGGAGCAGGACATATACACCCACACCAGCTAGGAGCACTGAAGGTAACCTTAGGAAACAGCTCTGAAGAGAGAACGAACTCACAATAAAGCATCTTCTCCACATTTGAGACTACGAGCTTTATTAAGACACGAGTAACAACACACCTATTAGTTTATGATTCTGGAGAATCATAGAGCCAGTCGAGCTGGAAATCCTTTTGATTCTGATCCTACAGCAGCAGTGACATGGATATGCCACTGTGCACAGCCAGGAACAGCGCCCTGCAGAGGAGAATACTGAGCCTGCTGCTCTTCTGGGAGCAGGGCCACAGATGACAGAGCCTTGGAGGAAACACAACCGGTCAAGGATATTCCAATATCAAACTTCCTACCCCCAGATGTTAAAGCTCTGATGTTGGAGGAGTCTGTATCTGTCCCGGGGGACTGTGGATCATCTATGCCAGGTGATGCAAGAATTGGATCACATGGTCTGGGAGGTCACCCACTATCTGTGGCAAGTTACTGCCATTCTGACCTTCTATGCCAGCGACTCATTTCAGGGCAGAATGGATGACCAGTGAGGCATTTCCCAGTCAGCTTGGAGGAAGGACAGACTCAGGGTCATACAGACTCGAAATGTTAGCTCTGTTTTCTTTCCTATGGATGCTGCCAGACCTGAGTTTTTTTTGTTTCAGATTCCAGCACCTGGAGTATCTTGCTATATTTTTGCCTGGGTATTGTTGTGAAGTAGAAACCATTTGTCGTTTGTGGCACTGCTCAAGTTGTAACATAAGTGCACCCTTATAATTCACCACCTAATTAGGGACATTATTATGGCCAACCATCTTCAGCTGGTTCATCAATGACCATCCTTCCCAGTCATTGGTCAGAACTGGAGATGTTTACTGATGATTGCACAACATTCAGTACAATTCACAGCTCCTCTGATGCTGAAGCTGTCCGTTTCCAGATGCAGTAAGACTTGGACAACATTTAGGCTTGGGCTGATAAGGGGCAAGTAGCATTCACACCATCCAATTGGCAGGCAATGATCATCTCCAACAAAAGAGAATCTAATTATCACCCCTTGACATTCAATGGCATTATCACCTCTGAATCCTCCATTATAAACATCTTGGGGGGTTACCAGGAACTGAACTGGATGAACCATATAAATACTGGAGCTACAAAAACAGCCATAGACTAGGAATTGACGTGTAACTCACCTCCCAACTCCTCAAAGCCTGGCCACCATCTACAAGGCTCAGGTCAGGAATGTGATGGAATACTCTCCACTTACGTGGATGAGTGCAGCTTCAACAACACTCTAGAAGCTCAACACCATCCTGACAAAGCAGCCTGCTTAACTGCCATCCCTTCCAGAAACATTCACTTCCTCCATCGATGAGCACTGTGCGCCATCTACAAGAATCACTGCAGGGATTCACCAAGGATCCTTAGACAGCACCTTCCAAATCACAATTGCTAACATCTAGGACAAGGGCAGCAGACACATGGGAACACCACCACCTGCTAGTTCCCCTCCAAAATACAAACTATGCTGACTTGAAAATATATCGCTGTTCGTTAACTGTTACTTAGTCAGAACCCTGGAGGTCCCTCTCCCACAGCACCGTGAATGCATCGACACCACACATACTGTAGTGGTTCAAGAAAGCAGTTCACCACCACATTCTCAAGAACAATTATAGAAATAGAAACTACAGTGCAGAAACAGGCCATTCGGCCATCGAGTCTGCACCAGCCCTTGGAAAGATCATCCTACCTAAGCCCACAGTTCCACCCTATCCCCGTAACCCAGTGACCCCACCTAACCTTTTTGGACACTAATGGCAATTTATGATGGCCAATCATCCTAACCTGCACATCTTTGGACTGTGGGAGGAAGCCGGAGCACTCGGAGGAAGCCCACGCAGACACGAGGAGAATGTGCAGACTCCGCACACACAGTGACCCAAGCCGGGTATCGAACCTGGGACCCTGGAACTGTGAAGCAACTGTGCTAACCACTGTGCTGCCGTGCCGCCCCATTTGTTGCCCATGGATGGGCAACAAATGCTGGCCTAGTCAGTGATGCACACATCCTGTAAAATAGAGAAAAAATATATTTCCCAGGATGGTAATGTACAGTTGTTACCAACAAAACTTTGAAATGCGAATGCTTTAAGTGAATTTTGAAGTTTGGTGTGATGCAACTTTTATTTGCTTGCAAGATTGACCACATTTAATTTGGAACCCTGTCATCCGTGGATTATAAATCCAGCATCATTATGGAAAATAAAATTCATGTCATGTAGTTCAACAAACTAATACCACGGAAATAATTTGTTTATATACAGTTAGACTAATCATACCATTAAATTAATCAGAAGGAATAAAAGAGATTCAGAAATATTATGGATGAATTATGCATTCAAATCTGTTTTACATAATCTCTCTAGTTGATAAGCTGTTTCTGCATTATGAATGTATTAATGAAGAAACTGCAGCAGATTGCTAGTGCTCTGTAGGATTGTGTTACTTATCAACTATTTTCTTCAAAATTTATACTGATTTTCATGTCATATGAAAAAAGAAAACCAGGCTGCAACAGATAATGTAACGGTTAAGAATATCAAAATCATTTTCCATTTAAGGAGCATGTTTTCCTATTGTTAATGTCAATAAGTGATAACAAGTTAAAAACGCTGGGGTAAATTTTCATCCTCATTGTATTGGTGGTAATATGGCAGTGTGGCTTGCCTGCCTGTCTGTTGAGAAGCAAATGGAATGAAAATCAAATGATCTCGAGAATGGGAAGATGATCCACTCTCAGATTATTTTCCTTGCTTGGGATTGAGGATGACCCGGCTTCCACTCTGGTTTGGTGAGTTCTGAGATGGCTGGAAGTCTAATGCGCAATCTGCAGGCGGGACAGGTGGTACTTGGAGTGTTGGGAAGTTGAATTGTTTGGAGGTTTGCGCACTCCCTCTGATGCCTCGACTTGGCTTTTGCATGTTCCTAATGACGTCTCTTGGTGTGCTAAATTGCCTTCTTGAATGAGCCTTCTTAACTTTGGTTGGTCACAAGTCAGGGTCTCCCATGAGCCAGAAGCGATATTTGACCTCTTCAGGGATGCTTTGAGGACAACGCTAAAGTGTTTCTGTTGTCCTCCTGGGAGTCTCTGTTGTGTCTAAGTTCTGAGTAGAGCAGTTGCTTTGGGAATCTGGTGTCAGGCATATGAGCGACATGCCCTGCCCAGTGGAAATGGTTTTGAGTGATTAGCGCCTCGGTGCTGTGCAAATCGGCTTGGCAGCTCTGTTGGACCACCTTTTTCATTATTGAATTTGTGATACTCGTCCAGCATTCTGAAAGGTTCCTATCGGCCATCCAAGTCTCTGAAGTATATTGGAAAATGGGCATCACTGCTGCTCAGTAGACCATGACTTTAGTCTCTGGTTTTAAATCTTAGTCCTCAAAGGCTCTTTTAGTCAGTCGGCCAAAAACTGAGCTGACATATTGGAGATGATGTCTATATCTATCTTTGTTGCGAGGAAGATCTCAAGATATGGAAAATGGCCCATGTTCCCTATTGATGGGGGTAGGTGTTGTGCTGTAGGGGCTGATTGGAAGAGGACCACAGTTTTCCATGTGTTTAGCAAAACGCCATTTCCTCATATGCTTCTGAGAAGGAGTCGACAATGACCTGGAGATCAGTTTCTGATTGAATGCACACATGAGCATTATCTGAATACTGAAGCTCAATGATTGAGGCTGGAGTGGTTTTGGCTTTGAACTGTGCAGGTTAACAGTTTCCCATCTGTTCTGTAGATTGTCTCCACACCTATGGGTAATTTGTTGGAGGTGAGGTGCAGTGTTGCAGTGAGGAAAACAGAAAAGAGAGTAGGGGAAATGGCATAGCCTTGTTTGGCCCAGAATTACGGTCCATACAATGAAGATGAAAATATACTTCACTTCCGCATTTCAACAAAGATCATATTACATTAACAGGCAACACCATTGAGAAAATGTTTCTAATACGTAAATTTACCTTGAATCATTCTAGGTTAAGATAACCAGAAATATTATTGCTTTAATGTGCGTTTTAAAGAAACAAGATCATTGTTTCTGCGATAAAATCTAAAACTGCTACTGTAGAATCATATTTCTAGATGTAGAGCTCATGGTATCAGAATGGTTATATTTACACTTACTGAATATTCATCATCCTAAATAATGCCATGACAAATAGTTTTGTGTCCAAATTATAACTGTGATAAATCAGTAAATAAAGCACAAAAGAAAAATACTGCCGATGCTGAAAAACTGAAATAAAAACAGAAAATGCTGGAAAGTCTCAGCAGGTTTGGCAGCATATCTGCAAAGTGAAACAGGATTAATGGGCAGAATCTTGGAGGCCATTGGGGTCTTGTCCACAGGCTGGAAAGACCCTCTTTCCAAAATGCGTGCCACATCTTGTGCTCTTCAAGCATTTAACAGGCCAGCAGCCAGCCTTCCCCAGGGCAGAACTAGCGTCCCCCGAGTGCTGTCAGCCTGTCAGAGGCTGGTAGCTCTTCTGTACTCAGTACCAAATCCGTGGACCAAGGAGAGACCTGGGCACAGGTTATTGATGGTGGGAAGGGGTTTGTGGGATGGGGGCTCTGCAGCAAGGGTGGGGTGGTTCTCAGAGGAGCACCCCCTACCCTTCACAATGCCTGGCCCCTTAATTAGGTAATGAGGGCTTTGAACAAGGGATGCTCCTGGGATCTCTCAAAAAAACACACCAGGGTATGCACTTCATGCTCCCCACATGACTATTCTCTTGCCAGTTAACAAGTTAACAGTTAACACAGTTAACAATAGTGGCAGCAGGACGAGGCCATGAAATGGGTACTAATTACCCACTTTAGGGCTTCTCTTGGTGAGATGGGATGGTCGTCCATGGGCCTACCACTTAATGAGGGTGGAGGAAAGGAAGTAGCAGGGTCCCTACCCTCACACCCATTAAAAATCCCCCTACCACTAAATCTGCATAGGGGAGGACACAAGATTCTGCCTAATTTTTCAGGTCCGTGACCTTTTATCAGAATGGCAAGAAAGTAAAGATGATTTTTTAAAATTTAGAGTACCTAATTCTTTTTTTATCCAATTGAGAGGCAATTTAGCATGGCCAATCGACCTACCTTTCACATCTTTGCATTGTGGGAGTGAGACCCACGCAGACACAGAGAGAATGTGCACGGACAGACAGTGACCCGGGACCGGGATCAAACCTGGGTCCTCGGCGCCACGTGGCAGAGCCATACACAAGTAAGGTGATTAGACCATAAACAGTAAATGCTTTAGCTGTTGAGCTAATAAAGTTAAAACCTGACTTTCAGTTTTTCTGCCTTGTTCAAGTCAATATCTTTATTCTGCTGAATTCATGTCAAGTTTCTGGCTTTATTATTTACTTTTCATGAGAAGGTGAAGAGGTGCTGCAGCAAAATATCGGCATCCATATAAATGCAAAGTTCAGTATTAAATGTTTTAAGTGCACTCGCTACGTTATTCTGTTCCTCCTATATTGTCTAATTAACCTTTATTAGATTATCTCAAACCTTCATCAAATGGTTTTTCTACAAAAGCAGGTATTCCAGATTAGACCACTCATGCTACTAATGGGGAAACAGTTGGTGGTGAAAGAGAAATACTTTCAGTTGAACTCTACTGGTGCATGCATGACATTTAAAAATGAGCTCTGTTTCCAATTTAATTAGAGTTTGAACAAGTTTGAACCAAATCCCTTTTATTTGCTTCTTCTTTAATTATTTTGTTGGTAGCTTTTGTAACTGCCTTTCCTAATTTTGCTGAGAGATGTATTGCTTTGCACTTTTGTGCTAAGAGAGTTAGCAGAATTCATCCACACTCCTTAATGAGAATAAAACTGCTCATTACAAGATATATGTAAGCAATTCCCTCTCCCTGAGCAGAATGGCTAAGTTCTACATTCATTACTAATCAAGTGGCTCCCTCAACCTGTAGCAGAATCGGGACTATTGGGTTTAAAAAGTACTGGTTCACATGAAGTTGACTATAGCATGTTGTTTCTGATAATACCGAATGGCCCAATATGCTGAGTATAATAGGGAAAATGAGTGGCTTGTTAACTAATAGGTTTGTCATTTGACTGTTAGGACATGGGATCCCAGCTATGACTGAACAGATACTTAGTACCTAACTGCACAAAAGAGGGTAGGGTAACACCTTACCTAGTGGCATCAGACCCTTGGCTCCACATATGCACTTAAAGCCCCACAGGAAGGTAAGGTTTGAAATACTAAAATTAATCCCATCAAAGTTCTGAGTTGAAAACTGTTGGTACCAAACATTCTCACACCTTCCCCAGCATTCTGAATTTAAGATCAGCTTTACCACATCCTGTAGATTCAGGCTCTTGTGCGAGTTCCTCAGGGTTTTCATTGTTCTGAGTCAGAGAACTGCAAAACAACAGGACAAAAGTCACCGGAATAAATAGCATTGTTTGTAGCACAATGACTACTGCTACGATTGCTTTCTAACGCAATCGCTTAATTATCAAATAACTTCAAATTGTAGCAGTTGCAGCTGCCAAACCATCCCAGACTAATCTGAGACCATTGTACGAGCAGATTTTCTGAGTTTGTTGCTGGATTCAAAGAATTATCTTCCAATCATACAATAGGCTGAATTGGCAGTGAAGGCTGGAGGAATAGGGCACCCTACTTTGATAACTAAACAGGTTGGGCAGGGGAGTGAGGTGTTCTTTCCAGGCCATGATCACAAAGATCTCAATGGTCTGCAGAGCATGGCAGAGAGCAGTAAAAGCTTGCAATACTATCCAAAGGACCATGTTTCAGTGCAGGTAGGAATTTAACTATCTCAACAGGAGGGTAAAAAATGCTCATGCATCAAATAAAAAGGCAAATTTAAGCTATCTAGCGTTCCCATGATTAGTCTCCTGTTAAACTTTAATTTCCTTCTCTAATCCATCAGAAACCATGGAGAACCTTCTGATCTCTGCTGAAGCTCGTCAACCACTTTGACAAGAATGAATATACAGACACTGTTGATATTATCCTTCAACTGCAGCTGCCTTGTTCATGTTCAGTCTGGTAATCCTCAGGAATATTCCTTTGCATTAAGGCCTTAATTCCTCAGTAGCTTTCTGTCTCTCCAGGCAGAAACAGCACATAGCTGGAGACAAAGGATCAGCAACACCTCATGAGGATTGATCTGTGATAGGATGGAGAAGCCAAAGACTTTATCCTAGCTCAGGTTTGATACGACTTTCCTCTGATGCTACCTTGTCTCCTGCAGTGCTTCATGCTTATCCTCTTCCACTTTTTCCAGGGAACACATGTATTGGGGTATTAAAGTAGCTCCAAGCACTCTTCAGATATTAACAAAAAATATTTTTCCAATGAAGCAAAGCTGGAGATTTAGTCAAAACGATGTAACTCCAAATACCAGATCTGTATCCAAATGTTGCTGTGCCTGCCTCTGCCTTTGTAAAGGTAATTCACAGGACCACTTTAATTCAAGTGACAGTGATTTGTAGCTAACAAAGGAAATTAATTTGACATAGAACATAGAACACTACAGCGCAGTACCGTCCCTTCGGCCCTCGATGTTGCGCCGACATCATGCGAATGTTAAAATTAGAAATGTTTCAATACAAGTAATTGTTTTGACACAGTAATCACAGAATCATGGAGATTTATCGCATGGAAAAAGGCCATGCTGCCCACCATGGGCATAGTTTGGACAGGGCTATGGGAGAAGCATTACAGATCCCTGCCCAAATTTCCAGATTGTCCTGTGCCACCAATAGCTGTCATTAGCTAAGCCGAATTAGCTAAGCCAAATCAAGAAGCATCACAAGAGATCATATTCTCCACATTTCAAAGAGATAAATGCAACAGGGATGCCGGGTGCTCGTTATATTTAAATTTTCAGAGCAACATTACAGCAATAACGTAATTTAGCTACATTGTCTTCACTGAATCAGCCAATAGGTAGTCAGCAGCATTAGGTTGGCGCAAGCACTGAAATTATCACATCTCAGAAAAGAATGCATATCATAAATTAGTTCATGGTCATGGATATTGTGATACCTTTGTTCACAGTCGTAAATCTTTGGAATTCTCCACCCCAGGGTTGTTTGGTATATTCAAGAATGAGACCGATAGATTTTTCAACATGAAGGGAGTTAGAAAATTTGTAAGTGAGGACTTCCGGTGGCAGCCATGGAGTGAGCAATTGCACATTTTGTAGCTCTCGTTCAAGGTGGAATTTTTCAGTCCTTTCCCCATCTGAGGGATGAAGATTTGGATGGGAAGAGGTGTAGGAATGGCAGGAGAAGGTGTAATTTCCCTGGTGTGGCTGGTGGATGGATTCATGAATTAGGAGTGGGTCGAGAAGAAGGGAGCTGCTGGAGCAGGACAGTCTTTGTGGTGCGCTAGAGGATAACATGGTGGAGGACAAAGGACCTGTTCTGCCAGCCCAGTCGTCAACAGAGCAGCTGGTGGACGTTTTAAATACTAAGTTCAGTCAGCAGAGGAGGGAGGACCCAGAGGACCTGGCCAAGGTGCTGGAGCAGAGAAGGGAGGCCCCAGAGGATCTTGCCAAGGTGCTGGAGCAGGTTAAAGCAGATATTGAGAGTGGATCAGAGGCTGGAGTCCCAGGGCAGTGCGATTCAAAAAGTTGGGCAGCACGAGGAGCAGCTGGCCTCTTTGGTGGTTGAGGTGGGAGTGATGCGGGAGACCCAAAAGAGGCTGAAGGAGAAGGTGGAGGATCTTGAGAACCCCCCAGAAGGCAAAACTTGAGGATCCCGGGAGGCGTCAAAGGAGCGGAGGCCGGCAGGTATGGGGTCAAAATGTTGGAGAAGCAGATGGGGTGAAGTTTGGAATGCTGTACCCAACCCGTCTCTGAGTGACTTTGCAGAATTGAGAATATTATTTTGGTACGCCAGAGGAGGCGACGGAGTTTTTGAGGGACAATGGACTGGCTGAAGGATGACAATGAACTTTTGAGGAGTTGTGAGGAGGTTGTTTTTTGTTCTTGGGAAACTTTTTCCCCTTTAAAATGTTCTGGCGGGGTGTTTGGGGAGATTCAAGGATGAGTGCACCTTTTTTGGTTTCTTTGTTTCGGGGTGGGGTGGGAGGTAGGAGGTTTGGAGGCCTTGGGCAGGTACTGCCATGCTAGCTAGCGGGCTAGCTTACCGGAGTGCAGTGGGAGTGGGTAATCAGGAGGTAGGTGCAGGGGAGGGGCTTGTTGTTTTGTTTAGGGGAGGGGCTTGTTGTTTTGTTTGGGAGAGGGGAGGGGAGGGTGCTGACAAGGGTGCTGTTCTTGTGGCACAGTTAGAAAAGGAGTGATGATGGTGGACATCCGAGGGTGGGCCTAGAGGGTCGCATGACATGGCCTGGGGGCTGGTCCAAAAAAGGATATGGTTGATCAGCAGGGGAGGGGGGGCGCCCCCCAACCAGGCTGGTCACGTGGAATGTGTCAGGGCTGAATGGGTCGGTCAAATGGTCATGTGTGTTTGAGTACCTGAGGAGTCTGAAGGTGGACGTGGCTTTCTGCACAAGAGATACATTGGGGACCAGGCAAGGTTGAGGAAAGGTTGGGTGGGGCAGATGTTCCATTTGGGACTGGACATGAAAACGAGGGGGGGTGGCATTTCTGGTGAATAAGCAGGTGGCGTTGAGGTGAGGAACATTCTGCCGATTGGGGGGGCGGGGAAGGATTGCAATAGTTAGTGGGAGGCTGGAGGGGACACCACTGGACCTGGTAAATGTTTATGCTCCTAATTGAGATGAGTAAAGGCTCAATGTGGTGCTGCAGTGAGGGCTGAGCGATACGGGGGTAGTCATGGCCGCCACACTGTGGGAGGCACTCAAGGTGGTGATTCAGGGGAGGGGGGTTATTTTGATTCGGGCAAGTAGGGAGAAGGCGGTTCTGAGGTTGGACAGGAAGTATTGGAGTCCCTGGAGGCAGGATTGTTGAGGGAGAGGCAGAGACTCCACATGAACTTCGGACTGTGTCCACGAGGAAGGTGGTTGGGCAGTTGCGAGGTCGAGGGAGGCAATATATGAGTGTGAGGAGAAGGTGAGCAGGATATTGGCCCACCAGCTAAGGAAGCAGGAGGCGGATGGTGGGCCCGTGAAGGCTAGGACGAGAAGGGAAGGGTGGTGCTGGACCCGGTGGGGGTGAATAGGGGGGTTTGAGGCTTTTTATAGGAAGCTGTAAGAGTCGGAGCCCTTGGCTGTGGGTGGAGGGGGTGGGGACGGACGGACGGGGGGACTGTGTCGGTTCCTGGACGGGTTGGAGTTTCCCAGGCTGGACAAGGAGTTGGTGCAGGGATTAGGAGCCCCTATTGGATTGAGGGAGGTGATGGAGAGTATTGGAGCGATGCAGGCAGGGTAGGGCCCGGGACCAGGTGCGTTCCCAGTGGAGTATTATAAAAGGTTTTGGGGCGGAGACCTGGGGCCATTGCTGGCGAGGGCATGCAATGAGGCTAAGGAGAGGGAGGAACTCCACCCTACACTGTCGTAGGCATCCACCTCCCTGATATTGAAAAAGGACAAAGATCCAGAGCATTGTGGATCGTACCGTCTGATATTGTTGTTGAATGTGGACGCTAGGTTGTTGGCGAAGGTGTTGGCTTCGCAAATTGAGGACTGTGTGCCTGGGGTGCTAGGTGAGGATCAAACGGGGTTTGTGAAAGGGAGACAGTTCTCGGCAGATGTGAGGAGGCTGCTAAATGTGATCATGATGCCCCCGGAGGGGCAGGAAGTGGAGGTGGCAGTGGACACGGAGAAGGCTTTTGACTGAGTATAAAGTGGGAGTATCTGTGGGAGGTGCTGGGATGGTTCGGGTTTGGGCAGGGGTTTGTGGACTGGGTCCGATTGCTGTATAGGGTGCTCGTTGTAAGTGTGCGGATGAACCGGGTAAATCCGGGATATTTCGGGCTGCACTGCGGGACGAGGCAGGGATGCCCACTCTCCCCGTTGCTTCTGTCTTGGCTATAGAGCCATTGACAATAGCGCTTGGAGCATCGAGGGACTGGACAGGGATTGCGGGGGTGGGGTGGGGGGGGGGGGAACGGGACATTGAACACGGCATGTTTCGCTGTACGCGGATGACATGTTCTTATATATTTCAGACCCACTGGGTGGCATTGTGGACATTATGGGGATTTTGGAGGACTTTTGCTCGTTCTCCGGGTACAAGTTGAACATGGGAAAGAGCGAGGTGTTGCTGATTGAGACCAGAGGGTAGGAGAGGCAGTTGGGGGAGCTGCCGTTTAAGGTAGTGGGGCGAGTTTCAGATACCGCTAAAGCAGGGGTGTGGGTGAGTGACCTGGCAGAGAGTCTGAGGCTGGAGAAGGTTAGGTTCGTCCTGAGGAGTTGGTTGATGGGTTCGCTTAGAGGTGGAATCTGTTCATTGACTTCTTTAAGGATGATTGAGGTGTCAGCAGAAGAGGAAGTGGGACAGGAGATAAGGGGGTTAAAATGGGAAGGTAGGATGGGAGGAAGTGGGTGTTGATTATTTATTATGTTGTATAAATTTACTTCTGCTTTCGTTTGTTATTTGTTTATACAAATTTCTGAATAAAATATTTGCCATTAGCTTATTAAAAACAGAATGGATTAAGACATTAGTTTAAGACATCTGGTTTGCAGGAATCAGTGACACTTGGGGCAGAAATTATTGTGGCAGTAGGGGCTCGAATCCACCACCAAAACTGGATGTATGCACTCTGTTGACCCGATCTCTGGGAGCTCCGAGTGAATTAAATCCCCAACTGTCAGAGAGAACCTTGTGCCAGGGGACCCAGCTCCATGCCAGATATTTAACTTCATGACTTGCATCTTTGGGATGATAAGTCTTTCTGCCCAAATTTAAATGGGAGGCAGAAAAATGACAGGATCTCCACCAGCACCCTTCCACCTAATCGCATGGCCAACCTACCTCTGAACTCAACTGGGGGTGGGGGCATTAAATTCTGTCCACTGTAATTTCCCAACAGTGCCACTTTGTGGGAAATTCAGCTATCAGTAACAGTCAGTGGTCATATTCTCACCCGAGTCAAATGATTATGGGTTGAAACTTCACTCTCTTTTGATTAAGGCGTCTAGACTGACATTCTTGTGCAAAATCAAATAAGTGCTGCACTGTCTCTGAGGTGCCTTATTTTGGAACAGATTTAAGTTGAAGCCTTACCTGTCTATTTATCCAGATGGGTTTAAAATATCTCAAACAGCTTTTGCGATAAAGAGCAGGGGTTCTCTTGGTGTACTCCTCCAATACAGTACCACCAGATGACAGGCTAACTGGTCATGTTTCTCACTGCTTTTCAAATAGGGGAGGAGGCGCAACTCAAAACAATTCTCCCAAGTGTTTGTGGAGATCAGACCTATAACGTCCTTTGCAGTCTTTCAGCCCCATGCACGTCCGACTCCAAATCATTTAGTAAGCTTTTGGATTCAGTGAAGGCTGAATTGCAACCTCAGCAATTGCTACTCGAGATTCAAATTTAATTTGAGGGTGAGAACCCCAGCAAAGCAATCGCGACTTTCATTGCCGAACTGAAGTAATTATTAGAGTTTTGTGATTTTGCAGCCTCCCTAAATGACATGTTACGGGATAGGTTAGTCTGTGGTGTAAACAACAGTGCTATTCAACACATATTGATTGTGGCGGTCGACAGAAATTTTAGATGAGCAATGGAGAGTGTGCTGGCCATGGAAAACGCTGAACAAGAGCTGCAGAGTACATAGAATGGAACCTTTTACCATTCTGAGCGGGAACCTGCAGCCAGCTGTGGCCAAAACCGCCAAAGCAGCCGCAAAAAGGGACAATCACCACAAATATATTTTGAAAAAATTACCTATATCGGATATTTATTGGATTTGCATGAAAAATATTGTGAAATATTAAGCTACAATAAAGGACTCTTACCTTTTTAATTCTTTGAGTATTTCAGCTTCGTGAGAGTGTTTCTGGGTAGCAGATTCTGTCTTTTTACCCTGTATTCACAGAATTATTACTTTTAATGGCAATTAAATTTAGATAGATAGATTGAACATTGCTGGTCCATAAATATAAATTCTTGTATGAGTAACAGGGGTACAATTAGGTCAGGATTTTCTTCACATGAATCTTAAATGTTTAATGGGACTCAAAGACCGTCCAGTCAAAGCAGACTGAAGATACAGGATTGAATGATATAATTGTGACCATATACATTTTTGAGAGAGCATTAGATCTTACACTGACCCTAAATGGCAATGCTGTTAGCAGACTTCCATAATTTAGTGTTCCAGGAGATGGTAATAGAGTTAGAGGTTTATCTGCAGGTTTGGGAATAGCATGTATGATCTGGAATCCTCCAAATTGAACAGGAGAGTAAGCTGATTAATGTGAGCATTCATTACTCACCTTCACCTAAGAGATGTGAATTAAATTCTAAACCAGTAAAGGATGTAATTTATCCTATTAACTGAGTATGTTAAACAGTTTAAGCCATGTATTCTATAAATGGACAGTAGTAAATTACCACACACCTTTAGGATAATTGACTACTAAATTCTGAGGTGTATTTCTTGATAACTGTTTGTATCCGGTGACCTCTCGGATGGCTGGGAAAGGTCAGTGGACCAGAAGATATTTTTACTTGCCCACAGACCTCAGACCGGTGCATCAATATTTATATTTGCCATTGATATCATTGCTTTTTTCATTGGGGCCTGGGATAACCACTTCTTGAAGTGGTTTGCCACTCCTGAATAGCTGTGCTGACCCCTTTTACATCATGGCTACCAAAGTCAGGACTCCAACCGATGACAACGTTGTAATGTAAAGAATATGTAAAGCTGCAAATAGGCACAGGGAGACGGTCAGACGATATCAAACAAGTAGACAATAAATTGATCTTACAAATGACCAGGGGTGATTTTTCACTACAAATAATTCAAGCTGTTGGAAATGAAAAAGACAATGCTAACACACTTACGATTATTCAGGGAAAGTGTAGCATTAAATTCAAATTGTGTATAATAATGTATCAAAACATTGCAAAAACATACCTTTTTACCTCTTGACTTTTTCCGTCTTTTCTTTGATTTTGTGTCTCCTGTTGCCTTTTTGCACAAAATGAATGGAAAAAATGCTTTTTATCGACTGAGAATTTTTTTTAAAAAGCCTCCAGTATAATGCTCACTTCAGAATGAGGCATCCGGAACCTGAATTTTGCAGCAGCCTTTAATCCAAATTCCAAAATTATAGTTAGTATAGTCGTTATGTTGCTAGTTTTCAGATGGATCGCTGTGTGCATGAAGGAAAATGAAACCATTTTTTCATGGCAAGCAGTAAATGTACCCCCTACTGGAATAATAGCCATAGTTACAGTCTATAACTTGGGTCATCTCAGTCTTGCAATCCAATGTTGTAATATGTATTTTTATAATCTCCAACGACACCATGTTAATTATGTGCATTGTTGAATTTTTTTTCATGTTGTTCTGCAAGTTAAGATTATTCCAAGAGTAATGCATACATAGTTCTAACCTATCGGATTTGTGAGAAAATGATTAAACTCTATATCGGGGTTACTAGGCTGATTCTCCAGATACACAAGGTTAAATATTTCATAATGCACACAAACAAAAAACTAGGTTGGAAGCAATGGTTGTCTGATCTACAACTCCATCTAGATTGCTATTCATTATTAAAAGTGATGATGCAGCATGGCTAAACTACGGAAGCGCGCAGATCCGCTATAATGGGGTAATATACTATTAGTGCTTGTTGTATTGCATGAAGTCTGTTGTTAACTCTTATCACAAATTGTAAGTTGCTAAACAGCATTCACGGTGACAATACGTTCACTCTGCAGTCCAATTTGATAGTGCAATAATTTACAAAAGTGCTTGCACGCTGTTGGTTCGTTTCATCTCTTGTGGCCACTTCAATTTTAAGTTCTCATCACTGACCATGCCATCTTTTACCATTTCCTATACCCTTTATTTCCTCTTGTTCAATACAAAATATGAAGAGTTCATGGATTTCTTCTGCTCAAAGATTGTAACTATCCACAAATTGGCATCTGGCACGTCCTCCTATACTCTGCTGTTCTCACACTCATCCAAAGTTGGCACCAACCCTATCTCTGTTCCATCACCACTCTGCACTTCCTTTCTCAACTGTGTCTCCAAATCCATGTCTTCTGCAAGCCCCCCCTCCAATTCCCGCGATCCCCAAACGACCTGAACATTGAACCTTCTAACTTGTATATTTGCCAAAGTGGTACAGTCCATTTTACTCAGGCACTCTGGAGTTCTTTGCGAGGCTATACAAACCAGGCAGCGGTTGCTTAAGAAAAAGGCTCACCATCACCTTCTCATGGGTAACCAGGGATGACAATAAACGCTGGTCTTTCCAGACATGTCCATATCTCAGGAATGAAAAGAAAAACAGCCACTTGAGTGACCAAAGGAGGATTGCTGATTGTAGAATCGCCTTGGCCTGAAAAGGGGAAGGTTGTGGAATCGCCTGAGCCGGAAAGGCGGGGGGGTGGGCGGGGGGAGATATTCTCAAAATTAATTGCAATCATTTTATGAAATCCTTTAAGGAACAACTAAAGGGAAGGATATGGAGTATCACTGAACTCAACACAAGTGTCAGTATGGCTTGCTTCTAATTCAGTTCACTATTAGGTGATTATTTGCTTTAAAGTACCACTGGACTTCTGTCTACAAACAGTGATGCAATATTTGTTATTGACATAAAGATGAAGAGATACCAAAGAGCATGTGAGTCTATATTGGATTCAGAAAGTCAGTACGTACAGGAACAGTTTTTGTAAACTCATCGTCTGAAGTCTCCTTTCCCTTCAGCTCCTCTTTAGCATCAACCACTTTTTCGCTAAGCCTTTTGGTTTGTTGCCCTGAAGTGCAAGAGACGTGATTATATATATTTTTAAAAACGTACATAACATATTCAAAATAGGCATCTCTCTTTGACAGAATATTAATTTGAGATGCTAATTCATGCAATTCAAGGTTAAATCATAGGAACTAGAGCCAGAACTGACTCGATAATTGGGAATGCTGTAGTACATCAAGAGCTTTTAGATTGGGTAACAAATGCTGACCTTTCCAGTGATGCCCACATTCCATGAAAGAATAATAAAAATAAGTAACTGTTTGTAATATTGTTTACCGATATACAGCTTTGCTGTGACACACAGCTGCTGCATTCAAGGACCACATGACTATTCGCAGGAATTAAGAACCAATGGTGAACAATCATAATTCTGGATTCCTTCTCCATTCCGATCAAAATCGTTTAAGCGTTGTCCTTAGTTCACAGACTTTTTTTTGTTGAAAATTGTACCAAGTACTTCACAGAAAAAAAAGAGATAATTATCCTATTACCATAATTTTGCACATCTAATCAAATTGGTAACCTCTGTCTTCTACACAATGTAAAATATTCTACCATCAATAAAATTCCATTGAAATTTACTGCACGTAAATGGCTATTTAGCTCTACGTGCTTGTGCTCTAAATCCACATGAGCCTCTTTCAACCTTATTTCATCTCAGCCTATCAATATATCTTCCTATTCTTTCTCTCTTGTGTACTTACCTAGCTTCCCCTTAACATGCATCTATACCAATCCTCACAATCATTGAATGCAGCAGTATGTTCCACATTCTCACCTTTATGAGCATTGAAGATTTTTCCAAATGCAAAATCTGTGGGTTTGGAAAATTTGCATCAATTTTTATGGCAACTAGCTGATCTTCAGTGACACTCAGAAAAAAGATACCTCTCTCTTTGTAAAAGTTTCTCTACAGTTTCCAATCCAATTCTTTTAATCTCTCTCCATTCGGTTTATATTCCACTCTGCCTCCCGCCCCATGCTTAGTTGTCTCTCTCCTGCCATGCCTCCCGCCTCATGCTTAGTCGTCTCTCTCCTGCCATCATTGTGTTTTACTATAATTCTCTTAATGCAATATCTCTAGCTCACTCATTCTTAAATCTTCTGCATACCTTTCACACATTACGTCTCGACTCTTTGCAGAATTATTTGCTACTCTGACACATCTTTCCTTTATTTTTCTCCCTTTTCTCACCTGCCTTGAAGATCTTAGCGTCAGATAGGTGCCGAGGCTATAGGTGATTGGAATGCCAGACTTGGGAGTTGAGACAAAGTTACATGGTTTGGGCATGGTGGGACCTTTTAGGTTGGGGCAGTGGCTGCAAAGGGATAGTCAGACTGGGAACATAGAGATTGTTCCTGGTATCCACAGCAGTGATTATGCATCAATAGTGGTAGAATTAACTTGAATCAATCAGATATGTGAGAAATTGGCAAATGTTTTTGTTAATATCTAGATATTGAATAGATGAATTGTTCTATTATTACAAAAACAAACAGATCAATAACTACAAAGTATTGTATATAAATGCCCAATAGATGAACTGCTATATCAGAAGTTTATATAAACATCAAACTGACCAATATTTTTTGCTCCAAAACAACCAGTGAAGAGAGGACATAATGAAGCATCTGTGTACATGCAGTATTCTGAATGCCTCAAGAACTGTGAAGTCTAAAGAAAGGGTGTAGCCAAAAGTGGGATTGTTAAGGCCCACTCCAGTACATCATGCTGCCCAGCAAAAATTGTTGGTTGTGACTATAAGATGGTGGCAATCGCTGAACTTAAAAAAAAAAGTTATTATATTTGGATTCGGAGTGAAGAAATGTCTGGAAAACTGCTTGTCACATAAGTATTATTTGCTCAATTGTCACGGGAAATAAAATTTTCTGCTGTACTCTGACCATGGATATCTTAAAATATGATTGATTACAAAATTCTAGGATTTGATCAAATCAAGAGACGGGCTAAGGGCCAGTAGCCAAACAGAAGCCAAAAGCTAATAATGTGCTCTGTGATTGGTTGAAGGTGAAGAATTGCTGATTCTGGGTGTAAAGTTGATTGAACTAAAACTGCTTCTGCACAAAACTTTCAATAATATGGATTTTTGATATTTTCTTGATTTTGTACAAAGACGTTAAAGAGCGATTGTGGGATGAAATTTCTTTAATCTCCTACTTATGCCAGGATTATTGACTGCAGAAATTTCACTAATAAGTTGTTTCATCAGATTCACTCTACATTTAAAAACATAGATGAAATACCACTTGAAAGGTTAGCCAGAATAATTTAGAAGAAAAAAAAATCAGTTCTCCAAAAATAAACAATCGCCTGCTGTAAGGCTTACCTGCACACAGATCTACTGCCAACGAACAAGCACAAATTGAACTGATACCTGAACAAAAATAAACAACATTATTGCACATGAAGTAAAAATAAAAAACAGAAATGTGCAAATATTAGTCTTACATTGAGTAAGTATCAAACTTCATAGAATCCAGCAGCCATTAGATCATATATAGCTTTTACAAGACACTAGAAGCATGAAGGAAACAATCGGGCAGATGAGAGTGAACATTCACTCAATCCTCTTTACAGTTACTTATGGTCCACCAGCACCTCATTTATTATTTACTTAATAATTCCACAGTTTTTGCTGCTTCCCCGAGCTGGAAAACTATTCCAAGTACTAACAAGTAAAGAGGACACCCAGTAGAGCACATGTATTCGCCACACAGTATTAACTCAACATTATTACAATTATGTAGCTCTTTCTTGAGGCATTTTCCTGCCTGATTGATGTTTGGCGATGGCAAAGCTGAAAAAATATGTAGTTTTATTAAAAGAACTTCCATCTCACTGAGGAGGCTTCAGGCCAATCCACATCCAACAACCTACTCTTAAAACCTCTGCTCACATTTTGACAGCTGTGACAAAGTCCACCCCAGTGGCAGGGCCAACATACCAACTTTCTTAATCAACAATATTTTAAATAAAACAATTGCGGCAATTTGTCTAAGGGAAAGGGGTCGGAGAATACTGGTGAATGGACATTTTCTGACTGGTGAGACGGATGCAGTGGTACCATGGGGCTGGTATTAGGGGCGGCATGGTAGTTAGCACTGCTGCCTCACAGCGCTAGGGACCCAGGTTCAATTCCGGCCTTCGGTGACTGTGGAGTTTGCTTCCTCCCTGTATCTGCATGAGTTTGCTCTGATTGCTCCGGTTTCCTCCCACAGTCCAAAGAAGTGCAGGTTAGATGGATTGGTTATGCTAACTTGCCCCTTAGTGGGCAGGTTAGGGGGTTTTAGTGTTACGTTGATAGGGCGGGGGAATGGCCTAGTTAGGATGCTCTTTCAGAGGGTTGGTACAGACTCAATAGGCCAAATGGCCTCCTTCTGCACTGTATGAATTCTATGGTTTCTTATTGTATAAATTACCTAGATTTAGTCGTATGTATATATTTTCAAAGTTTGGAGATGATACAAACTTGGTAAAATAGAAAATAGTGAGCATGACAATAGTGAACTTCAGGATATAGACAAATTGGTGAACCAGGCAGAGATATTGCAGATACAATTTAACGCAGGCAATTGTGAAGCAATGCACTTTGGGAGAAACATAAGACCAGCTAACTCCCACTGCCACCAGCCAGTTTAAAGAGCGCCCACCCTCTCTACCTTTCCCCATCAACAGGGACACTCCCATCTCAAACGATTGACCTCCATTTAGCCATAACACTGCTCCTCTCCTACTACTACCCAGCAATTAAGATAGAAACTCACTAATTCTAACAATTTCCCAATGTTCTTTTATTTCTCAGTTCACAAAGCCACTCTCCTTCAATTTGATGCAGTCTTTTTCTAGACCTCCTTCCAAAGTGGTTAACTTATTCAGAAATACAGAGCAATATCTGGGATACAGCCCCATGAGCTGTCTACCACATTCTGGAATCTCACCCAAGTGGTCATTCTTCAGGTCATTCATTCACACACTGAATTATATAACCCATTCTCAATTTATCTCCTCCAACTCTGCACATGCAAACCTTTCAGCAGGAGTCAGTGGAAAGTAAAAAAAACAAGTAAAACATGTATTTTACAACATGATAGAAACGAGAATCAACTAAATTAAATGTCATATTTTAAGGATTTGTTCAGTTTCTGCGCATGTTCATATTTTTTTTGCAGACAAACATTTTACTGTTTAATCCTTTATGGATTTTAAGTGGGAAAAGTCTGGTTTGTGTCTACATCTCCTTACGTCGGCAGGTTTAAATTCCTTAACTTCTTTCCCTTCCTGAAGGTGACAGTCCCATTATTATGAGTTACACTCCAGTGTTCTACTCAAATGGTAATCTTCATTTGCGCTCTCAACTGTATTCAACTGTGAAGGGGCATCAAGCCAAGTTCAATTCTGTTATCACCTGATGACCATGTTTTCTGTCGGGGTCACTGGATGGTTTCTGAGATCAGGGTCGGAATTCTCCGACCCCCCGCAGGGTCAGGGAATCGCCCGGGGCCGGCCCCCACCGTGGCCGGAATTCTCCGCCACCCGGGAATCGGCGGGAGCGGGAATCACACCCCGCCGATCGGCGTGCCCCCCGCCGTGATCCTCCGGCCCGCGATGGGCCGAAGTCCCACTGGTGACAGGCCAATCCCGCCAACGTGATTTAAACCACCTCTGTGCCGGTGGGATTGGCGGTGCGAGCGGGGACGGGGATGGGGGGGGAGGGGCGCAGGGCGATCGGACCCTGGGGGGTGCCCCCACAGTGGCCTGGCCCGCAATCGGGGCCCACCGATCTTTTTCTTCCGCCGCCGCCACGGCCTCCACCATGGCGGAGGCAGAAGAGACCCTCTCCACCGCGCATGCGCCGTTGGTGACGTCAGCGGCCGCTGACGCACCGGTGCATGCGCGGACCGGCGAAGGCCTTTTGGCCAGCCCCGATGCCGGGCGGCGTAGCGCCAAAGGCCGTTGGCGCCAGTTTTGGCACCATCGGCGGAGCGGGAGCCACTCCGGCGCGGGCCTAGCCCCTAAAGGTGCAGAGAATTCCACACCTTTGGAGAGGTCCGACGCCGGAGTGGTTGGCGCCACTCTGCTACGCCGGGACCCCCCCCGTCCCGGCGGGTAGGGGAGAATTTCGCCCCAGGAAATTTGCTTGATTTTCTCCTCCACATCACAGAGACCTGAAGCAGACATATAGTGCTCTACCAATGCTCAGCTGAGGTGTCTTAACTTAGTACAGCCCAAAGGGACTTCCCTTATCTGCATGACTATGTGCCAACTGGGCAATGTGCTTACCAAATGAGCTGTAGGGAGGTGACTTAGATGCATTGTTAAAGAAGTTTTCAGGATTTTTGTTGCTATTCCATGATTTTATTTTGATGCTGCTGCTTTTTTTTCAATGCATCAGATTTTTAAAAGGAAAGCAAATCATAGGAATAAAGTTAAACAGAAAAGGCAGGATAGCAGCTGGTTTTTATATGAGCTCAATTCAGATAAAACAGAAAGATATTGGTCCTCTTCATCTAACTATTTTGAAGGCCTGGTGTACAAGATTCTGTACATCTGTCATGGGCAGCAGTAACACTTCTACTGAAAAACAAATGAGCATATCTATGGTATTTAATAAACTTAAAAATTACCACTGTGATGTCTAGCAATAAGTTCTTCCAAAAGCTGGGACAGCGGTTTGTTAAAGTATTGTTCCATGTATCTCCTGTCAATGAACACAACATTCACTGGTTGCAAGCGAAGTTCCTGGAGCCTCCTGTCATTGACTCCAAGGTGAACAAGTATCTCTGCTGCTTCATTCCACATTTTGTCAAATTTTTCATAAGATAGGTCAGTGTGGAAAATGTCTTTCAAAAGGTGATCTCGCATCTCACAAATCCGCCGCAAATATGCTCCTGGAGAAGTGTCAGATCTTGCAAGCCTCCCAGTCCAGCCCTTTTTAGGACGGGGAAACTTCTTCATAAACACAGCAAGAAACTGAAACAAAGGCAATGTAAAATGCAGAGTTTTTGATTTCTCTGTTGAATAAATAATATTCATCCATTTTTTTCTGACGTTGCTAAAATCTGTTCCTTCTAAGCGATTCTTGATCAAGACTTTATTCTTTGTAATTTCTTCTTCTAATTCTTCTGGTGAGATGTGGGCATCAAAAATACTCCGAACAGCCTCTGTGCCTTCCACATGCATTAAATGAAGTAGGCGATATACATTAACGTAGCACTTTTTTATTAATAGCGGCTTGACCGGCAATTCAGGATCAAATTGTGGGCAGAATGGTCCAGCTAAAAAAAAATATGATAAAAGGAAAAATTATAGAAAAATTCCAAAGCTCACACATATTATGTCTTCTATAAAGAGATTGTATAATGGAAGAGTTGCAGCAAGCTTGTTTGCAAAGGTGGGTCCACTTACTATTAGACCATATTAAAAAAGGAAAATACTGCATTTAACGGAAATAAAAATTGAAAGTCCTGGAAATACTCAGGTCAGGCAAGAAACAGAGTTAACTTTTCAGGTTGATAATAGTAATAATCTTTATTGACACAAGTAGGCTTACATTAACACTGCAATGAAGTTACTGTGAAAAGCCCCCGGGTCGCCACATTTCGGCGCCTGTTCAGGTACACGGAGGGAGTATTTCAGAACATCCAAATTACCAAACAGCACATCTTTTGGGATTGTGGGAGCACCCGGAGGAAACCCATGCAGACACAGGGAGAACGTGCAGACTGTGACCTCAGCCCCACATTTCTGTTCCTGTCTATCCCAACACCTTTCATCCCTTGCTTATCAAGAATCTAACTCTCGCTGCCTTAAAAATAATCAAACATACTGCTTCCACTGCCTTTTGAGGCAGAGTTCCCAGACTCGCAACCATGTGAGAAATAAATTCACCTAATTCCCGTCTTTATTATTAGTGACCCCGAGTTCTAGATTCTCCCACAAAAGGAAACATCCTTTCCACATCCTTTCCTGTCAGGATCTTTTATGTTTCAATCAAGTTGTCTCTTACTCTTCTAAACTCCAATGGATTCAAGCCTAGCCTGTCCAACCCTTCCTCATAAGACAACCAGCCCATTCCTGGTATTAATCTAGTAAACATTTGCTGAACTGCTTCCAATGCATTTATGTCCTTCCTTAAATAAGGCAATCAATACTGTACGTAGTACTCCAGATATGGTCTCAAAATGCCAGATATAAATTAAGTATAACCTCCCTGTTTTTGTATTCAATTCCTCTTGCAATATACAATAACATTCTATTAGCTTTCCTAATTACTTTTTGTACCTGCATACCAGCCTTTTGCGCTTCATGCACGGGGACAGCAGATCCCTCTGCATCTCGAGCTCTGCAATCTCTCACCATTTAGATAATATGCTTCTTTATTATTCGTCCTGCCAAAATTTCACCAGATCTTTGCCTACTCACTTAACCTATCTCTATCACTTTGCAGCCTCATTATGTCCTCTTCACAGCTTACTTTCCTACCTATCTTGGTGGCATCAGTAAATTTAGCAACCATACCTTCAGTGCCTTCATCAAAGTCATTTATATAAATTCTGAAAAGTTGAGGCTCCAGTATTGATCCCTGTGGACCACCAATTGTTATACCCAGCCAACCAGGAAATTATCCATTTATTCCTACTCATTGTTTCCTGTTAGCTAGCCAATCTTCTACCAATCAATATGTTACCTCTGAAACTGTGAACTTTTATTTTCCACAATAACCTTTGATGGACACCTTATCAAATGTCTTCTGGAAACCTAAGTATAATACATCCACTGGTTCCCATTTATCCACAGCAAATGTTTTTTCTTCAAAGAACTCCAATATATTGGTTAAACATGATTTCCCTTTCACAAAACTATGTTGACTCTATCTGATTAACTTTTCCTAAGTGCCCAGCTAGAACATCTTTAATAATAACTAACATTTTCCCGATATCAGACGTTAAGCTATCTGGCCTGTAGTTTCCTGCTTTATGTCTCCCTCCCATTTGCTACTTTCCAATCTAATGGCACCATCGCTGAATCTAGAGAATTTGGGAAAATTAAAATCAATGTATCAACTATCTGAGGAAGGATATTCAACATGAAATGCTAATTGTTTCTTACCACCTGATCTGCTGAGTATTCCCAGCATTTTCTGCTTTTAGATTATATTATAAGCCCCCCCAGCTCATAAGCCAAAGACAGATACATATTGGAGCGACGACTCAAATCTACTGGAAACCACACTGCAAGGGTTACACAATGCAATGTGTCCCAACTGTGACAATTAAGTTATACGAAGCATACACACTAGAAAGACATCTTTCTCCAAAATCAAGGTATCACTGCACACATTCCAGTCATGTCAGTAAGATATGAACCAATACATACACACATGCCTGCACAATGGTTTGATAAGTTCCAAAGAAAGTTGGAAAGTCCCCTTTTAGAAGTATAATATCCGCTACTTGGGTTACACTTTCTAACACAGTAATATTAATCTGGCAGGTGATCATGTTTTTCAATGGTAACATCACAACTCGATATTACTTATTTTATCATCATCAGTGTCATGAAGGCGGTGCAGAAATACCAGACTTTGAGAACCTGCTATTTTCCCTTAATGCAAAATGTTCTGATATCATTGATGAGAAAGAGGCAGCATAATTTCTGAGTCAGCTCTCTATTTTATTGGAATATGCTAAAATCAAACAGCTTCCAGGAAGCCATTTTAAATCACTTAAAATTGTCATTGTATGACAATCTTTGTTGGATTCCTTGGAATTCTTGTATTAATTTATTGCAATGTCTTTGTTATACTAATGATACAAAGTGGAATTTCCCAAGATTTGTACCAATAATATGGGGATTGAATTCCATGACTCTGGACATTATTTCATGAAACTGTAATTGAGCGGCCTTAATTAATAGTTATTCCTTTACTACTTATTTAATTTCTATCTCTTTACTTCTACCTTATACACATGGAAGAATTGACATCGGGAGGCATTTCAGGTATAAGGCAATACTGTAAAGGGACACCACAAAGTCTCAGGAATAGAGGGAGTGTCAATGTCAGAAGAGTCAGGGATGGGTGAGAGTTCAGACAGTGTGACGGGAATGCAAGGTCAGAGTGCACTGCAGAATGGCCTCCTCTGGTTTATGAGCATTTTAGGAACATATGAGCAGCTGGAAGCATTGGCAGGAGATACTGATTTGCGGGCACACTAATGGTGCAGTGTATTAGGGTGTGCTTGCATTGCAGACTCACTGTGCTATGTTTTCAAATAAACAAAGGTTGCTAATTAGTTTCTCACAAATATGGTGATATTTAAAAAAAAAACACCAACTTGCTTAAAAATTACCAGGATCAGCTGATGAGTTAAACATAAGAAAAAACAATTTCTTCAAAATGCTGTGTAATATACAAAATAGAAGCAGAGGTGGGCCACTCGGCACATCGAGCATGCTCTGCCATTCGATAAGATCATGGTTGATCTGACTGTGGCCTTAACTCCACATCTCTGCCTCTCACCCATAATCATTAACTCTCCCATTGAGCAAAACTCTGTCTCACTCAACTTTGAATATATTCAAAGATCCAGCCTTAACTGCTTTCTGTGGAAGAGAATCCAAAAATTGACAACCCTGACAGAAGAAATTCCTTCTCATCCTTTGACAAGAGCCTACATCTGGCATAAAGGGCCACAGTACTGGAAATCGCACTTATCAAATTCACAAACTACATCCCATGTGACTGTGGTGAACTATTCCTCTTCATTCTTCAGGACAGTCTGCAGCCTGACACATTCGACCCGAAATGTTAACTCTGTTTTTTCCATAGATGCTGCCAATTTGCAACACATCCCCAGCATTTTCTGCTTTCATTTTTAATATTTTCTTGTACATCTTAGTAGTTCCTGCAACATTTTATTGTGTTATAGGCACTTTATAAATGCAAATTGTATTTTCTAAGCTCAAAATGTAACCCCATCCTTTTATCTCTTTTCAGATAATGACATAATTGGTTCAATTACCAGGACTGGCAAGCCCAACAAAATAAGAAGCTGAAATAATCTGTGTCCTTGAGTTGCTGGTTCCCTGCAAGTTTCAATCTCATTTTATTTTGCCGTTTCTTTTCTTTGTCAGAAAGCCCCCATCTAACAGGAGAGAGTTTACTACATGACTAAGTTCCTTATTTTAATATTTATTCATTAAGTTGTTGATTTCCTGTGACACTACACCTGGGGAGTCAAAATCCAGTGCAGTACTGTATTTATATGAGGGAGAGATAGATGATGGGGAATAACTGCGCCGAGGCAAATTGGACAAGGGAAGAAGAGAACACAGGAAGAGGAGGGAGTGGAGGAAGGAGGTGGCAGTGTCCACAGATCCAGGTTTTCATCAGTGGACAGATAATGGGGTGGGGAAGTGGTACACTGTCCCTCCTTCCACCAGGCACACTGATAACCTTGGGCTGTGTGACGGAAAATTGAACTTTTGCACTGGGGTGAGCTAAATATTTCTCAATAAGTCACCTGAGAAGTTGTGGCAGATCATTCTTTGATTTTCATGGTTCTCAGTCTCAGGGACTTGTTAAGCTAGGTCCCCGAGGTGGAGGTGCATTGTGCCTTACAACGTCAAGCCACAGAGTCAAGAATTAGGAAGGGGCGCAAAGAGAATTGAACTCAAAAGTTAACTGAATTGTGTTCCTCTACAGCAAACACAGTGCCATCTGCTGGAGTACCAGGGAAAAGTAAGTTATCTTATATTTTCTACATATGATTCCCAGTTGTTATATGGAGAGACATACATTTTACATTACATTTTATGGTCAATTTTACTTTTTTTATTCAGAGGAAATTCTCTCACCACCATGCAAGAATAAAAAAAAAATACAATTACTTTGTTCATCAAATGCTTTCAGAAAACTGTTGATGTATGGTCCTAGATAAGGAAGGTCATGCTGATGTTCCACTAATGTAAACCACATATCTGCTACACAAAGAATGGTTTTCTTGGTGAAAAGGATGTGCATAAAGCGCTCTGCTCCCTCCTTATAGTCGTACTTGCATAAATCGTTGCTCTCCGATTCCTTCAGCATTCCTGACTTCACAAAGTATTCAGCAAAGCGCTCCATGCCATATTCCTCCAAAACATATTTAAAAACATCGGCATATTTCTTAATGAAGAACATACAGCAGCTGTCACCTAAACAACAAAAAGCAAGGGTGATAAGTAAATTTGCATAATTTATTTAAAAACCATTGTGCTGACGAAGATGATATCCAAAAATGCTCAACATTTTGGCCTGATTTGGCAGGATATTCACCAAACATTATCAGCCCTATATCTCAAGAACAATCTGGTAAACAGGTATTGGATTGTCAATTTTGACCAAATAATGAACTTAATTTTCTACTTTTGATTTAGTGACTGGGAATTCGATCAGGATTCTTCACACTAATTTCAATAAAATGAAGGGGCAATATTGTGGAGATAAGACAATAGAATGAGATAGTGCTGAACTTTATCCGTATAAGCTATGTAATCTCCTCTCCCACCCCCCCAAATTCCCCCTCCATTTTCACCTATGACTTTTGAGAGGACATTTTAAAGGCATATGATCGACTGATTAAGGGACCGTGATCACTGATTCTCATAAATTATTTTATTGGGTGAACATAACCTAGTAATGTAGATATAAACAGGTTTCATATATTCCAACCTTTGCAACTGAAGCACTAAAGTATTTTGGGAAGAGAAGCAAATAATTTTAGGCAATGATTATGTTTCCCACTAAAGTGCACTAAAGTGTGAGCATCTTTAAGTTGGATAATCTTTCTTCCTCATATCTGCCATATGCCAAAAGAGCACACCAAAGAATTTGGAAAGGGCTCCCTTGTGCATATGTTGCCCCAGTTGCCAGGGTAGATCTTTCCAATAAATTATTTTAAGTGACAATCACATCTAAACATGAAGACTTTGCAAACTTGTATGGATTACGCCATTTTGTTGGTTTATAGAAAATTCCACCTGTGAGACATACATAAGCTTCGCGAATGGTTTCTAAAATCCTTGCATTTGTAACAACTTCCCCATTTTACTGTCAACTTCATAGAGAAAATCTCATGGAACGAGACACAGTGAAAGATACTGGGCATGGATTCTGTTGTGCAGCGAAGAGCCATTCTCAAGCACAGAAAATGCCATAAAATGGTAATGCTGCCTCCCTATTGGAAGAAGCATGACTTTTATTGAATCGGCCGAAGTGCAAATGGATTGGTTTAAGTCATTCTTCATTTTAATTTGCCAATTAAATCTGAAAATCCAAAACTACTTTCCACAAAGGTAGCTGTTTGCAATACTGAGTGCATTTCTCTGGTTTATATATTATTCAGAAGCAACCAAAGTCAATAGATCCTTAACAGAGACTGGTGCCAATATGTCCCTGGAGTGGATGAGCACTGGCATATCTCTTGAATCAAGTGCGAGTGCCAAGTCTGTGTCAATGCCCAATGTCAGAAACTTGCCAACACACTTAGTGTCAAAACTTCCTTGGCACCACTTTATGCCAGCATGATTTCACACCAACTTGGTGCATCCCTGGTGCTGGATGCTTGTAATGAGTGCTTGGCACAATTAAGTGCTGGGATTTCCACTCATACAGCTAAATGTCAATAAATGTTCAAGATTATTCAAGCAAAGTGGCTAGACAATGTATGATTGCTGACTGAAATTGGAACGCTGCCTTTTTTCAATTTTGCACTCAATACATTCTTTGTAAGTAGACTTAGAGAATCCAAATTTTCGACAAGCATTTAATGCATTAATCATGCATTTGTGAATAGGGTATTGAATTTTTCCCATTATTTAAACCTCTGCCATGGGTTGGTACTAACATACTGTCTCAACTAAGAATGCATTGTTTTATTTTTGTTTTCATGCAAGCGTTAGGCGACATTTGTCAGCAGTTTACAGATTAGCAACAGAACGGCAGGGTTACAATTATCTGATTGTAAATCCAAAATTTTTGTCTCAGGCCACTTTTTGGTTTGTTTTCTTTTGCCCATTTCTTTAATTTAATTTGAAAAAACTGCTTGTAACCATGTAATTCCTTGCTACTTGTTGCTTCGTGGTCTGAACTGAGTACTCCTGGTTGCCCAGCCTGTTCATATTTTGTCCTTATGCCATTCGTACGGATGGCATAATTGTTTTTTTTTACTACAATTGTCGCCTGATCCTGTGACATCTCATTCTTACAATTGTCAAAAAATACTGGAAGAACGATGGGCCAACTGGAGTTTTACAATCTAAACTACTTCTGAAGAGGTACCAGAGCTTTTCCTTCAATAAGTGGTATAACGTAAAGAATCTCTATGCACACGGTGCAAGGCTTTATATTCCTTGTTCTTCTTTATAAAAGTGCCGTAGGATATCTTCTGTCCATCCAAGCAGAGAATCTTAGTTTAATGCCTTGGTTGGCAATGCAGCACTTTCATTGAACAGCATGTGCCTACTTAGATTAAGTCAGCATGGAGCTTGAACCCATGTGTTTGTGCCAATCTGAGCCAAGCTGAAGAAGAGAACATCGAACATTACAGCGCAATACAGACCCTTCGGCCCTCGATGTTGCGCCGACCTGTGAAACCACTCTAAAGCCCATCTACACTATTCCCTTATCATCCATATGTAAAGAACATAGAACATTTTTTAAAAGGATAGCAGCTTATCATCCCACCCACTTTAATTCATTGATGTTTATCAATTTATTTCACATCTTTCCTGGCTGAGTTGAACCTGTTCAGTCTTTTGCACTACAATTCCTAGAAACCTTCAATCTGCCTCCATTGTGCACATTACTTTTTTAAAAAATAAATTTAGATTACTCAATTAATTTTTCCAACTAAGGGGAAATTTAGCGTGGCCAATCCACCTACTCTGCACATTTTTGGGTTGTGGGGACGAAACCCACGCAGACACAGGGAGAACATGCAAACTCCACACGGTCAGTGATCCAGAGCCGGGATCGAACCTGGGACCTCAGCGCCGTGAGGCAGCTGTGCTAACCACTAGGCCACTGTGCTGCCCTCTTATACATGTTAAGCTTTAAAGGATTACTCCTCAAAAGTTTGGATGATGCAAAAGAAAATGTTAATTATTATAAGAAGGAAGTATTCCAAACAAATTATTTTAAAATTTATTGGTAGAGGGAGGGGGTTGGGGAGGTAGTGGTGTATGCTGAGGAGGGGGGAATAAGAATGCTTACAATTGAAAATACTCATTCCTATCACTTTCACACTTTAATTTCCAGTGGTATCGCACACTTAAAAACCCTCAAGTATTCAGGATTTGTTTTACCTAATGATAAACCAGAAGGGATGTTAGACAGAAAGCTAAAATTTTAAAAAGTGGGCTAGCAAATAGAATAGTAGTCAAAGTGCCAGTTATGGGCCTAAAATGGGCACATGTACCGTGGCAATTAGACAATTGGATGGGAAGATGTAATTGAACAAATGATTGGCATGAGATATCCACCAACCTCTAAAAATAAAATATATAAACAGGTGGTCAAGAAAGAACAAACACAGATGAAGGGAGGAAAGCTGTTTGGGATTGCCAGCTTCAGTTTAACATCCTGATTAGCCAAAATGCAAGCAAGAGATTATTATGGCTGGAGGCAGAGACCAGATCATTCTGCTCTTTCGATCCAAGATTATGAATCCTTCTGACCTGTCATGGGTCATGTCTCCTATATCTATTCTGTTTATGTGTTGTCTTGCTTCCCAATGAAACACTTTCAACTTCAGCTTATGACTCCTCAACCCTTTTGAGTAATCTACTATTCCTGATCAAGTATTACAGGTCCTAACAGGTGAACTTTAATTGGCACAGGCAGCTTCCATGATTTATTCTGATGAGGCCTGAGGATCTGGTTTACTTCCTGGAGCTAACAAATTGAAAAACTGATTTTCTGACAAGATGGCAATGGACCACTTTGGTTGGTTCACCAATTAACTTCTGCTGAACCACCATGAAATGGGGCAACTGGAACAGTTCCTATCAATGGTGGAAAAAAATGAGCGATTCAGTTTTGCACAATGCTGAGGTGGTATGTTTAGTTTCATAAAGGTTAAAGGATCCTAATCATAACAAAGACAGTTAATATGGATAATAAAAATACCATTTGGTAAGCATAGGAAATATGACAAACGTCAAAGTAGAAACTAAACAAATAGAAGTATACTCACTGCATCCCTGCATATACTCAGCCCAGTTTAGTGCTTCTGCATTTAGTATCACCGGGTCCCGCATGTGAGAAACAAATTGCCTTAAAATGCCATTATTATTTATTTGTAAGAAGTGATCCAGGACAGCGCGAGTCCTGTCATTCCTAACAGGATATCTAGTAATATTATTCAAGGTGATGAAGTCCAAAGTGCCAGATGTTAAGAGTTTTAGAATGAGTCGATCAACATCCAACATTCCTTTCTCAATCGATGATCTTTCTGCAGAGAGTTCTCTCAATAAATAACACTTGCTGGGTTCTTCCACTGGCACAGCAGCTGGACAGAAACAAAAGTAAATAACAAATTAACAATGTAGCTTTTACTACTTAAGACAAATCAATGTTTGAAAAAAAAATGTTTGGAATGTTTGATGAGGTCTCAAACCTACTTATTTTTGCTTTTGCATCGACACCAAAACTGCAGTATAAAGTAGTCATTAGGATGAAGTTCTTTGTGGAAATGGGGAGGGTACAGGCCTAACATGTCCTCCCAAGCGTAATAGGAAGGAGTAACAATCCCAGAGAACCATGGTTGACCAGACATTCAGGATACAACTGTTCGCAGAAGAAACTGCTATATGTGTCAGGATTGATATAATAAAGATGTCTCAAAGTATTATAACAGCACAGGTCAAGGGCAAACCAGCAGGCAAGGGGTTAAACATATACCAAGGGAAAACCAGCAAGCAAGGGGTTAAAGTCACCCACATTGGAAATTATTTAATCATCTCACAGAGCATTTGAATATGAAAAGGGAAACACAGGTGGCCCCAGTAAGTCTAAGGGATCCATTGTCCTACACATTTGCACCACTTCTCGAAGTCAAATATGTTAAGCACAAACCCATGAGATTGTAAGGAAACATTGTATTCTTTAATCGTTTTCCCATTACGGGACCAGAAAGTATGCATGCTGATCACTTTGTATTGTTCTGAATGATTCAGTGACGTCAATACCTGCTTGTGACTCCGAAGAACTTTAAATATATATGCACGTAATTCTGCGGACAGGCAGAGCTGGCTTTTGCGATCTAAAGCTAGCAGCAGAACTTGCCTCTCCTGTGTGCAGACAGCAATTCCAAAATAAACACAACTTTTACAACTCCATGCAGTCAAGAACAGACTCTGAGCTTTACTTCCCTCCAAAAATGACGAAAAGGAAAAGAGAAACTTTTAGCAAGTACAAGGGGAGCAAATTAATGGAGACATTAATGGAGACAGAAAGTGCAGGATGGAGCTTCAGAAAGCAATTAGTAGAGCAAAGAGGAGATATGAGAAAGCTCTGGCTGGTAAAAGTAGGGAAAATCCCAATATATTCTATAAGTATATCAATGGGAAGAGGATAACCAAGGAAAGAGTAGTTCATTTGGGACCAAGGGGGAAATCTGTGGGTGGAGTCAGAGTACATTGGGAGGGTGTTAAACAAATTCTTCATATCTGTCATCACCCAAGAGAATAGGGAGGTAGAAACAAGAGAGAAAATGCTTGAAAATCTCAGCAGGTCAGGCAGCATCTGTGGGGGGAGAAAAGAGCTAACGTTTCGAGTCCAGATAACCCTTTGTCAAAGCTCAAATGGGGAGGTAGATATGGAACTCGGGGAGAGAGAGACTGTGAGGTTCTTGAGCAAATTGTCATATGGAGCGACAAGATATTGGAGGTGTTGGCAGGCTTAAAAGTGAACAAACCTCTGGATGAATTGTGTCCCAGAATGCTGTGGGAAGCAACGGAGAAGATTGCAGGAGCTCAGATCCAAAATTTTCATTATTTTCTGGCCACGTGAGAGGTGCCAGAGGACTGGAGAACAGCTAATGTCATTCCACTATTTAAGAAAGGTTGTAAAGATAAGCCAAGGAACTACAGATCAGTGAGTCTCACGTCAGTGAGAGGGAAACTATTGGAGAAAGTTCTGAAGGAGAGAATCTATCTCCAATTGGAGAGGCACCGATATAGCAGGGATAATCAGCATGGCTTTGTCAGAGGGAAGTTGTGCCGAACAAATTTGATTGAATTTTTAAGGCATGTGACCAGGTGTGTAGATGAGGGTAGTGCAGTTGATGTAGCTTACATCGATTTCTGCAAAGCCTGTGACAAGGTCCCATATGGGAAACTTATAAAGAAGGCAAATGCACATCGGATTCAGGGTAATTTGATAAGCTGGATTCAGAATTGACTTAGCTGCAGGAGACAGAGGGTGATGACAGGCGGCTGCTTTAGTGACTGGAAGCCAGTGTAAATTGGCATGCACAGGGATCTGTGTTGGATCCCCTATTGTTGGTCATTTATATAAACAACATAGATGACTAGGGGGTAGGATCAGTAAGTTTGCGGATGACACAAAGATTGACCAGGTAGTTAACAGTGAGGTCGAGTGTCTTTGGTTAAAGGCAATATAGACGGGATGGTCAAATGGGCAGATGGAATTTAACCCTGAAAAGTGTGAGCTGATATACTTTGGAAGGAGTAACTTGACAAGCAAGGATTCAATGATTGGCCTGTCACTGGGAAGTTCCGGGAACTTGGCGTACTTCTCCATAGAATTCTGAAGGCAGGTTAATAAGATGGTGAAAAAGGCATATCACTGAATTTACAGTGCAGGAGGCCATTCGGCCTATCGAGTCTGCACCAGCCCTTGGAAAGAGCATCCTAGCATCCGACTCAAGCCCACACCTCCACCCTATTCCCGTAATCCACTAACCCCACCTAATCTTTTGGCCACTAAGAGGTAATTTAGCATGGTCAATCCATCTAACCTGCACATTTTTGGACTGTGGGAGGAAAATGGAGCACCCGGTGGAAACCCATGCAGGCATGGAGAGAATGTGCAAACTTCACACAGTCACCCAAGGCTGGAATTGAACCCGGGTCCCTGGAGCTGTGAGGCAGCAGTGCTAACCACTGTGCCGGATATGGGACACTTGTCTTTATCAATCGCAGCATAGATCACAAAAGCAGGGAGGTCATATTAGAGTTGTATAGAACTTTGGTGAGGCCGTAGCCGGAATACTGTGTGCAATTCTGGTAGCCACATTTTAGGAAGGATGTGAGTGCACTGGAGCGGGTACAGAGTAGATTCACCAGGGTGTTGCCTGTGATGGAATATTTAAGTTATTTAGAGAGATTATATAGGCATGGGTTGTTTTTGCTGGAGCAGAAAAGACTGAGGAGCGACCTGACGAGATGCACAAGATTATGAGGGGCATGGACACAGTGGATAGGAAACTACCGTTCCCCTTAGTTGAAAGGTCAGTTACGAGGGG
The DNA here is from genome assembly GCF_902713615.1 of Scyliorhinus canicula. Taxonomy (NCBI): domain Eukaryota; kingdom Metazoa; phylum Chordata; class Chondrichthyes; order Carcharhiniformes; family Scyliorhinidae; genus Scyliorhinus; species Scyliorhinus canicula. Next base: position 39,872,965 of record NC_052152.1, on the reverse strand, counting down.
GGACACGTTCAATGTGAGGGCAGGAGGTTCAGAGGGATTTGAGGAAAAATCTTTTTTCCCCAGAGGGTGGCGGCAATCTGGAATGCACTGCGTGGGAGGGAGGTAGGGGCAGGTTGCCTCACATCCTTCAAAAAGTACCTGCATGTGCACTTGGCACGTCATAACATTCAAGGCCATGGGCCAAAAACTGGAAAATGGGATCAGGTAGGTAGGTCAGGTATCTTTCATGCGTGGGTGCAGACTCCATGGGCTCGGAGGGCCTCTTCTGCTCTGTATTTTTCTGTGATTCTGTGTACATTCTTGGGAGAAGCTGTTAGCTCTCTACTATCTAAAACCAGGCAATGGGATTTGTGCTCCAACAATGAATCAGCAACATGAAATTCCTGGCTTTGTTGCACAGTACAAAACATCCATTAATTCACAAAAATACAAGCATGAATTAAATATGAATGTTTTTCTTCTGAAAAAGTATTCCCATTACATAGGTCTAACAGAGGAATTTTCTAAGGACACTTGGCCCTCTCCTAAATGTTTTTTTAAAAAGTTCTTTATATTAATTCTTCAACGTGCCATGAGTATCACTGGCAAGGCTGGCATTTATTGTCCATCTCTAATTTCCTTTGAGATGGTGATGGTGAGCCACCCCCTCCTTCCCTGAAAAGAATGAACAAACTCCTAATTTTACCTCCAAAAAGCCTTTTTTCATGTCTGGGCCGATACAAATGCTAAAATATTTTAAAATAAAATGTAGCTGAGTGAAGAACTTAAGGCCATTGAGTGCTGCAAAAAAGCTACTGTAGATTGTGGCTGACAATTTGACCCGGCATTCAAGACAAACCTTTTTCTTTTGGCCTCAAAAATCATCATCTTGCATTTACTCAGGTGTATAAGTCGACCTCCCCTTTCAGTTCCGGCATGTTGTACTTGCATTAGTAGTCAGCCTTAATTTTTCACCCCACAAATGGATGTTTTACTTATCAGTACCTTATAAGTGAGCACAAGGGATCAAACAGGCAATACAGGTAGCGTGGTGAAGATGTGCTGGAGTTTAAGACTCAGAGCAGATGCTGGGGGATGAATGACAAAAATGGCGCCTACCCACACCCATGCAGGCTGCTCACTTTTATCCTTGGCATACAAGTCAATCCCCATTTTTGGAGGGATTATCAAAGGTTGAATTAAATGCCAACATCTACAGCATTTGACCATTCTACAATCTTTCCCCTTGCGTGAAATAAAGGCGCGTTTTAAACAACCTCATTGTTTTCGTTCTATTGTCCTTATTGACAATATATTCCAAAGATTTATCACTGCTTCAGTTTTATCCAATGTATTCAATAGCTTGAAATTATATTACCTATAAGTACAGGTTCCAAACATAGCTAAGGAACACATTGAAATAGGATGGCCAAAAAACTTAACCTCCAGTATTTGTCTGAGAAATAAGCCTCATGTGGAAATGTAACCTTGCTAATCCTGTGTGCTGAAAAATGCCCAATTCGAAGCATTCCTGTTAATTCACAGACAGTGACGAATACCTAATACCAGGAACTGAGACAGTTTTACATCAACAACGCAGTGAATTTCTTTAATTATTTGCCCATGCATCATCAGTTACAAGGACCATTCAATTTACCAGTCCTGGATAGCTTTTAACCCTGGTTGATGAAATGAAAAGAAATTGCAACTACATGCGTTACCGAGCCATAAATAAATTCTATTTTCTAATTATTGTCAGTGAAAATAAGGAAATAGTGAACATAGAAACATAGAAAATAGGAGGCCATTCAACCTTTTGAGCATGCTCCGCCATTCATTATGATCATGTATTGGGGCAGCACGGTAGCACAAGTGAGCACTGTGGCTTCACAGCTCCAGGGTCCCAGGTTCGATTCCCCGCTGGGTCACTATCTGTGCAGAGTCTGCACATTCTCCCCGTGTCTGGGTGAGGTTCCTCCAGGTGCTCCAGTTTCCTCCCATAGTCCAAAAATGTGCAGGTTAGGTGGATTGGCCATGATAAATTTCCCTTAGTGACCAGAAAGGTTAGGAGGGGTTATTAGGTTACGGGGATAGGGTGGAAGTGAGGTCTTAAGTAGGTCGGTGCAGATTCGATGGGCCGAATGGCCTCCTTCTGCACTGTATGTTCTATGTTCTACGTCTAATCATTCAACTCAATAGCCAAAACCCACTTTACCCCCATATCTTTTGATCCCCTTTGCCCTAAGTGCTATATCTAACTGCTTCTTGAAAACTACAATACTTTCTCCTCAACTATTTAGTGTGGTAACGAACTCCACAGGCCGACCACTCTCTGGGTGAAGAAATTTCTCCTCATCACTGTCCAAAATGGTCTACCCCGTATCCTCAGACTTTGACTTCTGATTCTGTGCACACCCACCATCGGGAATATCCTTCCCAGTTTAGTATTGTTAGAATCCGGTCTAGTCTTGTTAGAATTTTATAGGTTTCTACGAGATCCCCCTCATTCTTCTGAATTCCAGTAAATACAATCATAACCGATTCAATCTCTCCTCGTACCTCAGTCCCATATACCCAGGAATCAGTTTGGTAAACCGTCGCTGCACTCTCCCCCAGAGCAAGAACAAGAGCAGAGCAAGAAGTGACAGGATATATAGGATAAATACATGCCTGAAGAGATGGTGTCGGGGGAGGGTTTCAGATTCTTGGGGTATTGGTACCGGTTCTGGGGGAGGCAGGACCTGTACAAACTGGATGAGTCTCGCCTGGGCAGGATCGGAACTGATGTGTCCTGGGGGGGGGGGGGTGCTATTTTGCGAGAGTGGTTGGGGAGGGTTTAAACTAAAATGTCATGGGGATGGGAACCTACGCAAGGAGTCAGAGAAAGAGGAAGCAAGGACAAAAGCAAAAGGTAGAAAAGTGAATAAGAAAAGTGATAGGTGGAGAAACCAAGGACAAAATTCAAACAGTGCAGTAGAGAAAAATATTGGGAGCAAGACCAGCATTGTGAAAAAGGTAAACGTAAAGGTTCTGTGCCTTAATGCATGGAGCATTTGCAATAAAGTGGATGAACTAATCACGCAGATAGATATAAATGGGTATGACATAACTGGGATTACGGAGACATGGCTGCAGGGTGAACAGGGATGGGAACTGAATGTCCCAGGGTTCTCTGTATTTAGGAAGGACAGGCATAAAAGAAAAGGTGGTGGCGTGGCACTGCTGGTTAAAGAGGAAATTAACACAATAAAGTGAGAAAGGATATTAGCTATGACAATGTGGAATCTGTATGCGTAGAGATGAGAAATACCAAGGGACAAAAAACATTAGTGGGTGTCATATATAGACCCCCAAACTGCACTGGTGAGGTTGGGAACGGTATTAAACAAGAAATTAGTGATGCACGTAATAAGGGAATATCGGTGATTATGGGTGATTTTAATCTTCACATAGATTAGGCAAATCAAATTAGCCACAATGCTGTAGAGGAGGAATTCCTGGAGTGTATACGGGATGGTTTTCTTGACCAATATGTGGAGAAACCAACTAGAAAGCAGGCCATCTTAGACTGGGCACTGTGTAATGAGAGGGGAATTATTGCCAATCTGGCTGTACGAGACCCCTTGGGGATGAGTGATAACACGATAGAATTTTTTTATCATGATGGAGAGTGAAGTAGTTGATTTGGAGACTGGGGTGCTGAATCTTAATAAAGGGAACTATGAGGTTATGAGGTGTGAGTTGGCCTTGATAGATTGGGGAGAGTTACTTAGATTACAGTGGATAGACAATGGCAAACATTCAAGGAACGCATGGAGGAACTACAGCAACTGTTCATTCCTGTCTGGCACAGAAGCAAAGTGGGTAAGAGAGCCAATCCATGGCTTACAAAGGAAATTAGAAATAGTATCTGATCCAAGAAAGAAACATACAGATTGGCCAAGAAAAATAATATGTCTGAGGATTGGGAGCAGTTTAGAATTCAGCAAAGAAGGACAAAGGGATTGATGAAGAAGGGGAAAGTGTAGTACTTTCAGGGAACTTGCAGCGAACATAAAGACTGACACCAAGAGTTTCTACAGATATGTGAAGAGAAAGAGATTGGTAAAGAGAAATGTAGGCCCATTGCAGACAGAAACAGGGGAATGCAGAATAAGGGACAAAGAAATGGCTGAGCAATTAAATAAATATTTTGGTTCGGTCTTCACAAATGAGGACACAGATCAGATCCCAGAAATGTTGGAGAATGAAAGGTTTAGTGAGAGGGAAGAACTGAGGGAGATCAACATTAGTAGAGAAACAGGGCCCGAGAATCTGCATCCCAGAGTGCTTAAGGAGGTGGCTCTGGAAATAGAGGATGCATTGGTGGTCATCTTCTGGGATTCTATAGACTTTGGAACTGTCCCTGCAGATTGGACGGTAGCTCACGTCACTCCGATATTCAAAAAGGGAGGTAGAGAGAAAGCAGGGAATTATAGACCAGTAAGCCTAACATCGGTAGTGGGGAAAATGCTTGAATCTATTATCAAGGACTTTATAGCAGAACATTTAGAAAGCAGTGGCAGGATCAGTCAGAGTCAGCATGGGAAGGGAAAATCATGCTTGACAAATCTGTGTGAATTCTTTTAGGTGGCAACCAGTACAGTCGACAAGGGGGAGCCAGTCGATGTGGTATGTTTGGACTTTCAGAAGGCGTTTGACAAAGTCCCACATAAGAGATTATTGTGCAAAATTAAAGCGCATGGGATTGGGGGAAATGTATTGAGACGGATAGAAAACTGGTTGGCAGAGAGGAAACAAAGAGTGGGAATTAATGGGTCCTTTTCAAATTGGCAGGCAGTAACCAGTGGGGTACCACAGGGTTCGGTGCTGGGACTCTAGCTATTCACAATATATATTAATGATTTTGATGAGGGAACAAAATGTAACATCTTAAAGTTTGCAGATGATGCCAAATTAGGTGGGAGGGTGAATTTTGACGAGCATGCAGGGATCCTACAGCAAGATCTGGACAGGTTGGGCGAGTGGGCAAACCAACGGCAGATGCAGTATAATTTGGATAAGTGTGAGGTTATTCATTTTGGAAGCAAAAACAGGAAGGCAGATTACTACCTGAATAGTTGTAAATTGGGAGAGGGGAATGTGCAGCAGGACTGGGTGTCCTTGCGCACCATTCGCTGAAGGTAAGCATGCGGGTGCAGCAGGCTGTAAAGAAGGCTAATGGTATGTTCGCCTTCATTGCAAGAGGTTTCGAGTATAGAAGCAGGGATGTGTTGCTGCAATTGTACAGTGCCTTGATGAGGCCACACTTGGGAGTATTGTGTGCAGTTTTGGTCTTCTCTGAGGAAGGATGTTCTTGCTCTCGAGGGAGTGCAGCGAAGATTTACCAGACTGATTCCAGGGATGGCGGGACTGTCATATGAGGAGAGATTGATTAGGTTGGGATTGTTCTCGCTGGAGTTCAGAAGAATGAGGGGGGAATCTCAGAGACTTATAACATTCTAACAGGACTAGACAGGGTAGATGCAGGGAAGATGTTACCAATGATAGGTGTGTCCAGAACCAGGGGTCACAGTCTGAGGATTCAGGGTGAACCATTTCGGACAGAGATAAGGACACACTTCTTCACACAAAGTGTGGTGAGCCTGTGGAATTAATTACCACAGGAAGTAGTTGATGCTAAAACTTTGAATATATCCAAGAGGCGGCTGGATACACCACTTGGGGAGAATGGGATCAAAGGCTATGGGGAGAAAGCAGGATTAGGCAGTTGAGTTGTTTGATCAGCCATGATCGTGATGAATAGCGGAGCAGTCTCGAAGGGCCAAAAGGCCTCCTCCTGCTCTTATCTTCTATGTATCTATATATGTATCCTTCCTCAGATAAGTAGACCAAAACTGCCCACAATATTCCAGGTAGGGCATACCAAGGCCCTATATAATTGTAGAAAGACATCCCTGCTCATGTACTCAAATCCTCTCGCTATGAAGGCCAATATACCATTTGCCTTCTTTACTGCCTGCTGTACCTGCATGCTTAACTTCAGTGACTGGTGTATGAGGACACCCAGGTCTTGTTGCACATTCCCCTCTACTAATTCATGTCCATTCCGAACATTTTGAATAATTTGCTCAGTATCTAAGGTTGAGGTAGAGGTCAGCATGCTGAGAACTCCGAGGACACTAATAAAAACTATGGTAAAACAACAGTAATGAAGAAAATAATGGTGAGAGTGACAAATAACCTGAACCAGATGGTTTTCACCTCAGGATTAAAGAAGGTGGGCAAGAACATTGCAGATGTCCTGATGAGAATCTTATCACGATTTGGAAAATTCACGTTACTGCACTGTTTAAGAAACGTACAAGCGGGAAACCAGGGAATTGTAGACAGGTGAGCTTAACATACATTGTCAGTAAATTACTAGGAGCTACATTTAAGGATAGTATTTGAGCACCTTTAACGTTTTCAGCTGGTCAGAGAACGGCATCATAGATGTGGAAAGGGTAGGTCATGTCTGGCTAGTGTGATTATATTTTTTGAAAGGGTGACGAAAGCAAAGAGGGGGATATTTATAAATGTTATTTATATGGATTTGCAAACAGTATTTGATGAAGTCCCTCATAATAGACTTCTAGCTCACATCATCATTAACATCAAGCCAGGTGACCAACTTTGGTTTCACGAAGACTGTAGGAGAGTATGTCAGGAGCAGCAGCAGGCGTACCTCATAATAATGAAATGGTAACCTGGTGAAGTCCAACACAGGACTACATGCATGCTAAAAGGTGGAAGCAGCAGGTTGAAGGCAGAGGTAAGCAACTACACAACTGCCAAATCCAGATCAAAGCTCTGCTATCTCCAGTTGTAAATTGTGGGGCAAGCAGAGGTGGCATACATAGAACATTAGAGCGCAGTACGGGCCCTTCGGCCCTTGATGTTGCGCCGACCTGTGAAACCATCTGAAGCCTATCTGACCTACACTATTCCATTTTCATCCATATGTCTATCCAGTGACCACTTAAATGCCCTTAAAGTTGGCGAGTCTACTACTGTTGCAGGCAGGGTGTTCCACACCCCTACTACTCTCTGAGTAAAGAAACTGCCTCTGACATCTGTCCTATATCTACTACCCCTCAATTTAAAGCTATGTCCCCTCGTGTTGGTCATCACCCTCCGAGGAAAGAGACTCTCACTGTCCACCCTATCTAACCCTCTGACTATCTTATATGTCTCTATTAAGTCACCTCTCAGCCTTCTCCTCTCTAACGAAAACAACCTCAAGTCCCTGAGCCTTTCCTCGTAAGACCTTCCCTCCATACCAGGCAACATCCTACTAAATCTCCTCTGAACCCTTCAGTCCTGAAAGCTTCCACATCCTTCCTATAATGTGGTGACCAGAACTGCACGCAGTACTCCAGGAGCGGCCGCACCAGAGTTATGTACAGCTGCAGCATGACCTTGTGGCTCCGAAACTCAATCCCCCTGCTGATAAAGGCTAGCACACCATATGCCTTCTTAACAGCCCTATTAACCTGGGTGGCAACTTTCAGATATTTATGTACCTGGATGCCGAGATCTCTCTGTTCATCTATACTACCAAGAATCTTGCCATTAGCTCAGTACTCTGCATTCCTGTTACTCCTTCCAAAGTGAACCACCTCACACTTTTCCGCATTAAACTCCATCTGCCACCTCTCAGCCCAGCTCTGCAGCGTATCTATGTTCCTCTGTATCCTATAACATCCTTCAGCACTATCCACAACTCCACCAACCTTCGTGTCATCTGCAAATTTACTAACCCATCCTTTTCCACCCTCTTCCAGGTCATTTATAAAAATGACAAACAGCAGTGGCCCCAACAGATCCTTGCGGTACACCACTAGTAACTGAATTCCAGGATGAACATTTGCCATCAACCACCACCCTCTGTCTTCTTTCAGCTAGCCAATTACTGAACCAAACCACTAAATCACCTTCAATCCCATACTTCCTTATTTTCTGCAATAGCCTACCGTGTGGAACCTTATCAAACGCCTTACTGAAATCCATATACACCACATCAACCGCTTTACCCTCATCCACCTGTTTGGTCACCTTCTCAAAAAACTCAATAAGGTTTGTGAGGCATGACCTACCCTTCACAAAACCGTGTTGTCTATCGCTAATCAACTTGTTCTTTTCAAGATGATTATAAACCCTATCTCTTATAACCTTTTCCAACATTTTACCCACAACCGAAGTAAGGCTCACAGGTCTATAATTACCAGGGTTGTCTCTACTCCCCTTCTTGAACAAGGGGACAACATTTGCTATCCTCCAGTCTTCCGGCATTATTCCTGTCGACAAAGACGACATAAAGATCAAGGACAAAGGCTCTGCAATCTCCTCCCTGGCTTCCCAGAGAATCCTAGGATAAATCCCATCTGGCCCAGGGGACTTATCTATTTTTACACTTTCCAAAATTGCTAACACCTCCTCCTTGTGAACCTCAATTCCATCTAGCCTGGTCGACTGAAGATCCCCATTCTCAATGATGGCAGAGCCCAGCATGTCAGAAGAGACAAGGCTGAAACATTTGCAACCATATTCAGCCAGAAGTGCCAGTTGAACGCATTGGATAAAGCAAAAGCCATGTACCAGTCCTGACAACATACCATCTGTAATACTGAAGACGTGTTTTTAAAAAATCATTCATGGGATGTGGGCATCGCTGGTTCGGCCGCCATTTATTGTCCACCCATAAATGCCCTTGAGAAGGTGGTGGAGAGCTGCTTTCTTGAATTTCTGTGGTGTAGGTACACCCACAGTTCTGTTAGGGAGGGAGTTGCAGGATTTTGTCGCAGCAACAGTGAAGGAATGGTAATATATGTCCAAGTCAGGATGGCGAATGGCTTGGAGCGGAACTTTCAGATGATGGTGCTAGCCAGGCCCCTAGCAAAGCTGTTCAGCACAGTTAAAGTACTGACATCTACTGAACAATGTGGAAAATTGCTCAGCTAATTCTGGTCCACAAAAAGTGGGATGAGTCCAATCTTGCCATTTACTGCCCCTTCAGTCTATTCTGAATCATTGTCAAGGTAATGGCGGTATTGTCAACAGTGCTATTAAGCAGCACTTACTCAGTTATAACCTGCTCACAGATGCTCAACTTGGGTTCTGCTGGGGGTACTTGGTTCCAAATCTCCATTATAACCTTGGTCCAAGCGTAGTCAAAAGAACTTAATTCCAGAGATGAAGTGAGGTAACTGCCCTGGGCGTCAAAGTATCATTCGATCAAGTGCGGCATCCAGGATTCCTAGTAAAATTCAAGTCTGGGAATCAGGGGAAAAACGCTGCACCTGTTGAAATTAGGTGGAAATGAACCTAGCAAAAAGATAGATGGTTGTGTTTGTTGGAGGCCAACCTCCTCACCCCAGAACCTCACTCCCAGTGTTTAGGACAGTGCCCTGGGCCCAACCATCTTCAGCTACTTCAACAATGACATTCCCTCCATTATAAGGTTAGAAATAGACACATTTGTTGATGATTGCAGCATTACATACCATTTGCAACCCTGCTTAGATACTGAAGTAGTTCATGCTTCCATGCAGCACGACCTGAACAAGGTTCAGACTTAGGCTGATATCAGGCAAACATTAAAAAAAATTCTTTCATGGGATGCGGGTGTCACTGGATCGGCCAGCGTTTTTATTGCTCATTCTTAATTGCCCTCAAGAAGATGGTGGTAAGGCGGCTTTTTGAAGCGCTGCAGCCCACATGGTGTAGGTACAGCCATTTTGCTGCTTTGTTGGGACCTCTAGGACTTTGACCCAGCACTGGGAAAGGAACAGCAATGTAGTTCCAAGTCAGGATGGTGTGTGGCTAGAAGTGAAAGCCGCAGGTGGTGGTGTTCCTATGCAGCTGCTACTCGTCCTTCTAGAATCTAGATGGTAAAGATTGCGGTTTGGAAGATGCTGTTAAAGGAGCCATGGCGAGTTGCTGAAATGCATCTTATAGCTGGCACATACTGCTGCTGTGTGAATGAACTTTTATAGAATCCCTACAGTGCAGGAGGCCATTCAGCCTATCAAGCTTGCACCAAACCTCCAAAAGAGGGGTCCACTCCCCTGCCCAATCTGCATAACCTAACATACACATCCCTGGACACTAAGGGACAATTTAGCATGGTCAACCCACCTAACCTGCACACCTTTTCACTGTGGGAGGAAACCCGAGCACCTGGAGAAAACCCATGCAGATACAGGAAAAATGTGCAAACTCCACACAGACAAGGCAGGAATCTAACCCGGGTCCTTGTCGCTGTGAAGCGGCAGTGCTAGCCTCTATGCCGCCCATGGTGGCAGTGGAAGTAGTGGCTGCTGGAAGCGGTGGGTGGGGTGCCAATCAAGCTTCTTAAACCACAAGTGCCAGGAAATGACAACCGCCAAGAAGAGAGCTTCTAAATCATTTCCCAATCAATCCCCCCACAATGCCCTTCAATATCAATATTGTAAGGGTTACGACTGGACTGGTCACATAAATACTGTGCCTACAAAAGCAGAAGCTTCAGTTTTGTAGATAGATTGTAGAGGTTGGGGCTGTTTTCTTTGGAGAATAGAAGATTAAGATGATTTGATAGAGGTGTGCAAAACTATGAGAGGTCTGGGCATAGTGGATAGGGAGAAACTGCTCCCAATGGTGGAAGGATTGCAATCAAGAGGAATGCTCTTTCACAAAAGACAATTGATGTCAGATTAATTATTGATTGATTGTTTGATAGTTATTGTCACATGTACCAAAGTACAGTGAAAAGTATTTTTGTGTGGCCAAGGGAACGTACACAGTACGTACATAGTAGACAAAAGAATAATCGACAAGAGTACATTGACAGTGGTACATCAACAAATAACAAATAGTGATTGGTTACAGTGCGGAACAAGGCCAAGCAGCATAGGGCGTCGTGAATAGGGTTCTTACAGGGAACAGATCAGTCCAAGGGAGAGTCGTTGAGGGGTCTAGTAGCTTTGGGGAAGAAACTGTTCCCACGTCTGGATGTGCAGGTCTTCAGACTTCTGTATCTTCTGCCTGATGGAAGGGCCTGGAAGAGGGCAAAGCCTGGGTGCGAGGGGTCTCTGACAATGCTGTCTGCCTTTCTGAGGCAGCGGAGGTGCAGACAGAATCAATGGGAAGGTAGCAAGCTTGTGTGATGCATTGGGCTGAGTTCACAACACTCTGCGGTTTCTTGCGCCAAACTGTTGCCATACCAACCTGTAATGCAGCCGGATAGGATGCTCTCTAAGGCACATCTGTAGATGTTTGTGAGAGTCGATGCAAACATGCCAAATTTCTTTAGCGTCCGTAGGAAGTAGAGACATTGTTGGGCTTTCTTGACTGTTGCGTCAACATGAGTAGACCAGGACAGACTGTTGATGACTGTTCCCCCAGGAACTTTAAGCTATCGACCAACTCTATTTCGGAGCCATTGATGTTGACGGGGGTGTGTGTCATGCTACGCTTCCTGAAGTTGATGATCAGTTCTTTGATCTTTCCAACATTTAGAGGGAGGTTGTTTTCGGTAGACCATGCAACCAAGTGATCTATCTCCCTTCTGTAGTCTGATTCGTCTTTGAGATACGAACCACCTCAGTCCTATCATTTGCAAACTTATAGATTGAATTGGAGTCGTATTTCGCCACATAGTCATGTGTGTATAGGGAGTACAGTAGAGGACTGAGCTCACATCCTTGTGGGGCCCTGGTGTTGAGGACTATTGTGGAGGAGGTGCTGTTACCGATCCTGACAGATTGCGGTCTGTTGGTGAGGAAGTCAAGGATCCAGCTGCACAGGGATGGGTCAAGTCCAAGGTTGTAGAGTTTGGTTATTAGTCTTGTTGGGATAATGGTGTTAAAGGCGGAGCTGTAGTCTGTGAACAGCAGTCTGACATAGGTGTCCTTGTTGTCGAGATGTTCAAGAGTTGATTCCGGGCAGCACGGTAGCATTGTGGATAGCACAATCGCTTCACAGCTCCAGGGTCCCAGGTTCGATTCCGGCTTGGGTCACTGTCTGTGCGGAGTCTGCACATCCTCCCCGTGTGTGCGTGGGTTTCCTCCGGGTGCTCCGGTTTCCTCCCACAGTCCAAAGATGTGCAGGTTAGGTGGATGAGTCCAAAATTGCCCTTAGTGTTGGGTGGGGTTACTGGGTTATGGGGTTATGGGGATAGGGTGGAGTTGTTGACCTTGGGTAGGGTGCTCTTTCCAAGAGCCGGTGCAGACTCGATGGGCTAAATGGCCTCCTTCTGCACTGTAAATTCTATGATTTTATGATTCGGTTGCCGGGGTAGGCGAACTCCAATTGATCGAGACCATCTGGGAGGCTGGCGTTGATCCGTCTCATGACTAGCCTCTCGAAGCATTTCATGAGAACAGATGTCAGGGCCACAGGTTTTCTAGTCGTTGAAGCACGCTACCTTGTTCTTCTTTGGTTCTGGTGTTATGGTGGTCTTCTTGAAGCAGGTAGGGACCTCAGAGCGGAGAAGTGAGGTGTTGAAGATATCTGTGAATACACTCGCCAGCTGGTCAGCGCAGGCTCTGAGTGCTCGCCAGTGACTCCGTCGGGGCCCGTCGCTTTTCGCGGGATTACTTTCAAGAAGGCAGCTCTTACCTCCGAGACTGTAATAGTGGGTATGGGTGTATCCAAGGCTGTTGGGGCAGGTTATAGAATCATAGAAGCATGTGATGTGGACATGCCGGCGTTGGACTGGGGTGAGCACAGTAAGAAGTCTTACAACACCAGGTTAAAGTCCAACATGTTTGTTTCAAACACTAGCTTTCGGAGCACTGCTCCTTCCTCAGGTGAGGAAGGAGCAGTGCTCCAAAAGCTAGTGTTTGAAACAAACATGTTGGACTTTAACCTGGTGTTGTAAGGCTTCTTACTATAGAAACATGCGGCACTGATGTATTGGCTGACTATTCAAAGCGGGCATAGAACTTGTTCAGCTCATCGGGGAGGAATGCTCCAGCCCCAGGAATTCTGCCTGGCCTTGCTTTGTAGCCTGAGATCACATGTAAGCCCTGCCATAGACATCTTGGGTTTGTGTCGTTGGCCTGGGACTCTAGTTTGATCCGATATTGTCTTTTGGTGTTCTTGATTTTTATTAATTTCAAATGTGGCACTGATAGATTTTTGTAAACCTAAGTTTCTAAGGGATATGGGGCACAGATGGGTATATGGAGTTCTCTATACATATGCGCACAAAACAAAATATATCCGGAATTAGGTTGTAAATCAGTCATGATCTCACTAAATGGCAGGGTACAGACTCGAGGGGTTCTGTTCCTTTGTTGCAATATCAGAACAATTTTGTTCCCTAATTGCAGTGGCATAAAAAATTTAGTTTTGCTGAATAATCTGACAAATGTTACAAAAAACTGACACTCAGTACTTTTCTTTGAGTTTTAAAAGAGAAACGTGTTCATAATACCATACATTTTTCCATTAAGCTATATCCGGGAACTTAAATAGGGTCATAATGGCACAGGAGGCAATTAGGCCCAACAAGTCCATGTCAGTTTTCTGTGGAGAAATCTCATCAGTCCCAATCTCCCACTTCATCGCAATAGCCCTGCAAGTTTATTTCCCTCAAGTGTCCATTCAATTACCTTTTGAAATCATTTATAATTTCCATTTCTATCAACTTCATAGGCAGCAAGTTCCAGGTCATCAACATTTTCTGTATGAACAAGTCCTTTCTCAAACATTCCCTGCATCCCTCTTCCAAAACCTTAAATCTGTATTCCCTTGTATAATCAATTAACAGGAATAACTATTCTCTATCTATCTTATCAAACTTGTATCAAATCTCTCCTCAATCTTATGTACTCCAACGTGAACAATGCCAGCTTCTCCAACCAAACTCCGCCCCCCCACCCCCCAAAATAATTCTCATCCCTGGAAGCATTGTGGTAAATCTCTTATGCATCCTCTCAAGAATGGTGAGCAGAACTGGACACAACACTAAAGTTGTGCCTAATGAGAGCTTCATAAAGATTCAGCATAACTTCCCTGTTTTTGTACTCAATTATCTCTATTAATACAGCCCAATATCCCATATGCTCTGTTCACTCGTCTCTCACTATATCATGCTAGGTTCAAAGATCTATGCACATGAATCTCCAGGTTGGTCTGTCCTGTAGACTATTTAAAACTGTATAATTTAGTCTATGTTGCCTCTCCCCACCCCTTTTGTCAAAATGTACCACGTCACACTTTTCTGTATTAAGTTCAATATACCACTTGCCTGTCCATTCTGTTGTGCATCTCCAACCTGGTGGAGTGGTGTAACGACAACAATCTCTCCCTCAATGCCAGCAAAACTAAATAGCTGGTTATTGACTTCAGGAAGCAAAGTACTGTACACACCCATGTTAGCATCAACGGGGCCGAGGTAGAGAGGGTCAGCAGTTTCAAATTCCTAAGGGTACACATCACCAAAAATCTGTCCTGGTCCACTCACGTCGACGCTATCACCAAGAAAGCAGAATAGCGCCTATACTTCCTCAGGAAACTAAGGAAATTCGGCATGTCCACATTAACCCTTACCAACTTTTACAGATGCACCATAGAAAGCATCCTATCGGGCTGCATCACAGCCTGGTATGGCAACTGCTCAGCCCAGGACCGCAAGGAACTTCAGAGAGTCGTGAATACCGCCCAGTCCATCACCCAGCCCATCCATGGACTCCATCTACACCTCCCGCTGCCTGGGGAAAGCGGGCAGCATAATGAAGGACCCCTCCCACCCGGCTTACTCACTTTTCCAACTTCTTCCATCGGGCAGGAGATACAGAAGTCTGAGAACACGCATGAACCGACTCAAAAACATCTTCTTCCCCACTGTCATCAGACTCCTAAATGACCCTCTTATTGACTGACCTCATTAACACTACACCCTGTATGCTTCATCCGATGCCAATGCTTATGTAGTTACATTGTATATCTTGTGTTGCCCCATTATGTATTTTCTTGTATTTTGTTTAATTCCCTTTTCTTCCCATGTACTAAATGATCTGTTGAGCTGCTTGCAGAAAAATACTTTTCAATGTACCTCGGTACACGTGACAATAAACAAATCCAATCCAAGTTCGGCATCATAGAACCCTACAGTGCAAAATGAGGCCATTCAGCCTATCGAATCTGCAACAAACCTTGGAAAGAGCACTCCACCCAAGCCCATTACCCCACCTGACCCCAAAAGGCCCTTAATCGACACATCTTGGCAATTTAGCATGGCCAATCCACCTAACCTGTACATCTTTGCATTGTGGGAGAAAACCACAGCACACAGAGGAAACCCACACAGACACGGGACGAATGTGCTAACTCCACACAGTCACCCAATGCCAGAACTGAACCCAGATCCTTGGCACTGTGAGACAGCAATGCAAACCACTGTGCCGCATCATTGGCATATGCTACAGGAGCAATTCATTATTTTAGAACTGCTTAAATGTATAATCAGTCACACTGAGGGAAATTGCGCTGTGAAATTTTCTCCATTTAGACTTCACATCACCGGTGCTACTGACAAGCAAACGCGCATATAGTTCCTTTGACAGTGCTTTTTCTCAACTTTAGTATTTGGCTGCAATGCTATGCTGAACCCCAGGAAAGGGTTTGCATGAGAGATTCAGTTAGCAATTCTCCAGCCTCTTGACGCTCTCACTCGAGCAAAACGAGGCTAGTGAATAGTGGGATAGGCCGAAAATGAGAACCATGCCAGGTGCCAAACAGTTTGCAACGCCACTGACCTGTTCCGGTAGTCAAAATCGGGATCTCGCTGTAGCGTGGCGAGAAACCAATTATCATCACTTCAGCCTTATTTTCATACAATTACCGGAAGCAATCCATATCCAACGGTCTCCCATGATTCATCGGCCTCTCCAGCAAGTGGTCACGCTGGTGCCGATTAGTACTCCTTTTGAAAAACGTGAACCTGGCAGAAGGGCTTCTGTGAGGAGCCGAGGGGGTGAGTAGCCATCTTTGCTCACGGACAAAATGGTTAAGTGAGTACTACACACAAGCCAAACGTATTCCCATGGGTGGGCGGGCCATGTAGCATATGGGAGTCATTGCCTAGCATCCCAATCACACCATGATGCCTGATCACAGTGCTTGAACACTGCGGGAGGCAACACCACACATAAAGCAGCCAATATTCGAACATCCAGGGGATGGGACACAGCTCTGGGGACATGTCCAGGGCCGGATGGTGGGTTAGTGCTACGGGGAGATGCCTGGTGAGATGGGCCATTGGTTCGGAGGTCAGGCCTCATTGGAAGAAAGTGAAAGAGGCATCATACTGCTTCTGCTCAAGGCTGTTTATTGTGTTTTGACAATTCCCCACTCGATGGTGGTGCCGTCGGCCCCCGCCTTTTTCCGGGTGCTGACAGTAAAATGCAGCCACGTCAGAGGGGTGGAACTCGGGGAACACAGTCGCCACTCCATGGGACGGGTCAGAGTAGCCACCCAGCGGCCACTCCTCCTGGTCGGTGCCCATACGGCCCTGTGGTTTACCTTGGGACGAAGGGGCAGCTGGTTTGAGCCCCTGCATCATCTGGCTCTGCCAGTCCTGGTGGCTACCCGATGCCTGCACCATCATGTCGATACCCTTGGTGATGCTCCTCAGCGACTGGGCTATATGCTCTACAGCGCCAGGGCAATGCCCACCTGTGACTGGGACAAGCTCTACAGCGCCTCAGCCATTCTCACTTGAGAGCAGGACATGTCCCACTGCACCTCATCAAGGTCAGCCTGGTAGTGGGTAACATTCTCCAGCGAGCCATTCTTCGGAGACCCTCAGCCATGTCTGTCACCGACTGCGTGACGCCTTGGACTAGTGGTGTCGACGTCGTGCACCAGGCTCTCCACTGAGGTTGCTCACCCTAGCAGTGTTGGCCTCAGTACCACGCATTGAATCCTCCAATCAGCTATGGACTTGCTGGAGTGTCGCTAACATCTCCCTCTGAATGTCCTGACTGCTCCCTAATGTCTCCATCAGCTCCGGGTAACCCTGTACCAGAGGCTCAGCATCAGACTGGGACTCAGCAGACTTCAGACTACTGTGGTGCTCACCAAGTTGTGTCCCAGAAGCTTGACCGCTAACATTTCTCACCAAGGTGTGTGTATCTATGCAGGTGGAGGGTGGGGATGACAGCTGTGACGCCTCGATCATGTCTTCCTCGGAGTTCTCCTCCAAGGCGGTCTCCTGGGAGGCTTGAGGGGGCCACCTGGGATGTGCTGGCACCATCGGCTGGTGGACCAATGGGAGAATGGATGTGTGGTCAGTGGGAGGGATGGGTCAGTCTGTATGGCAATAACAGCTCATGTTTGACAGGTCCTCCAGGTGGAGCCAGGTGGTTTCTCACCTGTGCGGTGTTCACCAACCTCCGTATGGGTGACTGCCCTGTCATCGGTCACCCTAGTCATCACCAGTGCCCACTCCTCGAAGGAGGTGAGGATTTTTAAGTCCAGCACCCCTCCACCAGTCTGGGCCCTCTCCCAGCGATTGTGGGAGAGCTTTTCCTGAAGAGACACAGAGAGGGCATAATTCGCCACACGTGTTTTGGGGGGGGGGGGGGAGGGGGGGTTGAAGGATGGATTGGGCTCACATGGAGAGTTGGGGGGGGGAGGAGGCTCGTGTGGGGGCAGAAAGGACTCGGGGGTGGGGGGTCATTGGTGTCTACTCACTGGTGCTGCCTGGTGTAGGTCGTTGACCATTTTTAGGCACAGGAGGCCAGTCCTCCTGGGCACTTTCCCGGAGCTTCCAGCTGCAGCCACCTCGTTCCAGGCAGCACTGGCTGCCCTGTGGTTGAATCTCCGGGGCTCTGGGGGGAACAAGATATCTCTCCTGGGCTTCACTTAGGAGCCTCCCCAAATCTTGGAGCCAGTCTCTGGGTGCCATTGTTTCGACTTACAAAGAAAGAACAAAGAGAATTACAGCACAGGAACAGGTCCTTCGGCCCTCCCAGCCTGCGCCGTTCCAGATCCTTTATCTAAACCTGTCCCCTATTTTCCAGGGGCTGGTTTGGCACACTGGGCTAAATCGCTGGCGTTTAAAGCAGACCAAGGCAGGCCAGCAGCACGGTTCAATTCCCGTACCAGCCTCCCCGAACAGGCGCCGGAATGTGGCGACTAGGGGCTTTTCACAGCAACTTCATTGAAGCCTACTCGTGACAATAAGCAATTTTCATTTCATTTCAAGGTCTACTTCCCTCTGTTCCCCGCCCGTTCATATATCTGTCTAGATGCATCTTAAATGATGCTATCGTATCCGCCTCTACCACCTCCACTGGCAAAGCATTCCAGGCACCCACCACCCTCTGCGCAAAAAACTTTCCACGCACATCTCCCTTAAACTTTCCCCCTCTCACCTTGAAATCGTGACCCCTTGTAATTGACACCCCCAATCTTGGAAAAAGCTTGTTGCTATCCATCCTGTCCATACCTCTCATAATTTTGTAGGCCTCAATCAGGTCCCCCCTCAACCTCAGTTCATGCCTAAAAATGGTCAACTACTTGACTGGGGTTGGTTGAGCAAGTGCTGCTCGACCTTGTTAACGGTGGCAGGCGAGCCTTCATTTGTGATGAGAAGCCAGTGAGGCCTCGTTAAGACCAATTAACATTGAATGGCGTTGCCAGCCTCGCTGGGCCGAGTAGCGGGAAACACGCGGCAGTTCCTGCTCGCTGCCACACTTAGAAATCTTGCTGGAGAATCACCCCTTTAGTCATTTGGCCAAAGAGATGTGTTGAGGTGCTGTTGCCAGCGACACTGGCAAAATTGTCTCTTTCACTGAACCTTGGTGCTTCCAAATGTAACAAGGTCCCCTCATTTACTATGACAGTAATAAAGCCGAATTCAGCTCTCCAGCTCCCACAGGGATATATTGTAAATGCACCTTTTGGAGTGGTCGCCAAATTTTCATTTTCCATCATACCCTAGATCCGAGAAAATAGCAGTGGAAAGAATGCTGTACTATGTAAACTGGCCCAAGGTGATTTGAGCTGACCACAATAATTTTACTGTAAAGTTATTTTTCTTTATGTACGTATCTGGTTTCAGTTTTACATTGGAGACAAAATCTAGCACAGTAAGGTGATCGTTATTTATGCTCTCTTGCTCCCATTATCATGTGTTATGGTGTAAGTGAGATGACCGGAAAGCACACTGAATAAATAGCCCAGAGAAGAATATTTTTGCTGCCAGGAACTCCAATTTCAACTGAAAATATTTTTGAGGATAATAGATATCATTATCAAAAAGTTTCTGAAAGCCAAAGCTTTTTCTGCCTTCAGCAAACAGCTGCACAATCCAATTGTTACATAACTGAACAGGACTTTTAAAAATCGCATCTTTAACTTTTTTATTCGTTCATGGGATATGAGTGGCGCTGGCTAGGCCAGCATTCATTGCCCATCCCTAATTGCCCTTGAGACGGTGATGGTGAATTGCCTTTTTGATCAACCTTAGTCCATGTGATGTAGGTACACCCATGGTGCTGTGAAGAAGGGAGTTCCAGGGTTTAGGCCCAGCAACAGTAAAGCAATGGACATAGTTCTAAGTTAACTGTCATTTCAACAGAGTTATTTTAAAATGGAATGACTTGAATGACTTATGTCTAATTTTTGTGTAGAAAGAGAATCTACACCATGTCTTCTGGCAGCTAAGGGAATCAAAGGTTATGAGGTTAAGGCAGGAAAGTGGAGTTGAGGATTATCAGTTCAGCCATGATCTCATTGAATGGCAGAGTTGACCCATTGGGCCGAGTGGCCTACTTCTGCTCCAATGTCTCATGGTCTTATGATCAAAGGCTCACTAATACTGATGGGAATATTTCAAGGGTTATGTATTATTGTCCCCCTATCCAAAAGAGAGAACACATAGAAATTTAGAGAGCGAGGAGAAAAATAGTTAGAATTAGGACTGACATGAGAGCAAAGCATGGCTCTGTAGATCGGTGCTTCAATGTTTGTAGCCTCTCACTCCAGTGAAGAAACCAAAATAGCAGGGTAAAATGCTCTTCATTAGCACAAGTTCCCGATGCCACTTGGAACACAATCGATTCCAATGAGAAAGGGTGAATAGGCAGCATAGTGCCCCTGACACCAACTCCCGTCCCATACACCCGTAACCCCATAACCCTACACCTACCCACCCCGGAGGGCGTCATAACCCCACCCTGCACCATATGCCAGCACCCATACCGGCCGACATGGCCGGGTGCCCTGGCCGCTGAAGCCACCAGCTACCCACCCCCTGAGTTGCATGCATCGGACGGTCTAGCACTGTTGTTTTCTGTTTGCCCCCTGCCTGCCCAGGAGAAGGCCTCCGACAACTGCCTAGCAGGAGAAGACAGGAGGGGGACTGCCAAACCTGCGGCTCCTAATCATGGCAGAACAGAGGGCCCAGATGTGGTCGGTGGCCCGGAAGAAAGGTAGGTCACCGGGGTCGAGTTCGGCCACGGGCGAGGAAGTGAGACCCGCTTCGCTGCGGTTCCCCATGCACGTGTGTCAATACCGCTCGCACCCAAAACCACCCTCGTTTGTCACCTGGCGTTGCCCATCACCCTCACCCCCAGTTTAGTGAAGAAGATCCTGGACACCCTCTGGTGCGCACCACACAGCTGATCCGGTACATCAGGTGGAGGTAGGAACATCCGAGGAGGCGGATGGTCAGAGGGTAGGCCAACCCCAGGAACTAGCTGCGTCCAGGCGGGTTTCGGATTTATGGAACGGACAATCCCATAGATTGTGGCGATGCAGTCGTGCGGTGAACCACATATTGCTACTATATATATATATATATTTACCGTTATTCGTCCTACTGTTATCCACCACTGTATATATGTTCACTATGTCAACCAGATTGCACACTACCGAGTCTTCTCCACGGTAGACTTGAAGTCCGCATACCACCAGCTCCCTACCCGCCCGGAGGACCGCCACTATACTCCCTTCGAGGCAGATGGCCGCCTCTACCACATCCTCAGGGTTCCCTTCGGCGTCACCAATGGGGTCTCGGTCTTCCAATGAACGATGGACCGAATGATTGACCAGTATGGGCTGCGGGCCACATTCCCGTATTTGGATAATGTCACCATCTGCGGCCAGGATCAGCAGGACCACGACGTTAACCTTAAGAAATTCCTCTACACCGCCCAACTCCTTAATTTGACCTATAACAAGGAGAAATGCGTTTTCCGCACAACCCGACTAGCCATCCTTGGCTATGTCATGAAAAATGGAGTCCTAGGGCCCGACCCCATTCGCATGCGCCCCTTCCTGCAACTACCCCTCCCCCACTGCCCCAAGGCCCTGAAGAGATGCCTGGGTTATTTTCCTACTATGCCCAGTGGGTCCCCAATTATGCGGACAAGGCCCGCAACCTGCCCTACTCCACCAAGGAGGTCAGGATCATGACCAGGGACTGCCAAGTCTGCGCGGAGTGCAAGCTGTACCTCTATCGGCCAGACAGGGCTCACCTGGTGAAAGCCTCCCTCCCCTTTGAACGCCTCAGCGCGATTTCAAAGGGCCCCTTCCCTCCAACTCCCGTTTTCCCTTTGCCATCCCATGCCCCGACATGTCCTCAGCCACTGTCATCAAGGCCCTGCACAGCACCTTCACCTTGTTCGGTTTCCCCACCTACATCCACAGTGATCGGGGCTCCTCTTCTATGAGCGATGATCTGAGTCAGTTCCTTCTTAGTAAGGGCATCTCCTCAAGCAGGACTACCAGCTACAAACCCGGGGAAACGGCCCCAGGGAGGGCTGCCGGTGCCAAGTCCCGCCACATTTGAGTGATAGTGATAGGCGGTGTAGGGGTGGGCGCGTTGGTGATGGTTGCTGGGGAACCTGCGAGTGCCAAATCCCAGAGGGAGGCTATGTCCTGCCGTCCATCTGTGGTGTGCCACGTATGCATACTGAGGGTTTGCATGGAGGAGCTGAACCCTCTCGACCAGGGGGTCGGACTTATGGCTCCTCACATGCTTCCTGAGGAGGACAGGCCCTTGGTGTTATCAGCCAGGACAGAAGCGAGACCCCGGAGATGGACCTCCAGCTGCTGTACCAGATCAGCTGTGTTCGTGGGGGGTCTCGTTAGTGGTGGTGCAGAGAAGCGACCGGATGGAGTGGAACGCATCGGGAAGGACCTCCTGCCAGCAGGAGACTGGGAGACTTCTAGACCGTAGGGCAAGAAGAACGGCCTTCCAGACCGTCGCATTCTCCCTCTCCACCTGCGTCAACATATCGCGATGAAGCTGCAGACGACACTCTTCCGGAATCGAAGGTCCCGACACCCATGCCCACACCGCAGCCGGGGCTGAGGCGATCACTGCAGAAGATCAAGACTCACGTCAGACTCAACCTGTGAGTCCACTTCAACCCCACTGGACTTTAAAAAAAAACTGGGGATGAATGTGGTGAACCATGTATTGGTACGATATATATATTTACTGTTATTGGTTATTCGTCCTACTATTATCCACAACTGTATATATGTTCACTGTTGTTCTTATTCAGTTACTTACTGTTGTCGTGTTGATGCTTCTGTTGGCTCCGCCCCTCGGGGGTGGTATATCATTGGCAGACCTGTGGCCAGCTCTCAGTGCGAGAGCAGCAGCAGACTGGCATACTTCTGAGCTTATTAAAACCATTGTTCTGTTCTACAACTCGAATCGTGTGACTTGATGGTTCATCAAGTCGCAGAGTCAGTGACTGCACAAGGAGTTGTCGGAGAGCATCCAGCACCTGCAGGTGCATTTGGTGGAGTCCAACTACATGCCGGAGCAGGAGGTGGTGCCGACCATACGTGCCACCCAGGCCAACACCGCACAGGTGGCGTCAGCAGTGGAGGCATGGGGAGGCGACGGTTTTGGCTGTGGATCAGAATGTCCAAGGCCTGGGGCATTCTGTGCAGGCGCTGGAAGTGGCCCAGGATAGAGTTGCCGACCATATGCCACAGCCACCTGGAAATCGCAGCTGCGCTACTGAGCGTGGCCCAGTCATAGCAGGCCATGTCTGGGAACGTCGGTTGCACTGCCCAGGCACTGGCCGACGTGGCGCAGATGCAGAAGGAGGTGGCCCAGTCCCAGAGGAAGATGGCGCAGTCACAGGCTGATGTGACACAAATACAGAAGGTGGTGGTACAGTCAATGGGTGGTGCGGCACAGTCCCAGATGGAGATGGTCCACTCCCCGTGCTTCATGGCTACAAGCATGCTCCATCAACTTACACGGCGCCAGGCAACTCTGCACGCTCTCCCCCTCCCCAACAGATGCACTTTTTACTTAATTTATACTCGTTCTAAACTTTTAAATTTTAATTCTAAAACTAACATTATTACTAACCTCTCTCTTTTATCTTTTCTTGCAGACTTGAACATCCTTCAAGGCTCATGGAAACCTTTTGACCCGACCTGACCTCGACCTGGAAGTGGATCGGGCCCAAACCGGAAGTGAAGCCCTGACCTCGATTTGGAGCCGACCCGGACCTCAAGAGCTCCCAACCCGGCCTAACAACTGACGCCAGCCCCCGGATCACCCGGCCCAGTCTCCGACGACGAGACCCGGCCCAACTCGACCCCAAGGGACCCGCCCAGCGCCCGACCTGGAGAGGCCGGCAGGTTGTTACATGAAGATATGGGTTCAACGACAAGGAAAATTAGGAGAAAAGTTAAGAGGAAATATAACTTAGGAGAGGTTACTGATCGAGGTGTTAAGATTCAAAACAGAGGTAAAAAAGCCAACATAAGTGTACTTTACCTGAACGCTCGTAGTATTCGGAATAAGGTAAATGAGTTGATGGCGCAAATCATCGTGAACGACTATTAGTGGCCATTACTGAAACATGGTTAAAGGATGGTCACGACTGGGAGTTAAATATCCGAGGGTATCAAACTATTCGGAAGGACAGAGTGGATGGTAAGGGAGGCGGTGTTGCTCTGTTATTTAAGGATGACATCAGGGCAATAGTAAGGGATGACATCGGTGCTATGGAGGATAAAGTTGAATCCATTTGGGTGGAAATCAGGAATAGTAAGGCGAAAAAGTCACTGATAGGAGTAGTCTATCGGCCACCAAATAGTAACGTTATGGTGGGGCAGGCAATAAACAAAGAAATAACTGATGCATGTAGAAATGGTACAGCAGTTATCATGGGGGATTTTAATCTACATGTCGATTGGTTTAACCAGGTCGGTCAAGGCAGCCTTGAGGAGGAGTTTATTGAATGTATCCGCGATAGTTTCCTAGAACAGTATGTAATGGAACCTACGAGGGAACGAGCGGTCCTAGATCTTGTCCTGTGTAATGAGACAGGATTGATTCATGTTATCTCATAGTTAGGGATCCTCTCGGAAGAAGCGATCACAATATGGTGGAATTTAAAATACAGATGGAGGGTGAGAAGGTAAAATCAAATACTCGTGTTTTGTGCTTAAACAATAGGAGATTACACTGGGATGGGAGAAGAACTAGCTAAGGTAGAGCAACAGTGGAGAACCTTCCAAGCGATTTTTCACAGTGCTCAGCAAAGGTTTATACCAACAAAAAGGAAGGACGGAAGAAAGAGGGAAAATCGACCGTGGATATCTAAGGAAATAAGGGAGAGTATCAAATTGAAGGAAAAAGCATATAAAGTGGCAAAGATTGCTGGGATATTAGAGGACTGGGAAATCTTTAGGGGGCAACAGAAAGCTACTAAAAAAGCTATAAAGAGTAAAATAGATTATGAGAGTAAACTTGCTCAGAAAATAAAAACAGATAGTAAAAGTTTCTACAAATATATAAAACAAAAAAGAGTGGCTACGGTAAATATTGGTCCTTTAGAGGGTGAGAAGGGAGTTTTAATAATGGGAGATGAGGAAATGGCTGAGTAACTGAAGAGGTATTTTGGGGTCAGTTTTCACATTGGAAGACACAAATAACATGCCAGTGACTGATAGAAATGAGGCTACGAAAGGTGAGGACCTTGAGAGGATTGTTATCACTAAGGAGGTAGTGATGGGCAAGCTAATGGGGCTAAAGGTAGACAAGTCTCCTGGCCCTGGTGGAATGCATCCCAGAGTGCTAAAAGAGATGGCTCGGGAAATTGCAAATGCACTAGTGATAATTTACCAAAATTCACTAGACTCTGGGGTGGTCCCGGCGGATTGGAAATTAGCAAACGTGACACCACTGTTTAAAAAAGGAGGTAGGCAGAGAGCTGGTAATTATAGGCCAGTGAGCTTAACTTCGGTAGTAGGGACGACGTTGGAATCTATCAACAAGGAAGAAATAGCGAGGCATCTGGATAGAAATTGTCCCATTGGGCAGATACAGCATGGGTTCATAAAGGGCAGGTCGTGCCCAACTAATTTAGTTGAATTTTTTGAGGGCATTACCAGTGCGGGAGATAACGGGGAGCCAATGGATGTGGTATATCTGGATTTCCAGAAAGTCTTTGACAAGGTGCCACACAAAAGGTTGCTGCATAAGATAAAGATGCATGGCATTAAGGGTAAAGTAGTAGCATGGATAGAGGATTGGTTAATTAATTGGAAAGGAAAGAGTGGGGATTAATGGGTGTTTCTTTGGTTGGCAATCAGTAGCTAGTGGTGTCCCTCAGGGATCAGTGTTGGTAAATTGTTCACAATTTACATAGATGATTTGGAGTTGGGAACCAAGCGCAATGTGTCCAAGTTTGCAGACAGACGACACTAAGATGAGTGGTAAAGCAAAAAGTGCAGAGGATACTGGAAGTCTGCAGCGGGATTTGGATAAGTTAAGTGAATGGGCAAGGGTCTGGCAGATGGAATACAATGTTGACAAATGTGAGGTTATCCATTTTGGTAGGAATAACAGCAAACGGGATTATTATTTAAATGATAAAATATTAAAACATGCTGCTGTGCAGAGAGACTTGGGTGTGCTAGTGCATGCGTTGCAAAAAGTTGGTTTACAGGTGCAACAGGTGATTAAGAAGGCAAATGGAATTTTGTCCTTCATTTCTACAGGGATGGAGTTTAAGACTAGGGAGGTTATGCTGCAATTGTATAAGGTGTTAGTGAGGCCACACCTGGAGTATTGTGTTCAGTTTTGGTCTCCTTACTTGAGAAAGGACATACTGGCGCTGGAGGGTGTGCAGAGGAGATTCACTAGGTTAATCCCAGAGCTGAAGGGGTTGGATTACGAGGAGAGGTTGAGTAGACTGGGACTGTACTCGTTGGAATTTAGAAGGATGAGGGGGGATCTTATAGAAACATATAAAATTATGAAGGGGATAGGATAGATGCGGGCAGGTTGTTTCCACTGGCGGATGAAAGCAGAACTGGGGGGCATAGCCTCAAAATAAGGGGAAATAGATTTAGGACAGAGTTTAGGAGAAACTTCTTCACCCAAAAGGTTGTGGATCTATGGAATTCCTTGCCCAGTGAAGCAGTTGGGGCTCCTTCATTAAATGTTTTTAAGATAAAGGTAAGTAGTTTTTTGAAGAACAAAGTGATTAAGGGTTATGGTGTTCGGGCCGGAGGGAACTGTGTCCACAAAAGATCAGCCATGATCTCATTGAATGGTGGAGCAGGTTCGAGGGAACAGATGGCCTACTCTTGCTCCTAGTTCTAGCAGCCACGGCCACTCGGCCCGTTCCCCCATCACACCCTGCTCACCCCCTTCCACCCCAGCCAGTGTCCGGCCCGGCAATCCACAGTCGCGCCTCTGTGTCCTACCTCTTCTCTCTCCATCAGCCATGATGCCAGAAGGGCAGCACGGTGGCCTAGTGGTTAGCACAACCGCCTCACGGCGCTGAGGTCCCAGGTTCGATCCCGGCTCTGGGTCACTGTCTGTGTGGAGTTTGCACATTCTCCCCGTGTCTGCGTGGGTTTCGCCCCCACAACCCAAAAATGTGCAGAGTAGGTGGATTGGCCACGCTAAATTGCCCCTTAATTGGAAAAAATAATTGGGTAATCTAAATTTATCTAAAAAAAAAAGCCATGATGCCAGTTTTGCGATTTTTAAAAGAACACTGTCGGGAACTCGGCCCACTGGAGACGGAGCATCGCAGAGGTCCCGGAGAATACCAGGTCAGGCCCGCTAATGACATGCAAAGGTGTTTACTGTATGTGCATTCCGTTCCACACTGAAACCACTGTCGAGTAGACGGAGAATTGTGATTTGGCGTCAAATTGGCATCTGCCGCGATTTTGACGTTGGAACCGATTCTCCGCCCAATCACGTTTTGCAATTTCGATGTCAACCAATGGAGAATCCCGCTCCTCATTTCTATGCATGAATCTGAAGTAAGCGGAATTGCTCTTGCAACGCTGGTTTAGCACAGTGAGCTAAAGAGCAGGCTTGTAAGGCAGAACAAGGCCAGTAGGGCGGGTTCACTTCCCGTACCGGCTTCCCGAACAGGCGCCGAAATGTGACGACTCGGGGCTTTTCACAGTAACTTCATTAAAGCCTACATTGTGACAATAAGCTACTACTATTATTATTATTAACTATTTGGCAGACATATGATGGACTGGAATCTACTACAGTTCTATTAAATTTATTTCTCACTTTCTAGCATGAATCAGTTTTTTTTTCAGGTAAATTTGGCATGTATGTTAAATCAATGTAACCATTCTTTTATGGCCATTCAGCCATTTTTTGGAATTATCATCTATTTTAATAGAAAATATCTAATCTTGTACCAGTAATGATTTCAAGGATTTTCAATGCCCATCACTGATCAGTGTGATATATGAGGAACCGAGCATAGTCTTCTTTCTTTAATTAATTTTTTGAACATTTAATCTTTGAGGTGTGATTTTTAAGTTTCATTGCAGAGGGTTAGTTTCTCCTTCTGAAATCTGGAATTCAAGTAAAATATAGAAATGTCAAGTTCTTACAGCTTACAAAGGTCGAATTGCTGATTTTGGCAGTTAGGTAACCAAACCTTTTCTAATATAGCAATAAATTAGTAAGTGAATAAAAAATGATCTTTATCAGCACCCATCCTCCATGCACTGCTGCAGTGAGCTGGTGCTGAGGCACATCTTATGGTTAAAAAAAGTGAAGGATCGTGTTGTATCAGCCAAAGAGTCACAGACAAGCGTTACAGACTCTTGGCGGCTGTGGCAATGCCGAAATAAGATAACCGGGCTACAAAGTCGAGTGTATCTCCAGCAGCACACACATCCCCGATGAACTCAATGCATTCAACGCCCAGTTCGAGAAGGAAATCAACGATCCACTGTCGAGTGCCCCAGCAGCCCATAACACACCCATACTCACCATCACAGCTTCCGAAGTCAGATCGGCCTTCCTGAAAGTGAACCCTTGGAAGGCGATGGGTTGTGCACTCGGAGCCTGCGCGGACTAGCTGGCGGATGTGTTCGCGGACATCTTTAACCTGTCCATACTCTGCTCCGAGGTCCCCACCCGCCTCAAGAAGACCACCATCATACCGGTGCCAAAGAAGAACTAGGCAACGTGCCTCAATGACTACCATCCATTGACTCCATCTACACCTCCCACTGCCTGGGGAAAGTGGGCAGCATAATCAAAGACTCCTCATTCCCGGATTACTCATTCCCGGATTACTCAATCTTCCAACTTCTTCCATCGGGCAGGAATCAAACAAAAGTTTGAGAACACGCACAAACAGATTCAAAAACAGTTTCCTCCCCACTGTTACCAGACTCCTAAACGTCCCTCTTATGGATTAATACTACATCCCTGTATGCTTCACCCGATGCCGGTACCTATGTATTTACATTGTGTACCTTGTGTTGCCCTATTATATATTTTATTTTTATTTTATTTTCTTGTACTAAATGATCTATTTGAGCTGCTCGCAGAAAAATACTTTTCACTGTACCTCGGTACACGTGACAATAAACAAATCCAATCACAGGCATTACATGACTATTGCTGCTCCTGCATTGTAAGGTAAAGCTCACTTATTACCTTCATTTTGGGTTTTCCCAGCATCAGGTTCAAAACTCCGAGCACACGTGCAAGATTAGGAGCTGTGTGAGAGTAAACGTGCCTATCAACAAGTTACTAAAAACTAGCCTACAGGTTCAAATAGATTTAATAGAATGTTGGCCTTTTTAAAAATTCCTTCAAGGAATATGGGCTTCGACTTCATGCTTAGCTAGGTCGCACATTCGGCAGCTCCCGCCTTGAACGGACTTTTGGGCCCTTTTGAGGAGCCCCAGCGGCACTTGTACGACGGTTCCCAGTGTGGGAAGGTGATAGTAAGGTTCCCCCAGCACTGTATGGAGTGGACCAGGAGTGGAGCAATCAAAAAAGTGGTTTTGGAGCAGCGAAGAGAGCGGGGGAGGAAAAGCAAGATGGCGGCGGGTGGAGATCAAGCAGCGTGGGCGCAGTGGTCGCGGGAGCAGCAGGAGTTCCTCAAACACTGCTTTGCGGAGCCGAGAGCAGAAATGCTGGTGCCAATGCAAGCGTCGATAGAAAAGCTGGTGGAGACCCAGAAGGCCCAAGGGGCGGCGATTCGAGAGATGCGGCAGAAGGCCTCAGAGAAGGAGGACGCGATTTTGGACCTGGCGGTGAAAGTGGAGGCACACGAGGCGCTACACAAGAAGTGGCAGGAGAAGTTTGAGGACCTGGAAAACAGGTCGAGGAGGAAGAATCTTTGGATTCTGGGTCTCCCTGAAGAGTGGAGAGGTCTGATGCTGGGACGTATGTAGTTACAATGCTCAACACGCTGATGGGCGCAGGAGCTCTCCCAAGGCCCCTGGAGCTGGATGGGGCTCATCGAGTCCTGGCAAGGAGGCCCAAAGCCAACGAGCCACCAAAGGCTGTAGTGGTGAGATTCCACCGCTTTATGGACAGGGAGTGCGTCCCGAGATGGGCGAAGAAAGAACGGAGCAGCAGGTGGGAGAATACGGAGATCCGTATCTACCAGAACTGGAGTGCGGAGGTGGCCAAGAAGAGGGCTGGTTTTAATCGGGCTAAGGCGGTTCTCCATCGGAAGGTGGTGAAGTTTGGAATGCTGCAGCCAGCGCGATTGTGGGCTACGTTTCAGGACCGTCACCATTATTTTGAGACGCCAGATGAGGCGTGGACCTTTATTCAGTTATTCAGACTGAAAAGTTGGACTCAAACTGAGGGTTTGCTGGGGGTGGGGGATTGAGGGGTGTTTACTGTATTGTGGGGGTGTTCTTCTTCTGGTTTCGGGTTGGGAAGAGGGAACATGGGAAGGGGTGAGTGGATATAATGTGGGAGCTGTGTGAGAGTGTGGGCGCCGGTACTGTAGCGGCAGGTCCCCGCTGATGAAGGGGACCTGCCCCTATGGAGGCCCGTGGTCGGGGAGCTGGGGGGAGGTCGCAGAAAAAGGAGCTGCGCCAGTGGAGGCGGGGCCGGCTCGGATGGAAAGCACGGGCTTTATCCTGCGTTAAGGGAGGGACGGGGCCTGGGGGGAGGGGGGGTGTTGGAGGAGAGCACATAATCGATCGGCAGGGGGAGGCGGGGGGGGATTCCCACACTGGGGGTCGTTGGAATGACGGGAGTGGCCGGGGTCAGCTGACTTATGGGAGCGTAATGGGGGTAGCAGAATGGCTGGGCGGTGGTCTGGCTGGGGGTGGGGAACTGGGTTGCTGCTGTATTGGCCAAAGGGGAGCAGGAGGTAGAAGAGGGAGTCGGAGTGGGGGTCCGCCACCTGGGGGACTGGAGGTTGTGGGAGGCGCGGGCACGTGGCTGGCCTGAAAAAAGGGGATGGTTAGTCGGTGTGTGTGTGTGTGGGTGGGGGGTGGTGGTGGTGTGCAAGTAGTCCCCTGATCCGGCTGATAACGTGGAATGTGAGGGGCCTGAATGGGTCGGTCAAGAGGGCCCGGGTGTTTGTGCACTTAAAGGGACTGAAGGCAGACGTGGTCTTGCTTCAGGAGACACACTTGAAGGTGGCAGATCAGGTCAGGCTGAGAAAGGGATGGGTAGGGCAGGTCTTTCACTCGGGGCTGGATGCGAAGAATAGAGGGGTTGCGATACTGGTGGGGAAGCGGGTGTCGTTTGAGGCGATGAATATTGTGGCGGATAATGGAGGTCGATACGTGATGGTGAGTGGTAGGTTGCAGGGGACGCGGGTGGTACTGCTGAACGTTTGTGCCCCGAATTGGGATGATGCCGGATAAGAGGCTGGCTGCGGCCAAGGTGCTCAGGGGGTTTATGGACCAGATTTGTGTGTGTGTGTGTGTGTGTGTGTGTGTGTGTGTGTTGGGGGGGGGGGGGGGGGGGGGGAAGAGTGGATCCGTGGAGGTTTGCCAGGTCGGTGGCCAGAGAATTTTATTTTTTCTCCCACGTCCATAAAGCCTATTCCCTGATAGATTTCTTTATAATGAGCAGGGCACTAATGCTGAAAATGGAGGGAACGGAATATTCGGCTATAGCCATCTCGGACTACGCCCCGCATTGGGTGGAGCTGGAGTTGGGGGAGGCGAGGGACCAGCGCCCGTTATGGCGCCTCGATGTGGGACTGTTGGCAGATAAGGTGGTGTGCGGGCAGATCCGGGGGTGTAGTCAAAGATACATGGAGACCAACAATAATGGGGAGGTGCAGGTGGGGGTAGTCTGGGAGGCTTTGAAGGCAGTGGTTAGGGGGGAGCTAATTTCCATTAGGGCCCTTAGGGAGAAGAGAGAGAGGGAGAGCGAGAGATTGGTGGGGGAGATATTAAGGGTGGACAGGAGCTATGCAGAGGCCCCCAAGGAGGGGCTGCTTAGGAAGTGACGAAACCTCCAAATGGAATTTGATCTATTGACCACGGGAAAAGCAGAGGCGCAGTGGAGGAAAATGCAGGGGGCGGTATATGAGTATGGGGAGAAGGTGAGCCGGATGCTGGCACATCAGCTTCATAAGGGGGAGGCAGCGAGGGAGTTTGGTGGAATTAGAGAGGGGGAATACCGTGCGGAGTGCTGTTAGAATAAACTAGGTATTTAGGGACTTCTATGGGGATCTGTATAGGTCTGAGCCCCCGGAAGAGGGGCGGATGCGGTGATTCTTGGATCAACTGAGGTTCCCGAGGGTGGAGGAGGAGCAGGTGGCTGGTTTGGGGGCGCCGATTGGGCTGGAGGAGCTGGTTAAGGGATTGGGGAGCATGCAGGCGGGGAAGGACCGGACGGGTTCCCGGTTGAATTTTACAGAAGTATGCGGACCTGCTGGGCCCATTGCTGATGAGAACTTTTAATGAGGCGAGGGAGGAGGGGACCCTGCCCCCGACAATGACCCTGGCACTGATCTCGCTGATTTTGAAGCGGGACAAGGATCCATTGCAATGTGGATCGTATAGGCCGATTTCGCTACTCATTGTAGACGCTAAGTTATTGGCGAAGGTTCTGGCTACGAGGATTGAGGACTGTGTCCTGGGGGTGATCCATGAGGACCAGATGGGGTTTGTGAGGGGCAGGCAGTTAAACACGAATGTGCGGAGAGTCTTAAATGTGATCATAATGCCCTCGGTGGAGGGGGAAGCAGAGGTAGTGGCAGCCATGGATGCGGAGAAGGCCTTCGATCGGGTGGAGTAGGAGTATCTCTGGGAAGTGCTTAGGAGGTTTGGGTTCAGGGAAGGGTTCATAAGGTGGGTCAGGCTGTTATATAGAGCCCCAGTGGAGATTGTGGCTACGAACTGGCGGAGGTTGAAGTACTTTAGGTTGTACCGCGGGACGAGGCGGGGATGTCCCTTATGCCCCTTGTTGTTTGCACTGGCAATTGAGCCGCTGGCCATGGCACTGCTAGGAACTGAAGAGGATTGGTCCTTGGGGAGTTTGGGGACTTTTCGGGTTATAAGCTCAATGTGGGGAAGAGTGAGCTATGTGGTGCATGCGGGGGGCCAGGGAAGGGGATAGATGATCTACCGCTGAAGAGGGCGGAGAGGAGCTTTCCGTACCCGAGGATCCAGGTAGCTAGGAACTGGGTAAGCTCAATTTGGCACAGTTGGTGGAACAGATGGAGGAGGATTGCAAGAGATCGGACATGCTGCCACTCTTCCTGGCGGGTAGAGTGCAGTCGGTCAAGGTGATGGTCCTCCCGGGTTTCCTGTTTGTGTTCCAGTGCCTGCCCATCCTAATCCCCAAGGCTTTTTAAAAACGGGTAAGCAGGAGCATTATGGGATTCGTATGGGCGAATACGTCCCCGAGGGTGAAGAGGGTGTTTTTGGAGTGTAGCAGGGACAGAGGGGGGCTTGCGCTGCTGAATCTATGTGGCTATTATTGGGCAGCTAATGTGGCGATGATCCGTAAGTGGGTAATGGAGGGAGAGGGGGCGGCGTGGAAGAGGTTAGAGGTGGCGTCTTGTGTGGGTACGAGTCTGGGGCGCTGGTGATGGCACTGTTGCCACTCCCGCCGACAAGATACACCAAGAGTCCGGTGGTGGTGGCAACTCTGAAGATCTGGGGTCAGTGGAGGCGACATAGGGGCGAAGTGGGGGCCTCGGTTTGGTCCCCGATACGAGAGAACCACAGGTTCGTTCCGGGTAGAATGGATGGGGGGTTTCTGAGCTGGCATCGGGCAGGGATTAAAAGAATGGGGGAACCTATTCATCGATGGGACTTTTGTGAGCCATGGGGCACTAGAGGAGAAATTTGGGTTACCTCCTGGGAATGCTTTTAGGTACATGCAAGTGAGGGAATTTCCGCTGTTCCCAGCACTAAGGATTCAGGACAGGGTGATTTTGGGCGTATGGGTTGGAGAAGGCAAGGTCTCGGCGATCTATCAGGAACTGCAGGATGTGGAGGAGGCCTCGGTGGAGGAGTTAAAGGGCAAGTGGGAGGAGGAGCTCGGGGAGGAGCTGGATGAGGATCTGTGGGCTGATGGCGTGAGTAGGGTTAATTCCTCCTCCTCCTCTTGCGCCAGGCTCA
This sequence comes from Scyliorhinus canicula, assembly GCF_902713615.1. Taxonomy (NCBI): domain Eukaryota; kingdom Metazoa; phylum Chordata; class Chondrichthyes; order Carcharhiniformes; family Scyliorhinidae; genus Scyliorhinus; species Scyliorhinus canicula. Next base: position 39,839,119 of record NC_052152.1, on the reverse strand, counting down.
GCCTAATACAGTTCAAAGTTGTTCATAGGGCGCATATGACGGGGGCGAGGATGAGTAGGTTTTTTGGGGTGGAGGAAAGGTCTGGGAGGTGCTCGGGGAGCCCAGCAAATCATGCCCATATGTTCTGGACGTGCCCGGCGCTGGAGGGGTTCTGGATGGGCTTTGCGAGGACTATGTCCAAAGTGGTGAACACCCGAGTCAAGCCGAGCTGGGGGATAGCATTATTCGGGGTATCAGACGAGCCTGGAGTGCAGGAGCCGAAAGAGGCCGGTGTTCTGGCCTTTGTGTCCCTGGTAGCCCGGCGGAGGATCCTACTAATGTGGAGGGACGCGAAGGCCCCAAGCGTGGAAGCTTGGATTAACGATATGGCAGGGTTCATCAAGCTGGAAAGGATAAAGTTTGCCTTGCGAGGGTCTGTGCAGGGGTTCTCCAGGCGGTGGCAACCGTTCCTAGACTTTCTCGCGGAACGTTAGGTGGAGGTCAACAGCAGCAGCAACCCGAGGGGGGAGGCACGGTTGTTTTTTCTTTTTTGTTTAGATTAGAGTGGGGCGTTTTCCTTACTGGCGTGTTTATCTGTTAAATGGGGGTTATTGTATTTTGTTGGAAATTCCATGTATGATTTTTGCTTGTTTTGTGCTTTATTCCTTTTTCTGTTTGGAGTGTTTTGTTGAAAATCGTTGAAAATTTGAATAAATATATTTTTTTTTAAAAGGAATATGGGCTTCACTGGTGAGGCCAGCATTTATTGTCCATCCCTAATTGCCCTCGAGAAGGTGGTGGTGAGCTTCCTTCTTGAATCGGTGCAGTCCATGTGATCTAGACACACTCACAGTGCTGTTAGGAAGGAAATTCCAGGATTTTCACCAAGCAACAGTGAAGGAATGGCGAGGTATTTCCAAGTCAGGGTGGCTTGGAAGGGAACTTCCAGGTGGTGGTGTTCCGATGTATCTACTGACCCTGTCCTTCTAAATGGTAGCAGTTGTGGGTTTGAAAGATGCAGTCTAAGAAGGCTTGATGAGTTCCTGCAGTACATCTTATAAAGGGTGCACACTGCTGCTGCGCACCACAGAAGAGGGAGTGAATGATTGAGGATATGGTGTCAAATCAAGTGGGCTGATTTGTCCCGGATGGTGTCGAGCTTCTCAAATGGTTTTGGACCTACACTCATCCAGGCCAGGGAAGAATATTCCATCACACTTCTGACTTGTGCCTTGCAGGTGGCAGACAGGTTTTGATGGGTCAAAAGTTGAGTTACTTGCTGCAGGATTTCTAGCCTGTGACCGCTCTTATAGCCAGAGTATTTATATGGCGCGTTCAGTTGAGTTTCTGGATGCTGATAGTGGGGGATTCAGCAATAGTAATGCCATCAATGTCATTGAATGGTTAGATTGACACTTTGTTTATGGTATACTGCTTCTAGCATGCCTCCTGCACTCCTAACTGAACTAGGATTTATCCCCTGGCTTGGTGATAATGGTAAGAGTGGGGGAATATGCTGATCATGAGTTTACAGATTGTGGTAGAGCAGGGTATTTCTTTGCCCTTGTTTAATTTGGTGCTGGTGCCATGAGACGTCATAGGGTCGGAGTCTATGTTAGGTAACTCGCTCCTGACTGTGCACCACAGTGCTGTCAACTCTGCTGGTGGGTCAGGACATACCTCAGGGTGGTGGTGTCTGGAACATTTTCCGTGAGTTTGGCCATGCCAAGTTGCTGCTAAATCTTTTTATTCTCATTTTCAACGTTTTCATCAAAATCAACAACAACAAAAAACAAACAAAAACAAATACAATCCCAATCCCCCAAACAGCACCCTATTCAATATACAGACCAAAACTTCACCCGTACAAAGTTTAAAAAGAAAATTAACAGTCAATCAGTAAACAGTGTTGTCAACAACAACAACAATAACCCCAACCCCACATCTCCCCCCCCCCCCCCGCAATGTTCAATGATAACCAATTCTCGAAACTGAATAATACAGTCCCCATGAATTGTAGAACTCTTCCTTCAACCCCCTCAGCTGAAACTTCACCTTCTTGAGAATCGAAATTCCAGTAGATCCCCCACCAAGCCGAGGCACAGGGCGGAGAAGCTGACCTCCACCCCAACAGGACCTGCCTCCGGGCAATCAGCAAGGCGAAGACGAAAACATCCGTCCCTGCAGCCGCCTGCAGCTTGGGCAGTTCCGACACTCTAAAAATTGCTTTTGGGGGCCCTCGTTTCAAGTTCACGTGCACTACCCACAGATACACTGAAAACCTCCCTCCAATACGTCTCCAGGTTCAGAGAGGACCAAAACATATGTTCATGGTTTGCGGGGCTCCTCCCACAATGTTCACATACGTCCTCCACTCGCTCAAAGAGTTAGCTCAACCTAGCAAGGTGCGCCCCATACACAACCTGCAGCTGTATCAGCCCCAACCTCGTACATGAGGTTGAGGTGTTCACCCTCTGGAGCACCTCACACCACAAACCGTCTTCCATAACCTCCCCAACTCTTCCTGCCACTTGGCTTTAATCCCCTCCATTGAGACCCCTCCCTCCCCCAAAATCGTCCCTAGATCGCCGACACCACCCCCTTCCCCATGCCGCCAACAGCATAAAACAAAAGTAAAAAGCTGACAGACAGCCCAGCTACACCCACACTCTGACATCAGGCAGCACAAGTGGTTAGCACTGTGGCTTCACAGCGCCAGGGTCCCAGGTTTGATTCCCCGCTGGGTCACTGTCTGTGCGGAGTCTGCACGTTCTCCCCGTGTCTGCGTGGGTTTCCTCCGGGTGCTCCCACAGTCCAAAGACGTGCACGTTAGGTGAATTGGCCATGATAAATTGCACTTAGTGACCAAAAAGGTTAGAAGCTATTGGGTTACGGGGATAGGGTGGAAGTGAGGGCTTAAGTGGGTCGGTGCAAATTCGATGGGCTGAATGGCCTCCTTCTGCACTGTATGTTCTATGTTCATAAACAATGATGGGGTCGGTGCTAGCGGGGAGCTCTGAGCCTCCTTCCTAGCAAAGTCTCGGAGCTACAGGTACCTAAACCCTTCTCCTTGCCCCAGTCCATACTTCTGCCCCAACTCTTCCAACCTCACAAAACATCCCCGGAGGAACAGGTCTTTTAATACCGACCACCCTCTCCTCCCATCTCTGAAACCTCCCATCCAGCCTCCCTGGCTCAAACCTGTGGTTCCCCTTAATCGGTATCTCCCCTGACCCAGACCCCAGCTTAAAGTGCTGCATCAACTGTCTCCAAATCTTCAGAGTCACCACCACCGCCGGTCCCCCAGAGTATTTTCCTGGGGCTATCTGGAGCAGCGCTGTTACCAACGCTCTCAACCTCGACCTCCTGTACAGACCCTCCTCCATTCTAACCCACTAGGACCCCCCATCCCAACCGAACTCCTCACCCTTTCGGTATTCGCCGCCCAGTAGTAGTATAATAAATTTGGGAGGCCCAACCCCCGACTGACACCCTCTCTGCAGGACCACCTTCCTAACCCTGACCAATGCCCCTCCCCCCCAAACGATAAACGAGGTGATCAGCTTATCCACTTCCTTAAAAACAACCTTTGGCAAAAAGACCGGCAGGCACTGAAATAGAAACAAAAATCGTGGTGACACATTCATTTTAATCGCCTGCACCTGATCTGCCAGTGACAGAGGGAGGCTATCCCACCTTGCCAAATCCGCTTTCACGCTCCCCATCAAGCTAGTAAAATTGTAGCTACGGAGCACCCCCAGATACCTGAAGTGGGTTGCCACCACACGATTCCCTTCCACAGTCCCGAGCTCCTTAAAGTGATGGCCAAAGACTTTAGCAAGTAACAGAGGGGAGATAGGATACCCCTGCCTGGTCCCCCGGTGCAGAGCAAAGCAAAGTACCCCAAAATCATATTGTTTGTGTGGACACTTTGAGCTTGCTAGTGCGGAGGCCCCTGTCCAGGCTCCATTCCCCACCAAACCCCTCCCTCCACCCACCCCAGGAAAAGAAAGAAATCCCCATCAAACAAACAGACCTAGTGCAAACACACACAACTCAGAAAACCAGCATTACAAAAAATCCAAACTCCTACCTCATCCAAATAGGTAACTTCACCCCATTTAGCACATATGCCAATATGATATGAAATAAAAAATAGAATTATATACAATCTTCCATTCCCCCTTACCCTCGGTCCAAGACCAATCCTTAGTCCCATTTCTCACTTCTATCTCAGTCCTTCTGCCTTCACAAACACCTCCACCGCCTCAAAATAAAAATCTTTGGAGTCGTTGGTCACCCTCAACCTAGCTGTGTACACTACGCCGGACCGCACACCGGATTTATACAGTGCCGCCTTCACTCGGCCGAAAGCCGCCCGCCTCCTCGTCAACTCTACGGTTAAGTCCTCCCAAATACGTATACCCACTGCACCTCCCACTTGTGCTTTCCCTAACTCAGGACCTTCTCCTTCACTTGGTACCTGTGGAAATAAATAATCACCGGTCTTGGCGGCTAATTCGCCTTTGGTTTGGGCCTCAACGATGAGCCCAATCCAGTTCGTACCGGGTGGGATCTTCCCCCTCCACCAACAGCTCCACTAACATCTTGGCAAAGTACTCAGTCGGCCTCAGGCCCTCCACCCCTTCGAGCAGGCCCACGATCCTCAGATTTTGCCGCCCAGATCGGTTTTCCAGATCCACCACCTTGGCTTGCAGACCTTTGTTGTTCTCGACCACCATCTGCAGCTCAATGAAGTGAGCTGATTGCTATGTTGTGCCAAGGCCTTCTCCACTCCCTTCAGTTTCTCACCCTCCTCCTGCACTTCGGCCAATGCCTTCAACACCACTGCCAACACCGGGGCAATCGTGTCCTCCATCAGCAGATTCAATGCTGCCATCATCTCCTTCCTTATCACCTCCATGTGCTTTGCAAACTGTTTCTCAAATTCCAAACCCATCACCTCTGTAATCTTTTCTGCTGTGAGCAGTGTGACACCCAGCGATCCAGCCTTCGCCATCTTTCCAGTTGCCGAGCTGACCCTTTCGTCAACGGCGAACCTTCACTCGCCTCCTTCTTCACGGTGGCTTTCTTTTGGTTTTTAGACATCGTTCTCCTTCCTTATGTCTTCCTGCACTACAGATCCTGATGATAATGGTACCTAGATGAGATGGGGAGAGATTGAGTAACGAGGACCGAATTGCCCTTGGAGACAATGAGCAGCAATTAGGTGCAGGATTGGCTGCAATCTAGCGTTGGTTGCTGGCGCGGCTGGATTGCAGCCAATCCTGCACCTAATTGCTGCTCATTGTCCCCAAGGGCAATTTGGTCCTCTTTACTCAATTTCGGCTCCAGCAAAAATGGACTGGGGAAAGATAGTAGCTTGTCAGCAAAAAAGGATGGAGTAAGTGTTAGAGTACGATGAATGATTCCAATCTGTCTGGTTGGAAGACGCGGGAACGCACGATCAGGGACCTGAAGAAATGGACGATAGCACTTTCGGACCTATGAAAGTTGCTTTTGTTACTGGTTTAAGACCAGAATTGGCAAAAATGCTAAAGATTACTCTGCTCGGATGGGAAACCAGAGAAATAACCTTTGCAGCATTAGTCAATCGGTGCAACCAGTTAGACCGGGATGTGGCAGCTAAACTCCGAGCCATGCAGACAGTGGTTCTCGCAACAACAATACCCAAGAAAAACAGCCTGGTAAGTGTTATCACTGTGGGAAAGAAGGCCACTGGGCGAAACGTGCAATGAAAAGGGCAGGTAGAGAGGACAGAGAAAGAACCCAACTTCCAATCCGAGCACGCACCCGGGTGGTGAGGATGACCTGATGCAACTACTTAAGCAGCTACGCCACAGCAACAGAAGGAGTTGCTGGGAATTACATAAAACTAGATGAGCCCAGCACATCTCCTGGAATTAATCTAACAGCGAGGAGATGGATTGTATATCGATTCTCGGCTTGGGTCACTGTCTGTGCGGAGTCTGCACGTTCTCCCCGTGTCTATGTGGGTTACCTCCCACAGTCCAAAGATGTGCGGGTTAGGTGGATTGGCCATGCTAAATTGCCCTTAGCGTCAAAAAAGGTTAGACTGGGCTACGGGGATAGGGTGGAGGTGTGGGCTTAGGTGGGATGCTCTTTCAGAGAGTTGGTGCGAACTCGATGGGCCGAATAGCCTCCTTCTGCACTGTAAATTCTATGATTCTATATCGCTATGAGGGTGAGTAATCAAGATGCAGACTGCCTCTTGGACACAGGGACTGAATTAACATGATTACCCCTAAGACACAAAGATATTTTACTTCCAGATGGCAAGATACAAGTTGCCCATGGGGCTAGATTTTATTTATTAGAAGAACTCAACACATACCCATTGAACTTGGACTACACGAATTGACCACACCTATCTGGGTGGGCCCAGTGGGATAAGCCCTTCTGGGAATGGATGAACTCAAATGAATTCCTCATTGCATTTTGAAGATCGCCAAGTCACATGGTCTACCAGAAGCCTGCAGAAGGAGGAGTTGAAAGACCACACAATTTGGGCCAAAGATAAGAATGATTGCGGCCGACTCCACATGGAACCAGCATCGTGTACTGGGATTGCACCACCGTGCCCCAAACAGTACCCCATCAGCCCAACCTCGATTACAGGCATCTTGTTAGTCATTCAACAACTAGAGGAGCAAGGTGTCCTGATAAAAACACATAGTTCCTCTAATAGTCCCAAACATAATGGGACTTGGCATCTGACCGTTGACTACAAGAAGGCCAACCAGTGATCAAAGGCCACCTTAGATAGCTGACCCCTCTGCCATTTTTAATGCTCTAACACCGGAAAATAAATGGTTCTCGCTAATAGACATGGCAAATGGATTTTGGTTGGTACTACTGGTACCTGAGGTTAGGCCATGGTTTGCCTATACCGTCCAACAGCAACAGTACACCTGAACAAGACTACCACAGGGTTTTCACAACAGCCCCACGGTATTTCACATGACCTTGCAAAGCCATCTGAGAGAGTTATCTACCATGCATTCCACAGTTATCCAGTACGCGGATGACATCCTGTCGGCAGGAAGAATAAGAACAAGGCCTACGCATCATGTTGGACCACCTCTACCTGAGAGGACATAAAGGCAGCACCGCCAAAGCACAAACTGCCCAACAAGAACTTGTGTACCTGGGACAAAAGATTTTGTAAGGAAAGAGAGAACTTACCTGGGATAGAACCACAGCCATTTGGGCAGCCAAACAGCCCACTAGATCATTTTTGGGTTTGTGTAACTTTAATCGAAATTGGATTGATTCCAACAAACAGCTGGCTCAACCATTGAATGACATTTTGAAGGGAAAGCGAAAATCCAAAGAAGCCACTGCCGTCACAGAAAAAGAGCTAGAAGTCTTCGCGAATCTAATCAAGGCCTTGTGTTCGGCACCAGCTCTGGGAATCTCCGACAATGGACGGTCATTTACCTTGTTTGTCCATGAGAAAGAAGGATACATGACAGCTATACTGGCACAAAAACATGGGTATACTATTCGGGAAAACTGGACACAGTGGCCCTCGGATGGGGAAGTTGCCTGAGAACCATAGAGGCCACGAGTCAGGCTATAATGGCTACTGTGGGTCTAGTCCTAGACCAGAAGTTAACTGTCAAGTGCCCCCATTCTGTTGTCTGTGAACAGAGTATCCCAGGTGACTGCAGCCAGATGGACAAGATGGATAACAATCTTGGAAGCCCCCAATCTCCACATTGTCTGGGCTAGGCCGGTGAATCCATCATCTATGCTCCCGCTTCCTGAGGACCAAGAGGGGGAGAAGGGCACGACTGTGTGGAGATCTTGAACGAAATGGAACAATCAAGCTTGGCAGCAGAAGAACGATTGCACAATCAAGACCTGATCCTATTTCAGACGCCTCCTCCTTTGTTGACAATGGTATCCAAAAAGCAGGATGGGCAGTCACAAGCCTCACGAGATTGTGGCAAAGGGTTGTCTGCCCAACAGGCTTAGTTACGGGCTCTGGCAGAGACATGCCAGATAGCAAAAGGAAACAGCTAACATCGATACAGACACAAGGTACAGCTTTGGAGTTGCTCATGACTTTGACCAGTTGTGACGAAGAGGATTTCTCACCAATGCAGGTACACCTATCCGAAATGCGAAGGAGGTACGAGATTTACTCGAGGCCATAAAACTTGCACGTGAAGTGTCTATTTTGAAGTGTAGGGCGCATACGAAGGAAAATACCATAAACGCACAATAAAATACCCCAGGCAAAAAGGCAGCCAAAGAGGCCGCCTCACAATGCGCTCCTCCAGAGGAACAAGCACAACCAAGGGAGCAATCAGTCTAACTCAAGACCTACAGACAATGCAAGGCTGTACTCGAGAGGAAAAGTGGACATAAATTGAAGCAGGAATGAAGCTGGACGATAAAGGCATCTGGAGACAAAGACACCGACAAGCCAGCCACAAGCACTGATGCCCTACTTAGCCCAACAGATCCATTTGTGGGGGAACCTGGACCTGCAACAGAGGACAGCACGTTTCCAGAAAAGTTGGTGGGATCGAGGATTCAAGAAACACACCCAGTTGGTAGCAGACCGCTGTGTGATCGGCCAGAAGAACAATCCTGGACCTATCACGGTTATGCCCCAACTGAGGTCCGCTGCACCAGCGGGACCATTCCAGCATTTGTAGGTTGACTATATCTCCCTTCCTCCATCTCAAGGATACACCAACGTTCTCGTGGTGGTTGACAAGTTCTCAAGGCGGGTGGTAGCCATTCCAGCTAAAAGGGCCATAGCCAGTCACATGGCCAAGGTCCTGTGTAAGGATTACATTCTGCGATGGGGGTCTGCTGACCAGCATTGACTCTGACTAAGGAACTCACTTTATGGGTGCTGTCTGCAAAGAAGTCTGTAAACTACTAAACATCACCCGGGACTTACATTGTCCTGATCACCCACAATCTTCAGGGCAAGTGGAAAGAATGAACAGAACTCTGGAACATCAACTTGCCAAACACCATCAGGAAGGAATCATACAATCATAGAATTTACAGTGCAGAAGGAGGCCATTCGGCCCATTGAGTCTGCACCGGCTCTTGGAAAGAGCACCCTACCGAAGCCCACACCTCCATCCAAGCCCCATAACCCAGTAACCCCTCCTAACCTTTTTGGACACTAAGGGCAATTTTGCACAGCCAATACACCCAACCTGCACATCTTTGGACTGTGGGAGGAAACCGAAGCACCCGGAGGAAACCCATGCAGACACGGGGAGAACGCGCAAACTCCACACAGCCAGTGACCCAAGCCAGGAATCGAACCTGGGACTCTGGAGCTGTGAGGCAACTGTGCTAACCACTGTGCTACCATGCCACCCTTGATCCCAGGCATTACCAATAATTTAGAATTTAGAACAGTACAGCACAGAACAGGCCCTTCAGCCCTCGATGTTGTGCCGAGCAATGATCACCCTACTTAAACCCACGTAACCCGTATACCCGTAACCCAACAATCCCCCCATTAACCTTACACTACGGGCAATTTAGCATGGCCAATCCACCTAACCCGCACATCTTTGGACTGTGGGAGGAAACCGGAGCACCCGGAGGAAACCCACGCACACACAGGGAGGATGTGCAGACTCCACACAGACAGTGACCCAGCCGGGAATCGAACCTGGGACCCTGGAGCTGTGAAGCATTGATGCTAACCACCATGCTACCGTGAGGCCCCCTTGCAATCCTGTGCAATATTAGGGCAACCGCTAACAGAACTACGGATCTGAGTCCATTTGAAATCATAACAGGGAGACTCATGTTCCTACCAGGTACAATTGATTTGCGAAAAGCCGATTGTCACTTAATGATTGATGTCTTATTAGAATATTATCAGAAACTAACAAATGCTATTAGCTCTGCTTCCCAACAAGTATCAGCAACCTGGGGAGACGCATCAGGACACGACATCATCCCTGCGCTTGAGTTTATGTGAAGAGAGTACAAAAAGAACCCCAAAATGCTAGGTGGGAAGAACCCTATCAAGTGCTACTAATCACCCAAGCAGTTATTAAAGTCCAGGGGAAGAAAGTCTGGATTCACGCATCCCACGTTAAAAGAGCACACCGTGATTCAAAAGACAATTTTTACTCCTATGTTTTGAAAGGACAATTCTTACAATTTTTGTTTTACATTTCGTTTTGTCAATGTTTGACCATATCCATTGTGCGCATTTTTAGTTTTTGCATTCCTGGTTTTCCATTGACCAGCCATTCCAGCTATGCCATGTTTAAACAGGTTGCCAAGGAGCTAAATGTTAACACCTTCCTTTACATGTCTGATATATATACCAAAGATGCCAACCTGTCCAGCTGTTGGGCATGTACTTACATTCCCACTTACTCCAAGGGAGACAATTCTCTTGAGACCCATCCCCTTTAACACCTCAGAAACAGCCAAATAGAACATAGAACATTACAGGGCCTCCATCTCCCGTTCACAATTCTCCCATGAGGGGGTGGGGCGACCTCATGTGGAGGGAATAATTACCTGATCAACGTAGCAGATAACATCGGGAAATGGCACTCAGCAGGTTATCCTTTGACCACTTTCTTGGAGTGGTATCAGCCGAGTTAGAATCGGACCCCAAATATAGAACTTCATAGGGCAGCAGGGTAGCATGGTGGTTAGCATAAATGCTTCACAGCTCCAGGGTCCCAGGTTCGATTCCCGGCTGGGTCACTGTCTGTGTGGAGTCTGCACGTCCTCCCCCTGTGTGCGTGGGTTTCCTCCGGGTGCTCCGGTTTCCTCCCACAGTCCAAAGATGTGCGGGTTAGGTGGATTGGCCATGCTAAATTGCCCGTAGTGTCCTAATAAAAGTAAGGTTAAGGGGGGGTTGTTGGGTTACGGGTATAGGGTGGATACGTGGGTTTGAGTAGGGTGATCATGGCTCGGCACAACATTGAGGGCCGAAGGGCCTGTTCTGTGCTGTACTGTTCTATGTTCTATACCGCCTTGAAACAAACAGGGTCCATATTCCTCACTTGCAAATGGTTGGGGGACCAAGAGCTAGGGTACAGCAGTTGCAACCCTATTTTGATGTAAGCAAGGTAGTGTAATGTTTTACAGCTAATGGGCGAACTGTTACTAAGGGACGGTCAAAAGATACATCCCTTTTGACAAGTCTGCAACATTTTCAGAGCGCTGGTATCCCGAAGCGGTGACCAGCTTCACTTCTTATAATGATACTTACTTTTTTTGTGGCCACGGGGCCTACCCCTGGCTACCAAGCTCCTGAACAGGATCTAGCTACTTGGGAGTATACTGACCCAATTATTCGCCATTCTTCCTGTCTCAACGGACCTCGGATGCCTATCACGGAGGCGGAAAGATTCTTCTCCATCCTGATCCCTTTTTATGGGATCGCTAAACTGGCAAGAGAATCTATTAACATGGCATCTGTCCTGGAAAAGGTGGGTAATGACACTGCCGAAGCCCTAGATAAAATCAATGCAGAAATGGTCGTCATTCGTACCCTGCAGAACCGAATGGCTCTGGACTGGGTTCTTGCTGAAGAGGGAGGAACTTGCACCCTGATAGGGGCAGAATACTGCACCTATATTCCAGAGAACTCCGAGAAAGTTACTAATTTGGCGGAGCACATTCAATCAGGGATAAATAAACTCAAACAACTGCCGGCCAACACCATGTGGAGCTGGGCATCTGGATGGCTGGGCTCAGTGGGAACCTCTCTAGTTCAGGGCTTGACCTTATTTTTTATTTCCGTTCCCACTGGAGGATTATAAGAGACAGGATTTATAATCATCCAGAAAGGAATAATTTGATTAGGGACAATCAACACGGTTTTGTGAAGGGTAGGTCGTGCCTCACAAACCTTATTGAGTTCTTTGAGAAGGTGACCAAATGGGTGGATGAGGGTAAAGCAGTTGATGTGGTGTATATGGATTTCAGTAAAGCGTTTGATAAGGTTCCCCACGGTAGGCTATTGCAGAAAATACGGAGGCATGGGATTCAGGGTGATTTCGCGGTTTGGATCAGCAATTGGCTAGCTGTAAGAAGACAGAGGGTGATGGTTGATGGAAATGTTCAGCCTGGAGTTCAGTTACTAGTGGTTTACCACAAGGATCTGTTTTAGGGCCACTGCGGTTTGTCATTTTTATAAATGACCTGGAGAAGGGCGTAGAACAGGGGTGGGCAAACTTTTCCGTGCAAGGGCCACATTCAGAAATTCACAATTTTAAAGGGCCGCATAGTATATTAAGTGAAATAATTAATATTTTAAATAGCCAAAATAAAAGGTCTTTAAAGAAAAAAAAGCACATTTATTTGAAAAACAAAGTAACTCAGTAAGTAACAGAACAATGTCAATGAGAATGATGCATCTGACTGCAGTCATTTACCAGTTTGTTGAAATCAGGTGTCAAGTTGCTTGTGCTGATCCTTAACACTGACAGAAGCACAGCCTAGCCGAGTCTACGATAAACACGCGTGTAGTGGGGTGGATGAGTGGGGCTGCCTTATTGGTCGGCTTAGTTGGGTGTGCGACCAATAGGAGTCCAGGTTACAAACAATAAGCCTTATTATTGTTTGTAACCTGGACTCCTATTGGTCGCACACCCAACTAAGCCGACCAATAAGGCAGCCCCACTCATCCACCCCACTACGCGCGTTTTTATGCGGCCCGTCAATGAGGTGCCCGGAATCATAACCGGCATTTTTGAAAAGCCGCCGGGGAAAAGCCGCTGAAGTAAATGCGCTTATTCAATAAGTGGCTTCAACGGCTTTTCCCCGGCAGCTTTTCAAAAATGCCGGTTATGATTCCGGGCACCTCATTGGTGGGCCGCATAAAAACCATTGTCGGGCCGCATGCGGCCCGCGGGCCGTAGTTTGCCCACCCCTGGCGTAGAAGGACGGGTGAGTAAATTTGCGGATGACACTAAAGTCGGTGGAGTTGTGGACAGAGCGGAAGGATGTTGCAGGTTACAGAGGGACATAGATAAGCTGCAGAGAGAGGCTGAGAAGTGGCAATTGAAGTTCAATGCAGAAAAGTGTGAGGTGATTCATTTTGGAAGGAGTAACAGGAATGCAGAGTACTGGGCTAATGGTAAGATTCTTGGTAGTATTCTAGGATAAGCAGACATCTCGGTGTCCATGTACATAGACCCCTGAAAGTTGCCACCCAGATTGATAGCGTTGTTAAGAAGGCGTACGGTGTGTTAGCTTTTATTGGTAGAGGGATTGAGTTTTGGAGCCATGAGGTCATGTTGCAGCTGTACAAAACTCTGGTGTGGCCGCATTTGGAGCATTGCATGTAGTTCTGGTTGCTGCATTATAGGAAGGATGTGGAAGCATTGGAAAGGGTGCAGCGGAGATTTACCAGGATGTTGCCTGGTATGGAGGGAAGATCTTATGAGGAAAGGCTGAGGGACTTGAGGCTGTTTTCGTTGGAGAGAAGAAGGTTAATAGGGGACTTAATAGTGGCATACAAGACGATCAGAGGATTAGATAGGGTGGGCACTGAGAGTCCTTTTCCTCGGATGGTGATGGCTAGCACGAGGGGAGATAGATATAGGACAGATGTCAGAGGTAGGTTCTTTACTCAGAATTAGTAAGGGCGTGGAATACCCTGCCAGCAACAGGTGTTGGCTCGCCAACATTAAGTGCATTTAAATGGTCAATGGATAAACATATGGATAATGAAATAGTGTAGATGGGTTTTAGATTGGTTTCACAGGTCGGCGCAACATCGAGGGCCGAAGGGCCTGTACTGCGCTGTAATTGTTCATTGTGTTTCATTGTGTTTTTATGCTCATTAAGTGTTGCTTTAAAAGGCTAACCGAAGCCCCTGCTAAGGTTGAGTCTCTCAAGACTAGTCATATCCCCTTTGCTTAATAAGTGTGCTTCCTACATTTAAAGGCTTGTAACACTTTATAGGCTTGCCAATTCCAGTTTTGAAGGCTGTTTCTAAACAAAGGGACCATAAAAGGCATATGTGAATGTGTTCCTCTCGCTATTGCCTGCTTGCTAGCTTTTATTGATTCATTCTTTTGGAATGTTTTCGAAGAATCAAAGAGGGGATTGTAGGAAAATAGCTAAACTTCAAGTTTAAAAAAAAATTGTAACTGCAGTTGAAATACAAGCTGCATTGTTCCAAGCAAGTCAAGGTCAACTTGGCAGTGAAACCTTACACCAGCCTCTCAGCTAGAAGGCAAAGGGAGTAAGTTAGATATCAATGTAATTGATGGGAGAGACCACTATTCTGAAGTCACAATTTAAAACTTGTAAATCAATAGGGGACAACGAGGGGAGCGGTATCAAACACAGATACAAGGTTACTGTCACAAGTGTTGCCTGTGTCTTCTCTCTCTCTTCGTGTTTGTTCTCTGCCAGTTATTTTTTTTCCTGATGCCCTGCTGCACTTTTGCTTCTTTTATTTTGTATTTTTTGAAGTGTACTAACTTGATTTTGACAATAAAACTCAATTGCGCACTACCACCAGACCCTCGTCACCAGTGTTTTGAAAACACTAAAGTATATTATGGAGTTCACCTGACCTCTGAACTGTTTATTGATTTTGGCTACAATAAGCACAAGAGCCAACATTTCAGGTGTTATTCAACAGTTCTTAGGCACTTTTAATCAAAAAACAAGCTTTATTCTACGAATTTAGTTAACGTTTGTATAAACACATACAGTAAGAATTATCAACTACAAACATAAAGACCCCACACTGCTACAGTAATCTATGTATAACCCTTAATGAATTCCCTCTTAACATTTCCAATTCAATAACAAAATCCAAGTAAAACCAGAAACCCTTTTTCAAAGGTGTAGCCAGCACTCAACGTTCTTACTGGGAAAGTCGTGCTATTAACACTCTTGTTCCCCTTTCCAAACAGCAGGTTTGAATTCCTTCCGGAAAGCAATTATCTCTTTTAAGTTGTCAAGCAGTCTGGAAACAACTTTTAAAATGAAGATAGAGAGACACATTATTTCAGCCTGTACAGTTGAAAACCAGTCCAAACTCAAGGCCACAGCCCAGCTCCAAAACTCAAAGCAAAAGTTACATTTTCAGAATAACAGCCCAGCTTCATCCACACAATGACATCACTGAAGCAATGTGGTAAGACAAAAACCTTTCTTAAAGAGACACTCCCATGACACTTACTTGAAAAATAAGAGACCCTATACTATCTTAAATCATACTAAATTCATTAGAGAAGTTTGTTTCCTTTGGCTCTGATTTCTATGCTATCATTTGCAGAATGTATTCTGCATTTTTATCAATTTGATTATAAGAAACTTTCAGGACTTCTGAACGAACTTTCTATCACAGCCTGCTTGAGGCTTCAAGCAGACTAACTAAATACTATTTGTTATACAATTATCAAACCAGGTATTACTACTTAGATTTCTAACCCAATTACTCTGTTCTGACAACAAGATTTGTGCCTCTCTACAGATCCTTCAAATACTATTTTGGACATACTCAAAAATATATGATGTATACAGATTGAACGAGGAATGAAACGACTAACTGTCATTGGTAACTTTGATCTTTTTCCTCAGTAGCCCCTCAAAACAACATTCACCTCTCTTAGCAGCCTCGTGTTCTTTTTTTTAAAAATCAGACAAAATATAAATGGCAGCTTAAGGAGTCCAAGAAGACCAAGAGACATGTGACATGCCTGCAATGAGGACATTTCTGGAATCCTCCAGGATAATGACCGGGTATTGCATCGCTCCAGCATGTGTCGAAGCTGCATCTTAGAAGAAAGGTGTGAGGAAACTACCAAAGATTACTAAATTAAATGTTCACCAAGATTTCAAATAGGCCTCCATGTTATTTGATTATACCATGAAAGAAACTATATTGCATCAGGTCCATGATCATATTTCTATTCAAAGCATTTTGTCATTATTTGACATGTTTAAACATCACTAATATACTCAACGTCAGCCAACATTATCTAGATGCCTGGCATCTGCTATGTCTGGGAATGTTTGAACAGAAATACTTGTAAACACAATTGATGGTTAAATACTTATGACACTAAAAAAGATTATTATTATAATCGTAGCCATCTGGGATGGCCACTCACAACAAGAAACATGGATGTTCGCAAAGCCTAAAGGGAAATGTGGACAATGTAAGATTCAGGCAGGCACAGAGCCTGAATGTATATTTGTGAGCAAAGAATCCAGACAGCATCGAAACCCCCAACCGATTAGCATTTTAATGCCCCATCTCCGTAAGACAAAGGATTGATACTCAGGTAACCGATACAACTCCAGACATTTCAGCGCCACTCCCTTTACTCAGGAAGCATAAACAACAGGGTCAATGACCGCTTAGGACACGCCCAGCCATCAAGGCAACCACCCCTTTATTGGCTCAGATCGAAGGCAGTGATCGAGAACTGCCCAATTAATTGGGTCCAAACCCAAGGACCGCCCAAAAGAGCGCAAAACTCCCCAAGGATAAAGAGAGACACTGCCATGTGTTCGATCTCTTTTGGACCTGGCACTCCGGCAACGTCCATCTCCAATCGCAGCACCACCAGAAGCAAGTTCAACGCTCGCTACCAGACGGATGAGCCCAGCTGAGCAGCAGTTACTTCTCCAGACCCAGTAGATCCAGATTCGAACAAAGGCCACTGTTCCTCTGACCTAAGCAGGGTGCCTGAAGAT
Organism: Scyliorhinus canicula; assembly: GCF_902713615.1. Taxonomy (NCBI): domain Eukaryota; kingdom Metazoa; phylum Chordata; class Chondrichthyes; order Carcharhiniformes; family Scyliorhinidae; genus Scyliorhinus; species Scyliorhinus canicula. Next base: position 39,822,412 of record NC_052152.1, on the reverse strand, counting down.
AAGTACAGGTTGTCATAGTTGTTAGGTGTAGTTTAAATAGTAGTGTTTATGTTGCATGTGTAAGTTAATCTTGTGTGTGAATAGAGTACCATTGATTGTGAACTAACTAACTGGTTGTTTGGCTCTTTGATCGATATCCGAGTTGAACCTTGTGGTGGTATCATTTGATACCTGGCGACTCTGAAAGCAATATAGTATCGATATCTAAAGAAAGAAGGGCAACCTTATTGACTGTCATATTTATAGCAAGGTAAAAAAAAAGGCAACATAATAAATATCAAAAAATACAATGTATTAAATATTACCTCTTTTGGGGCGGATAACTTCATTTTTTGCTTCAGGCACTTGCTTTTTCCTAGGAAAGAATTTAAAGTGGTTTGATTTTTGAATTTCTCAGAAACTCAGTACAAATTCGATATTGAATCAGTGGCCTTCTTGTTTGCATAACACAAAAACTCATTGGATAAAATTGACAAACCATTGCTAGAAACATGTATTTTGTTCTTTAACAGTTCAAATAGTCTGGGTGCTTTTTCACTCCAGCAGCTTGATGCAATACTTAACTCCTGGGCACAAGCAGTTTTTGTGAGATTTGACATAATTATCTTCTATTTGATGAGGGGGCACTAATCAGATGGTTTCACACACAAAGGTAAATGAAAATAGAAAGGAGCAGAAATCACTGCATGCAAAACTTCAAATAGAAATTATGAAACTGACAATTTTGCAGTTTTATTTTAGTGACTGTTGAGGTATAAAGGGCGGGATTCACTCAGCCCGGGGCCGGGCCGGAGAATCCCCACGACCGGCGCAAAACACGCCACACTGCCCTACGCGGCCGACCCGCCGTTTCTTGGCCCGGGATGGGCCGACCAGCCGTCGTAAAAACTCCGAGTCCCGCCGGCGCCATCCTCCACACCCGCTCTCAGCCGGCGGGAACTCAGCGTGGAAGGGTCGGGGGGGCGGTCTATGGGGGGGGGGGGGGGCTGGCCTGCGATCGGGGCCCACTAATCGACGAGCCTGCCCCTCTGGCTGGTGGCCTCGTGTCTTCTGCGCTGGCCCCTGTAGTCCTGCGCCATGTTGCGTCGGGGCCGGCGCGTTGAAGGAAGCCACAGCGCATGTGCGCGTTGGTGCCGGTGCCACTGCGCATGCGCTGATCCCGCGGCACCCATTTGACGCATTGGTCGCTCCAGTGCCATGCTGGCCTCTTGTAGGGGCTAGAATTACTAATCCTGAGGCCATGTTGACGCCGTCGACAAATGCAACGGCGTCAACCCTTAGCCTCAGGATCACAGAATCCCACCCAAATCATTTTTAATTTAAACCCAAGAATTCAAATAGAAAATCACCAATAGGTTATTTGTAGTTAGATTTATAATTCTTGCTGTACACACACTTCGATTTCTGATTTATTTTTACACTGTTAAGTCTACTGATTCCTTTGATTTCTACCATCTTTTTGCCTTACATAAATTGGCATTGGTGCATATTTAATTTTTAAAAAATCACTTTAAACTTTTATGCAAGCCAGACATTCCAAGTGTCATCCTTGAAGCTCGCTACTGGTTGTGTTATTCAACTAGTTATTATTATTGATCAGTACTATTCCTAAATTCAGTAAATTTATTCAGCATCTGCTTGCTTTGTTCAACCATGGTATTCAGAGTCTCGTCTATCACAAATAATGGACATTATTTTTCAGTGAACAGCAATTTCAATTATGTATTTATACATTCCTTACCTAGTATCACTAGAAGTGTGTGCATTAGAGTTAATCTGAAAAAAAAAAAGACATTTAATAACTTAGTCCGACTTCATGCATGAGTTGTGAATGAAGTTTGATTGAAAAGATCATGTAAAAAGCCTTTTTAAAAACATATCACAAAACATACATCAACCTCAATGTTTCCAGGACACAAATTGGATGAAAGTGTTCTAATATGTTGTGTTGTGGAACAAGACAATAATTTCCCATGTGAACCTCGATGATGAACCAAGTGGTTTTCTCACAGAACCTGAACTAGCCTCAAAAGCAACATCAGCAGACAGCTGCAAGTAATTCATTTATTCTTGCGAAGAAGTTATTATATGTTAAGTTATTATGTTCTATTGGACTGCCTGCTGTGATAGTGGGGTCAGACACTTTAGGAACTTTCAAGCGGTTATTGGATAGGCACATGGAGCACACCACAATGACAGGGAGTGGGATAGCTTGATCTTGGTTTCGGACAAAGCTCGGCACAACTTCGAGGGCCGAAGGACCTGTTCTGCGCTGTACTATTCTATGTTCGATACCAGTGAGTATTGCATAACACAAGAAGTTAATATGCAAAACCTAACTGAAGAGTACTTAAAAATAAAGAAAAAACAGGGGTAACCTTATGAAGGTGCTTAACATGTTAAAAGGAATCAACAGCATAGGTGCAAAGAAAATATTTCCTCTGGAGTAAGAATAAAGAACGAGTGCACATAAACATAACGTTAGAGCTAGGCCATGGAGGAGGGAAACCAAAAAGCACTTTTCCACAGATAGGGTAGTAGAAAACTGTAAATGTTTCCAAAGGCTGTGGATGCTGGGTAAATTGAAACTGTCAAGACAGACTAAATGGACTTTTATCAGTTCAGGATTACAAGGAATATGGAATGAAGGCAGAAAAATGGATTTGATGTACAGATCAGCCATGTTGTAGCCGAATGGAAGAGCTGATTGAGATGGCGAATGACCTATCCTGTTCATACGTTGAATATTCCAAGTACAACTCGGAAATGCGTAGAACGTCAGTGCTCCATCATGTCAGTATTGAGTGCAAAATTATAAAATTAAGCCCTGTCATGTACTTTATTTCCCTTCCTTTTTGACATCACTTTAATGTGATACAAGGTCTGTGCAATTGAAGCCCAATTTTGTGCTTTTAAACTGATGATTTGGTGACAACTCAAATTAATTTGAGCACTGAAAATCTGATTGAATCAACTGCCCAAAAACATTACTGCTGCAATCTAGTATTCAACTGACAGACAATTGGGTAATCTATTGGGGGCAGCATGGTAGCATAATGGTTAGCACAGTTGCTTCACAGCTCCAAGGTCCCAGGTTCGATTCCCGGCTTGGGTCACTGTCTGTGCGGAGTCTCCCATGGACGTTGGTTTCCTCTGGGTACTCCGGTTCCTCCCACAGTCCAAAGATGTGCGGGTTAGCTGGATTGGCTATGCTAAATTGCCCTTAGTGTCCAAAAAGGTTAATTAGGGTTACTGGGTTAAGGGGATGGGGTGGAGGACGTGTGTGCTTGAGTTGGGTGCTCTTTCCAAGGGCCGGTGCTGACTCAATGGATCGAATGACCTCCTTCTGCACTGTAAATTCTATGATTCTATGACAAAACTGTTCCATTTATTTTTGATCATTGTTCTAATGCAACAACATTTAAACAAATAGCACCTTTAACATAGTAAAATGTCTCCAGGTGCTTCAGAGACATTACCAAATTGAATTTTAGATGGAGCTACATCATGAGGCATTAGAACAGGTGACCAAAAACTTTGCCAAAAGGGCAGGTTTTAATGTTTGCCTTAAAGGACAGAAGCAGAGGGGTTAGGAATTGATGGTTCTACTTCTATTTCGTTTTGAAAGTTATGAAATCTCTATGCACCCCCACTCAGACAGCACATTCCAGTTCATAGTGTAAATTTCTTTCCTCATGCACCATTGGCTCTTTTGCTATGTACCTTGAATGTGTTCTCCGATTCATGACCGTTCTGCTATTGGAAACAACAGTTCCTGTTTAACTTTAACCAAAATTCCAAATTATGTTGAAATCCTCTGTCAAATCTCCCCTTAACCTTCTGAGCTCTGAGGTAAACTACCCTAATTTCTTGAGCCTTTCATCTCTAATACATATCTATCAAACCTCTTAGGCACCAAAATCCTTCCTAAAACATGGTACTCACAATTTATCATCTGGATCCTAACCAGTGTTTTGTAAAGACTTAGCATTTCCTTGCTTATCTATTCTACATGTATCTACTCATAAAGCCAAAGACCTATGTGTCTACCCCCGCTCCTCCCAAAAAACAGGTGTACCATTTAATTTGCATTGTCTCTCCTCATTCTTCCTAGTAAAAGTAATCACATCAACTTTTCTGCATTAAATGTAATCAGCCATGTATGTATCTGCCCATTTCACCAGTATATGCCTTCCTGAATTTTATTACTATCTGAAATGTGTCATTTGTAAACTTTGAAATTATTCTTTATATATTAATAACCAACACCAAGAATAGCACTCTTTGCCAACACTGATCCCCGAGGGTAATCACTGCACATTTGCTTTGGGTATGAAAAATGACCATTCATCTCTGCTCTCTGCCATTTTGCTAATTTTGTATTCATTCATCCATTGTATACTTTAAACCTACGAGCTTCAATTTTGCAAACAAGTCTATACTGCAGAACTTTATCAAGTCCATGTACACAAACTCAACCACACTGCCTCTCATCACACCAAAGATCTCAATCAAGTTAGTGATAATTCCTGACTGCGGACATAAATCTCAAGGTGTATTTCATTTAAAGATAACATCTATTGCTTATTGCCTTAGTGTAGGGTAGCCAGGAATGATGAAGAATTAGCCCACATAATCAAATAATTTACAGGACTGTGCCGTGGAACCTTGACCTGAACCATTTAATTGGAAATGAAGCCTTAGGCCAGCTCATTACTTTTATAACGTGTTTAGTACTGCTTGCCTCTGTTTAAAAAAGGATCACATTAAATGCAGGCCCCAGAGAATCTGTGAAGTTTACTTTGGTGTTAGCAGCTAGCTTCATGAGGCATGTACAGTGGCAATTGGGTACTGTAGCATTATGTTTATGTTATTAGACTAGTAATCTAGATTGAGACCTGGGTGAATGATCCAAATACACAAGTTCAAGTTCCATCATGGCAGCTGCAGAATTTAAATTCAGTTAATTAAATTTGGAATAAAAAAATCTAGTATAAGTAACATTCACCAGAAAGCTACTGGATTGTCATGAAAACACATCTGGTTCACTAAAGTCCTTGATCGAAGGAAATCTGCCGTCCTTTCCAGGTCTGGTCTATATGCGACTCCAGACCCCAGCAATGTGATTGACTCCTAGCTGCCCCCTGAAATAACCTAGCAAGCCGCTCAGTCATACTCAAGGCAACAGCTCACCACCAATTTATCAAGGGAAATTATGGATGGAAAATAAGCACCAACCTCACCAACGATACCACATGCCTTGAATTTTCTTTTTAAACCATTAACACTAGTATAAAATCTTTTTGTATTGCTAAAAAAAAGACATGCTGTTGAAACTTTTAATCTTGCACTCATCAGGACAGAATCACAAAAAATACCAAATTTCAAGGGGAACACTAAATTTATACTGCATGAGAAAAGGGTGTTGATTAGTTAGCAAGTAGATTGGTTGGACGAGACGTTGCCATGGTCTTTGCCCATGTTTATACTGCAAACTTGTCTCCTCCCACTCCAAATCTCTTGTTCTAGCCTGTCCACGACTGAATGCTAAAGATTACAGCACCATATTGATACATGCCATTTATGTTTCTCCACAAGACTTGTGTTTAAATTATCCAATAGGATACCAGCAAAGAAATGTACTTACAGAAGGTTTTTCCAACTTCTTTCTCTTTTCATCCATTCTACATGGAGATAATAAGAAACATGGTTAGTTCACAAATCAAACAGTGAGTACGGGAGGAAATTAAATTTATTTCAGCAGATGGTTTATTTTCCCAATTGGATAATACTTTTCTTACTCCAAGGTTAATCCAAGCAAACAATGATTAGAACACAAATAACCAATGGCAATTTTAATCAATAGTTGACCTAAGGCTGCAAACAAATCCTATGAGTTTAGCATTGGTACAATTTGAACAGTTTGGTACTGCAAACTCAAGTTGTTCATGTAATGCCCCTTAGAAGCCAATTAGCTTGTCATTTATGGAGCACTACTAGTACAAAGTGATTGTTGGTTTTTTGTCTACGTGACAAAAGTTACAGCCCTTCAAAGTTAATATGAAGCACTGTGAATTGTTCAAATTAATTTAGAGCTTTACACATGCCAGTACTATAAAAGTGAAAAGTTCTACTGGCCAGAATTGCTTTGACTTGCATTCAAATTGCATAAACACTACTTAAAAACTTAGAAGGATGCTGATCAGTTCTCAGTAAAACCCTCATCAATGAGAGATGCATCCAGGTACAAGTTATCAAAGCGTTTCTTTCGTGAACAGGACTTCTATTCAAATTATCCCCATATTCCTGTCAATTTCTGGGACTTGGCCAAACTACCACTAACGTTTATTTAAAAAAAAATTTAAAGTATCAAATTCATTTTTCCAATTAAGAAGCAATTAAGCATGGCCAATCCGCCTACCCTGCACATTTTTCGGTAGCCCCCACAAACACAGGGAGAATGTGCAAACTCCACACGGACGTCGACCCAGGGCCAGGATCGAACCACTGCCCCACTGTGCTGCCCCTTACCGCTAATATTTCTAAGCACAGAAGTATCACTAACAATGTATTCACAAGATCCTCCAAATCCAGTGGCAAGTGAATAGGTCCAATATCAGCATCCTCTCTAAAGTCAACATGCCCAGCATCAAGGCGCTAATCACTCAAACCTAGCTGCGCTGCGCAGAATATGTCTTATGTATGCCTGACACCAAACTACCAAAACAACTGCTCTGCTGAGATTTGGTCATGGTGGAAGTCTCTCAGAAGGACAGCAGAAACACTCGAGGGATGCTCTCAAAGCATCACCGAGGAGGTCAAACATTCATTCTGACTTGAGGGAGACCCTGGTCTGTGACCCACCAGAATGGAGAAGGACCATTTGAAAAGACACCAAAAACATTGAGAGACTTCATCAGAAATATGCAGAGGCAAAGTCAAGGCATTGGAAAGAGAGCACACAATCTCCAAGCACCTACCTGACCCATCAAGCCAGCAAATCATCCTCAGTCTCGGGGGATTACCCAAGAAGACAAGAAAACTCCCATGTACTGGGCTATTTAATCTAATTGGCTCGCCACATTTTAATTTGTCTTGATCTTGATGTACTACTAAGAACATTTACTGATGGTAACTATTTCCATAGAATTATAAGGTTCTTCAAAGAACAAAGAAAAGTACAGCACAGGAACAGGCCCATCGGCCCTCCAATCCGGCGCCGACCATGCTGTCCGTTTAAACTAAAATCTTCTACACTTCCAGGGTCTGCATCCCTCTATTCTCATCTTATTCATGCATTTGTCAAGATGCCCCTTAAACGTCACTATCGTCCCTGCTTCCATCACCTCCTCTGGCAGCGAGTTCCAGGCACCCACTACCCTCTGTATAAAAAACTTTCCTCGTACATCTCCTCTAAACCTTGCCCCTTAAACCTATGTCCCCTAGTAATTGACCCCTCTACCCTGGGAAAAAGTCTCTGTCTATCCACCCTGTCTATGCCCCTCATAATTTGTAGACCTCTATCAGGTCGCCCCTCAATCTCCGTTGTTCCAGTGAGAACAAACCAAGTTTATTCAACCGCTCCTCATAGCTAACGCCCTCCACACCAGGCAACATTCTGGTAAATTTCTTCTGCACCCTCTCTAAAGCCTCCACATCCTTCCGGTAGTCAGGCGACCAGAATTGAACCGTATACTCCAAGTGTGGCCCAACTAAGGTTCTGTACAGCTGCAACATGACTTGCCAATTTTTATACTCAATGCCCCAGCCAATGAAGGCAAGCATGCCATATGCCTTCTTGACTACTTTCTCAAACCTGTGTTGCCCCTTTCAGTGACCTACGGACCTGTACACCTAGATCTCTCTGATTGTCAATATTCTTGAGGGTTCTACCATCCACTGTATATTCCCTACCTGCATTAGACCTTCCAAAATGCATTACCTCACATTTGTCCGGATTAAACTCCATCTGCCATCTCTCCGCCCAAGTCTCCAAACGATCTAAATCCTGCTGTATCCTCTGACAGTCCTCGTTGCTATCTGCAATTCCACAACCTTTGTGTCGTCCGCAAACTTTACATGTTCCTCCACATCATTTATATATACTACGAACAGCAAAGGTCCCAGCACTGATCCGTGCAGAACACCACTAATCACAGCCTCCCAATCAGGAAAGCAGCCTTCCATTGCTCCTCTGCCTTCTGTGACTGAGCCAGTTCTGTACCCATCTTGCCAGCTCACCTCTGATACCATGTGACTTCACCTTTGTACCAGTCTGCCATGAGGGACCTTGTCAAAGGCCTTACTGAAGTCCATACAGGCAACATCCACTGCCCTACCTGCATCAATCATCTTTGTGACCTCTTGGAAAAACACTTATCAAGTTAGTGAGACACGACCTCCTCTTCATAAAACCGTGCTGCCTCTCGCTAATACGCCCACTTCCTTCCAAATGGCAGTAGATCCTGTCTCGAAGAATCCTCTCCAGTAATTTCCCTACCACTGACGCAAGGCTCACCAGCCTGTAGTTCCCTGGATTATCCTTGCTACCCTTCTTAAACAAAGGAACAACATTGGCTATTCTCTCGTCCTCCTGGACATCACCTGAAGACAGTGAGGATCCAAAGATTTCTGTCAAGGCCTCAGCAATTTCCTCTCTAGCCTCCTTCAGTATTCTGGGGTAGATCCCATCAGGCCCTGGGGACTTATCTACCTTAATATTTTTTAAGACTCCCAACACCTTGTCTTTTTGGATCTCAATGTGACTCAGGCTATCTACACAACCTTCTCCAGACTCAACATCCACTAATTGCTTCTCTTTGGTGAATACTAATGCAAAGTATTCATTTAATACCTCGCCCATTTCCTCTGACTCCACACAAAGATTCCCTCCCCTGTCCTTCAGTGGGCTAACCCTTTCCCTGGCTATCCTCTTGCTTTTTATGTACGTGTATAAAGCCTTGGGATTTTCCTTAACCCTATTTGCCAATGACTTTTCATGACCGTTTTTCGCCCTCCTGACTCCTTGCTTAACTTCCTTCCTACTTTCCTTATATTCCACACAGGCTTTGTCTGTTCCCAGCTTCTCGCCCTGACAAATGCCTTTTTCTTTTTGACGAGGCCTACAATATCTCTCGTTATCCAAGGTTCCCGAAATTTGCCGTATTTATCCTTCTCCCTCACAGGAACATGCCAGTCCCGAATTCCTTTCAACTGACATTTGAAAGCCTCCCACATGTCAGATGTTGATTTACCCTCAAACATCAGCCCCCAATCTAGGTTCTTCAGTTCCCTCCTACACCAGCTGTTTAGCCATGTGTTTAGTTGCTCTATCTTCCTATTTCTAGCCTCACTGGCATGTGGCACAGACAGTAATCCTGAGATTACAACCCTAGATGTCCTGTTTTTTAAACTTTCTGCCTAGCTCCCTGAACTCCTGCTGCAGGACCTCATTCACCTTCCTACCTATGCCGTTAGTACCAATGTGTACGACCACCTCTGCCTGTTTGCCTTCCCCCTTCAGGATGCCCGCTACCCGTTTTGAGACATCCTGGACCCTGGCACCAGGGAGGCAACATACCATCCTGGAGTCTCTTTCACGTCCACAGAAGCGCGTATCTGTGCCCCTGACTGTAGAGTCCCCTATGACTATTGCTCTTCTGCGCTTGACCCTCCCTGCTGAACATCAGAGCCAGTTGTGGTGCCACTGCTCTGGCTGCTGCTGTTTTCCCCTGACAGGCTATTCCCCCCCCCCCCCCCCCCCCCCCAACAGTATCCAAAATGGTATCTGTTTGAGAGGGGGATAACCACAGGGGATTCCTGCAATGACTGCCTGCCCCTTCTGGTGGTCACCCATCTCTCTGCCTGCACCTTGGGTGTGACCACATCTCTATAACTCCTATCTATGACGCTTTCCGCCACCTGCATGCTCCTAAGTGCATCCAACTGCTGCTGAAACCGAACCACTTCCTCCAAGTTTCAAAACTAATTTATTTTTGCATATTACACCAAGAGATTACTAACCAAATTCTAGTTTACGATCCAAGTGTGGATTGGCAATATTTGCTTTCTATAAATATACCAAGTCAAAAAGAATAAATCCCAACTAGTGTTTTTATTAAACAATCAGCTAAACAAGTTGTACAAATAAATTAAATGTAATTCCCCTGAGAGTTTTGTATAAATATATTCTGTTCACAGCAATAATAACAGGATCATTAATATGCTGACAATAGCTGTGTTACTTCTTTTTGGGTCAGTTGTTCTCTAAAGTGTGAAAATCCATTATTTGAGAGAGTCCCCAAAGTAAGCATCTCAGAATTTCACACATATGGAGTTTTTGCTTGATCAAAAGGATGATCTTAACTAAGTCAAATCTGGATATTTTAAAACATTGGATAACAAAAGCCAATGCTTAGGGAACCCAGATTATATTGTGGTACTGCTGGAGTTTAACCTGCTGAACATTTATCAGTACAGACATCAGTAAATCTTTTGCTGCTTAACATAGGCCACCCTACGTTGGCTCACACATATATATTCAGCAAGATGCTCTTTTCCCAACAAATAGAAACATGGCTTAACATTTTATAAAATCAGAATCTATTATGATCTATAATGGGAAATGTTCATATCTCCACATGTAGATCAACAGCAATGTTCAGCCCCCTTATTAATAGATTCACAATTAATCAATTTACTAATGAAAGGAAATGGGATAATTGGTTCATCCTTTGAAGCAGATTAGAAAATTATTGAAAATCACTTTTACTAAAATTAAGATTTGGAACTGTGAAACTGAAACACAAGACTCACATTGTTCCATAGCACATTTCAAGGCCTCGGGTTGTCCCAAAGCAGTTTAGAGACAACAAAGTAACTTTGAAGCATAGTCACTGTCGTGACATAGATAGATCTTAAAAACAGGAGAGTCAAGAGTTGTTGGGAACATGCAGAAAGGCACCCCATCCACAAACATTCACTCCCTTCACCACCGACACACATAGTACCATCTACAAGATGCACTGCAGAAACGCACCAAGGCTCTTTGGACAAACAGCCTCCATACCCACAACTACCACTATTTGGAAGGACAAGGGCAGCAGATACATACGTGAAAAGCAGTAATATATAAGCTGGTAAAGGTTAGTGGTAGGCACCAGCTTCAGAATGCAGCGAAGATGGACTAAAAAAAAATCACGAAGGGGAAAATAAACTAGGAGGGAAAGCTACCAAGACACAAAACAGACAATAAGAGCTTTTCTAAGTACATTAAAAGGAAGAGGGAAGTAAAAGAAAGCATTGGCCCCTTAAGAGAATGAAACTGTGGAAGTATTTATGGGGAACAAGGAAATGGTAGGGGAGTTAAATAGATACTTTGTCTTGGTCTTTACTGCTGACAAGTCCCCTGGAACTGATGGTTTGCACTCAACAATCTTAAAAGAAGGGACTACAGAGATTTTGGATGCATTGGTGGTCATGTTCCAAAAATCCTTTGATTCTGGAACTGTGACCGAGCCAGTTCTGTACCCATCTTGCCAGCTCCCCTCTGATCCCATGTGACTTCACCTTTGTACCAGTCGGCCATGAGGAACCTTGTCAAAGGCCTTACTGAAGTCCATACAGACAACATCCACTGCCCTACCTGCATCAATCACCTTTGTGACCCCCTCGATTTAGCCCAGTGTGCTAAACCAAAGGATCGGAAAATTGCCAATCATAGTGTTCCGACAGTGCAGAAAGATGCCATTCGGCACATCGAGTCTGCACAAAACCCTCTGAAAGAGTACTCTCCCTTGACCCACAGCCCCACCCTGTCCCCATAACCCAACCTATCCTTTTCGGACACAAAGGGGCAACTTAGCATGGCCGATCCACTTAACTGGCACAACTTTGGACTGTGGAGGAAACTGGAGCACCCAGGGGAGACCTACGCAGGACAAAGGGGAACATATAAAATGTACACAGACAGTCACCCAAGCCTGGAATTGAACCAGGGTCCTTAACACTGCAAGGTAGCAGCGCTAACCATTGTGCCACCCTGTCACCCATTATGTACCGATGTTGAAAAAGGAGACAAAATGCAAGAAACTACAGGTCAGTTAGTCTAACTTCCGTTATTGGCAAAATATTAGAATTGATTATTCAGCTGAGAATAGCAGTGCATTTGGAAAGTCAATGTTATCCAGCAGAGTCAGCATGGTTTCATGAAGGGACAAGCAGTTTTGGGCCCCCTTTCTAAGGAAGAATGTGCTGGCCTTAGAAAGGATTCAGAGAAGGTTCACAAGAATGATCACTGAAATAAAGAGCTTCTCATGTGAGGAGCGGTTCAGGGTTCTGGGTCTGTAAGCATTGGAGTTTAGAAGGATGAGGGGAGATTTTATTGAACCTTACAGGATACTGAGACACGTAGATAAAGTGGACGTAGAGAGGTTGTTTCCTCTGGGGCTGGTTTAGCACACTGGGCTAAATCGCTGGCTTTTAAAGCAGACTAAGGCAAGCCAGCAGCACGGTTCAATTCCCGCACCTACCTCCCAGAACAGGCGCCGGAATGTGGCGACTAGGGGCTTTTCACAGTAACTTCATTTGAAGCCTACTTGTGACAATAAGCGATTTTCATTTCATTCATTTTTCACTGCTAGGAAAAACTAAAACCTGAGGGCACAGCCTTAGACTGAAGGGACAATCCATTAAAACTGAGATGAGGAATTTCTTCAGCCAAAGGGTGGTGAATCTGTGGACCCCTTTGCTGCAGAAGGCTGTGGAGGTCAAATCACTGGATGTCTTTAAGACAGATAGATAGGTTTTTGATTAATAAAGGGATCAAGGGGTTATGGGGAGAAGGCAGAGAATGGGGTAGAAAAACATATCAGCCATGATTGAATGGTACAGCAGACTCAATGGGCCTAATGGCCTGATTCTGCTCTGAGGTTTTGTGATCTAAGCTTATTCAAGTTTTTTGAGGAGGTATCACGCATCAGCCTCAGTAGATAGAAGAGAACCAGTCAATGTTGTATATTTAGATTTTCAAAAGCCATTTAATAAGGTGCTGCACAAAAGGCTACCGCACAAGATAGGACTTCATGGTGTTGGTGGTAATATTTTGGCATGGATAGAGGGTTGGCTAACTAATAGGAAGCAGGGAGTAGCAATAAGAGGATCTTTCTCAGGTTGGAGGGCAGTAACCAGTGGAGTGACACAGGGATCAGTGCTGAGACCACAGCTATTCACAATATATATTAATGGAAGATGGCAAGAGATGAAATTGCTGAGGCCATGACATACATCTTTGGATCCTCACCGTCTTCAGGTGATGTCCTGGAGACTGAAGAATAGCCAATGTTGTTCCTTTGTTTAAGAAGGGTAGCAAGGATAATCCAGCCGGTGAGCCTTACGTCAGTGGTAGGGAAATTATTGGAGAGAATTCTTCGAGACAGGATCTATTCCCATTTGGAAGCAAGTGGAAATATTAGCGAGAGGGAGCACGGTTTTGTGAATGTGAGGTTGTGTCTCACTAACTTGATAGAGTTTCTCGAGGAGGTCACAAAGATGACTGATGCAGGTAGGGCAGTGGATGTTGTCTGTATGGACTTCAGTAAGGCCTTTGACAAGGTCCCTCATGGCAGACTGGTACAAAAGGTGAAGTCACACGGGATCAGCGGTGAACTGGCAAGATGGATACAGAACTCGCTAGGTCATAGAAGGCAGAGAGTAGCAATGGAAGGGTGCTTTTCTGATTGGAGGGCAGTGATTAGTGGTGTTCCATAGGGGTCAGTGCTGGGACCTTTGCTGTTCGTAGTATATATAAATGATTTGGAGGAAAATGCAACTGGTCTGATTAGTAAGTTTGCAGACGACACAAAGGTTGGTGGAATTGCGGATAGCGATGTGGACTGTCAGAGGATACAGCAGGATTTAGATCGTTTGGAGACTTGGGCGGCGAGATAGCAGATGAAGTTTAATCCGGACAAATGTGAGGTTATGCATTTTGGAAGGTCTAATACCGGTAGGGAATATATAGTGAAAGGTAGAACCCTCAAAAGTATTGACAATCAGAGCGATCTAGGTGTGCAGGTCCACAGGTCACTGAAAAGGGCAACACAGGTGGAGAAAGTAGTCAAGAAGGCATATGGCATGCTTGCCTTCATTGGCCAGGGCATTGAGTATAAAAATTGGCAAGTCATGTTGCAGCTGTACAGAACCTTAGTTAGGCCACACTTGGAGTATTCTGTTCAATTCTGGTCACCACACTGCCAGAAGGATGTGGAGGCTTTAGAGAGGGTATAGAAGAGATTTACCAGGCTGTTGCCTGGTATGGAGGGCATTAACTCTGGGGAGAGGTTGAATAAAGTCGGTTTGTTCTCCCTGGAATGAAGGAGGTTGAGGGGCGACCTGATAGAGGTCTACAAAATTATGAGGGGCATAGACAGAGTGGATAGTCAGACTTTTTCCCAGGGTAGAGGGGTCAATTACTAGGGGTCATTTGTTTAAGGTGCGAGGGGCAAGGTTTAGAGGAGATGTACGAGGCAAGTTTGTTTTTTTTTTACAGAGGATAGTGGGTGCCTGGAACTCGCTGCCGGAGGAGGTGGTGGAAGCAGGGACGATAGTGACGTTTAAGGGGCATCTTGACAAATACATGAATAGGATGGGAATAGAGGGATACAGACTCTGGAAGAGTCAAAGATTTTAGTTTAGATGGGCAGCATGGTCGGCGCAGGCTTGGAGGGCCGAAGGGCCTGTTCCTGTGCTGTACTTTTTTTTGTTCTTTGTCGTTCTTGTTTGGAGGGAGAAACAGAGTGAAGGCAGGTTATACAGACGATATAAATAGTTTGGAGACATTTTGCGACAGGTTAAGTGAGAGGGCAGAAAACTGGCAAATGGAACTCAACGTGGGAAAATGTGAACTTTTCGTTTTGGAAGAATAAGAAGGTGGATCATTTAAATGGAGAGAGAGTACACAAAGCTGATGCACAAAGGGACTTGGGAAGCCTTGGTTCATGAACCCCAGAAAGCTATCACACAGGTGCAGAAGGTAATCGGGAAGGCAAAGAGAATGCTGGTGTTTATTTCAAAGAGGCTGGAGTGTAAAAAGAGGTGCTGCTGCAACTGTACCAAGTACTAGTGAGGCCACATTTTGAATATAGTGTACAGTTTTGGTCCTCTTAATTAGAGAAAGATATATTAGTATTGGAAGCAATGCAGAAGAAGTTTACTAGGATGATTCTGGGTATAGAGGAACTGCTATATGAGGAAAGATTAACCAGGTTGGGTCTTTACTCCTTGGCATTCAGAAGTATGAGAAGTGATATGATTGAAACATGCCAGATTCTCAGGGGATTAAACAGGGTAAATGTCAGGAGGATGTTCCACTCACAAGTGTAGGACCAGAGGGCACAGTCGCAGAATCAGGGGATGCTCATTTAAGTTGGCTATGAAGAAGAATTCCTTCTCTTAAAGAGTGGTGAGTCTTTGGAAACTGTGGAGGTAGAGTCCTCGAATGTTTTTACGCCTGAGATTGATAGGTTTTTAATCAGCAGGGTAATTAAGGCTCCCGGAGAGAAGACAGAAAAGTGGACTTAGTGAGTGTTAGACCAGCCATAGTCCAAGATCAGCTATGGTCTTATTAAATGGCTGAGCAGGCTTGTGTGGTTGAATGCCCTACTCCTGTTCCAAATTCTTGTGGTCATATGGTACATGGGACCACCACCAACTGGAAGTCTGCTCCACGCACCATCCTGACTTGGAAAACTATCACCGTTCCTTCACTGTTGCTGGGTCAAAATCATGGAACTCCCTCCCTACAGCATTTGGACTGCAGCAGTTCATGAAGGCAGCTCACCATTAGTGATTGGTATTAAATGCTGGCATAGGCTGTAACGGTTGGATGAATAAAAAGGAAATGAATGTGAAGCCGAGATCAGATCAGTGATTATCTTATTGAATGGGACATCAGGCTCCAGGTGCCGAATCGCCAATTCCTATTTTTATGTATTTTCTTAAACACTGCAGCCAATTTGATTACTGCAAGATCCCACAACAGCAGTAGAACAATCACCAGGCTGTTTGTTTCAGTGATGCTTGGTTGAAGGATATGATGAAGGACATTTTGAGAGAAACCTTTCTTTAAATTGCACCACAGGATCTTTGACATCCACAAATGGGGGCAAGTGGGGCCACGGTTCAACATCTTATCCGAGCAGCAGCAGGTAAAGAAAACATTACACTGAGAGGCAGCCTGGACCATGTAACTTAACTTCTTGAAAGTTGATATGGAGATGCCGGCGTTGGACTGGGGTGAGCACAGTAAGAAGTCTTACAACACCAGGTTAAAAAGTCCAACAGGTTTGTTTCAAACACTAGCTTTCGGAGCACTGCTCCTTCCTCAGGTGAATGAGTCACCCGAAGAAGGAGCAGTGCTCCGAAAGCTAGTGTTTGAAACGAACATGTGGGACTTTAGCCTGGTGGTGTAAAATGTCTTACTGTCTTGAAACTTGCACCAACAACCAATTCAGAGGCAACGTGTGGTACTCAGTGTTAACAATAATCAATAGTGCAAAATTTAGCAACGCAGTTTTTAAAAACCACAGGCAAACCCGAAAGTAATGGAATCGGGGGGCAGAAAATAATTAACGTTCTTAAGTGACTCTTATTCAGTGGGGGCGGGGGAGTAGCTGGAGAAAGCGAAACTGTTCCTCGATCCATCTTGGCATGTTTATGGCTCCAGATTATTCCATATCGCTGCTGACAGCAGAGCTCCCAGTTTCACATCACCTCACTGCCCTTCACAAACAGGTTGTTCCTAAACACGGTCTTCGTACGCTTAGTCTTCAATGAGGAAGTGTTAAATGTAAAGGAAGTGTGAAACAACAATAACCCGGCAACCGCAGTTCACCACCGTCTCGGTGACACTTTAAAATAGCACAATGTTTTATTTTAAATTACCTGTTTAAATGATCCGCACACGGCCACCAGCCTAACGCGTCCCCTCCTCCTCTCAGCAACAAACCCCAATCACCGCGGATGGACCGGCCCGTGTCCACCCCTCCTGTCCGCCCTGAGCAGCGCCGCCACAAGGCGCCTATTTGCAACAGCAGTCAGCCCAAGGAAACTCAGAGCGCACGCATGGAGAGAGGCAGGTGGGGACGAGGGCGTGAGGGAGCAGGTGGTCGGCGCGCGTGAGGGAGCAGGTGGTCGGCGCGCGTGAGGCTATGTGTCAGGTGTGGGAGAACGTGACGCGTGTACCATTTGAATTCTGGCGTTCGGACCGGCCGTTGGTTAAACCGTCGGCCTTCGAGCTTGAGGATTGACCACAGGAAACGGAGAGTTAGGATGAACGGGCCATTTTCAGGTTGGCACGCTGGAAGTGATGGGCTGCCACAGGGGTCAGTTCTGGGGCCTTGATAATTTGTAATTAGTGACTTGGGACTGCAATGTAGCCTCTGATTTTAAGATAGGTAGGAAAGCAAGTTGTGTGGAGGCTACAAGGGCTGAATATTCCGGTCCTGGCACCAGCGGGCCACGTGGGGGACTTAAATGGGCACAAGGCTAAAGATCGGGACGAACTTCGGCAGGTATGTTCTTGGATCTTTAAAGGCAGGTCAAGCTTCCTCAGAACCTCACAAACAATGTTGGGAAGTTCTTTTTGGCATGTCATGCTGATGGATCTATGCATCTATCCGGAACCCTGGATAACCGTTATCCCTTCTCAGTTCCCAAATAACAGAGGTCAAGTCTGTGCTTTTTGGCAAAGCCCAGTAGAACTTTATTTGTCAGCTGTGCCACTGATAAACTTATTTTCAATACAAAATTTATAAAGTTTCCAACTAGCCCTACAGCAAGCTAGTCAGATTGATTGTCTTTAGCGAATACCGCAGTTGAATTTTCATTCAATTACAGATTGTAGTAATTCTTCAAATCATAATACACAGGATAAAACAAAAGAAAGATGGTGATTAGCAAAAGCAAGCAGCAAAGGAGCTAACTTTCAGATATAGATGGGGTGATTCTGGGATGAGTGTTTCCATCCTGGTCAGTGATTCTTAAGGAGATTATTATTTTACGGGCTGGTCTTTTTACTCCTGATTGGCTTTAACTAAATTATATTTTACTCAATTCGGCCAAAATGTCTGTCTATCAATTTAAGAGATATGTATTTAAAAGAATTGGTGCAAATTTCCCATTCCATCACTTGCCAATTTTCCAAATTATCCACACCTGCATCTAACATTAATTAGAAAAGCACACTTTTTGTTGAGACATTATCACCCTAGACTGGCTGTTACCATATAAATGGGACTACCCTTTCTTAGGACAGCAGCACCAGTTCTTATAACTCAATGGGGCCTTTTAGATAGTTGACATCACTGACCTTGCAGCCTCAAACAACTTGCAGAGTAAGAAATTAAAGTGTATGATCTGGATTAACCCTTAGTGGATTTCCTGCTATTGTTGCACTCAAGTAATGCTTAATATGATTATAGTTAATTATTCTGAATAAGTTCTCATTTAACCCTTTTACCTCTATCATCTTCCCTTACTCTCATGGTTATAGCTGACTAGAAAAGTCAATTTCTATCACATGCTTACTCATTTAAAAGGCCAGCTAGCCAGAATTAAGATTCCCCCTCCAAATTAAGCTCCGTACCAGTGAGAAATTAGAACGTTCACTTTAACAACTGCACATAAGTGGCATGTACCTGGCGAGTTGCTGCATTTGCCTCTGTAAATGCCAGCTTATACTTGAGACCTGGTGGCTGCAGGGTTAGCGGGGAAGGGTTGAGCAGTAGCCAGACAAAGATGGAAAAGTCCTCTTTAAATATGGTGCCTGGACTTTTGACTCCGAGGTAATGGCAGGGTCAGCAACTTCCGACGATTCCTGCCACAAGGTTTACTAAGATGCTCATGAATGCATGTGTAACGGGCTAACCGGTGCTAGATCGTGTGTGGCCAGCTATCATGTCCCCAGCTATCACAGACATTGCAATTATTATCCTTGCCAGAGTATCAAGCTTCAACAGTCACTTCACTGCTTTACAGCTTCCAAGATGCTCACCCAGCTTCAGTCACTGCAACATGGAAACATAGAAAATAGGAGCAGTTGGAGGCTATTCGACCCTTCGAGCCGGCTTCTCCATTTTTTAAGATCGTGGTTGATCATCCAACTCTATAGGCTGATCCCGCCTTCTCCATCCCCCCCCCCCCCATAACCTTTGATTCTCTTTCCCCCAATGCTGTGTCTAACTGCTTCTTGAAAACATAGTGGTTTTGCCTCAGCTGCTTTCTGTGGTAGCTAATTCCACTGGCCGACGCCTCTCTGGTGAAGAAATTTCTCCTCATCTCAGTCCTAAATGGTCTACCCCAATATCCTCAGACTGTGACCCCTGAATCTGGACATCCCCACCATTGGGAACATCCTTCCTGCATCTACTCTGTCTAGTCCTGTTAGACTTTTGTAGGTTTCTGTGAGATCCCCCGCCCCCCCACCCCCACACCCCCAAGCTGCTGACTGCCCACTGTGAACTAAGTGCCTTGGGTCTTATGGGTGTCCCCCTAGGCTGCCCCCTAGGTACCTTCTGGCCCCAGCTGACCCATCAATAGGATAGATGAGCTCCAGTGCAACCATTGCTATCTTGTTGGCTGGGATGAGTGTGTGTGGGGAGTGGAGTGCTTGTGTGCGGCTGCACCTTGGCAGTCTTGAGTTTCAGTGACCACAATATGTTAACATTTTTCATCAAGGTGCAGACTGACATATTAATTCTGAGACTAGGATCCTGAATCTAAATAAAAGAAAATATGATGACATAAGGCATGAATTGCCTACGATAGATTTGGAAATGCTACTTTAAGGGATGACCGTGGATAGGCAATGGCAAACATTCAAGGAGTGCATGGGTGAACAATTGTTTATTCCTGACTGGCGCAAAAGTAGATGGGAAAGCTAGCCAAACCATAGATTATAAGGGAAATTAGAGATAGAATTAGATCCAAGGAAGAAGCATACAAATTGGCTAAGAAAATGGGGAACAAAGAAATGGTGACAGCTAACTACATACTTTGGTTCTCTCTTCATAAAGGAGGACACAAATAACATACCAGAAATGTTGCAGAACATTCTCCGTCAGCCTACGCTGGAATCGTGAAACGTGATTGGGTGGAGAATTGGTGGTGGTGCCAAAATCGTGGCGGGTGCCGGGCACACGCCAGAATGCCATGCTCCAGGGCCTCGACAGCAGAGTGAATGCGTTCTACTCTGTACGTACAGTAAATGCTGTTCACATATCATTAGCGGGCCTGACTCGGTATTCTCCAGGGCCTCCACAAAGCTCCGCCTCCGACGGGTGGGAAATTCCCAACAGCGAGATTCATTTGTGGTTTCAAAAATTGGGAAACAGATGCCGTGGTTGCTGAGAGAGAGCGGTCGAAAGTGCTCTTTCGTGTGTAAGAATTCTCTCATACGCCTCCACCGTTTTCCTAAGGATACTTTGCAAATCTTCAAAGTGAGCTCCGATGACCTACACCAAAGAGTCGAGATCCTCATCCAGGACAACATTTTCAATGACGGCCATCGCATAGACCACTGAGTGGGGACCAGCTCGCCAGCAACAGCGCTATTGCAAGCTGGGCCCCACCCCAGCTCACTCTGACCACCAGAATCAAATGATTTTTGCGATTTATCTCAATTCTTTGCAAGATACCAATCAGGATCCTCCAGGGACATAGCGCAAGCCATGTATACCAAAAAAAAAGCAAATATAAAATGTGCACCGGGATAAAAATAAAGGGTTACAAGAGAGCCAAAGCTCTCAAAATCGCAACTACTCCTGTGCTCAAATTATATGACTAGACACGGGCTTTCTGAAAATAATAATACAATAATAATCTTATTGTCACAAGTAGGCTTGCATTAACACTGCAATGAAGTTACTGTGAAAATCCCGTAGTCGCCACACTAGGGTGCCTGTTCGGGTACACTGAATGCGAATTCAATGTCCAATTCACCTACCAAGCACGCCTTTTGGGACTTGTGGAAGGAAACCCGAGTACCCAGGTAATACAGACACGGGGAGAACATGCAGACTGCGCACAGACTGACCCAAGCTGGGAATCAAACCCAGGTCCCTGGCGCTGTGAAGCAACAATGCTAACCACTGTGCTACCATAATATATGATATTTCTTTAAGCACAGGAAGAGGGCTGATATGTAGTCATACACATAGATATATTTACTTAGCTATGTACTGAAACAGAGATCTTCTACTGAAACAAGAATGTCAGTTCTACAGAATGAACATTTACTAGATTGCATGACAAGATAACAATGTAAATATCTAAACTATTTGTGGGTTACAATGGGCAAGATTCTCTGGCTCCCACCACAGCGTGTTTCTCGGTGGCAGGAATGGCCTGCTGTTGGCCGGTGGCAGGAATGGCCTGCTGTTGGCCGGTGGCAGGAACATCTGGTCCCGTTGCTGTCAATGGAATTTCCCAGGTGTGTGAGGAATTTCCCCATGCCGCTGGGAAACCCATGGTGGTGGTGCGCTGTCAAGAGGACTGGAAGATCCCACTGGTGTTTATATGGCAGGTGTACATATTTCAACATTGAAAAAACCTTTTGTGCCATGTACTGTCTGAACACTTTGAGGACACATTTAGACAAATGTATTGTGAGGTACCGAAATCAAATGACAGAGATACTGAAATGCTACAAAAAAGCATGAATTCAAAGCTAATATGCCAATGAAAGATATTGAGAATATTGGTAATATCAGATTTGAATAAAAGCAGTTGAACTGGATTCTGAAGGCACATGATAGAACTTATGTTTCTTTCCTTTGTAAATTAATCCCAATTTGACAGATTTGGATTCCTGAAGTTGAAATGTTTGATTTTTGATTTAATTTATTGTCACATGTACCGAAGTACGGTGAAAAGTATTTTTCTGCGGCCAAGGGAACCCACACAGTATGTACATAGTAGACAAAAAAAGAATAATCGACAGAGTACGTTGACAAATGGTACATCGACAAACAGTGATTGGTTACAGTGCGGAACAAGGGGCCAAACAAAGCAAATACCTGAGCAAGAGCAGCGTAGGGCGTCGTAAAAAGTGTTCTTTCAGGGAACAGATCAGTCCGAGGGAGAGTTATTGAGGAGTTCCCTCCAGTAGCTGTGGGGAAGAAGCTGTTCCTATGACTGGATGGGCAGGTTTTCAGACTCTGTAGCTGCTGCCTGATGGAAGGATCTGGAAGAAGGCAAAGCCTGGGTGGGAGGGGTCTCTGATAATGTTGTCTGCCTTCCTGAGGCAGTGGGAGGTGTATACAGAATCAATGTGGAGGTGGCAAGCTTGTGTGATGCGTTGGGCTGAGTTCACCACACTCTGCAATTTCTTGCGATCTTGGGCCGAGCAGTTGCCATACCAGGCTGTGCTCTCTGTGGCACATCTGCCGAACTTTAGGAACTACCACTGGGCACCAAATATAGCCAGGATTAGGAAATGGATAGTGGGGGAGGGGTTGGTGTGGGAGCGGGTGGAGGCGGCCTCATGTAAGGGCACAAGTTTGGGGACACTGGTAACGGCTCCTCTGCCATTCTCGCCGGCCCGGTACCCCACAAGCCCAGTGGTAGTGGCGGCGCTGAGAGTCTGGGAGAAATGGCGGAAGTATATGGGAGTGGAGGAAGGGTTGGTGTGGGCTCCAATTTGTGGTAATCGGCAGTTTGTCTCGGAGAGGTTAGATGGGGGGGCTTCGGAGGTGCCAGAGAGCAGTGATTGAGAGGCTGCGGGATCTGTTTTTGATGGGAGCTTTCCCTGTTGAGAGGATTTGGAGGAGGAGATTGAATTGCCAGGAGGGAATGGCTTTTGGTATCTGCAGGTAAGGGATTTTATGCAAAGGCATAGAGCATAGAACAGAACAGGCCCTTCGGCCCTCGATGTTGTGCCGAGCAATGATCACCCTACTCAAACCCACGTATCCACCCTATACCCGTAACCCAACAACCCCCCCCTAACCATACTATTAGGACACTACGGGCAATTTAGCATGTCCAATCCACCTAACCCGCACATCTTTGGACTGTGGGAAGAAACCGGAGCACCCGGAGGAAACCCACGCACACACGGGGAGGACGTGCAGACTCCACACAGACAGTGACCCAGCCGGGAATCGAACCTGGGACCCTGGAGCTGTGAATGTTTCCGTTTCTACCGCCGCAAGGGATACAGGACAAGGTAGTTTCTAGGACAGAAGTGGGGGAGGGGAAGATATCGGAAATCTATAAAGAACTTATGGAGTGGCAGGAAACCCAGATAGGTGAGATAAAACGTAAATGGGAAGATGAGCTGGGTAAGGAATTAGAGGCGGGCCTGTAGGAGAATGCTCTGAGCAGAATCAGCATGTCCTCATAATGTGCCAGGCTCAGCCTGATACAATTCA
The DNA here is from genome assembly GCF_902713615.1 of Scyliorhinus canicula. Lineage (NCBI taxonomy): Eukaryota > Metazoa > Chordata > Chondrichthyes > Carcharhiniformes > Scyliorhinidae > Scyliorhinus > Scyliorhinus canicula. The sequence goes on along the minus strand of NC_052152.1, from coordinate 39,798,983 downwards.
AGGTGGATCACCGGGCACACATGACGGTGGCCTGGATGAGCAGGTTTTTTGGGGTGGAGAACAGGTGTGTGAGGAGGGCCCGCAAACCATGTCCATATGTTTTGGGTGGGCCCCAAGCTTAGGGGATTCTGGCAGGGATTTCTGCATGTCATGTCCACGATATTAAAAACGAGGGTGACACCGAGTCCAGAGGTGGCGATTTTTGGAGTGTCGGAAGACCCAGGAGTCATGGGGGCGAGAGAGGCTGACGTTTTGGCCTTTGCTTCCTTGGTAGCCCGGAGGCAGCTATTAATAGCATGGAGGGATTCGAAGCCCCCGAAATCAGGGATATGGGTTAGCGACATCGCCGTAAATTAAGTTTGCCCTGAGAGGATCAACGTTAGGGTTCGTTCAGAAGTGGCAGCTGTTTATCGACTTCTTCGGAAAAAACTAAACGGTCAGCAGCTTCAGTTCAGTAAGGGGTGTAGCAGGGGCCCTAGATTAGGAGGGAACAGTGGGAGATGGAGGGATGTGTTACGCACTTGATGTGACCATCAATTCACTCGAGACATGATTGGAAGTAAACTGTGGTTTTAATAGATTTACAACTGAGCCTGCCTGCGACCAGAAGAACTGAGGGCAGGCTCACAAGACTGCAGCACTTTATACTTCTGGTAGTGGGAGGGGCCATGGGCAGAGCTGAGGGTGGAGCCCTGTACAATCTCCTCATCTCCCCCTGTGGGCAGAGCCACGCAATGGCTCACAGACAGAGCCCACAAGGACACAATACTATACAGTGTGAATTACATGAAGTACATTCACCACATTCACCCCCTGTAAAAAAAATCAAGTCCAGCGGGGGTGACGGGTCTACAGGTTGAGTCGGTCCGGTGGCCGAGTCGTCCTTTGGGATCGGCGGAGCACCAGGGTTGCAGCCTCTTCGGGTGGCTGGGTAGTGACGGTCGGTGTGGATATGAGGGTGGACTCAGGGGGTGTTTCCGTCCGAGCTCCGTTCCTGACCGGTGCGACGGGCGAAGGGAGGGGGCGCAGGAAACCTATAGGCGTGGGGGGTTGGGTGGGGTGTAGTGTGAGGGGTACCTCGGCGGTGGTGGTGGTAGTGATGGATCCTGCAGGTGCTAGGTCCCGGAGGGAAACGGTGTCCTGACGGCCGTTGGGGTATTCAAGAAAGGCGTAGTGTGGGTTTGAGTGTAGCAGTAGTATCCTCTCTACTAGTAGGTCCATTTTGTGTGTCCGACGTGCTTCCGGAGGAGAACCGGGCCCGGTGTCCTCAACCAGGATGGGAGCGAAGCCCCTGTGGTAGTGCCCTTATAGAAAACAAATAATCGCTCATGAGGGGTCTGGTTAGTGGCAGTGCACAGGAGGGACCTAATTGCATGGAGCGCGTCGGGGAGGACCTCCTGCCAGTGTGAGGTCGGGAGATTCCTGGACCTGAGGGTCAGTAGGACGGTCTTCCAGACCGTTGCGTTCTCCCTCTCCACTTGCCCGTTCCCCCTGGGGTTATAGCTGGTAGTTCTGCTCGAGGCGATGCATTTGTCGAGCAGGTACTGATGCAGCTCGTTGCTCATGAAGGACGAACCCCTGTCTCTGTGTATGTAGCTGGGGAAACCAAACAGAGTGAAGACACTGTGCAGGGCTCTGATGACTGTGTGGGAGGTCATATCGGGGCATGGGATAGCAAAGGGGAAGCGGGAGAATTTGTCAATGACGTTGAGGAAGTACACATTTCGATTGGTCGAGGCGAGGGGCCCTTTGAAATCGATTCTCAGGCGTTCAAAGGGCCGGGATGCCTTTACCAGGTGGGCCTTGTCTGGTCTAAAGAAGTGCGGTTTGCACTCCGCGCAGTTCGGGCAATCCCTGGTGATGGCTTTTACCTCGGTGGAGAAAGGCAGATTTCGGGCTTTGACGTGGGCGAGCCGGGTGACCCCCGGGTGGCAGAGGTCGTTGTGGATAGCCTTTAAGCGGTCATCTTGCACGCTGGCGCATGTGCCGCGGGACAGGGCATCTGGGGGCTCGTTGAGCTACCCCGGTCGATATATGATGTCATAATTATAGGTGGAGAGTTCGATCCTTCACCTCAAGATTGTATCGTTTTTTATTTTTCCCCTTTGCGAGTTGTCGAACATGAAGGCAACCGATCTTTGGTCGGTGATGAGGGTAAACCTCCTACCTGCGAGGTAGTGCCTCCAGTGCCGTACGGCTTCCACATGGCTTGAGCTTCTTTTTCGACTGAGGAGTGTCGAAGTTCCGAAGCGGAGAGGGTTCGGGAGAAGAAGGCTACTGGTCTCCCTGCCTGATTCAGAGTGGCAGCGAGAGCGACTTCTGAGGCGTCACTCTCCGCCTGAAAGGGGACGGATTCATCCACCGCCCGCATGGCGGCTTTGGCGATGTCCTCCTTGATGCAGTTGAAGGCCTGGTGGGCCTCTGCTGACAGTGGGAAGAGTGTGGTCTTAAATAGTGGGCGGGCTTTGTCCGCATACTGGGGAACCCACTGGGCGTAATAAGAGAAGAATCCCAGGCACCTCTTGAGGGCCCTGGGACAATGAGGGAGGGGGAGTTGTAAGAGGGCGTGTATACGGTCCGGGTCGGGGCCCAGGACTCCGTTTTCCACGACATAGCCGAGGATGGCTAGTCTGGTAGTGCGGAAAACGCATTTCTCCTTATTGTAGGTGAGATTGAGTTTCTGGGCGGTTTGGAGAAATCGGTGGAGGTTGGCGTCGTGGTCCTGCTGATCATGGCCGCAGATGGTGACATTGTCCAAGTACGGAAACGTGGCCCGCAGCCCGTACTGGTCCACCATTCGGTCCATTGCTCGTTGGAACACCGAGACCCCATTTGTGACACCAAAGGGGAGCCGGAGGAAATGGAAGAGGCGGCCATCTGCCTCGAACGCCGTGTAGTGGCGGTCCTCTGAGCGGATTGGGAGCTGGTGGTATGCAGACTTCAGATCCACCGTGGAGAATATGCGGTACTGGGCGATCTGGTTGACCATGTCTGCAAATCTGGGGAGGGGGTACGCATCGAGGTGCGTGAACCGGTTAATGGTTTGGCTGTAACAACCACCATCCGGAACTTTTCCCTGGTCTTGACGACCACCACCTGAGCTCTCCAGGGGCTGTTACTGGCTTCCCTCACGTAGGAGCCGCTGGACTTCGGCTCTGATGAATACTCTGTCCTGCAGGCTGTACCGCCTGCTGCGGGTGGCTACTGGTTTACAGTTAGCCGTTAGGTTAGCGAAGAGTGGAGGGGGGTCGATTTTTAGAGTTGCTAAGCTGCATATAGTGAGAGGAGGTAGGGGTCCGCCGAAGCTGAGTGTGAGGCTCTTGAGGTTGCAATTAAAGTCGAGCCCGAGTAAGAGTGGGGCGCAGAGGTCGGGGAGTACGTACAACTGGAAATTAGAGTAGCTGGCGCCCTGTATCGTTAGGGTTGCAACAGTGCGCCCTTGTATTTGGACCGAGTGCGAGCCCGAGGCGAGGGAGATAGGGAGCGAACAGCGTCTTTACAGGTCAGGGTGTACAAAGCCCTTGGTGCTCCCGGAGTCGAAGAGGCACAGTGTCTTGTATCCGTTGATTTGAACGGACATCATCGAGCTCCTGAGGTGCTTCGGACGCGACTGGTCCAACATGACTGCGTTGAGTTGCGGATAGTCGGCGGCTCGATCAGCAGTGCTAGAGTGGCCCCGTGATGACTGTCCGCAGAGGTCGTAGTCGTCGAGGTGAACATTGGGTGATGGCCAAGATGGTGGCCCCCGTTGATCGCACGTGGCGGGCGATAAAGAAGATGGCGTCCAAGTTGGCCGCCCACGTGGATCGCACGTGGTGGGCGGCGAGGAAGATGGCGGCCCCCATGACTCGTACATGTTGGGCGGAGGTGGAGTCGGCAGACATGCTGCAACGTTGCGGGGCCTGCGGGCATGCGAGTTGGGGGAGCGATTGCTCTGGACTGCGGGGGAGTTAGAAGGTTTTGATTTCGCCAGGCATACTTTGGCATAATGTCCTTTTCGACCGCAGCTGCTGCAGGTCGCGCTGCGGGCCAGGCAGTGCTGCCATGGGTGTTGGGGCTGGCCACAAAAATGGCACGCTGGCGCTCCATAGTGGGTGGGTGGCCACGCGGCGCAGGCCTGGGGCAGTCGCTGGTCGGGGGTCCACGATGCGGTCGCTTGGTCTGCGGGGAATGAGTTGAGACTTTGAAACGCGATCTCCATAGTGGTTGCTAGCGTTAACGTGTCCTCCAAGTTCTGGGGCCCTTTTTCGAGTAGTCGCTGGCGCACATAGTTAGACCGGACCCCTGCAACGTACACATTACGGACAGCGAGTTCCATATGCTGGGAGGCAGTTACAGCCTGAAATTTGCAGTCCCGAGCAAAGGCTTTTAAGTCGCGCAGGAAGTCCTCTAGCGACTCTGGCGGCGGGTAGCGAAAATGTGCCGCGCGTAGACCTCGTTTACCGGCCGCACGTATAATCGGTTGAGCATAGCGAGGGCCTCGGTATACGAGTCGGTACAGTTGAGTTGCGTAGAGATACGATGGCTCACCCATGCGTGCAGTAGGCTGAGTTTCTGCTCTGTAGTCTCGGAGGTGGTCGATGCAGCCAGGTAGGCCTTGAAACACCGAAGCAAGCGTAGAAAGATTTCCTTCGCCTCTGCAGCCTGCGGGTCGAGTTCTAGTCGATCAGGTTTGAGGGCTGATTCCATAGTAGTTTTCTTAAGTCTATTAAATTGATGTGACCATCAATTCACTCGAGACATGATTGGAAGTAAACTGGTTTTAATAGACTTACAACTGAGCCTGCCTGCGACCAGAAGAACTGAGGGCAGGCGCACAAGGCTGCAGCACTTTATACTTCCAGTAGTGGGAGGGGCCATGGGCGGAGCCGAGGGTGGAGCCCTGTACAAGCTCCTCATCTCCCCCTGTGGGCAGAGCCGCGCAACGGCTCTCAGACAGAGCCCACAAGGACACAATACTATACAGTGTGAATTATATGAAGTACATTCACCACAGCACTGAACTACGTTTACATTTGTATTTGTACCTTTTATTGTTATAAAACCATAAATGCCTTAATAAAATGTTTATTAAAAAAAACTTTAGATGGTTCCTGCCAGTTTTCACACCTAATTACCGTGAAAGAGTTAGAAGAAAGAAAAACACTTCTACCTTCAGAGTAACTATTTTAAACACTCAGAGCAGCCACGCACAGTACAACCCCCACAACCCCGAGCCCCAGGGCCCCCCTCCCCCAAAATAAGCACCCACCCCATGGGATTCCCACCACCCGCCATCGACCTGATCTGCCCGATCCGAATGACACATCATCTGACTCGACCCCCTCCTCGACTGGAACAACACCCCTCTACCCAAACAGCACCCCCTCCTGACCAAAAGAATACCTCCCCAACCCTCGTGAGAAATTTGGAAAAGTTGAGATAGTTATTAAATGAAATATTGTACTGCAGCTGCTAAAGTTAAACATTAAGTTAAATGTTAACATGGTTTCAAAGTTTGGTATTTCTAACATTATTTTTGTCGGTAAATGTTTTCTGTAAACTTTACAAACTTCTGAAAATGGTTTATTCAAACTCTAAAATGCAACTTTGGTATATATAACATTACTTTTGTCAATAAATGTTTTCCTTAAACTTTACAAACTTCTACAAATGTTTTATTCAAACTTTAAAACACAACATTTAAATATGAGATAATTATAACTTAATAACATAATTTAAGTAAAGAAGGCAGAAAAATAATAATGATAAACACAAATCAAAAACAAAATTGGTGCGAGATTCACACATCTATCTGTGTGTTTCCCACAGTGGGAGGCGGCACGCTGTTCACTGGCGGCAGGATTCTCTGCTCCCATCGCTGTTAATGGAATTTTCCATTGAAACCACCCCACACCACTCGAAAACTTGTGGGCAGGAGTGCGCAACTGGTCGGGCCATAGAATCCCGCCATCAGCGAATGGCTGGGGAAGTCAGGCCCAGATGTTACAAAACACATCTGACATTAAGTCAGTGGCCAACTTACAGAACAATGAAGAAAGGAGCATGGATAAGAGGAAGGGTTGGTTGAAATAGAGTTAGCAGATTTGGAGGGAGAGGGACAATAATTCCTCTTGTGTTGCCCCCGGACCCTTCCCCGTCCACGTGACGTAACTTCCTACATCCCTGATGATACTACATCTTGTGCAGCAACTGTCTGTGAATAAGACGCCTCCAGGCCAGAGGATGCAGCAGCAGGTGTCACCATTTTATTGATAATTTGATGAAGATACAAATTTTGCTGTCTCAGCAGCTCATTTTTCTGTCTCATCAGCTCATGAGCATGAGCTCATCATGCTCATAGGCTGAGCATTAACCTTGGCTACTCTTTGGAGCTTCTAGGAGACATTAGTTAAGGATTCATCTTGGGTCCTTGCACTGGCCTCAAACATTTCACCCACTTCTGTTAAAATGTCAAACAGTTGGCGAATGAGCAATTCATCAATGATGTCTGTATGATTTGCAAATTGACTTTCATGAGGTGCGGGGACTTTCACTGACAATACTGAAGGCTTCTCACTTCCTGAAGATTCTGAGTGCTGTTTCTCCAAACCACCAGGCAAGTCATCGGAGGTTCTCCCCCCCCCCCCCCCCCCCCACCACTCTATCTCCTTTAACATCACTGTCAAGGTCTGAAATATCAGTCTGTTGCAGGGTTCACTCTCCTCTGCTGCAACTTCAGCAATGCACTGCTGCGATGAACTCGCTTCCATTAAATCTCTTGCAGGTATCTCTGCTGCTGCGTGAGAGTCACCTATATTCTGCTCTGCTCTTGCCATCTGTGAAAGCTAAAGAAACATGATTATTTTTGCTTCAATAATTGATCAATTCACTTTTTTTCTTACCTTGACTAATGCCTTTGAGAGACCCAGCATTTGCCAAGTCTGCTCCTCATGTTGAGTGGGATCGTTCAGATAAGCCAAACCCCCTCTGGTCAGTGAACGCTCCCGGACTCTATTGGCCTGTTTTGCGTGCAGAAAGAAATGGAAATTTATTTTTTAAATATTGCTGTCATGTCTTGAAGCACAGTAACAGCTAAATGCTTATTCTCTGGAGGGGGAGTGTCATTTTCCATTATAACACTAATGACCAGGTCAGAACCATCTCCAAGGTGAGACCATTTTATGGCACTTAAGAAGGTTATCAAGGAAACACTCTTATTTATATTTAATGTCCTAAATCACAGCATAAGCATTGTTACTAAATGTTATGGCCTGTAACTTGACCCCTCTGCAGGTTATCAAGGAGACAGTCTTAGTTACATTGAATGTCCTACATTATAGCAGATCCAATGTGCTTTTATGAGACCGTCTTAACTTTTGCATGCAGATTTAAGTTTTAACAATGAACATTTTATCAAGATATACATACTCTGTCTAAATGCATTAAATCGTTAAGTTTCTTTTGGTACTGACTTGCTGTCTTGGGTACTTCACTGTTTGCTGACAGAATTTCTGATACCTGCTTCCAAGCCTGAACTTTCCTTGGTGGCTTAGATATAGCATGGTCTTGAATGTGAGCTTCACTCTGTTCCACCTCATCCAAGTCATCGTCTGTGAAGTTCTGACTTCTTTTCTTCCCAACTAAATTTTCAGTTGCGATATTCTAACGATATTCATAAAGTTTTTATGCTGTTTGGGTATGTTGCTTTGTTTTTGTATTATGTAGAAAGTGAGAAAAGTTAAATAAAAATATTTTTTAAAGATATTCTAACTTAAAACATGTGAACATTTTTGCATGCCACATGTAAATTTATGTAATATACTGAAAATTTAATAGTAGTTTCACAAATTTATAACAAATAACAAAACCCATGTTCACTTAATATTACATAATAATCAAAAATAAAAAAAACTAAAGTAAATATTACACTTTTAAAGAACCAATAACAATAGCATTAACTGATTAAAAGAGATAACAAAAAAAAATCGATATAAACATTTCTACATACCTTAAAAACAGCTGGAAGACTTATTGCTTGCTCGATGTTCAATACAATGCTGCTGTTGAAATCCCTGTCCTGATATGGGAGTTCCCTTAGTTCCGCTGTCACAAAGGGGCTTAGCTTTACTCAAACTCCGCCGTGCTGGGGCCTGCGCATACTGCCCTGATGCAGGCCCGAGGCTGCAGCCTGAATCGGATTTAGACTCAAGTTTTTCTCCTTTTCCAGGAGGTGGTGTTATTAGGAGGATAGATCAGTGACGTACGTGGATCAAAGGGGTTGCTCCTTGGAAAGAAGGCAGTAGAGCATTGATTGGACGTAATAAATTAATCCACTATCAATTACGACGAGACGAGAGTAGAGAGTAATCGAGGCTTTATTACGCAGAGATGTGGAGCCTCCCGCAGCTGCTGCCGAAATAGCTGCAGCTTGGAGAGCCCACACATTTATACCCCGCCTACTGGGCGGAGCCAGCAAGCAGAGATCTACCCCCGTATCTGTAGTACAGGGGCCTTACCGTAATACCCTCGTATGCGGTATACACAATACAGCAGTGGTGACTTGAAGTCAAGGATGTTAAACTGCACCTTGAACGGCAGTGGATGCCAGGATTTGGTTTAGGTGAGATTGGGCCATGTGGGAGGGCCTGCACAGCTGTAGCCCCTGGACGGAGAATGGCATTGATATGTGGAACAAGTCACACATTGATGGACTGATCATTTCTATGACAAAGGTCTGGACATGTTAATATATTCTCGGGCTTATCCTTGATTTTCGAATCTTTGTTACTGTTGACCGTTTACTAAACAAAATATTACTAAGTGGCTTCTCTTGGGTAGATGTGCCATGTCTCAGATGATTATTATTGCATTGCATTTTCATCAAACTTTGAAGGCAGAACAGAAGCATCAGCAGTATAGAGGCAGCAGCTAACAATCAAACATTCAAGAGCTGGGCTTCAGTACTGGCGATATCCTCGCCACTTTTGGGTAAGTGTGTAGATCAGGGGAGTGACCCTGAGCGTGGTCTCCCCAGTGCTCCCTGAAGAGATCTAGCATCCAGGGGCTCCTAATGTGGCCATGGGTAAGTGTGCAAAGAGAGTTTTTCCAACACAACTGGCTCCCTGGCAGGCACTCTGAAAAAAGGCGGGACATGTAGGGATGGGGGAGGCTTGGGGGATTTGAGGGTATCGGAGTGGAGGCCCAAACTGATTGTCGGTCATTCTCTTTTTCCAATTCCTTTCCAGATACGTAAATGGATGGTGGTGTCAATCCCACAGAGGATGCCCTCATGGTGCTGGTGGAAGCCCAGGCGACCAGACGCCAGAGAAGGGAGCAGCGTTGATGCAGGTTGAAGGCATCACCCATGTGCAGGAGGGCGCCGTACACCCTGAAGACCCGGCTGCCCATCCGGCCGAGGATGAAGCCAGAGGGGGATGCCAGCGGCAGCCCAATGTATATAGGTGTTGTTGGTCTTTCGAAGAGACAACAGACAGCATGTGCCGCAGAAGATTCAGTCTCAACAAAGAGTGCGGCATCTGTGCCAAGTCCTCGAGGACCTGGCACTCCGTAGGGGAGGAGGAGGATACCCGCTCTCAGTGGCTGTGAAGGTCACCACAGCCCTGAACCTCAATGTCATTGGATCATTGGGGGATAAGGAGTATCCACTGAGGTCTTGGCTGATGCTGCCAGTGAGGAGGCCGGAGAACGAGACGGAGACCCATATAATGAAGCCCATGTTGTAACCCATGCTGTCATTGAGCGGTGCATCAGACTACTCAAATTGCGGTTCCAATGCCTGGACCACTCTGATGGTGCACTGTAGTACACTCCCAGAAGGTCTCCTGCTTTATGGTGGCTTGCTGTGCCCTCCACAACCTGACACAGCAGCGGGGTGACATGCTGGAGAGACATCGGTCTCATCTGAGGAGGAGGGCCGGACAGAGAGGGAATGGAACACGAGCACGGGGAGGACCCGCAGTAGGCGCCAGAGGATAGATGACAGGCCGTGGCGAGGGTCCAGCATGCCCTGAGAATCAGGGAGGCCCTCATTCTCACCCAAATCTCACAGGGAGAGGCTTTGTCCATCATCACAACCCCTCCTTCCTTCAATTCCCCTCCTTCCTTCCCACCATTCCCTCTTTCCCCTCGCCCCCCTTCAAGGGTCTATGTAACATCACTTCAGGCTGATGGGCCTATGTCAGCACTGTCAGCGGGTCAATATACAAGGCCAGAGGAAGATGATCACTCACTGTGAGGTAAGCTCTGGTGCTCCTCAGTTTATGCCAAATTCTGACCCCTGTTTTTCTGCTAACAGTGTGCTCACACCCATTCTCTGAGCGGGGTCTGATCAGGGGCGTTTTATCTTGGACCACCTGCCCGTGGATGGGGGGAGCAGAGGAAAACAGGGTGGGTGTGCAGACAGGCCCACTGTGAAGATTAATATGACAGAGGCTGCACATGTATCAGGGGAATGTGTTTAATAGTGAACATTGGACATTTCCATTTGCTCTAGCCACACATAGTGACCCCCCCCCACCCACGCATTCCCACTCAGTACGCCTCAATCTTCTTAATATTATTGATCTAATGCTATGTCTAGGTGTGCCTCCAGGAAGCAGATGGAGGCAGCCTGCTTCTTTTCGCACCCTGTGGTCTTTGGTGCCCTTGACAGACTTCCTCTGGAGTTCTTGGAGCTGGAGGGCCCCTGCCGACTTACCAATGTCACTGGCTTTGCCATACCACCCAGTTCTTCCTGCTGCCCTTGAGATGAGCTGGTGTCAAGAGGAGGAGATTTGGAAGAATTGGAGAACGCCATCGTCTCCTTGGTGGCAGGTCCCGGGTTGGCCTCCAGCGCTTTCTTCTCCCTGTCAGTGCCTGTAGGGCCCTGGGGTTCTCCGTGTGATGGAAGGGCAGCTGGAGTGATCTCCAGAGGGCTCTGCATCATCTGGCACGGTCAGTCCTGTACCTCCCCATTGTCTACACCATGACGTCGATGCCCTCAGTGATGCTTCATCAGTGACTTGGCCATGCTCTGCAGTGCCCCAGCAATCTTCACCTGCGTCTGGGACATGTCCCTCAGCCACTGGGACTTGATGTCGAGGCCCTCCACCTTGGTTGTCACAGACTGAGCCATGCCTTGAACACCACCACTCAAGACGATGACCTCGTGCTGCAGGCTTTCCACTGTGGTTACTACCTAGCAGTGTTGGCCTCGATGCCACACATTGTCGACATCATCTCCTGTGGCCGTAGCCTTTGTGACTCCTCCACTCGGCTATGCTGGAATGTCACTGACATCCCCTCCTTAATCTCACGGCTCTGCATTAGCTCTGGGTTAACCTTGTCCAGAGGCTCGACATCTGACTGGGATTTAGCAGAGCCCTGGGATACATCAGACCGTCAACTGCTGACTCCCTTGGATATTCCTGCCTCCACCTGATGTGCATCAGCAAATGTGTGGTGCTCACCAGATTGTGCCCCAGAAGCCTGTCCACTAATGTTGCCAACAGACGTGTGTCTCTGCGCTGGCAGAAGGCGTGGGGAGGAGATAGCTATGACGCCCCGATGGTGGTCTCCTCAGAGCTCTCCTCCGAGGTAGTCTCTTGAATGGCGGGGTGGGGGGAGACTACTCCGGATGGCCCGGCCCCATTAGATGGAGATCCTGCGCGACAATAGACAAGTGGTCAGTGAGAAAGAAGGATCATTTTGTCTGACATGAACAACTCTCTTGAGACAGGTCATCTGTGTGAAGCTGGAGTGGATCCTAACCTCTGCGGTACAGTCCAACCTTGCTGTGGGTGACTGCTCTCTCCTTGGATAACCCCCGATTTCCAAAGCCTGTTCCTCACAGGGTGTGAGGACTCCGATCTCTGTATTCCGCCCCCCCCCCCCCCCCCCCCCCCCCCAAGCCCCCCCCCCCCTCAAACAAAACCCTGTTTTGGCCCTTTCCTGCTTATTACAGGCTATTTTCTCCTGCAAGGAGAAAGAGAGGGTTTTGTGAGCCACACATTTGGTGGATCGGGGGGGTCTATAGCAGCTGACATGTGTGGGCACCGCAAATGGACATGACAGGAATGTGCTGATGTGTGCCAGGGGTTCTGAGGAACAAGCATGAAGATCACATGTGGGGAGGGTGCAAGGTGTCAGCCAGTGATTTGTTGGAGGGGAATTGGGAATTTGAGGGATAGCAAATGTAACTGATCATATAATTTACAGTGCAAAAGGAGGCCATTCGTGGGGGCGAGATGTTCGTGGGGGTTCATTTTCAGCACCGTTAAATACAGGCCGCGATCTCGGCCACTTAAGCCCACGCCTCCACCCTCTGCCCGTAACCCCACTTAACCTTTTTTGGACACTTTATTTGGACACTAAGGGCAATTTTTTGGCCACTAAGGGCAATTTATCATGGCTAATCCACCTAACCTGCACATCTTTGAACTGTGGGAGGAAACCAGAGCACCAGGGGAAACCCACGCAGACACGGGGAGAGTGTGCAAACCCCACACAGATAGTGACCCCGCCGGGAGTCGAACTTGGGACCCTGGAGCTGTGAAGCATCTGTGCTAACCACTACGCTACTGTGCTGCCCTACTGATGCCAGGAGAGAGGTGGTAACTTACCTTTGCAGCTTGATGGAGGTCGTTAGTCTTCTTCCCACATTGGACGCTGGTCCTACTTGTCATGCTGCCTGCACTGACGGTTGCTACCACTGCCTCCCAAGCAGTATTGTTGATCCTTCTGCTTGTCCTTCAGCCCTCTCGGTGGGGGTGGGAACAGGATGTCCCATCTCGCATTGTCGCCGTCCAGAAGTCTGTCCAGGTCAGCACCCCCAAAGCGAGGAGTAGATCTGTGTGCTGCTATGCTTGTGTGTTAACTGGGAGTGGGTGGTGAGGGAATATTTAAAAGCAACCCCCCCTTGTTAGTGGTGAGACGCTGAGGTGCGCGTCTGCCAAATCAGACAATGAGACAGCCAGTAATAGTGAGATGCTCGTGGGGGCTCATTTTCAGCACAATTAAATATAGGCCGCGATCTTGCCAATGCAGCCATTGAGAAACACTCCAATTGTGTCCACAATGCCACAATGAAATTTTTCTGCTAAATCGCCCTCAATGCCAAAGAACAAAGAAAAGTACAGTACAGGAAGAGGCCCTACGGCCCTCCAAGCCTGTGCCGACCATGCTGCCCGTCTAAACTAAAATCTTTTGCACTTCCGGGACCCGGATCCCTCTATTCCCATCCTATTCATGTATTTGTCAAGATGTCCCTTCAACGTCACTATCGTCCCTGCTTCGACCACCTCCAGGCACCCACTACCCTCTGTGTAAAACACTTGCCTCGTACATCTCCTCTGTACCTTGCCCCTTGCACCTTAAACCTATGCCCCCTAGTAATTGACCCCTCTACCCTGGCAAAAAGCCTCTGACTATCCACTCTGTCTATGCCCCTCATAATTTTGTAGACCTCTATCAGGTCGCCCCTCAACCTCCGTCATTCCAGTGAGAACAAACCGAGTTTATTCAACCTCTCCTCATAGCTAATGCCCTCCGCAGCAGGCAACATCCTGGTAAATCTCTTCTGCACCCTCTCGAAAGCCTCCACATCCTTCTGGTAGTGTGGCAACCAGAATTGAACACTATACTCCAGGTGTGGCCTGTCCAAGGTTCTATACAGCTGCAACGTGACTTGCCAATTTTTATACTCAATGCCCCGGCCAATGAAGGCAAGCATGCCGTATGTCTTCTTGACTACCTTCTCTACCTGTGTTGCCCCTTTCAGTGACCTGTGGACCTGTACACCTAGATCTCTCTGACTGTCAATACTCTTGAGGGTTCTACCATTCACTGTATATTCCCTACCTGCATTAGACCTTCCAAAATGTATTACCTCACATTTGTCCGGATTAAACTCCATCTGCCATCTCTCCGCCCAAGTCTCCAAACGATCTAAATCCTGCTGTATCCTCTGACAGTCCTCATCGCTATCCGCAATTCCACCAACCTTTGTGTCGTCTGCAAACTTACTAATCAGACCAGTTGCATTTTCCTCCAAATCATTTATATATACTATGAACAGCAAAGGTCCCGGCACGGATCCCTGCGGAACACCACTCGTCACAGCCCTCCAATCAGAAAAGCACCCTTCCATTGCTACTCTCTGCCTTCTATGACCTAGCGAGTTCTGTATCCATCTTGCCAGCTCACCCCTGATCCTGTGTGACTTCACCTTTTGTACCAGTCTGCCATGAGGGACCTTGTCAAAGGCCTAACTGAAGTCCATATGGACACCATCCACTGCCCTACCTGCATCAATCACCTTGTGACCTCCTCGAAAAACTCTATCAAGTTTTTGCACGAGGGCAAAGTTTTTCAAGAGGGCAGCACGGTAGCATGGTGGTTAGCATAAATACTTCACAGCTCCAGGGTCCCAGGTTCGGTTCCCGGCTGGGTCACTGTCTGTGAGGAGTCCGCACGTTCTCCCAGTGTGTGAGTAGGTTTCCTCCGGGTGCTCCAGTTTCCTCCCACAGTCCAAAGATGTGGGGGTTAGGTGGATTGGCCAAGCTAAATTGCCCGTAGTGTCCTAAAAAGTAAGGTTAAGAGAGGGGGGGGGGGGGTTGTTGGGTTACGGGTATAGGGTGGATACGTGGGTTTGAGTAGGGTGATCATTGCTCGGCACAACATCGAGGGCTGAAGGGCCTGTTCTGTGCTGTACTGTTCTATGTTCTATGTTCTAAGTTAGTGAGACAAGACCTCCCCTTCACAAAACCGTGCTGCCTCTCGCTAATACATCCACTTGCTTCCAAATGGGAGTAGATCCTGTCTCGAAAAATTCTCTCCAGTAATTTCCCTACCACTGACATAAGGCTCACCGGCGTGTTGTTCCCTGGATTATCCTTGCTACCCTTCTTAAACAAAGGAACAACATTGACTATTCTCCAGTCCTCCGGGACATCACCTGAAGACAGAGATGATCCAAAGATTTCTGTCAAGGCCTCAGCAATTTCCTCTCTTGCCTCCTTCAGTATTCTGGGGTAGATCCCGTCAGGCCCTGGGGACTTATCGACCTTAATATTTTTCAAGACGCCCAACACCTCGTATTTTTGGATCTCAATGTGACCCAGGCTATCTACACACCCTTCTCCAGACTCAACATCCAACAATTCCTTCTCTTTGGTGAATACTGATGCAAAGTATTCATTTAGTACCTCGCCCATTTCCTCTGGCTCCACACATAGAGTCCCTTGCCTGTCCTTCAGTGGGCCCACCCTTTCCCTGGCTCCCCTCTTGCTTTTTATGTACGTATTCCTGGAGCTTACTGATTCCTAAACCTGTCCCATATTAACAAAATTAATTCAGAACTCTGTGAATACACCAAAAGTATGGTTGTTACAGGAAAAAAGCTGAACAACAACTAAGTTTAAATACATTTAGTTACAGTTTTTTGGCATTCACCCTCAAAAGGTTAAAGGGTCTGATTTTATCTTTTTCCCCCATTAAATATTTCCTCCTTTTCCTTTCTTTTGAAGATCCTCTCGGAAGGAGCGATCACAATATGGTGGAATTTAAAATACAGATGGAGGGTGAGAAAGTAAAATCAAATACTAGTGTTTTGTGTTTGAACAAAGGAGATTACAAGGGGATGAGAGAAGAACTAGCTAAGGTAGACTGGGAGCTAAGACTTTATGGTGGAACAGTTGAGGAACAGTGAAGAACCTTCCAAGCGATTTTTCACAGTGCTCAGCAAAGGTTTATACCAACAAAAAGGAAGGACGGTAGAAAGAGGGAAAATCGACCGTGGATATCTAAGGAAATAAGGGAGAGTATCAAATTGAAGGAAAAAGCATATAAAGTGGCAAAGATTGCTGGGAGATTAGAGGACTGGGAAATCTTTAGGGGGCAACAGAAAGCTACTAAAAAAGCTATAAAGAAGAGTAAGATAGAGTATGAGAGTAAACTTGCTCAGAATACAAAAACAGACAGTAAAAGTTTTTACAAATATATAAAACAAAAAAGAATGGCTAAGGTAAATATTGGTCCTTTAGAGGATGAGAAGGGAGTTTTAATAATGGGAAATGAGGAAATGGCTGAGGAACTGAACAGGTTTTTTGGGTCGGTCATCACAGTGGAAGACACAAATAACATGCCAGCGACTGATAGAAATGAGGCTATGACAGGTGAGGACCTTGAGAGGATTGTTATCACTAAGGAGGTAGTGATGGGTAAGCTAATGGGGCTAAAGTCTCCTGGCCCTGATGGAATGCATCCCAGAGTGCTAAAAGAGATGGCTAGGGAAATTGCAGATGCACTAGATATAATTTACCGAAATTCACTAGACTCTGGGGTGGTCCCGGTGGATTGGAAATTAGCAAACGTGACGCCACTGTTTAAAAAAGGAGGTAGGCAGAAAGCAGGAAATTATAGGCCAGTGAGCTTAACTTCGGTAGTAGGGAAGATGCTGGAATCTATCATCAAGGAAGAAATGGCGAGGCATCTGGATAGAATTTGTCCCATTGGGCAGACGCAGCATGGGTTCATAAAGGGCAGGTCATGCCTAACTAATTTAGTGGAATTTTTTGAGGACATTACCAGTGCAGTAGATAACGGGGAGCCGATGGATGTGGTATATCTGGATTTCCAGAAAGCCTTTGACAAGGTGCCACACAAAAGGTTGCTGCATAAGATAAAGATGCATGGCATTAAGGGTAAAGTAGTAGCATGGATAGAGGATTGGTTAATTAATAGAAAGCAAAGAGTTGGGATTAATGGGTGTTTCTCTGGTTGGCAATCAGTACCTAGTGGTGTCCCTCAGGGATCCGTGTTGGGCCCACAATTGTTCACAATTTACATAGATGATTTGGAGTTGGGGACCAAGGGCAATGTGTCCAAGTTTGCAGATGACACGAAGATGAGTGGTAAAGCGAAAAGTGCAGAGGATACTGGAAGTCTGCAGAGAGATTTGGATAGGTTAAGTGAATGGGCTAGGGTCTGGCAGATGGAATACAATGTTGACAAATGTGAGGTTATCCATTTTGGTAGGAATAACAGCAAACGGGATTATTATTTAAACGATAAAATATTAAAGCATGCCGCTGTGCAGAGAGACTTGGGTGTGCTAGTGCATGAGTCACAGAAGGTTGGTTTACAGGTGCAACAGGTGATTAAGAAGGCAAATGGAATGTTGTCCTTCATTGCTAGAGGGATGGAGTTTAAGACTAGGGAGGTTATGTTGCAATTGTATAAGGTGTTAGTGAGGCCACACCTGGAGTATTGTGTTCAGTTTTGGTCTCCTTACTTGAGAAAGGATGTACTGGCACTGGAGGGTGTGCAGAGGAGATTCACTAGGTTAATCCCAGAGCTGAACGGGTTGGATTATGAGGAGAGGTTGAGTAGACTGGGACTGTACTCGTTGGAATT
This sequence comes from Scyliorhinus canicula, assembly GCF_902713615.1. Taxonomy (NCBI): domain Eukaryota; kingdom Metazoa; phylum Chordata; class Chondrichthyes; order Carcharhiniformes; family Scyliorhinidae; genus Scyliorhinus; species Scyliorhinus canicula. The sequence continues at coordinate 39,781,589 of NC_052152.1, read as the reverse complement.
TAGAAGGATGAGGGGAGATCTTATAGAAACATTTAAAATTATGAAGGGAATAGATAGGATAGATGCGGGCAGGTTGTTTCCACTGGCGGGTGAAAGCAGAACTAGGGGACATAGCCTCAAAATAAGGGGAAGTAGATTTAGGACTGAGTTTAGGAGGAACTTCTTCACCCAAAGGGTTGTGAATCTATGGAATTCCTTGCCCAGTGAAGCAGTTGAGGATCCTTCATTACATGTTTTTAAGGTAAAGATAGATAGTTTTTTGAAGAATAAAGGGATTAAGGGTTATGGTGTTCGGGCCGGAAAGTGGAACTGAGTCCACAAAAGATCAGCCATGATCTAATTGAATGGCGGAGCAGGCTCGAGGGGCCATATGGCCTACTCCTGCTCCTAGTTCTTATGTTCTTATGAATCACGTTGGACTATGATTTCATGGTATACCACCAAACAGGCTATTCCTCTTGTACAAGGTGGTGAATGCGAGTGGGCTGATTTCACGGCGAATCAAATCCGGCCCTCACCTGAAATACACTGAGGATCACTTTGTAGCTGGACTTTGTGCTGGAATCACAGGATAGCAATTGGATATTGGCTGTCTCACTGTCTTCACTCTGTCAAACCCCATATCACTTCTATTGTCAACTCTAGTGAGCCCAACTAACACCCAGACTGAATTCAGCTGAATCAGCAAAAGGCTAGAGTTTAAATTTGGAATCTTCCTGGTTTATTTGACTCAATAGCAAACTGAGATGTGTACACATTCAGCCATAGAGTAGTTCTGATTTTATTTTTTTTATTCTATGCTAATACAATATCAGCTAAAGCTTTGTGGAAATCATACTTGCGCAGATTTACGATTTTACTCATTTACAGCACAACATTGCTGTGCATCTGCTCCTGTTTATAAGTTATGCCAAAAAGACAATGTTCAGTAACAATAGATGTGGCTAAGAAAATGCAACTTGAGAAGCAGGAATTTAAGCAACCCGATTGACCATCCATATTTGAACAAAATAAATTACAGAATCATTCAAAAATAATTTTGAACCAATATTTTGTGGCATTGTGCTGAATACTTTTACCTGAAGCTAATTTAATTACTGCATTCTGTTCACTTAAGCTAGTTATATGCAAATGCTCTCTTTGTCAATATGTCACAACACAATCCCAGCATAGGTGCAGTTAAAATAAACAATAAAAGGAATGTTTTTCATTACTCGTGATATTAAAAAAGTCTGTATTGCTATACTCTACTAGAATATATTGCTTGTATTGCTGGTAAATATAAAACAGAACCAACATATATGCTTTAGAAAACACTATTAGAAGCTTGAATCTTGTACAAAGTCTTCAGTAAAGGGAAATTGTTTATTTTTTTTCTCCTTCATGGGTTTTCCAACCTAAGGCAAGTTGCTTTTTTTCTGGAATTTTCGGTAGACCAGTACAGCACCTGCGATCATGGCAATACAGATGACTGCTAGGATTCCCAAACCGACTCCCAATCCGGTATATACTCCTATAGCTTGTTGAGCAGCTAAGTATGAAGGGAAAACAAACAAACATGTTATACAATGTGTGAGGAAATATGACAGTCTTACATGCTTGTAATACTCAAGCAGCTTAACGACCTAGCAATACTTAAACAGCTTAATGATCTAGCAATGAACGTTGAATCAGAAACTTGATGTGTATGCTACAGTCAAGCTCATCATCTCTGGACTCATTGGGCAGGAGAAAAATAAGTTTACCAAGCAGTAAGAACAGTAAAAGAATGCAGATATCAAATGGCGGCATTGTGGGCTAGTGGTTAGCACTGACCTCAAAGCGCCAGGGACCTGAATTTAATTCCGGCCTTGCATGACTGTGTAGAGTTTGTTTGTTCTCCCCGTGCCTGTGTGGGTATCCTCCAGGTGCTCCAATTTCCTCTCACAGTCCTAAGATGTGCAGGTTAGATGGATTAGCCATGCTAAATTGCCCCTTAGTGTCCAAAGATGTGCACGTTAGGTGGGTTTACAGGGATGGTGTGGGGGAGTGGGCCTAGGTAAGGCCTCTTTCGGAGGGTCGGTGCAGACTCGATGGGCCAAATTGCAGCCTCCGCACTGTAGGGATTCTATGGATTCTATAACAAAAGAGGTCAAGATTTGACTCAACTGTGATGCCCAGTAAGTTGAGTGGTTCACCAACATTCATTATCTAGGTTTGCCTGGTTTGCATATGTGTAATGGATATTTGAATGAGGCAACAAAGCGTTGCCACCACTGTGGCAAGAGTTCACAGCTTTGTTAGGGGAGGCAGTTAACGATCGAGAAGATGGAGGAAGATGTTGCAGTGATTGGTGGTGGGGGGAGAGAAAAATAGAAGCCCAGAGAAATGCCAATCCCTGGTAGAATTGTGATATTGTTTTTCAAAAATATAGATATAGCTATGAAATCAACTGGGCACTTTCACAGGAATCTGTTCTGCCTCCTAATCAATACTTCCTGGTGCCTAGATGTAGCAACACTGGCGAGTTTCTGCTCCCCGGACCTAGAATACCTGACGCTAAAATGTAATACCTATTACCTTCTGCGGGAGTTCAGCTCTGTTATCCTGATGGCAGTTTACATCCCACCCCATGCGAATGTGAAAATCGCACTGGACAAAATATTCACCACCACAAATAGCCTTGAAATGAAACATCCCGAACCCTTGTTCATTGTAGCTGGGGATTTCAATCAGGCCAAGCTCAAGAACGTACTACCAAGTTACCACCAACATGTCACCTATTCCACCAGAGGCCCAAACATCCTGGACCATTGCTACACAAATATCAAACATGCATACCGCTCTATCACCTGCCCACACTTTGGCAAATCTGACCACAAGGCTGTGCTCCTGCTCCAGACTTATAAGCAAAAACTGAAGTGGGAGAATCCGTCAAAGAAAGTCGTGCATTGTTGGTCTGAGGAATCGGATGATCTCATACGGGACTGCGTAGAGTCAGTGGACTGGTCAGTATTTAAAAACTCTGTGACCAGCCAGAACGAATACGCCATTACAGTAACTGACTTCATCATTAGTAAGTGTGTAGAAGACTATGTGCCAAATAAGAAAATCCACGTGTTTCCCAACCGGAAACCCTGGATGAACAGGGATATCCACTGCTTCCTGAAGTCTAGGTCTGAGGCGTTCAAGTCAGGCGACCTCTACAAGAAAGCCAGATATGATCTAAAGAAATCCATCAAAGATGCCAAAAGACAGTACCGGATCAAGCTTGAGTCCCAGACTAGCCACACGGATCCCCGCCATCTATGGCAAGGTCTGCAAGACATAATGGGCTACAAGATGAAGGCATGTAAAATCGTCAGCTCCAACGCACCCCTCCCTAATGAGCTCAAAGCATTCTATGCCCGCTTTGGGCCAGAGGTCAGCGCGAGCGAGCCCTCCACCCCAGAAGCCCCGGAAGAACTTGTATCTGAGATCACCACTGCAGACATCAGAGCAGCCTTCTCGAAGGTCAACCACGGAAAGCCACCGGCCCGGACGGAGTACCCGGACGAGCACTTAGGTCTTGCACGGATCAGCTGGCGGAGTTATTCACAGACATCTTCATCCTCTCTTTGCAACAATCTGAGGTCCCTATCTGCTTCAAGAAGACGACCATCATCCCTGCACCAAAAAAAGTCAAGCAGCGTGCCTTAATGACTATCGTCCAGTGGCTCTGACATCCATCATCATGAAGTGCTTCAAAAGGTTAGTCATGGCACGAATCAACTCCAGCCTCCCAGATTGCCTTGATCCACTACAGTTCGCCTACCGCTGCCACAGGTCCACAGCAGACGCCATCTCCATGGCCCTGCACTCTACCCTGGAACACCTAGATAACAAAGACACCTATGTCAGACTCCTATTTATAGACTACAGCTCAGCCTTCAACACCATCATTCCTACGAAACTCATCTCCAAACTCCGTGGCCTTGGCCTCGGCTCCTCCCTATGCGACTAGATCCTGAACTTTCTAACCCACAGGCCACAATCAGTAAAGATAGGCAACAACACCTCCTCCACGATCATCCTCAACACCAGTGCCCCACAAGGCTGTGTCCTCAGCCCCCTACTATACTCCATATACACCTATGACTGTGTGGCCAAATTCCCCTCCAACTTGATTTTCAAATTTGCTGATGACACCACCGTAATGGGTCGGATTTCAAACAATGACAAGACAGAGTACAGGAATGAGATAGAGAATCTGGTGAACTGGTGCAACGACAATAATCTCTCCCTCAATGTCAGCAAAACGAAGGAGATTGTCATCGACTTCAGGAAGTGTAGTGGAGAACATGCCCCTGTCTACATCAATGGGAACAAAGTAGAAAGGGTCGAGAGCTTCAAGTTTTTAGGTGTACAGTTCACCAACACCCTGTCCTGGTACCCCCATGCTGACACTACAGTTAAGAAAGCCCACCAACGACCTACTTTCACAGAAGACTAAGGAAATTTGGCATGTCAGCGACGACCCTCACCAACTTCTACAGATGCACCATAGAAAGCATTCTTTCTGGTAGTATCAGCTTGGTATGGAGCCTGCTCTGCCCAAGACCACAGGAAACTACAAAAGGTCGTGAATGTAGCCCAGTCCACCTGGCAAACCAGCCTCCCATCCATTGACTCTATCTATAATTCCCGCTGCCTCATAAAGGCAGCCAGCATAATTAAGGACCCCACGCACCCCGGACAAACTCTCTTCCACCTTCTTCCGTCAGGAAAAAGATACCAAAGTTTGAGGTCACGTACAAACCGACTCAAGAACAGCGTCTTCCCTACTGCCATCAGACTTTTGAATGGACCTACCTCGTATTACGTTGATCTTTTCTCTACACCTTGCTATAACTGTAACATTATATTCTGCAGTCTCTCCTTCCTTCCCTATGTACGGTATGCATTGTTTGTACAGCATGCAAGAAACAATAGTTTTCACTGTATACTAATACATGTGACAATAATAAATCAAATCAAATCAAATCGAACCTTCTTTTAACCAAGGTCAACTGACTTTGAAACCATAACTAAATATCATGGGGTGGATTCCTCCGCCCCGCCCACCACAAGAACGCCACGCGCGTGACACGGACAATGGAGAAGTCCACTGACCTTGGGCGGGATTCTCCAGTCGCCAGGTGGGTGCGGCCAGAGAATTCCACCCCATATGTTGTTCCTAATGCTACCAAAATATTTGGCCTTTGCTGTCATCTCTCATACTCTTCATGTTTTGGAAGTTATTTTGTGAAGCATTTATAAGTGTTTCTTGCAGTAGTTTACCTTACCTAAATCGTCACTTGTGTTCGCCACTGTGGACAAAAATACAAAACAACAATCATTATTTGTTCATTAGCTAAACCTTTCCACATTAAAAGATTGGCCTTCCATGAGGAAATAATTTTATCAAAATGAACCGTCGACCTTTATCTGTTCTAAATGGACAAAGCTGTGTTTTACTTTGGACAAAACCACACACACAAAACTAGAATCACTGTTTAGGTATGAAGCCCAACAAACTCAATTATTAGTTTTGAGGAGGAAGCAAATGATGATGAAAGGTATTCATGAGGTAGGCGTTTTCAGTGATGGAAACAGATGAGGACTCACCAGGAAATGCTGGAGTTCCAGTATGGTGATTGCCCACTATATCTTTGAGGACCTATTTTTAATAAGAACATGGGGAGCCTACACCGAGTAAGAATAAAGAACATTGGTTTATTTATAGTTACATATATACAACCCCCAGTAGAATCCCTACAGGGTCTCTCCACGGTTTGTGCCTCACATAGCTTCATGAAATTCCCCCATCCCTCAGTGGGGAAGCTCTTACTCTGCGAAAACCATGAGGAAGACAATCAATCATACCCCGTAACTCCTGTGTGAGATATGATACTTTTTTTATAGGAAAATTGTGAGAACACAAGGAATCAATGAATATTGTAAAACTGAGTGGCTCATAATGCATACCTGTACAGGCAAATTGGGTGTGCTCCTTTATAGGCATATGCTGCAATCTTCCCAGCTTTCTAAAATTCACTGTGCTCTGCAGTGGGAGTTGAGCAGTTAGGAGTAGAGGTCGAGATATTGACTACGGTGCTGCAGCATACATGTGAAAGAAGACCCCACGTGTATGAATGACTTTGTGAAGGGATAGTATGTGGACAAGGAAAAGAAAGAGAAGTATGAAGCTTTTGTAGCCACCGAAGTTGGCCATTTCCCTGAATACAAAATGGAGGAACGCAAAGCATATAGGATAAAATGGACAATGTTTGTCAGCACCAGCAGGCTGCACCTAGCAGGTGTGGATTCTGTCTGCTAAGAAAGCAGACAGCACCGAAACGAACATTCCGCATACTAATGAGGCAATCACCGGGATAATTAGCATGTTAATGGAACGATTCCAAAGACAATGGATACAATTGGGGAAGCAACTGCAACATTGTAAAGGATACCAGACACTCAGGCACCAGCAAGGTTTGAAAACAAAGACCCTGAAGGCCCGCCCAGTAGCTAAGGAACAGCCTCAGTATTGGGGGGGGATTCAAACATTTCAATTGGGAAGAGACCCAATCGATTCCAAGCAGGTAAGGGAGCCCGCCCAAAGGGGCGCGGATCCCTGGGACCTATAAAAGACAGGTCCCACACATGGTTCAGTCTTCTCGTCCAGCCCTCCTCTCTCTTTGACTAGCACTCCTCTGTGGACCAGCACCTCGACCAGCTTTTGCCAAGAAGACCTTGAACGAGAGAGAGGAGAGGGTTCGGACAGCAGCCGCCAGCAAGTAAGTGTCTCACAACGATCGCTACCAGAGATAGACACTCCTGACCCCTTTTAACTTATACCAACCTGAAGTCTGCAGACCAGAGCAGAGTAAGAGGCCTTTTTCCCTGACCCGGTAGTTCCTTCGAGATAAGTATTAGTTTATTTAGCGGTAGGAATAAGTTCAATCCTTTTAGCGTGTGCATGGGTAACTCAGTTGTTTGGACTTACTAATTGGTGTATGGTTTTATTGCTTTGAACTTCACCTTGAACTTGTGGTGGTGTCTTAACGATACTTGGCGACTCCAGAGCTAAGTAAAGAAACAGAGCCAAATTGAGTGTTAAGCACACTCACCCAGAACGACCAACACCTTAAGATATGCCCAATGTGACTGTACAGAGGCAGGATGGAAATACATTACAGGAGATGTGTTAACTGCATTCAGACATAAGTTGCAGAAACAATGGAGTTATTGTGCAAGTTCAGTGCAGTATATGCATTCAGGTAGATGGGAGGCCAGAGGAGAGTGATTTGGGAGTTTGAGAACGTTTGAAAATACAGGGACAGAGGGGGATAGTAGGGTGACCTAAAACAGACAGGATAATATGGATATTAGAGGTTGCAAGGACTTTATTGGAGAATGCTTTACCTAAGAAAGAGATCGAGACATTGCAGGATTTCTGAAGATGGCCAAATCTAGGGAAATGCTTGTAGGTGAAGGTGCAGATGTGGGTAGTGAGAGAGATAAGAGGAGTGAAGAATTGTAAGGAAAGTGGACCAGGTAAATTCAGATCAAGGTTGAAATCAATACGGATGAGAAGTTCTTCTGTACAAGGGCAGAATGAAGAGATGATGGGGGAGTTTCAGCTGTAAAGTGGAAATTGCAGGAGCATTGGCCAAAGTTTTGGTCTTCGCTAGACTCGGGAGATGTCAGAGAACTGGAGAATTGCAAACATTACACCCTTATTCCGAAAGGTTGTAATGATAAGCCCAGCAATTACAGACCAATCTGTTTAACTTGGGTGGTGGGGAAACTTCTAGAAATTATTAGGAATAATATGAATAATCATATGGAAAAATGTGGGATGATTAGGAAGAACCAGCATGAATTTCTTAAAGGAAAATCATGTTTAACTAACTTACTGGAGTTTTTTGAACAATAACAGACAGGGTTAAGGTTGTTGAGGGTAATGCTGTTAATATGATGTACATAGACATTCAAAGGTGTTTGGTACAGTGCTGCAGACTTGTGAGCAAATTCTAGCTCATGGAACAAAAAGGAAAGTTGGCACTTGGATAGGAAATTGGCTGAGTGACAGTAAACAGAACAGCAAGTTACGGTTAATGGATATTCTTTGGGTTAGAGGAAGGTTTGTAGTGGAGGTCCCGGGTGTCAATATTGGAACCCTTGGGCGCGATTCTCCGGAAAAATGTCTGAGTCTGGTAGCGAGTGGGAATTACCACGAGCTTCGCGGCACTCGGCTTAGCGAGGCTAGCAACGCAATTCAGCATTAATTGGTCTGCTTAACGAGGTCTCAAAGGCTTCTCATCGCAAATGAAGGCTCGCCAGCTGATTCTCCGGGACCACGCTCGCTAATCCCCCCCACTAACAAGGTCGAGCAGCAGTTGCTCAGCCAACCCCAACCAACTCGCAATAATGGCGCCAAGGAGACCAGCCCCAAGATTCGGGGATGCAGATCTGGGGAGGCTGCTAGTCCCCCTGGTGGCCAGGAGGGATATCCTGTACCCCCGAGGGCCCCAAAGCATGAGCCATAGGGTAGCCAGTGTTACCTGGGACGAGGTGGTGGCAGCTGTGAGCGCGGGGAGTGTGAACAGGCCTTAAGTGCCAATAAAAGGTCAATGACCTACACTGGGCAGCATGAGTAAGTAGATACCAAGGCCCCCCCACCATCCGTCCAAACCCTCCCTCCACCCCCCTCCCTCTTCAATCCCCCCCAGATCCCAACCCTCCCTTTATACACCCTGTTATATTGCTACCCCTGGTAGCATGTTGTATTACTTGGTTAAAGTAATATCTGTCATTAATGGATGCAGATGATCTTGAAGAATACACGAGTCTTTGATGTAAAATAAACAAATTTATTAAGTGACAATAAAACTAATAAATGAGTTTGACACTCTACTGAACTAATTATAGAAATAAAATAATGAGATATAACTATATAAACTGTATCTGAACAACACATGGTGTCCAGGCTGTGACCTGACTCTGGTACACAACTGCTATCTAACTACTCCTGCATGGAAAGAGCCCTAAAGCCTCTATGAGCTTGGTTATATAGTGTAGTTTAGTGGTGCCCTCTAGTGTTACTGTCACAGCTAAGCGTTGTGATTAACCCTTTAGTTACATGTCTGTCTGCATATCATTGCACACCCCACCATTGTGAACCACGCATGTGGCTAACGATGCCCTCTTTCTGTCTCCTGAGGAAAAGCTCTCCCATAGTCATCAGGAGAGGGGACAGACTGGCGAAGGGGTGCCAGACTTAAGAATCCTTACTGCTTCCGAGTCACCTGGAGGTGACTGGGGTGGCCAAGGATAGATCGGTCACCCACCTGGAGGCTGGTGGACGCCGCAGAGGTGAGGAACCACTGAGATCCACCCGCGGAATCTGTCAAACATTTGTTGTTATTGCCTTACTGACTTACCTATTCTTCCCACTGACCACATGTCCATTCTCCAGCAGGTCCTCCAGGCGATGGCGCCAGCCCATCCCAGGCATCACCCTCTCCTGCCTCCCATGAGACTACCTCAGAGGAGAGCCCTGAGGATGTAACCATTATAATCTCGGCACAGCTGTCATCCCCACCGTTCACCAGCGCAGATACACACACCTCGGTGGGATATGTTAGTGGACAGGCTTCTTGGGGCACAATCTGGTGAGCACCGCACTGCTCATGATGCACATCAAGTGGAGGCAGGAGCCCCCAGGTGAGACAGAAGGTGGAGAGCTGCTGGATGCCAGGACCCAGCACGGTCCCAGCCTGATGCTGAGCCTGTGGTACAGAAGTACCCAGAGTTGACTGAGATGATAAGAAGCAGCCGAGACATTCAGATGGAGATGTCAGCCGCACTCAGCAGGTCCATAGCTGATTGGTAGAGTCCCAGAGGCTATAGGTGCAGGAGATGTCACCAGCAGTGCATGGCACTGAGGCCAACACTGCTAGCCTGGCGACCGCTGTGGAAAGCCTGGTGCATGGCATCGCACAATTAGTGAAGGTGTTCAAGGCGTCATGCAGTTGGTGACGGCCATGGCTGAGGGTCTCGTCAGAATGTCTGACTCGCTGGGGGATGTGACCTAGTACCAGGCTGACCTTGATGAGGTTCTGCGGGAACTGTCCCACTCTCAGATGGGCATGGCTGAGGCACTGCGGAGCTTGTCCCAGTTGCAAGTGGACATGGCGTCGACACAATGGTGCGGACCATGGGGAACCGCCAGGGCTGGCAGAGACAGATGATGAAGAGCAGCCAGGGCTCGAACCAGCTGTCGCTCCATCCCAAGGTGAACCCCAGGGTCCTGTGGAGGATGGGTCGGTGGGTGCCAACCTGGAGCCGTCCCATGGAGTGGTGACGATGGCCATTAGCTCCCCCGAGTTCCATCCCTCTGATGAGACAGTCAGCTCTCAGAGTCAGCACACGGGACAGGGTGGTACGGCTGTGCATGTGCTGCCGACAAGTGAGCTGGGGCCCTCCGGCTCCCCACAGAAGCCCTTCCGACAAGTTCAAATTTTTCAAAAGGAGTACTGGTACTAAGTGCCAGCTTGAGCACTTGCTGGGGAGGCCGCTGAATGACAAGAGGCCATTCGATATGGGTGGCACTCTTTAATTGTATGGAAGTTGGACTTAAATGGTGATAATTATTTTTTTGTCACGTCACGGTGAGATCCTGATTTCGCCTACGTGAGCGGGCCGGTTGCATCACAAACTGTTTGGCACTTGGTGCGTCTCGTTTTTGGCCTCTCCTGCTATTCACCGGCCTCGTTTCACTTGAGCAAGAGGGCAATGAGGCCTGAAAATTGCGCCCCTTGTCTTTCCTCAAATATATTAATGATCCAGATCATGGAGTTCAGGGAACAATTTCAAAGTTTGTGGTCGATACAAAACTTGGAAGCATTGTAAACTTGAATAGGACAGTGAAGTAATTTAAAAGGACATACAGAAGTTACTGGGGTGGGTAAATAGGTGGCAGATGAAGTTAAATGCAGAGAAGTGTGAGGTGATTCATTTTGGTTGGATTAATATGGAAAAACAGTATGAAATAAAGGACACGACTCTGAAGGGTGTGCAGTAGCAGAGGAATCATTGAAGAAGGCAGCACAAGGGGAGAGAGCTGTTCATAAAACATTCAGTATCCTGGGATTATTAATACTGTAGGGACATTAATGGTACAAGGGCATGGAAGTTATGCTGAACTTGTATGGGGCACTAGTTAGTGCTGGGGTATTGTGCAGTTCTGGAGCCACACTTTAGGAAGGATGTGAACGCATTGGAGAGAGTGCATAAGAGGTTTTTTTAAAATGGTTCCAGCGATGAAAAACTTTGGTTATGACAATAGGTTGGAGAAGTTGGGTGTATTCTCCTTGGAGAAAAGAAACTTAGCCAAGTTCCGCACATATGAGTACGGCCTCAACTGGGACCTTGGATTCATGTTGCATTACATTCACCCCCCACCATCTGGCCTGGGCTTGCAAAATCCTATCAACTGTCCTGGCATGAGACAATTCACACCTTTTTAACCTGTGATTATCCCTCTCTCCAGTTGCTCCATCTGGACCTGTAAAGACCTAATTACCTGCAAAGACTCGCATTCAAAATATCATCTTGCATCATTGACTTTGTCTAAATATATCTTTCTTTATTCACCTGAGGAAGGAGCTGTGCTCTGAAAGCTAGTGATTCAAAACAAACCTTTTGGACTTTGACCTGGTGTTGTAAGACTTCTTACTGTGCTCACTCCAGTCCAATGCCGGCATCTCCACATCATGGAGAAAAGAAAGCTGAGGAGGTTTGCTGGAGATGTTCAAACTCATGAGGGGTCTGGACAGAATAGACAGGGAGACACTTCCCATTCGTAAAAGGATCAAGAATGAGAGGGCACAGATTTCAAGCGATTTGCAAAAAAAGCAAATATGATGTGAGGAAAAACCTTTTTCTCACAGCATGTGATTCGGGTCTGGAATGAACTGCCTGGAAGTGTGGTGGTGGCAGGTTCAATCGAGGCATTCAAGAGGGCATTGGATGATTATTTGAATAGAAACAATATAGAGTGTTCCAGGGAAAATGCAGGAGAATGGCACTAAATAATTTTGCTCATTCGGAGAGTTGGTGCAAATTAACAGGCTGAATGGCCTCCTTCTGCTCCAGAACAATTCCATGATTCGGTGAAGTTATTAGTAGACTTGTAAAGGCAGTGAGCAAGACGATTTTGAATTTAATATGGGTGGGGTGATGGTGCATAAGGAAAGGGATTGCAAGACATTTGACATCCTGTAACTTGCTGGGCCAATGTTAATGCAACCGGTGCCTCACATTTGAAGTTGCCTCTACATTATGAATTTTGGTGTTCAACCAAAAAGTCAAAATTGACCTACTAGAACTAGTCAATGATTAGATTCTGAGCCATTAGACCAAAGGACCATAAGAGAATATCCTGTAAGTTTCAATAAGATCCCCCCTCATCCTTCAAAACTCCTACGAGTTCAGACCCAGAATCCTCAACCGTTCTTCATACGACAAGCTCTTCATTCCAAGGATCATTCTTGTGATCCTCCTCTGGACCCTTTCCAAGGCCAGAACATCTTTGCTTAGATACGGGACCCAAAGATGCTCACAATACTCCAAATGGGGTCTGACGAGAGCCTTATATAGCCTCAGAAGTGCATCCTGGAATGCTAACATTGCATTTGCCTTCCTAACTGTCGACTGAACTTACACGTTAATCTTAAAAGAATCGTGAACAAGGACTCCCAAGTCCCTTTGTGCTTCTTATTTCCAAAGCATCTTCCCATTCAGAAAATAGTCTGTACCTCCATTTCTCCTTCCAAAGTGCATAACCTCACACTTTTCCACATTGTATTCCATCTGCTACTTCTTTGCCCACTGTCCTAGCCTGTCCAAGTCCTTCTGCAGCCTGCCTGCTTCCTCAATACTACCTGCCCCTCTACAGATCTTTGTATCATCTGCAAACTTAGCAACTGTGCTTTCAGTTCCTTCTTCCAGATCATTAATGTATATTGTGAAAAGTTGTGGTCCCAGCACAGACCTCTGAGGCACACCACTAGTCACCGGCTGCCACCCTGGAAAAGACCCCTTTACCTCCACTCTCTGCTTTCTGCCAGTCAGCTAATCGTCTATCCATGCCAGGATGTTACCCATGGGCTCTTAACTTATTCAGCAATCTCCTATGCACCACCTTGTCAAAAGCCTTCTGAAAATCTAAATAAATCACGTCCTCTGGTTCCCCTTTGTTTAACTTCCTTGTTGCCTCCTCAAAGAACTCTAACAGATTTGTCAGACATGACCTCCCTTTGACAAAGCCTAAGCTGACTTAGTCCTATTTTATCATACACTTCCAAGTACTCCGCGATCTCATCTTTAATAATGGACTCTAAAATCTTATCAATGTCTGAAGTCAGGCTAACCGGCCTATAATTTCCTGTCTTCTGCCTCCCTTCCTTCTTAAACAGTGGTGTTACAATAGCCACTTTCCAGTCCTCTGAGACCCTTCCTGCCTCCAGTGATTCCTGAAAGATCATCAAAAATGCTTCCACAATTTCCTCAGCTATCTCTTTTAGAACCCTGGGGTGTAGTCCATCTGGTCCAGGTGACTTATCCACCTTCAGACCTTTCAGTTTCCCCAGAACCTTCTCCTTAGTGATGGCCACTGCACTCACCTCTGACCCCTGATTCTCCTGGAGCTCTGGCATCCACTGGTGTCTTCCACCGTAAGGACAGATGCAAAGTAACTATTCAGTTCGTCTGCCATTTCTTTGTTTCATATTATTACTTCTCCAGCCAAGTATTCCAGTGGTCCAATGTCTATTTTTGCCTCTCTCTTACCTTTTACACATTGAAAAAGACTCTTCCTCCCGAGTGACACTAGCAAACCTCCCTGCCAGGATATTGGTGCCCTTGAGTTTAGATGCAACCCACCTTCTTGAACAGGTCACACCTGCCCCGAAAGAGATTCCAATGGTTCAGAAATCTGAAATCCTCCCTCCTACACCACTGGTGTAGCCACGTGTTTAGCTGCACTATCCTCCTATTTCCCGCCTCACTGGCACGTGGCACAGGGAGATTACAATCCTCGAGGTCCCCGAACTCCTTGTGCAGGACCTTGTCGCTCTTCTTGCCTATTTCGTTAGTACCTATGTGTACTATGACCTCTGGCTGTTCACCCTCCCCCTTCAAAATCTCCTGTGTTCATTCAGAGACATCCTGGACCCTGGCACCAGAGAGGCAACACCATCCTGGAGTCTCTTTCATTTCCACAGAAGTGCCTATCTGTGCTATTATTATTATTATTACTATGGAGTTCCCTATAACATTGTACCATCCTGAGTACAGCTGGTAATATAATTGATAAAGGTTGCAGTGAAAATAGTGATGTTAAGTTCAGGAGTCTCAATATTACAATTGAGGTAGTTCAGTATTGTATCTTTCACATCGGTTTAGGCTAGAACAAGAGTAAATAAAAAAAAAATTAGAGTTCCCATTTCTTTTTATCCAATTAAGGGGCAATTTAGTGTGGCCAATTCACCTACCCTGTGCATCTTTGTGGGGCTGACACACATGCACACAGGGAGAATGTGCAAACTCCACACAGGCAGTGACCCAGGGCCAGGATTGAACCCTGGTCCTCGGTGCTGTGAGGCAGCAGTGCTAATCATTTCGCCACCGTCCTGCCCTGAACAAGAGTAAATATAGAGCAAAATTCATATTACATTAATTATACTAAGGTATAGTCACGGTTCAAATTAAACTAGCTCCAAACTTTGGGAGAAAATCAGGGCACACTTTTGCTTGCTCGTTCCATTGCCTTTAGAATAGTGGTGGAACTTTTTTTGTTTAATTCCGTGTTAAATACATTTTTTATTTTGTGTATTATAATATAAATTGAATTAATGAATACGTACCATTATCATTCTTGGTTGCGATTGGTCTGGAGACAATGATTGAAGAATTAGATAATTCATCTGGTACTGGTGTAGTGACTATAATTGGTGCTTCTCGTTTTTTCCTGTTGCATTGCTAAATATGATGCAAGAAGAAAAACGGATCAAATTTAAGTTTTCTGTGGCTAAAAGTTGAAACCTGAGCTTAATTAGTCCAGAGTGCAGCACCTTCTTTTAGATGCAATTTAATGGTTAAAAAAACCAGAATCCCCCTTTTGGGCACATTTAGTGGGGTGTCTCCTGGCGCACCCCACTTTGAAACGGGACTGTGCTTCAATTTTGAATCTAGGCGAGGAACGCCCTGCCGAGGCAGCACTTAGAAACCCGTTTCCTGCACTAACAAGCTCAGCTCGGCAGTGCAAGAAGATGGCACTCTGATCTCTTGACTCCCCACTCACAGCTTCTGGACTCCCCCAACAGTCCAACTTATCAATTGGGGGTCCTTGAGCTTCCCGCACCCCACCTCATAAAGGCAGGGCACACCCAGGCCCGGATCCTGGCCTATCACCCTGGCAGTGCCCCAGTCAGCCTGACAATGCTATCTAGGCACCCAGGTGGCACTGCCCAAGTGCCTGGGTGGCACTGCCAGTGTGCCAGTTTGATGGTGTGATGGTGCCCGAATGGCATTGGGATGGCAGGGTGGCAATGGGCTGCCAGGATCTCACCCTGCCCAGAGCCTGACCACCAGGGGTCCCCCGACCACCTGAGAAACCCCCTAAGTGCCGTCACGCCTGGTCCATATTTGTGAGACCAGTGTTAAATGGCGCCTGGTCGAGTTCTCCGAGGCAATACCGTTAGATCCGCACTTTGGGTATCTCCGGCGCAGACATATTCAATTGAGATTAACTACTCACTTGATTATGCAAATCTGGCTCATGCCCAATGAGGGCGAGATCCAGACCGCAAATCCTCGCAAGATCTCGTTAGATCCTGTGAGGCGTAACGAACATCATAAATCTAACGAGAGGCTTGTTGCAACATTTACCAGCCTTGCCGTGTCCCGTATTGGATGCAATGAGATCGTCAGATCACGCCCATATTCTTTCTTTCTGTCATCAGCATATCTAGCAACCATACATTTGGTCCCTTCATCCATGTTATTGATATAGATTAAGATTGTTTAAGGTCCCAACATGGATTCTTGTGGCACTCCAGTGGCTACAACTTGTTAACCCAAATATTTATTTTATTATTAAATATTATTAAAACCCATTTATTTCTACTCTCTGTTATACTATAAGATTTTCCAATACTATAGAATTTTCTAAGTGCCCTGCTAGAACCTCCTTAATAATAGGTTCTAGTATTTTCCCTTTGACAGATGTTAGACTAACTGGCCTGTAGTTTCCTGTTTTCTGTATGAGTTACATTGCTATTTTTCAATCTGATAGGACCTTTCCAGAATCTAGGAAATGTTGGAAAATTATAACCAATGCATCTATTATCTCAGTAGCCACTTGGCTGACGCCCATCAGGACCTGGGAATCTGTCATCTTTTGGTTCTCATATGTTTCTCATTCCCTTTTCCCTTTAGTTTGTAATTGTTTTAAATTCTTCCCCCCCACCCCTTTCAACTCTTGATTTACAAGTTTTTTTGCGATATTGGTGTGATTCCACAGGAAAAAAAGTCCGCTTTTGGGCATGTTTAGCAGCATGCTTCTCGGTGTCTGCATCAGCGAGAAACATCTGGCTATTCAATGGCACTCTGTCATTTCTTTTGTCCTCGGCGAGGAACACCCTGGCACTGCTACCCGGCACGTTGGCAGGTGGCACTGCCTGGGTGCTAGTGCCAAGGTGCCACCAGCACAATGCCCAATCCCCCAGGTGCCATTACTCCTGGTCCACATTTGTGTGGACCAGTACTAAACAGCACCTGATCGAGGCCTTGCTGGGGAGGCCTTTCTTACAAGCCTCCATTATTCTTTCCTGCTTAACCCTGTCCTAAGTAGTTACTGTTAGGGGATATACTGGGCAGGTTTCTCCCAACGGGCGGCTAAGTGCCTGCGGCGGAGTAAATACGGGAGTGTTTTACTCCGGCGTCGGCGCCTGTTCAGGGACCCCATTCTGTGGCCACAGGGGGCTAGGACGGCATTAGGGTGGCCTACACCGCTGCAGCTGTCGATCCCGGCCTGAACTTGGCGCCGCAGGGTCCGCGCATGCGCAGCTGGGCCGGCGCCAACTAGCGCATGTGCAGTTGGGCCGGCGGCAACTAGCGCGTGCGCAGTGGCCTTAATGTCGCGCTGGCCCCGATGCCAAATGGCACAGGGCTGCAGGAGCCGGCGCGGAGGAAAGGAGGCCTAGGGGTAGAGAGGCCTGCCCGCCGATTGGTGGGCCCCGATCGCATGCCAGACCACTACGGAGCCCCCCCCCCCCCCCCCCCCCCCCGGTCGGACCCCCCCTCCTCCCCCACAGGCCGCCCCCGGACCTTCAACACCGAGGTCCCGCCGCTCAGAGGATGTCAGAATGGCGCTGGCGGGACTCGGCTTTTTGTTGATGGCCGCTGGGCGCATCTGGGCCGGAGAATTGGGGCATACCCCGACCAGCACCACGCCGACCACGCCGCACCAATTCTCCAAGCTGCGGAGAATTGCGTCCCAGTGTCGGGGCAGTGTGGCGCTGCATCGATTCTCTGACCCGGCAGGGGTTCGTAGAATTCCGCCCATAAACTACAAGTGAGCATTTACCTTTGTTGTTAGTTATCTCTACCCAAACACTTGTACATCTTGATCTTTAGAACTGAGGTCATCTCTCACTATTACACTGACGTCATTTTTAATTAATAGAGCTACCCCACCAACCTTTTGCGAACTTTCTGTCTTTCCAAAATGTCAACCATCATTGAATATCAGATTCCAAACTTGATCACCTTCGTCTCTGTAATTATCAGGTCTTGCATATTTATTTCTATTTGAGCTTACAATTCATCCATCTTATGAATGCTATGTCAATTTAGATACAGAGCCTTTAGTTGTGTCTTTTTACTATTTTTGCAAACTCTAGCCTTATCTGATTGGGGACTCTTAAATTTAAATGCTCTGTCCCTTTCTGCCACATTCAGATTATCATTATCCTTATTGTCACCCTCCTCTTATGCCCTTTCATTCCCTAAATTTACCACACCTTCCCCATGTGATTTCTCACTCTCTATTTAGTTTAAAGGCATCTCTAATGCCTGAGTTATCCATCTTGCCAGAACACTGATCCCAGCACGGTTGAAGTGAAGACTGTCCAAATGGTACAGCTACTTTCCCCAGTATTGATGCCAATGTCCCATGAATCAAAATCCATTTCTCCCACATCAATATTTCAACTCTGCATTCAGCTCCCTAATTTTATTTATCCTATGCCAATTCACTCGTGGCACAGATTTGCGGTTCTGCTTTTTAATTTTGCCTCCAGCTGCTCATACTCCCTTAGCAGATCCTTTTACCTATGTCCTGTCTATGTCATTGATAACTGGATCCTTCCACTTCCTCTGTGTGGTAGTCACCACTGATGTATTATACGATAAGGCCCCTGTACTACAGGTACGGGGGTAGATCCCTGCCTGCTGGCTCTGCCCAGTAGGCGGAGTATAAATGTGTGGGCTCTCCGAGCTGCAGCCATTTCGTCAGCTGCTGTACGAGGCCACACATCTCTGTGTAATAAAGCCTCAATTACATTCTACTCTCGTCTCGTCCTAATTGATAGTGCATCAATTTATTACACTGAGATTTTTCAGAGCTGGACCTCCGCATCAAGCCGGATCGCCTGCAGCTGCATCCTCAAGCAGACAACGCCAAAAAAGACTTTGAACATTGGCTAGCTTGCTTTGAAGCATACATCGGGTCTGTGCCAGACCCAATCCCAGAAGAACAGAAGCTCCATATTCTGTACACACGGCTGAGCTCAAACGTTTTACCCCTCGTCGTGCCGACCCACACAGAGGCCATGGCGCTACTGAAGGAGAATTACGCTCAGTGGACCAACAAGATCTACGCCAGGCACCTCCTGTCCACGCGGCACCAACTTCCCGGTGAGTCTGTGGAAGATTTCTGGCATGCCCTGCTCGCCCTAGTGAGAGACTGTGACTGCCAGGCCGTTTCGGCCACTGAACATTCGAACCTGCTGATGAGAGACACTTTCGTTACTGGCATCGGGTCTGACTACCTTCGCCAGCGCCTCTTAGAAGGGACCACGCTTGACCTCGAGGCAACCAAAAAACTAGCGCTCTCGCTTACAGTCGCCTCACGCAATGTACAAGCCTATGCTCCCGACCACGCGGCCCAATCCCGCATCGTGGACCCCGCCGATGGCCACCCCATCATGGACCCCGTCAGCGACCACCCCCAGCCAACCACACGCCTGCGCTGCGCGGCAGCCAACCAACCCCGGGGGACCCAAATGCTACTTCTGCGGACAGTCAAAACACCCCCGGCAGTGCTGCCCGGTGCGGAGCGCGCTCTGCAAGACCTGTGGCAAGGAGGGACATTTCGCTGCAGTGTGCCAGGCCTGCTCAATCGCCGCTATTGTCCCGGCACCCCCTACATGCGGCCAGTGGGCGCCGCCATCTTCCCTCCTCGGACCACGTGCGGCCCGTGGGCGCCGCCATCTTGCTCGACTCACAACACATGCGGCCCATGGGCGCTGCCATCTTACCTGCCTCAGAACCAATGGGCGGCGCCATCTTGCCAGCCCCAGGACACGTGCGGCCCGAGGGTGTCGCCATCTTGCCTACCCCAGGACACGTGCAGCCCGTGGGCGCCGCCATCTTACTCGCCTCAGGACCCCTGCCCGTCGGGCACCTCATCAGGCCGCTCTCGTCTCGGTCACGATTGACCAGTCTCGACTGCAGAACCTCACGACCGCTTCGACAAAGGTGAAGGTCAACGGGCACGAGACCTCCTGCCTTCTGGACTCCGGGAGCACTGAGAGCTTCATCCACCCCAATATGGTAAGGCACTGCTCCCTCGTGGTACACCCCGCTAACCAGAGAATCTCCCTGGCCTCCGTATCCCACTCCGAGGCAATCCGGGGGTACTGCATCGCCACCCGCACCGTCCAGGGTGTAGAGTTCAGCGGCTTCCGCCTCTACGTCCTCCACAACCTCTGCGCTGCCTTGCTACTCGGCCTTGACTTCCAGTGCAACCTCCAGAGCCTAACCCTGAAATTTGGCGGGCCCTTACCACCCCTTACTGTTTGCGGCCTTGCGACCCTTAAGTTCGACCCGCCTTCCCTTTTTGCAAACCTAACCCCAGATTGCAAACCTGTCGCCACCAGGAACAGACGGTACAGTGCCCAGGACAGGACCTTCATCAGGTCTGAGGTCCAGCGACTGCTGCGGGGAGGTATGATCAAGGCCAGCAACAGCCCCTGGACAGCCCAAGTGGTAGTGGTGAAAACCGGAGAGAAAAACAGGATGTTCGTTGACTACAGTCAGACCATCAATCGGTACACGCAGCTCGACGCGTACCCCCTGCCACGCATATCTGATATGGTCAATCAGTTTGCACAATACCGGGTCTTCTCGACAGTGGACCTGGAATCTGCCTACCACCAGCTCCCCATTCGTAAGGCGGACCGCCCATACACTGCGTAAGAAGCAGACAGCCGTCTTTACCATTTCCTTAGGGTTCCCTTCGGCGTCACCAACGGGGTCTCGGTCTTCCAACGAGAGATGGACCTAATGGTTGACCGGTACGGATTGCGGGCCACTTTCCCGTACCTGGACAACGTCACCATCTGCGGCCACGACCAACAGGACCACGACGCTAACCTTTCCAAATGTCTCCACACTGCCACTCTCCTCAACCTCACTTACAACAAGGAGAAGTGCATGTTCAGCACGAACCGATTAGCCATCCTCGGCTATGTGGTTCAGAATGGAGTTCTAGGGCCTGACCCCGATCGCATGCACCCCCTCATGGAACTCCCCCTCCCCCACTGCCCCAAGGCCCTCAAACAATGCTTGGGGTTCTTTTCGTATTACGCCCAGTGGGTCCCAAACTATGCGGACAAGGCCCGCCCACTCATTCAATCCACATTTTCCCACTGACGGCCGAGGCTCACCAGGCCTTCAACCGTATCAAGGCCGACATCGCCGAGGCCGCGATGAATGCGGTTGACAAGACGCTCCCCTTCCAAGTCGAGAGCGATGCATCAGATGCTGCTCTGGCCACCACCCTCAACCAGGCAGGCAGGCCCGTGGCATTCTTTTCCCGCACCCCCCATGCCTCCGAAATTCGGCACTCCTCCGCCCAAGCCATCGTTGAAGCTGTGCGACATTGGAGGCATTACCTGGCCGGCAGGAGATTCACTCTCCTCACTGACCAACGGTCAGTTGCCTTCATGTTTAACAACACACAGCGGGGCAAGATCAAAAACGATAAAATCTTGAGGTGGAGGATCGAGCTCTCCACCTACAATCACGAGATTTTGTATCGCCCCGGTAAGCTCAACGAGCCCCCCGATGCCCTATCCCGATGTACATGTGCCAGCGCACAAGTGGACCGACCCCAGACCCTGCACGACAATCTTTGTCACCCAGGAGTCACATGTTTTTACCACTTCATTGAGGCCCGCAATCTGCCCTACTCCATCAAGGAAGTCAGGGCTATCACCAGAGACTGCCAGAGTGTAAACCGCACTTCTACCAGCCAGACCGTGCGTGCCTGGTGAAGGCCTCCCGCCCCTTTGAATGCCTCAGCGTGGACTTCAAAGGGCCCCTCCCCTCCACCGACCGAAACACATACTTCCTCAATGTGGTCAACGAATATTCCCAATTCCCCTTTGCCGTCCCATGCCCTGATATGACGTCTGCCACCGTCATCAAAGTCCTCAACACCATCTTCGCTCTGTTCGGTTTCCCCGCTTACGTGCACAGCAACCGGGGATCCTCATTTATGAGCGATGAGCTGCGCCAGTTCCTGCTCCGCAGGGGCATTGCCTCGAGCAGGATGACCAGCTACAACCCCAGGGGCAACGGGCAGGTGGAGCGGGAGAATGGGATGGTCTGGAGGGCTGTCCAGCTGGCCCTACGGTCCAGACATCTCCCGGCCTCCCGCTGGCAGGAGGTCCTCCCCGACGCACTTCACTCCATTTGGTCGCTTCTGTGCACGCCGACTAACGAAACCCCCTATGAACGTCTCTTTGCCTTCCCCAGGAAGTCCACCTCTGGGGTTTCGCTCCCAACGTGGCTGGCAGCTCCAGGACCCGTTCTCCTCCGTAGACACGTGCGAATCCACAAGGCGGACCCGTTGGTTGAGAGGGTACAGCTACTCCACGCCAACCCGCAGTACGCTTATGTAGCGTACCCCGATGGCCGCCAAGACACAGTCTCCCTCAGGGACCTGGCACTAGCTGGTTCCCCACATACACCCCCCTCTGCCCCGGCGCCAGCCTCCCTTCCCCCGGTGCATTCCACCGCAGCCCCCGCTCCAGGACAATCCGTCCTCCCCTTGGTCCCACCCGGGGATGAAGAGGATTTCAACATGCTCCCGAAGTCACCGAAGACCAAGCCGGCGCCAGAGTCGCCACCAGCCCTGCGGCGCTCTCGACAACAGATCAAGGCACTGGACCGCCTAAATTTGTAATATTATCTGTGATTTTTAAAAGCAACCTGTCTGTATATAGTTCTCCACCACCCCCACTGGACTGATTTTTAACCGGGGGTGAATATGGTAGTCACCACTGATGTATTATGTTGTATATATGTGGGTTTTACGGTAAGGCCCCTGTACTACAGGTACGGGGTAGATCCCTGCCTGCTGGCTCTGCCCAGTAGGCAGAGTATAAATATGTGTGCTCTCCGTACAGTAGCCATTTCATCAGCTGCTGTAGGAGGCCACACATCTCTGTGTAATAAAGCCTCGATCACTTTCTACTCTCGTCTCGTCTAATTGATAATGCATCACTCTGCATGTTCCTCTTCACCCCCAAGCAGCTGTCACAGCCTTCTGGACTCTCGGCTACAGAAAACTCTATCTATCCCCTGGCCTATACTGTTCTGTACTAAGATTACTGAGGCACCCTCAATTACGACGCGAGAGCGAGGTCGGTAATCAAAAGGCTTTAATCTACAGAGAACTGAGCAGCATCCGAGAGAAGTGTGCTCACCACATGGAGCCTTATCCTATATACCTTTTCCCGGGGGCGTAGCCAGAGGCGGAGTCCCCCAGGGTTCCAAGCATCTTAAAGGGGCAAGGTATTAAAGGTCAGGTACCGTTTACAGCAGTTATTAATACCGTTCATCACAATTACATTCCTCAGTACGCCCCTGCTTGAATGGTTCCTTTTTGATGGTTCCATGGTCAGCTCAGTCAACCACCCTGCAACTCCACTTTCATCCATACAAACTGCAAGAATGCCAAACCCGTTAAATAATTGCAAAGGCTTCTCCACTTCTACCTTCTGGATTCACACTCATGCCTCACGTGCAGTTGGAATTCAACTCCTATTTTTCTATTCAAAAATATATTTACTTTGTACTTACATAAAAGTCACTGCAAACTGCTTTTGCACAGAGACGTGTTATGCAGTGTAGATAGAAGGTAGAAACAGACAGGTTTCGATGCTCAGTGAAGCGGAATGCCTCAAAGTAGAATCTTGCAAATTGATCCTTCCCGTTTGACACTATGTTAGTCTGCTCTTCTCTAGTACATCTGCAAGGCAAATAAATTATTTCAGCTGTGATTTCTAATGTAAAGCTCCGATATTGTGAGGATTGCAAAAATTGAGTTTGAGCTGGCGCTTCTGTAGCGCTAGCTCAGAAGGAAGCCAAATTTAACGATGGGAATTTCTTCCCCTTGTTTGAATAATTTGCCTGAACATGGAAGGCTCACCCAGAAAATTTGGCTGACGAGTATCAAGTTAGATAAAACAGCATATTTAAAGAACTGCAACTCGTTATGAAGGGGGAAGTCATGGGGCGGGATTCTCCGTTACAGAGACAGAGTGTCGATGCCACCGTAAATGCCAGAGCGTTTTACGATAACGTCAGTGCGCCGCTAGGAGCAGCGATGCTGCGGCGCACAAGGGTCCAGCATGGGCGCCACGAAAACACGGTTGGAGCTGCCCCAGACCGGCGGCGGATAGGCGGGCCGCGTCAGTGATGTGGCGCCACGTCGCATAAGTTGCGCTAGCGGCGCACACTGCCGACACTTCAAGATGGCTGTTGCCCGCCGTGTTGCCCCGACTAAGGTTTAGGGACCATGACCTCAACTTGCTGTTGGACGCGGTGGAGGAGAAGAGGGACAGTCATGTACCCCGGACCAGGCGGCAACAGGCCACGCAGCACCGTCCGGCGCATGTGGAGGGAGATGGGCGAGGCCGTCAGCGCTGTGGGGCACACCCCACGGACAATGCCCCCCCCCCCAGGAGGATGGCACAACCCCCTCCCTGACCCACATGGGCTGGACCCACCAATGCCAGCTGCATTGGCCTTGTGCCCCTATGCCATCAAATACCCAACAGCTGCGCTGCATGTGTCTGACCGCCTAACATTAATGTTTGTTTCCCCCCGCCCCCCGGATAAGAGCGCCCGCAGCCACATGGAGAGGGAAAAAACAGAGGGGGCCCACCCATCCTGCACGCTCTCACTGTCCATGAGCAGAGGGCACTGGACCTCGCAGGCAGACCCAAGGACTGAGAGATTGCCAGGTCGAAGGTGCAGCACCAAGTGAGATTCCCCTGCCTGACTGCACCCCCTCACCCCAGTCCTCACTCCACCCCCTCACCCCAGCCCCCACTGCACCCCCTCATCACAGCCTCCACTCCACCCCCTCACCCCAGTCCTCACTCCACCCCCTCACCCCAGCCCCTCACACTACACTCTCACCCCAGCCCCCCACTCCACACCCTCACCCCAGCCCCCACTCCACCCCCTGCTCACCCCAGCCCCCACTCCACCCCCTTACCCCAGCCCCCACTGCACCCCCTCATTCCAGCCCCCCACTCTACACCCCTATCCCAGCCCCCCACTCCACACCCTCACCCCAGCCCCCCACTCCACACCCTCACCCCCGTCCGCCTATCTAACGATACATGCTGTCTTGTGTTTTGCAGGGCCAGCCGCCGGTCGTTCCAGGCCGTCTGGCGTCCCCCGACCAGTACCAGATCCAGTGGCCCCCAGGGACGCAGGCCACGGTGGGGAGGGTGCCACCGACACAGAGACCCAGGACATGGACACCCAGGACACTGACACACAGAGGACGGACAGACCAGACACTGACACACAGAGGACGGACGCACAGAGGACGGACAGACCAGACACTGACACACAGAGGACGGACACACAGAGGACGGACACACAGAGGATGGACACACAGAGGATGGACAGACTGGACACTGACACACAGTGGACAGACAGACACAGGATGGACAGACCGGACATTGACACACAGAGGACGGACACACAGAGGACGGACAGACCGGACACTGACACACAGAGGACGGACGCACACAGGACGGACACACAGAGTACGGACAGACTGTCCACTGACACCGACACACCGCCAAACTCCTGAACCTTAAGTACACCAAGGAGAAGTGCGTGTTCAGCACCAACCGCTTAGCCATCCTTGGCTATGTGGTGCAAAATGGAGTCCTAGGGCCCGACCCCAATCGCATGCGCCCCCTCATGGAACTCCCCCTCCCCCACTGCCCCAAGGCCGTCAAACGCTGCCTGGGGTTCTTCTCATACTACGTCCAGTAGGTCCCTAACTATGCGGACAAGGCTCACCCACTCATTCACTCCACCGCTTTTCCCCTGATGGCCGAGGCTCACCAGGCCTTCAACCGTATCAAGGCCGACATCGCCAAGGCCGCGATGCATGCGGTCGACGAGACGCTCCCCTTCCAATCGAGAGCGATGCATGAGATGTCGCTCTGGCTGCCACCCTCAACCAGGCAGGCAGGCCTGTGGCATTCTTTTGACGCAACCTTCATGCCTCCGAAATTCGGCACTCCTCTGTCGAGAAGCAGGCCCAAGCCATCGTAGAAGCTCTGCGGCATTGGAGGCATTACCTGGCCGGCAGGAGATTCACTCTCCTCACTGACCAACGGTCGGTTGCCTTCATGTTTAACAACATGCAGCAGGGCAAGATCAAAAATGATAAAATCTTGAGGTGGAGGATCGAGCTCTCCACCTACAATTACGAGATTTTGTATCGCCCCGGTAAGCTCAACGAGCCTCCTGATGCCCTATCCCGATGTACCTGTGCCGGTGCACAAGTGGACCGACTCCGGACCCTGTACGACAATCTCTGTCACCCAGGGGTCACCCAGTTCTTTCACTTCATTGAGGCCCGCAATCTGCCCTACTCCATTGAGGAGGTCAGGGCTATCACCAGAGACTGCCAGGTCTGCGCGGAGTCCGCACTCCTTTCGGCCAGACCGAGCACACCTAGTGAAGGCCTCCCGCCCCTTTGAACGCCTCAGCGTGGATTTCAAAGGGCCACTCCACCGACTGAAACACGTACTTCTTTAACGTGGTCGATGAATACTCCAGATTCCCCTTTGCCGTCCCATGCCCCGATATGATGTCTGCCACAGTCATCAAAGCACTCCACACCATCTTCGCCCTTTTTGGTTTCCCCACCTACATCCACAGCAACAGGGGATCCTCCGTTATGAGTGCTGAGCTGGGCGGCACGGTGGCACAGTGATTAGCACAACTGCCTACGGCTCTGAGGACCCGGGTTCAAATCCTGACCCTGGATCACTGTCCGTGTGGAGTTTGCACATTCTCCCCGTGTCTGCGTGGGTTTCACCCCCACAACCCAAAGATGTGCAGAGTAGGTGGATTGGCCGCGCTAAATTGCCCCTTAATTGGAAAAAATAATTGGGTACTCTAAATTTAAAAAAAAAAAAAAAAAAAATGAGTGATGAGCTGCGCCAGGACCTGCTCAGCAAGGGCATTGCCTCGAGCAGGACGACCAGCTACAACCCCCGGGGAAACGGGCAGGTGGAGAGGGAGAATGGGATGGTCTGGAAGGCCGTCCAGCTGGCCCTATGGTCCAAACATCTCCCGGTCTCCCGCTGGCAGGAGGTCCTCCCCGAAGCCCTTCACTCCATCCGATCGCTACTTTGCACTGCGACTAATGCAACCCCCCATGAACGTCTCCTTGCCTTCCCCAGGAAGTCCACCTCCGGGGTTTCGCTCCCAACGTGGCTGGCAGCTCCAGGACCCATTCTCCTCCGCAAGCACGTGTGGCTCCACAAGGAGGACCCGCTGGTCGAGAGGGTACACTTACTCCATGAAAACCCGCAGTGGCGTACCCCGACGGCCGCCAAGACACAGTCTCCCTCAGGGACCTGGCACCAGCTGGTTCCCCACCCCCCACCATCTGCCCCGGAACCACCCTTCCTCCCCCCTAGCGCACCTCACCACAGCCCCCGCTCCAGGACGATTTGTCCTCCCCTTGGTCCCACCCAGGGATGAAGATTAGGTCTACACTCTCCCGGAGTCACCGGCGACCGAGCTGGCGCCTGCATTGCCACCGGGCCTGCGGCTCTCACAAGGGAGGATCAAGGCAGCCAACCGGCTAAATTTGTGAACTTTCCCCAAAATGTACACTTTAAAATGCTCACATACATGTACTAGTTTTTCCACCACCCCCGCTGGACCCTTTTTTTAACAGGGGGTGAATGTGGTAGTCACCACTGTTTGTTTATATCACATACACGTGGGGCGGAATTCTCCGACCCCCGCAGGGTCGGGGAATCGCCCGGGGCCTTCGTAAATGCCGCCCCCGCCGTGGCAGGAATTCTCCGCCACCCGGGAATCGGCGGGGGCGGGAATCGCGCCGCGCCGGTCGGCAGGCCCCCCGCGGCGATTCTCCGGCCCGCGATGGGCCGAAGTCCCGCCGCTGTCAGGCCTCTCCCGTCGACATGGTTTAAACCACCTCTGGTGCCGGCGGGAGCAGGCGGGAGCAGGCGGCACGAGCGGGCCCCGGGGTCCTGGGGGGGGGGGGCGCGGAGCGATCTGACCCCGGGTGGTGCCCCCACGGTGGCCTGGCCCGCGATTGGGGCCCACAGATCGGCGGGTGGGCCTGTGCCGTGGGAGCACTCTTTTTCTTCCAACGCCGCCACGGCCTCCACCATGGCGGAGGCGGAATAGACCCCCTCCACCGCGCATGCGCCGGGGTAACGTCAGCGGCCGCTGACGCTTGGATGCATGCGCGGACTCACGCCGACCGGCGAAGGCCTTTCGGGCCAGCCCCGACGCCGGTCGGCGTGGCGCCAAAGGCCGTTGGCGCCAGTCGGCGGAGCGGTAGCCATTCTGGCGTGGGCCCATCCCCTAAAGGTGCGGGGAGCCCCGACGACGGAGTGGTTCTTGCCACTCCGGTACGCCAGGACCCCCCGCACTGCCGGGTCGGGGAAAATCCCGGCCGAGATGTAATACGGTAAGGCACCTGTACTACAGGTACGGGGGTAGATCCCTGCCTGCTGGCTCCGCCCAGTAGGCGGAGTATAAATGTGTGTGCTCACCGAGCTGCAGCCATTTTGCCAGCAGCTGCAGGAGGCTACACATCTCTGCTTAATAAAGTCTCAATTACTCTCTACTCTCGTCTCGTCGTAATTGATAGTGCATCACTTCCTCCTCGTCCTCTTTCTCCAGTACATCACCCCTCTGCTGTGCTATATTGTGGAGGATGCAGCAGACCACTGTTATATTCCTTGCCTTGTTCTCCAAGATAGCCAGATGTGTAGTGTTGACAAAGAATATAAAAATAAGAAGTTTAAATCAAAATGAATTTATTTTACACTGCTAAACTTGATTAGATTCGCACACTTTGCTAAGTAGCAGATAATAAAAGAATAATACTGAATCTGGAGTACGGTAATCAATATTCTCTCTAATTATTAAACTACAGTATAACTAAACCTCGTGCTATCTTTCTACAATGAAATCTCCCTCAGCTTTCTCTCATCAGCTTCTCCCAAAATTCCGAGAGATGCTGCCTTATAAACAATCACTTAGTAACGCCATCCAGTGTTGAGTTACACATAGTCTCCAATGTTAACCCTTTACTACACTTGTACTATACATATCATTACAGCCACCACAATGCAGGCAGCGCTCTCAGCCTTGTACTGGAGGGTCCCTCCAGAGCGATCCAGGCACTTGAAGCGCATCTTGAGAGTGCCAAAGCACCACTCGACCACACTCCTGGTCGCTTCATGGGCGTCATTATATCAGGTCTCCGCGCTGGTCTGTGCCCTCTAGGTAGGCGTCATCAGCCACTACCACAGGTAACCCCTGTCGTCCAGTAGCCAACCCCACATCCAGGAGGGGTGCCCCTCGAGCATGTCGGGGATTACTGGGTGTGCCAGGATGAATGAGTCCTGTACACGGCACGGGTATCGGGCGCAGACGTGCATGATGCGCAGCTGTTGATCATGGAGTGAAACCTCTTGCGGGTGGTGTAGAGAGGCCTGTTATTCCCCGGTGGCCGTAGGGCAACATGTAGTCCGTTAATCACCCCCTGGACCCTGGGCATCCCATCGATGGCAGCGACACCCGCTTGCCTGTGCATCCTGGTGGACTCGGTCCACATGGAACTGGATGTACTTGTCCACCTGGGCGTATAGGGCGTCCATGACGGCGCGGATGTACCTATGCATCGAGGCCTGTGAGATCCTGGACAGGTCCCCACTCGGTGCCTGGAAGGACCCCATTGCATAAAAGTTGAGGACGGCCGTCACCTTGATGGTCACCGGGAGCGGGTGTTCTCCCCCATACCCCTGCAGTGCCAAGTGTGCCATCATCTAGCAGATGTTTCGCACAGTCCCTCTGCTCATCCACATGCTCATTCCGGCAGGTCTTCAAATGACATAGAACATAGAACGATACAGCGCAGTACAGGCCCTTCGGCCCTCGATGTTGCACCGACATGGAAAAAATCTAAAGGCCATCTAACCTACACTATGCCCTTATCATCCATATGCTTATCCAATAAATTTTTAAATGCCCTCAATGTTGGCGAGTTCACTACTGTTGCAGGTAGGGCATTCCACGGCCTCACCACTCTTTGCGTAAAAAACCCACCTCTGACCTCTGTCCTATATCTATTACCCCTCAATTTAAGGCTATGTCCCCTCGTGCTAGCCACCTCCATCCGCGGGAGAAGGCTCTCGCTGTCCACCCTATCTAACCCTCTGATCATTTTGTATGCCTCATGCGGCGCCGGTACATGCAGAGCCTCATGCGGCGCCTCCATGGCATCTCCTCCTTCATGGCCTGTTGGGTAGCTGGCCCTCCAGCCTCTGCGGCCGCACCACCTGCCCCTCTGCACCCCAGTTCTCTGCAGCCTGTTCCTCTGCTACAGCTTCCCCCTCCTCTCTGCGCGGCACCCGCTCACATGGCCGCAGGGTATCTCGCAGGACTGCGGCCATCACCACAGCTGCCAGCATCACGGTTTACTGTCCGAATGCCATTGTCTACAGGGCTTGAAATGCCAACATGTTAGCTTGGTGCATGCTCCCGTGCTCATCCAAGTACCATGGGCTACATGGTGGCACCGGTTGGCACTGCCGGACCCGCCCATGCATGTCCCCCCTCCTACTCATCCGGTATCCGGCCCTGTCTGTGCCCCTGGTCCTGGTACCTGTCTCTGCTGCCAGTGACACCGTTGGCTGGTGCTGCCCTCACTGTGGGCTTCCTTGCTTGTGGCCCTGAGTGGTCCCCCGGTGGGAAGCTGCCGGTTAGGCGGGATGCCTTGGGTGTGGCCCTAGGTGGTCCCCTGGTGGGCAGCTGCCAGTTGGGTAGGGTGCTCGGGGCTGGGTGCTGTGTCGAGTGGGTGGGATGCTGGGGTGGGCGCACCCATGCATTCGGCGCCACTGTGTAGAACCAGGGCCTGGGGTGGGTGGTCAGTAGGTGTTCGGCAAGATGTTGGTCGGTGCCTGTGAACCTCCCCAGTTCTGTTGTGGGGGTGCTCTGGCTGCTCGGCCTGCCCTCACCCACCCCCACGACTCCCCCCTCCCCAGGCTGGAGGCTCCCCCCCCCACCACCGCAGCCAGCACGGCCGGAGTCCGGGCCAGCAGTCCGCAGTCATTACACGCCATTTCCTACCTCTTCTCTCTCGCTCTGCAGCTAGGATGCCAGCTTCACGATTTTTAAAACCACAAGTGAACAACGCCGCTGGGAAAACCCATCAGAGGTGGCAAATTGCAGAGGCCCTGGGAGCATAGGGTGTCAGGCCCGCTAATGATATGCCTACTGTACTTTCACCCCACATGGCGAGTGAGGCACTTATGCCATTTTCGAGGTGCCAGAGCATCCCGATTTGGCGTCAAACCGGCGAATACCCCGATTTCAGCAGCGGAAGCTATTCTCCACCCAATCGCGTTTTGTGGTTTTGGGGTCGGCAAGCGGAGAATCCCGCCCTTCATCTCTGCATCCAGTCTGTCCATCCCGTCAGAATTTTAGATGTTTCAATGAGATCCCTTTTCATTCTTCTAAACTCTGTGAATACAAACCTAGTCAACCCAATCTTTCCTCCTCATATGACAATACTGCCATCCCAGGAATCAGGCTGGTGAACCTTCGCTGTGCTCCCTCTATCGCAAATAAATCCTTTCTTGGACTAGGAGACAAAAGCCACACACACTACTTTAAGATCTGGGGCGGAATTTAACGGAAACATTTCTAAATTTGTTTGGGGTGGGTTTTTCAGGGAGCTTCCCGCCGGCTCTGCCGACGAGTTTCCCATCGCTATCAAACGACACAGTCACCTTTTTGGGCCCTGGAGAGTTTCTCAACGGTTTATTTCAGCACTGGGGAGCTGAACTCAGAGATCGGACCAACATTTTGAAAGTGTGCCCTGATTCCAAGTGAGCTTGTGGGCATCCCGCACCCATGGACAATGTTATCCCCCACAAACATGGGCATATCCCACACCCCTCCCCCTCAAGTGAGGATGCCCGGCTGTAAGATCTCCCTCTTCAGGCACCCCACACCCCCTTACACAAGTCCCCCCCCTTCTAGGACCCCCACACGTCGCCCCCCCCACCAACCGCCCAGAGGGTACTTGTCATGTACCCCCCCGCGCTTCAAACCCCCCCACCACCCTCCTTTCATGGGCATGGCCCTCCTCAGGCACTGACCCTTGGCAGTGCCATCCTTGCACTGCCACCTGCCAGCTCCTGCCAGCTTGGCAGTGCCACCTGTGCATCTTGGCAGTGCCAGGGTGTCAGTGCCTGAGTTACAGGGGGAGGGTCAGGGAGCCACCCTGCACTGTCCCTGACCACCCAGGGGCCTCTGACGTCCCGGGAGAGTCCCCGGGTGTTGTTCCTCCTGGTCCTCACTGAGGAGGCCAGTAGATCCCCGGAGGTCGGTAGATACCATGCAAGCTCACATAAGTAGGTTGAAACCCTGCTTAGGCGCTCGCCGTTTGATTACATCCCCTTTGGGCAAGATTCAGATCGCGATTTGCTTGGGTATATCCCGCAAGGCATAAAGGATGCCGAGAAGCCTGCGAGAGACCTTCCCTGGCATATATTGAACATACCACGCTCTCGCCCGAGCACAAGTGGCTGGTAGTTTGTATCCCTGGTCTCACTAAGGCCTTGTACAGCTGCACTAAGACATCCTTGCTCCTGTACTCAACAGCAAATAAATCCTTTCTTGGACTAGGAGACAAAAGCCGTGCACACTACTTTAAGATCTGGGGCGGAATTTAACGGAAACATTTCTAAGTTTGTTTAAGTTTAAGTCCTCTTGCAATCAACGTCACAGTACCAGTTGCCTTCCTATCTGCATGCTTGCGTTCAGTGACTGTTGTACTAGGACACCCAGGGCCCTTTGTGTGTCTCCAACAAAAATGGATAACGTCACATTTATCCATGTTATATTACATCTGCCATGTATTTTCCCAATCATTCAACTCAACGCATCTTAACAGCCTTCTCACCACTTATATGCCCCCTAATTTTCATGTTGTCAGCAAACTTGAAAAGCTGGATTCTCCCAAAATGGGGCTATGTCCCCACGCTGGCGTAATGCACTCCTCAGTCTCCTGCAGAAAATGAAAGGCGATTCACTTACTTTCTGGGGGCCAGCAAGGACACGGGGAGCTTCACACAGCTTTGGCTGCGGATACGCGCCTCTGCACTTCCGGTTCCAAGACTATGCAAGCGCATGGCGGCGGCCTCCAGCGGCCGCGCCGAGTGCCATGGTGGACTCAGACTGTGGACCAACACGGACAATGTAGGCCCCCCCGATCGGCCGCATGTTGCTGCATCGGACCAGCCCAATCGCTGTCCTGGCCGCCCATATGAATCCCCCCCCCACCCCTCGTCCCACCCGGTGCTCGATCCCCCTGTCCCCCACCAGGCGACCGCGGACTGAGTCCCGACTGGCCATACCACATTGGTTCCACGCTGTCGGGAACTTGGCCAGTCAGGAGCGGAATATCACTGGGAGGGCCTCAGGCAATGGCCCCCCAGCCACGTGGCGTAATTCGCGGATGAGTGATTCTCCAGGCCCCAGAGAATCGCCGGAGCAGGCTGGGCCCGATTTGGTCGAGAACTTCGATTCTCCGCCCCCAAGCCAAACACGATTTTGGTGCCGGGCTGCGGAGAATTGAGCCCATTACATTTGGTTCCCTCATCCAAATCATTTGTGTATATTGTGAGTAGCTGGGGCCCAAGCACCGGTTAATGTGTGTTGAACAGGGAGACAATGTAAACCTGTAAGAATAATGATGATGGGTAAATTATGCTTTGTATTGGACAGGATGCTGACGACTGAAATTTGGACAACTGATATTATTTACAGCATACGTAAATAAGTTCAGAAAATGTTCCTAGGTCTACCATCTTACAATTATGATTGGAGGAGACTTTTGGGCCTCATCAAAGTTACTGAGAAGTATCACAGCAAAGCTGTTTGACAGGTGCAATCTGATAGTTCATCCCTACAATTTCAAGAAATATGGGGGTCACAATGGAGAATGGATGGAAATACATATGAGTAAACTGATAGCTTTTAGTCCAATTTAGATTCTATTATAAGCAGTAACATTTGGAACACTCACCCAATGAAGAGATCATAAGTTTGTGAAGAATTTAAGTTAAAAGGTGATGTTGAAGCATAGCAGCGATCAAGAAGGACATTGAACCTGTGTGGTGGAAAGTAAGTTTGTTATAAATATGGAGCAAGTGCATGACTTTCCCAATTTTTAAATTACCAATAGATTTTGTATCCTCCTGTTGGCAATAGTGTCTAGGGAGTTGATTTTGTGGGCCTTCACCTGGCATTAATTGAGCAGTAACATTGAGATGTTATATTCATGGGTTGTGGCCGTTGCTGGCTGGGCCAGTATATATTGTCTAACTGCATGGCTTGCTGCTTATTTCAGAGGAAATTTAAGAATCAACCACGGCCGGGATTCTCCCCTACCCGGCGGGTCGGGGGGTCCCGGCGTGTTGGAGTGACGTGAACCACTCCGGCGTCGGGCCGCCCCAAAGGTGCGGAAGTCTCCGCACCTTTAGGGCCAAGACCTCACATTGAGGGGTGAGGCCCGCGCTGGAGTGGTTGGCGCTCCGCCGGCTGGCGTGAACGGCCTTTGGCGCCACGCCAGCCGGGGCCGGGGACTTCGCCGGCCGGTGTAAGTCCGCGCATGCGCCGGAGCGTCAGCGGCTGCTGACGTCATCCCGGCGCATGCGCAGGGGAGGGGGTCTCTTCCGTCTCCGCCATGGTGAAGACTGGAGAATCGCCGCGGGGGGCCCGCCGACCGGTGCGATTCCCGCCCCCGTCGAATCTCTGGTGGTGGAGAATTCGGGACACGGCGGGGGCGGGATTGACGCTGGCCCCGGGCGATTCTCCGACCTGGCGAGGGGGTCGGAGAATCCCGCCCCACATTTATGAGGATCTGGAGTCTCATGTAAGCCAGACCAGGCAAGAATGGCAGATTTCCTTCCATATGGTTCAGTATTGAACCATTCGTGAACCAGTGGTTTTTACGACACTCAACAGTGATTTCATTAGACTTTTAATTCCAGATTTTTATTGAATTCTAATTTCGCCATCTGTCATAGTGGGATTGGAACTCAGATCCCTTGGGTCTCTGGAATACTAGTCCAGTGACAATACCACACACCACCATCTCCAAGTCTGAAGGGACCTTTCAATGGAGGTGTTCCCACTTCCTGCCCGAGGTTGAGGGTGAAAACCTTTTCAATTTCCCAACCTCTGTCATTGGGTGCCTGCCAGCTTATATATTTAAGCTAGGTGGCCACTTAAGGGCCTTGATAGGGGCAAGGGTGGACATGGTAGCACAGTGTTTAGCACTGTTGCTTCACAGTGCCAGGGTCCCGGGATCGATTCCTGCTTGGGTCACTGTGCGGAGTCTGCACGTTCTCCTCGTGTCTGTGTGGGTTTCCTCTGGGTGCTCCAGTTTCCTCCCACGAGTCCCAAAAGACGTGCTTGTTAGGTGAATTGGACATTTTGAATTCTCCCTCAGTGTTCCGAATAGGGGATTTTCACAGTAACTTCATTGCAGTGTTAATGTAAACCTACTTTTGACAATAATAAAGATTATTATTATGATTATCCTGTCCGATGTCCTGTCCATCCCACCATAAAATCACGTTTGGGTCAGGATTCCCAAACCCCACCTCCCACTCCCCACTCCTCCTAGTAGAGTTCTGGCCATAATTTCTTAACAGTCCACACAAACCTATATGTGCCATTTCTCAGGCTAATGATCTTATGTCAAAAAAAGTTAATCTTATTCTAATTATAAAAGCAATCAAAAATTTTCAGGCATAACAGAGAGAACAAATTTTACTTGTTGGTTAAATTGATAGCTTTTACTTCCACATAAATCTTGGTTTTCAAGATGAGTCCAGATTCTGGAATGATCAAGGCACTTGTGTATTCTGCGTCCTGAAAATAATGTAGTTTTATCACATTTATGGCATGATAGTTGCAGCAGTTTTGCACAGTAATCTGATATTTTAGCTACTTTTGTAGACATAAATGTAAAAAAAATTCAAATCTAATAGCATTCATAATTTTGAAAGCCATGTTAAACTTGATCTCCCTTTTGTGTGATTCCACACCTGTCTAGATGCCTGATTTTTGGTTTGTCGTTATCTCATTTGTCCTTTGTCTCAATGATTTCAAAATATCTGACCGATCTTACATACAAATATGAACGAGGACCACTTGGCCCTCGAGCCTGCTCCCCCATTCAATGAGATCGTGGCTGATCTGATTGTAATTTCACCCCACATTCCAGTCTACTCCCAATAATCTTTCATCCTCTTGCTCATCAAGAATCGAATTACCTCGGCCTGGAAAATAGTTAAAAACGCTGTTCCAATGGCTTTTGAAGAAGAGAATTCCAAAGAATATTTTCCTCATCTTTGTCTTAAATGAGCAGCCCCTTATTTCCAAATAGTGAGCAACTCTGTCTCGGCTTCATCTTGGCCTAATCCTCACCTCACTAACATTGTGCAGGATTCTTTCTTTGTTTTCATCTCCTTCCCTCTGCAGAAAGCTTCCTTTTATTTTTTGAATTTCTTTCTTCTGTTTCCAACTTCTTGTTCCTCTTGATCCACCAAATCTAACCTTCTGTTTTATCTCAAATGCCAATTTTAATTCAGACCATGAGTTTGTTGTTGGGCCACAAGGGGGAGTGTCAAGCTCACCAGTTTATGCCAGTGAGATCTGGGCATTTTAACCCGGGTGCTACATTTCCATTTTGCAGGTGAATCTCCTGCCCAATCCCAGTAAGGATTAAAATCTGGCGGGAACAACATCTTGGACAACAGAAAACCTGCACAAGCATTTAAGTGAGCTTGAGTATCCTGCCAACTCAGGTTTTTCAAAAATTCCTTCATGGGGTGGGGGCGTTGCTGGCTGAGTCAGCATTTATTGCCCTTCAGAGGGCTGGTTTAGCTCGGTGAGTTAGACAGCTGGTTTGTTATGCAGAATAAGGCCAGCAGTGCGGGTTCAATTCCCGTACCAGCTGAGAATTCTGAATTCTCCCTCTGTGTACCTGAACAGGCGCCGGAATGTGGCGACTAGGGGATTTTCACAGTAACTTCATTGCTGTGTTAATGTAAGCCTACTTGTGACAATAAAGATTTTTATTTATTTAAGAGAACCAATCACATTGTTGTGCCTCTGGAGTCACATGTAGGTCAGACCAGGTGAAAATGGCAGATCTCCTCATCGAAAGGACATTAGTGAACCAGATGGGTTTTTAACAACAATCGACAATGGTTTCATGGTCATCATTAGACTTTTAATTCCAGATTTTTATTGTATTCTAATTTCATCATTTACTGTGGTGGGATTAAAAACCGGGTCCCCAGAGCATTTACCTTGGATCTCTGGATTACTAGCCCAGTGACAATACCAGTATGCCACTGCCTTGTGGAAGATACAACCTGTATTTAACCATCCAAATGCCCTGTTCACATCAGGCATTGGAGTTAAAGTCAGTCAATCTTTTCATTGAAAATCGCCACCACAATATTAGCTATATGAATTCCATTACTTCCTCATTCTTATACCAGCTTAGACATTGCCAACAAGTCTGAAAACTATGGTTCAAGGACCCCTACCTTACTTGAGATTAAGTGCACCAGTTTGACTCGTGTTCATTACTCCCTCTGACCATGACCTATCGCTGAATGCCAAATTGGACTTGAAAGGAGATTCTCTTTGGACTTGAAAGGAGATTCTCTCTTCTGTACTTGGTTGCTCACACTGCCTCTGATCTCATTGCCCTATCCTGTACAAATCTTTTCTATCTTTCTCCCGAGCATAGAAAGCAGCATTGCAAAAGCAGTCATATGAATCAGTAGTTTTCCCTGTTCTCTGTACTTTCATTGTACAGCTCTTTAATGTGGACTCTACTGTCTAATCCAAATCCATTCTCTATTTACCAACATGTGTAACTGTTTTTTTGCTAACTTCAATTTCCCTAGCCTCAATTAACAGTTTACTGAAGGTGTTCTATCTCTTTATAGTTCAATTTCTTCCCTTCTTCTTCTTTGGGCATCATCTCAACTGACAGCCTACTCTCCTTCTGAATTTACAAAATGACACAATGGTTACAACACAGGAAGAATATACAAAGTGTTCCGAGTTAAAGAGGCAATTCGGTAACCAGATTTAAAGTGAGACAATAGCCTTTAAAGGTATAATAAATGCTTGATATCATTTCAATACAGTCTAGGAATGGGAGTTAAAGCAATTGCAAACAGTTTCCACAGAAAATATGACAAAGAAATCCTAAAAAGGTCAGTGTGAAATGCGGAGTAGAGTTGCTGTTAAATTGGAGTGGAAGCTTTGTTTAAAAATGTTATTTGTAAAACCTGGACTGGAGTTTGGAATGCAAACCGCTAAGGGAATGCATTATGAGAAGATTTTAACGTGTGTTTTTGAGAGTGGGGGGGATCCTGAGGAGAAATCCAGAGACACTAACTTGGGTTCAGAGCAGAGTGTGTGTATTTGACCACAGTCATTGTATATGCTTAAAAGGGACTTTGTGTGCTGATGTGATCATTGTAGTTTAAGATGTACTTTGTAATCTGTGTTAATCCTAAAATCTCTGTGTCACTGTTTAGCTAAGTGGGGTGTAAAGGAGTGTTGTACCGTAATTCAATGTTTTCATTTTAATTTGTTTTTTGTTGTTGAAACTAATTAGTGGTCCTGTGACTGTTCCTCTACGTTTTACAAAAATAAAAGTAGAAGCTGCGGTCTTTTGAGCCAGGGTTCCATTCTAGAATTTTCCCGTCCAGTTATAACACTAACTGGGATCTCAACAACATTTAAGAGATGTATTAAGTAAGGAGATGTAAGAGTGATTCGATGTCATAGTGGTTAGCACTGCTGCTTACAGCACTGAGGATCGATCCTCAGCGTTCGATCCCGGCCACGGGTCACTGTCTGTGTGGAGTTTGCACATTCTCCCCATGTCTGCATGGGTTTCACTCCCACAACCCAAAGATGTGCAGGTTAGGTGCATTGGCCACACTAAATTGCCCTTTAATTGGAAGAAAAATAATTGGGTACTCTAAATTTTTTTAAAAAGGAAAAAAAAAGTAAGGAAATGTGGAGGTGAGATATTCCTAAATTCATTTATCCATTGTGAATTAAGCTTTGGTGAAATTTTGCATCTTTGATATCCTGCTGACTACAGAGATGATAAGGTAACTTACATTGTAAAGCTGAAGAGTGAGGGTGCTCCTGAAGGTACCATTATTATCCTTCATGGCTATACTTACTCCTGCCCTGTAAGTACAATTACATTAACCAATCAGTATGAAATCAAAATGGTAAATTGAACCAAATGCTCTTATAATTTTCATACCCGATCCATTCAACTTATCACATTATACCCTGTAATCGTGTGACAGTAGAAATCTATGCAATTGTTTGATTGGTTCAGATTTGCATAAGTCAAAATGGGACATTGACTTTTCATGCTCGTCTGATACAAACAGGATATCCTCCATTTAGAGGATTGAGATGCTAAAATGAGAACCGGAAAAGAGGAATATGACATGGGATGTGGTGAGTCAGTGAGTCTCAGCAGGAGTGCTGGTTGGAATGCAATTTGGCACATGTGTTCTAGGGAAGGGAAATAAATCAGGGTTATCACTGGTGATCACAAACTTGCGAGTAAACATAACATTATTGTGATGTGACTTTTCTGTGTAAAGTAAGAACCTGCATGATGGAGTCAGTGTCCTTACAGTCCCAGTTCACAAGTAAATTACGATGGAGATAGTCAGGAATGCAGGGGAATCCCCCACCACCTTAACCTAATGAGACGCCATTCTTTTTGGACCGGGGAGGCAGGGGCACAGGGAGGGTGAAAGCCTGTGGCAGAATTTTCTAAATTTATGCAAAGTGGCGTAGCAGGCAGAAAAATGTTTGGAAGACCCCAATCCCAAGGATGTCTTTCTCCGCATTATTTTTTGCCACTTAGGCGAAAGGAAATTAAGGGGCGGTTCCCGCGATATAATTTTGAAGGAGCGGGCTCAGGTTTTCAAAAGATTAGAGTGCGGTTTTCAAAGGGTACCCTGATTTTCAACAAAAATTATGAACGGGCAGCACGGTGGCGCAGTGGATTAGCCCTGTTGCCTTACGGTGCCAAGGTCCCAGGTTCAATCCCGGCTCTGGGTCACTGTCCGTGTGGAGTTTTCACATTTTCCCTGTGTTTCCATGGGTTTCGCCCCCACAACCTAAAGATGTGCAAGGTAGGTGGTTTGAACACGCTAAATTGCCCCTTAATTTGAAAAAAATGAATTGAGTACACTAAATTTAAAAAAAGAAAAATAAATTATGAAGGACTTTTGGGTGTAGAAGCCTATTTGCTATTTAATGTAATTTAATTGTTCAATTTAATTTAATTTAATGTAGAATGCTATTTACATTTATGGAAATGAAAATCCCAACCTGCAAAGTTAGGGGGCACGATCTAAAGGCCACGCTCCGCCAGTAAAGCAGCTCGTCCTGGCACAGCATGGGCGTTGAAGTCAGGAGACCCCGGGAGACGTTGAGAGGTGAACCCCACCCACAATGGATGGGAACACTTTTTAGCAAATCTGCATATTAGGGCGAAGCAGTAAGCCTTACTATAATGTGCAGATTCCCGAGGTATCTGAAACTTTGGGATTCAACCCCTTTGCCTCAGAGACCTCGGGTGAACTCTGTTTGGTGCTGGTCCCCACATTTGGGGACCAGATGGAATGGCACTCCTGGAAGTCTCTAAGAATATTGGAGGCCCCCAGCTGCATGCCCTTTGGGCAGGATGGTGCCCTGGCACTGCTGGTCCCAACCTGGCACCTAGGCAGTGCCACCTGGGTTCCAGCCTGGCACTGCCAAGGTGCCACTGCCAACTCTCATGGGCACTGCCAGGTTGGCTCTGCCACCCTCCCATATTGGGTTGGTGGGGGATGTTGGGGATTTTTTCGTGGGCCTTGGAGATCAGGACGCCATTTAAAAATAGCATCCTGACCTCTTACTACAATGGGGAGTTCCGGCGAGCTGAGTTCCCCACTGTACAAAACAGTTCCCCATTCAGGCCCCTTATTCAACACATGTCGCAGGGGCTGTTTAGCTCACAGGGCTAATCGCTGGCTTTGAAAGCAGACCAAGGCAAGCCAGCAGCACGGTTCGATTCCCGTAACAGCCTCCCCGAACAGGCGCCGGAATGTGGCGACTAGGGACTTTTCACAGTAACTTCATTTGAAGCCTACTCGTGACAATAAGCGATTTTCATTTCATTGAATAGCCATCTGTTTCTCGGCACTGCAAGTGCCGGGGTATGTGCACTGAATGCGCTTGCTAGGGGGCTTTATTCCCTGTTGGGAAAATCTCGCCCAGGATGCCATTACCTCATTGGCAGGGTTGGGAACCATTTCAATGGGACATCCTGCCGGTTTGAAAGCCGATTTGGGATTCCCGTGGGATTTTCCACCCCACCGCCGTTGCCACCCCCCAAAAGCAGGAGTGGAAAATCCACAACACATCTTTATTTTGTTATATCAGAAGACATGCGAAGCAGTAATATTAAAAATAATAAGCAAAAGATGCACTAAGAATGGAATTAAATCATACATTTTCTATGTTAACTCTTATGTATTTAGACATCTATCTCCGATTTTTAAAATTTCTATTCTAAAGATTCACCTAATCAAACAAGAAGCTAATTCTTCACTTACACATCCACCCTAGTATCATTGATAAAATACTCCAAAGGGTAGGAGCAGGAATACATATACAACAGTTCCTGGTTATACGTTATGACATTTCCTATTGGATCATTTGTTTCTATCATGCCACTGACTTCGACAGACTGGATGTTTGAAAAGTCCTTAAAAGCACCCGTTCCTTCATTACTGGTGATCTGTATGTAGAAGAGAATATATATAAATACCAGGGTAAAATATTTGAAGTTTACAAGATATTCAAGACTGAAACATATTCTGAGGCACTATTCCGAACATGGCCTCCTAGCCAT
This sequence comes from Scyliorhinus canicula, assembly GCF_902713615.1. Taxonomy (NCBI): domain Eukaryota; kingdom Metazoa; phylum Chordata; class Chondrichthyes; order Carcharhiniformes; family Scyliorhinidae; genus Scyliorhinus; species Scyliorhinus canicula. Next base: position 39,739,648 of record NC_052152.1, on the reverse strand, counting down.
ATGTAGACCAGTTCCCATATTCTCTGCAAACTTTGCTGCTCCATTTACTTTGGAGCTCCCCAGATGGTTACCCACATCGGGCACCATTCAGCGACCTCATTGTACCCACCCCGGATCCGGGTGCAAAATGTGAATTGAGTGCGAGCCCCAACAAGGGACTTCAACAAGGCCAACGTCAAGATTGTACTGCTAAAATTCCACCAAGACATCTTCTGTCGCACCAGAGGCGACAACATACTTGACCACTGCTACACAAAAATTAAGACGCCTACCGATCCATCTCCCAACCGCACTTCGGAAATTCGGACCATAACACGGTGCTCCTTTTCCCGGCATACGAGCACAAACTTAAGTGGAAGAATCCGGTTAAGAAGGTCGTGCAGTTCTGGTCCGAGGCAACAGAAGAGCTCCTCCGTGACTGCTTGGAGTCAGTGGACTAGTCCATATTTAAGAACTCAACGACCAACCTAAACGAGTATTATACCACCACCGTCACAGACTTTATCAGCAAATGTGTAGCTGACTGCGTGCCAAAGAAAATAATACGTACATTCTCCAACCGGAAACCATGTCCGGGATTCTACCCTACCTGGCGGGGTGGGGGGGTCCTGGCGTGTTGGAGTGGCGTGAACCACTCTGATGTCGCGCCGCCCCAAAGGTGCGGAAGTCTCCGCACCTTTAGGGGCCAAGCCCTCACATTGAGGGGCTAGGCCCGCGCCGGAGTGGTTCTCGCTCCGCTGGCTGGCGTGAACGGCCTTTGGCACCATGCCAGCTGGGGCCGAAAGGACTTCGCCGGCCGGCATAAGTCCGCGCATGCGCCGGAGCGTCAGCGGCTGCTGTCATTCCGGCGCATGTGCAGGGGAGGGGGTCTCTTCCTTCTCCGCCATGGTGAAGACCATGGCGAAGGCGGAAGAAAAAGAGTGCCCCCATGGCACAGGCCCACCCGCCGATTGGTGGGCCCTGATCGCGGGCCAGGCCGCTGTGGGGGCACCCCCCGGGGTCAGATCGCCCCGCGCTCCCCCCCCCATATCATATATATGAAAATTAAACAGAAAATATGGCATATGCATCGAATAACATCATGCGTCATCAAAATATGACATTGTATCTATGACTGACATACCAAAAGTTTGTTTCCACAGGAAGTAGAGTTTATGTCACTGATGGGGAAAGAAAATCTGAGAACAGGAGGAGAAATTGATGCATCAACAGTTCCCTTGCACTTGGGATCTTCAAATATATTGTTTAAAACCACTTGTTCCTCATTGTAGCCAGCAAAATATATTGGACACAAAAAGATCGATAACTGCACATCTTGGGTTCCACAGATCACTGTGATGTCATTGTTATCTGTCAAGAGAAATGACATAGATTATGTTGTCATGAAAGAAAGTGTTACACTGTTTGATAGGAGCTAAATATTACTATTACTGGTATTATGGGTGGAACCGACTTGTTAGAATGGACTTTAACATGGAACAGGTTTCTGATTGAGTGTCAAATCCAGCTGATATCATCAGTTTAAGGCCTTGGCTTTTATTAATTGCTGGCATGATTTGTAAATCACTGGTGAGCTGTCTGTTGTGTTATGCTGCTTCGGATAACATAGGCTGCTACTTGATGCAGTCTTAACTAAAGGATGCTCCAGACTCTGAAATGAGTTCAGTGTGTTTATTGAACTATTAACACAGTTCTCAAATGAGTTCGACTCTCTGCTAATCTAACTGTAGTAACTCAGTCTAACTGCACCAGCTTGCTCTAAGCCACATGCTGGGGTGTGATGCTGCTGATCAACCCTGTGTAACTCTCTGGATGTCTGTCAGTGGAAAGAGGCAGGGTGTGAGTGCCTCATACCTTTTATAGTGTTTATGTCATGTCCTCTTGTGGTGATGCCACCTCTTGAGTGTCCTGACTGCCCATTGGTTGTGTTCTATTCTGAGTCTTCATTGGTTGCATGTTTGCATATCATGACATCTCCCCCCTTTTTTTGTTTTTTTAAAGATGTATGTGTCTGTCTAATGTGACTGACTGAGGAATACAGAACAGAACAAACAAAACAAATGCTCATAAGTCCAGTCTCTGAAGCTTGCGTCTAATCCTCATCGACCGCCGGAGAGGTGGTGGAGGGGATGACGGTGTCTTGGCAGGCGAGTGGGAGGACGGCTGGTGGCCTCGTGGTTCGAGGTGTCTGGAGGTGGTAATTCGACATGTGGAAATGGAGGGGAAAGTGCTTGTGGGCAAGCAACTTTTCGCAGTGCCCTTCCATTCCTTTGCATAATGGAGCCATCAGCCATACGTATGACATAGGATCTGGGCACGGCCTGTCGAACAACGACAGCCGGAGCAGACCACCCACCATCCAGTATTTTGATCCTGACCGTGTCTGCTGGGGATAGCACGTCCAGATTGGTGGCATGTGCGTCATAGCCCTGCTACTGGCTGTTGCGAAGCTGCTGCATCTTCTGCAGCACCGGGAGGTGAACAAGGTTGGGCAGGTGTATGGCTGGAAGCGTCGTCCGCAGTTTCCTGTTCATCAGCAGTTGAGCTGGCGACATGCCAGTGGACAAGGGAGTCGCCCGGTACACAAGTAGTGCAAGAAGTATGTTGGAAGGGGAGTCCGAGGCCCGGTGGATGAGCTACTTAACGATGTGCACCCCTTTTTCGACTTTGCCATTGGACTGCGGATAATGCGGACAGGAGATTACATGCCTGAAATTGTAGCTCTTGGCAAATGTGGACCATTCTCAACTGTGAAAGCACGGGCCACTGTCGCTCATGACGGTGTTTGGGATGCAATGCCATGAGAATGTCTTTTTACACGCTTTGATGACAGTCTGTGAGATGAGGTCTGGCAGATTCAGCACCTCAGGATAGTTCAAAAAGTAATCAATGATTAAGATATAGTCACGACTATTCGCGTGGAATAGGTCAATGCCAACCTTGGACCACGGAGATGTCTCTAGGTCATGTGGTTGGAGTGTCTCCTTGCTCTGCGCTGGTTGGAATCTCTGACAGGTTTCGCAGTTCAGGACCATGTCTGTAATGTCCTGGTTGATAACGGGCCAGTAGACAGTTTTCCGGGCCCTGCGTCTGCACTTTTCTACGACCAGGTGTCCCTCATGAATCTGCCGCAGCACCATGCTCTGGCGACGTAGCGGGATGACTATCCTGTCCTGCTTGAGCAGGTGTGAGGAAAGTTAATCTATTTAGACAGCTTGAGCAGGGTGTCGTCGATCAGCGTCAGGTCGTCCTTGACGTTGCAGAATTGGGGGCATTGCCCTCTCTGCCAGCCATTGCTGAGGTTGTGGATGACTCGCTGCAACAGGGGGTCTTTGGCCGTCTCTTCTCGGATGAAAACGATCTTCTCATCTGTTGCCGGGAGAGTGCTTGCACACAGTTGTACCTGAAATTCAATGTGCTGGATGATCTCCAGTGGCTCACTGTGTGAGTTGACGGAGTGGAACAATGCATCAGCAATGATGAGCTCCTTGCCAGGTGTGTACACCAAATTGAAATCATACCTCCGGAGTTTGAGCAGAATTCTCTGCAAACGAGGCGTCATGTCGTTCAGGTCCTTTTGGATGATGTGGACCAGAGGCCTATGATCTGTCTCAACAGTAAATGTTGGCAAGCCGTAGACATAATCGTGAAATTCTCAATCTGCGCATATCTGGTCTCAGTGGGTGTCATTGCCCGTGACGCGTATGCTACTGGTACTCAGAATGATGTGTCATCTCTTTGAAGCAATACCGCCCCAATACCATCCTGACTCGCATCTGTGGATATCTTGGTCTCTCGGTCTGGGTCAAAGAATGCAAGGACGGGTGCAATGGTGAGCTTGGCTTTCAGCTCCAGCCACTCTGTTCGGTGCTCCGCCTTCCACTCAAAGGCGGTTGATTTTTTTCGCCAGGTCATGGTGTGTGTGGCCAAATTCGGGATGAACTTGCCAAGGAAATTGACCATTCCCAGGAAGCGCAGTTTCATTGCCTCGATGGCTTCAATTTTGTCTGTGTCCGGGCGCACACCGTGTTGCGAAATCTGATCGCCCAGGAACTTCAGCGTGGATGTCCCAAAACAGCACTTGGACCTGTTTAGCTTGAGGCCATGTTCATGTATGCGTCGGAATACTTTCTTGAGTCGCGACACATGTTCCTCTGGGGTTGTGGACCAGATTATGATATTGTCAACGCAGACACAAACCCCTTCTATTCCCTTCATCATCTGATCCATGTGCGATGGAAAATCTCTGATGCTGAGATGATGCTAAATGGCATTTGGTTGGAGAAGATTCTGCCAAAAGGCGTGTTGAAGTTGCAGAGCCTTCTGCTGGATTCTTCAAGTTGGATTTGCCAAAATCTTTGGGATGCGTCCAATTTTGTGAAGAGGCGCGCGTGTGCCATCTCACTCGTGATTTCCTCCCTCTTCGGGATGGGGTAATGTTCCCGCATAATGTTTTTGTTTAGATCCTTGGGGGTCAATGCAGATGTGTAGGTCCCCCGAAGGCTTCTTTACGCACACCATCGAGCTGACCCAGTTGGTTGGTTCAGTGACCTTGGAGATGATGCCTTTTTGTTGTAGACTCATGAGCTCTGCCTTCAGGTGCTCTCTCAGTGGAGCAGGGACACGTCATGGTGCGTGATCCACTGGCTTGGCATCAGGCCGCAGTAGAATCTTGTTCTCGTACGGCAGCATGCCCATCCCGCTAAATACATCTGGGTACTGGGTTAGGATGTCGTCGATGCTGGCCTGAAGATCCGAATGGGACGGCGTCGTAGTGTAGACCATTTGAATGAGGTTCAGTTGCTTGCAGGCGTGTGCATCTAGCAGGGATGCCCTGTCTGGTTTAACAATCTCGAAGCGTAAGCTTGCTTGTGTGTGGTGGTCGGACATCTGAAGATGGCAGGACCCCAGTGCCATGATTGCGATTCCATTGTAGTCCAGGAGTTTGCAGGCAGCTGGAAGGATTGTGGGGGGGCTTCTTGATTCTCTTAACGTCCACCTGCAAAATCAGTTTGGCTGAGGCACCTGTGTCCAGTTTGAACTGGATGGGGCAGTGGTTGACCTTCATCACTGCATGCCATTCGTCCTCGGAATCCACAGCCAGGATTGATTGGACTCGCGATGTGTCAGGTGTGGCGTATTCGCACTTCGTAATAATGCCATCTGGATCCGTCGCACTGCCTGGATCAGAGTCATGCATTCGGTGTTGCACACTTCTGATGCACCGCTGTCGGAATTGGGAACGCTGGCTCCCGACTGGTTGTGCAGATCTGCACAGGGCTGCAAAGTGGTTTGATTTCCCACAGTTTAAACAGCGTTTGCCTCTTACAGGGCACTTTAAAAAATGGGCAGTGCCGCAGTTTGCACACATCATGACATCAAGACGATCAGTGCGTCGTTGCGCATGCGCGGTGCAGTGCTCGGACTTCTGCACCTGCGCAGTGCGGTTTGTGGCCGCTTCGTGTTCCCGATCGCATTGCGCATGCATCGTGCCCCAGGAAGAACGCACAAAATGACTGCTTTTGTCAATGTGGAGGCGCTGCATCTGGGAGATGGCCTGAAAACTCTCCACCTCGTGGGAGGCTTGTTTTTCACTTTCTGACGTTTTGTACTGTGAAGAGCGATTTCTAGAGTGCTCATGCACAGTACACGTTTCAATTCGACTGGCAGTGTTTGATTTTCAACAATTGCTCTCGCAGAGGATCAGAGTGGACTCCAAAAATGATTTGGTCTCTGATCATGGAGTCAGTGATGTCACCAAAGTTGCAGGATTACGTTAGCAGTCTAAGGTTAGTTAGATGGGAGTTGAAGGATCCGTCTTTACCTTGCATCCTCTGCTTGAATATGTAGCGCTCAAAGATTTTGTTGGTGTCCACCTCGCAGTGGCTGTCGAATTTGTCGAGGATGGTTTGGTACTTCGTTTTGTCCTGCCCTTCGGAAAAGTGAAAGGAGTTGAAGATCTCTATCGCATGGTCACCCACAGTGGTGAGTAGAAGAGCTATCTTCCAAGCTTCGGGTGCACCATTGAGGTCGGATGCTCCCATGTATAGTTGTAATTTCTGCTTGAATGATTGCCAGTTGGCACTAAGATTGCCGGTGTTCCTGAGCTGATGAGGAGCCTGAATCTTGTCCATTGTGCCTGTATTCAGTAGCTGGTTGTCACAGATCTCGCTGAGTTGAACTAAATAGATTGAAAAGTTGCTCCTGGTATCATGTTGTGTTATGCTGCTTCGGATAACACAGGCTGCTACTTGATGCAGTCTTAACTAAAGGATGCTCCAGACTCTGAAATGAGTTCAACGTGTTTATTGAACTATTAACACAGTTCTCAAATGAGTTCGACTCTCTACTAATCTAACTGTAGTAACTCAGTCTAACTGTACCAGCTTGCTCTAAGCCACGTGCTGGAGTGTGATGCTGCTGATCAACCCTGTCTAACTCTCTGGATGTCAGTCTGTGGAAAGTGGCAGGGTGTGAGTGCCTCATCCCTTTTATAGTGTTTATGTCATGCCCCCTTGTGGTGATGCCACCTCTGAGTGTCCTGACTGTCCATTGGCTGTGTCCTATTCTGAGTGTTTATTGGTTGCATGTTTGCATATCATGACACTGTCTATCTGAAATGAGCCGTGGCTGAGACTGAGAACAAGCTAGCTCCGAATATGCTAAATTAATGGAATCTGGAAGCCACTCTTTCGTAGTGAGGGATTGGAGCCATTGCTGATTGGGAAATCAGGCTTAGGAAGCAGAGAATCAATCTTCACTTGTGGATTTAGGGGGAGCCTTCTTGGCTGCACTGAATGGGAAACTCAGAATGGGGGGGGAGGGGGTCACTTGACTGAATTACCTTAATCTTTTCCGTGTCTTTAGAGAGGGAGCACATAGAGTTATGGCCTTCAGCAACTGGTGAGTGCCACTGGTGCATTATCAGTCCCCAAATACTTTTTAAAATTTCAATTTGGTAGGTTTTCTTTCAAGTTTTGACTTTTATTTAAAGGGCTGCTGATTTTTTAATTTGTTCATTTGTTTCTTCTTCAATCAAAACCATATATTGTTGAGAGTTATATCTAGGCTAGCAGTTCTTACAGTAGCATAAATTAATATTTAAGTAACAGAACCGGAGTCGGGCAGCACGGTGGCACAGTGGTTATCACTACTGCCTCATGACGCCGAGGTCCCAGGTTTGATTCCAGCCCTGGGTCACTGTCCGTGTGGAGTTTGCACATTCTCCCCGTGTTTGCGTGGGTTTCACCCCCACAACCCAAAAGATGTGTGGAATAGGTGGATTGGCCATGCTAAATTGCCCCTCAATTGGAAAAAAATGAATTGGGTACTCCAAATTTAAAAAAAACTAACAAAACCAGAGTTAAAATTTTAGTGTTGTTCTCCCAACCTGTATGCTTTGCGTTCTGCTTTAGTTATATTGCCATCACAGACAAATCGTATTCCACCAACATTTATATGGTGAGTGCTAGCTAAACCAGGCAGAATCTGTTGAAATGGCTGTTTATATAATGGAAGCATTTGAATGAAAATAATCTAAAGATGGATTTTGAAGATTTCAAGTGATGGGGTTGTGACCATTTCCTTGGCAGCATTTCCATTGTGGGATTGTCCCTGGAAAGAAAAATTGTTGATACACTGTTTTGGAAACAAATGGACATAGCTTTTCTGGCCCTCCTGCCGGCAGAAACTTCTGGGCCGGGATTCTCCCTTTTGGGGACTAAGTCCCCACGCCCGCCGGAAAACGGGCGAGAATCAATCCGGACTTGTTCCTTGCAAGTCTGGGGTGATTCTCCGTTTTCCAGGGGGCTAGCAGGACCCCGTTATGCGTCCCACAGCTCTGGCTGCCGGCAGGGCCCTGCTGTGCAGACCGCGCGGCCGCGCATGTACAAGGCGGCCGCAAGCGGGTCCGTACATGTGCGCGGCGGCCCACTTCGGCACGGGCACCGCCGACATGGCAGACCCACACAGCGGGTCTGCGAGAAGTAAGGTAGGTCCCCCCCAGATTGTGATGGCCCTGCCGTTCGGTGACCCTCGATCGCGGGCCTGGCCACCGCTGAGGCCCCCCGGAGTCAGATTCCCCCCGTACCCCACCAGGACTGCCACCGCGGCCGCGAGTCCGAGCTCCCGCCGGGTGGTACCAGATGTAAACCACTCTGGCGGGAGTTTGGCCGGTAGCCCTCGGAGAATCGCCATGGGGGCCTATTTCAGTGGCCCCCGACTGCCGCCGTGGCGACCACGCGGACACGATTGGCGCCAATTCTCTGGCCGCCGGAGCGGCATGGTGGGAAAATCCTGCACCCCTGCCGATTCTCCAGCCCGCGCGGGCTCGGAGAATCCTGGCCCCGGTCTCGCTGTTAGCAATCCTTAGTTGATGGCAATTCAGCTGGAGAACAACTCAAAACACCAATGACATCGGAGGGCCTGAAAAATCCCGCCAATGGCGATCCCCTTGCACCACTGTCAAACATGCCATGAGGGAGGGGGGTGCAATGGTGTAGAAAATCGTGACTATCTGGTCTTTTTAGTTTGTGTCGATGACTACCTCGTGTTTTGTCATTGGCAGAAGGCACAGGGCGGGATTTTCCGTCCACGACATCAGAATCGCGATGCACAATTGGGTGGAGAATTGCACGTCAGACGAAAATCGAGGCTGGTGCCGGGGATCCAATGGAATGCCAAGTTCCGGTGCCTCGACAGCAGTGTGAATGCATTCTACACCGCACGTACTGTAAACACCATTGGCACATCATTAACGGGCCTGTTACAGTATTTCTTAGGCCTCCTGCGATGCTGCAGCTACGCCAGGAGGAATTATTGATGGCGAGGTTCGCTTATGGTATGTAAAATCGTCAAACAGACGCCATGGCTGCTTAGGGAGAGAGCGGAGATAGGACATGTTTAATGGCGCAACCATGGGCTGCGATCCATGCTGGCTGGGTGGGGGAGCATCTGCCAGGACCGGGGGGTGCAGCGGGTGGCCACGGGGTTGAAAACTTCATAGAAACCAAATTTGCACAGCCCTTGCACTGAATAGTCAATAAAGGGTGGAGCCAATCCTTTCCCCAGGCCACAAATACTATCTTCTTTCACAGTGATAGAATATGTTTTGAAGATGCTCTGGTATTTTCCAGGATCCACCTGAATGTGACAGCACTAGATCCAAGGGATTGGGGTGTCCAGGATAACAGCCTGCCATTGCCTCGGCCTGCAAGGCCACCCACCGCCGACTGTGGCTCATGCAAGCAGAACGGTACCCCCTTCCCACACCACCACCCACAACTGGGTGCCACCCTGCCGGCAGGGCATCACGCGGCTCACCCAAGGGGTCTGCCCACAATAGCTCGTACAGGAGAACGTCCGACGGATGCCACATAGCATACTCGATGCATGGATAGCACCAGACCCACCTGTACGTCTGCCGGCAGGGACGGGGCCCAGGGCCAGGGGTGCGGAGGGCAGAGTGCCAGGGGGAACAGTCAGGGGTGGGTGTGTGATTGGGGGAGGGGCAAGGGGGGCAGGGGCTACAGTGCATGCTGGGGCCATCATGTAGCTCTTTGGACCTGTTTGGGCATGGGGATATGCACCATGCTAACACGTCTGCCTTTCACCCCCCCGTAGATAATAGGTTTTGGAATCTAACCGGGAATGGTTGGCATCTACTTTGCCACCACAGCCCTGGGGGATGCATTGAGGCTGTATGAGCAGGAGCTGCTCAGGGAGGGCCCTCCAGCAGCGGAGCTTGCCCCAGAGAAACAGGAACCAGCCGTTAAGGATGGAGAGCTGGCAGCCCAATGCCGAGGAGGAGCAGGGAAGGAGGTACCACATTAGGTCAAACGTGTACTGGCAGCACCTGCCATTCGAGGACCTGCCAGACCAAGTGTGTCGTCAAAGACTCCAGCTGAGCAGGGGGACCACACGGTATATGTGCCAGATCATGACGCACCTGGAATCGCGGGGGTTTGGGAGAGGGCGCCCGCTCCTGGTGATGGTTGTCCTGAATGTTGTTTGCCACGGGGTCTTTCCAGGTGTCAAGTGGAGACCTTCAAGCATCTCGCAGACCTCGACGCACAGGTGCTCCTGCGCTGTCATGGAGGTCCTATATGCACGGTCATCACAATATATCAGCTTCAATGTGTACTGAGCCCACTAGGTTTGCCGGAGCAGTGGGCTTTGTCACTATCACAAGGATGCCCCAGGCCCATGGGGTGATCAATGGGACACATGTCCCATATAAGCACAGCTGCATGAAGGGGTGGCCTTCACAAACCGAAAGGGGTTCCACTGTATGAATGCGCAGCTGATGTGTGACCACAAAAGCACATCATGCGCGTCTGAGCACAATACCCAGGCAGCCTGCATGATGCCGTCACACCCGGGCACACCCGATGGTTTCCGACACACTCGTGTCGCATTCCCAGGTGACCCTTGTGTTAACGTGCAGGTTTAGTCGGCAGTTAAGAAGGCAGATGCAATGTTAGCATTCATGTCGAGAGGGCTAGAATACAAGATGGCTGTATAAGCCTCTGGTCAGACCCCATTTGAAGTATTGAGAGCAGTTCTGGGTCCCGTATCTAAGGAAGGATGTGCTGGCCTTGGAAAGGGTCCAGAGGAGGTTCATAAGAATGATCCCTGGAATGAATAGCTTGACGTATGAGGAGTGGTTGGGGATTCTGGGTCTGTACTTGTTGGAGTTTAGAAGGATGAGCGGTGATCTTATTGAAACTTACGACAAACTGCTAGGCCTGGATAGAGTGGACGTGGAGAGGATGTTTCCACTAGTAGGAAATCTAGAACGTGAGGGCACAGCCTCAGACTTTCAAAACTGAGATGAGGAGGAATTTCTTCAGCCGGAGGGTGGTGACTCTGTGGAGTCCAAATCACTGAGTAGCTTCAAGACAGAGATAGATAGATTCTTGATTAAGAAGGGGATCAGGGGTTATGGGGATAAGGCAGTAGAATGAGGATGAGAAACAAATTAGCCATGATTGAATGGCGGAGCAGACTCGGGCCGAACGGACTAATTTTGCCCTTATTTCTGATGGTCTTATGGTTATCCGCTGTAGTCACGCCTATCCAGAGGCCACAGACCAATGTGGAGACCCACTACAATTATGTCTATGCCTCGATCAGGGCCATGATCGAGCAGTGCATCGGCGTCCTGAGGATGCGATTCAGGTGCCTGGACTGCTCTGGGGGGCCCTCCAGTATAACGCTAGGAGAGTCTCCACATAGTGGTTGCCTGCTGCGTCCTCCACAACACCGCAGCAGAGGGGCGACGTACTGGAAGAGGGGGATGAATGCCACTCCTCCACCTATGAGGAGGTTGTGGAGGAGGACCAGCATGGGCAGGACATGGGGTCTGGATAGGCACAGGCAATCACACAATGTGTGTGTCAGGGATGCCATGTGCAGGATGTTCTAATCGTCTCCAAGTTCACCGACTAGTTCACCAATAGCGAAATGAACATCCCACCACATACCCCCTCTCCCCCGTCTCCATGATTCCTACCTGCTTCATTACTGGTTGTGGGCCCTGGGTTGGCAGCATTAGCAGGACTGGTCCATGGGATGGAGGATGATGACGACCCGCTCGGCGATGAGCTCTGGTGTTATGCAACATTTGACAACGTCTGATTCCTGTCCACGCTAGCACTTTCTACCATCTGCCTGGGTGATCCCTGCATACGAGCTGGCCGTTCTATCACACGGTCCCAACAAACCCTTGGGGTGACGGAGGTGGGGATGGGGTCCAGGGTGGGGTTGGGAGGGAAGGGGTGGGCTAGCTACTGGGGTGACGTGTGATGGCTGACCTGGGGCTCAGGCGCAAGCCCACCTCCAACATCTGCCCTACCCCCGATTTCTCACCCCCCCCCACCCCCACCCCTGCGCCCTCTCTGCAGCGAGCCCAGCCCATCCCTCGTACCCTTCTGAAAAAGCACCATGGCAGGTTGGAACGTTTGTGCATAGGTATTTATTCTGCACAGGTGAACACATTCCTACAGGTTTGTGCCTTAGCCCCTAATGTTACCCTGTCTGCTATCCATGCCAACTTAAATTGGTGTCTTAAACTTTCTGCCTTACAGGCCCTAATGCTCCATCTAGATGGTTCCCCAAGTGGTACATCATGAGCGGAGGTGGCCTGCTGCGGTTTCCGCTATGTGACCTGTATCCCCTTTGGCGCCGGTCCTCTGGAGCGACTGGTCCTGGATGGGCCCGACAGTCTCTCTGGTGTCCCAGGTGGTGCTGCGCCACTCTGTTCTGATGCTGCCCACCATATGCGCCAGGAACAGGAGGGAGGAGAGTCCGGGGCGTTGCGGTGCCTCCCCTGCGGGGGGTCATTGGCACGGGTCCCAACACCACCTCCTCTGTTGGGGTGCCTGCTGGCCCCGACCTACTCCATGGGACAAGGGTGTGGCTGGAGCGAGCTCCAGGGGCCCCCCCGGCGACTGCCCTGCCAGTCTTAGAGGCCAGCTGGTGTCTGAACCAGGGTCTCAATGCTCAAGGACATGGAGCACAGGGACTTGGCCACCTCCTCTAGGATTATGCCACGTCCCTCAGTGGCTGGCTCAGGTCAGCCAGCATCTGGGCAATGCTATCGCCGCCCAGCCATGCCCCTTTATGATTTGGCCAGGCTCTGGAGCACCACTGCAATGTCCTTTGACAGGGCTGCCCTGTCATGTGCCTCTTCCACAGCCCACACGGACCTTGGACATCTTGATGCATGGGCGATACCTTTGCCGTAAGGCCCCGAGGGCCACCATTCAGTGTTGGCCTGGGTAGCATGCATGGTTGACACCACCTCCTGCCCCTGCAGGCAGTTGGACTCCTCCAGTTGCACCTGCAGGCGCCGAATGGTTGCTGACACCCCCTCATATAGTCCCTGGCTCTGTTCTGCATCTACAGCATCGATGGGACCACCCGTTTCAGAAGCCCGAGACCCATCTGGACAGCAGCCAATCCCTCGGGTCGGGCCGTCCTCCAACCATCCGCTCCCTCGGGGGTTCCTACCTCCGCCTGATTAATTGCTACACATGTGTGTTGCACATCAGGTAGTGCCCCAGGAGCTTCTTCACTATAATGCCCAACCGAGGTGAGTGTCTCTGGGATGGTGGAGGATGTTAGTGCCAGCTGTGACGGAAAGTCAGTGTCGTCTCTGGACTGGTGCTCCAGGGTGTTGTGGGCTGGTATTTGTGGCTCAAGTCGCTGTCTGGTCCTGCCTCATCGCTCGACGTATCCTGGGGTTGGGGGTGGGGGGCAGCAGAAGTGCTGGCCTCGTCGCTAGGTGATCCTGAAGTACACAAGACATGATGCGTGGTTGGATCTCGGGTGGATGTTGTGGAGGGGAGGTGTGGAAGTGGTGAGGTGCTGGGGTGGGGGAGGTGGTGGAGTGGTGCGGAGGTGGTGGGGTACTGGCATGGGGAGTTGGTGCTACGCGTGCCATAGGAACGCTGCAACTCAGCGGGGGATCACTCGGTTCCCCGATACTGACATCCGCTTCAGCCACTGCCCACTCTCCGAGCCCACCGACCAGATCCAATACCCACCACTCCGCGACGGTGAGGGGCCGCAAGTTCGGCATGCCTCCTCCAGTCTGCTGTTTCTCCCTGCAGTTGTATGCCACCTTCTCCTGGGGAGGGAGACAGAATATGCACAATGTGAGGCTGTCGGACGCAGGCAGCACAAGTTGTGGGCAGATAGTGGCCTGTGTGTGCACCCGGCCATGGCGGGCAGTATGGGTGTTGGCACGTTGTGCAGGGTGGGGTGTGAGCAAACTGCTGACAGGTGGGGTTTGGTTCCCCACTAGGTGAACAAAGAACAAAGAAAAGTACAGCACAGGAACAGGCCCTTCGGCCCTCCAAGCCTGTGCCGACCATGCTGCTTCTACACTTCCGGAGTCCATATCCCTCTATTCCCATCCTATACATGTATTTGTCAAGATGGGTGGGGGTGTGGGGGGGGGGGGGGGGGGGGGGGGGTAGGTTTACAGTTGTGTGGGATGGGGTTTGGTGCCAGGGGCACAGTGCTGGTCATTCACCCTGGCCGCCTGAGGCAGTCCTGCAGCCTTTTCAGGTTCTGATGACTGATCCTGACGATGGGAACCACGGCGCCCACAGCATCTGGCACCTGCCCCCAGGCCCGTTGTACAGCAGCAGGAGTCAGTCTCCTGCCCACCCCGAGGCACAGGGTGCCCCACCTCCTCCATAGCACCCAGCAGCATTTCGAACTCTTCATCGGCAAAACAGGGTGCCGCTCTTCGGGATTCCATCTTCTTGGCTAGACGAGTGCGTGTGGGGAGTGGGCTGCTTATATGCTGCTTCAGCTTGTCAGCCTCTTAAGTGCCAATCCCAACCCCGGTGAATCAGATGCCGTTTTGCATTGGAATTGCACCAGTTCTAGCCCGTTAACGGATTCTGAATTGCTCTGGGACTGGCGCTGCTTTCGGGGTCATAGTACAGCACCGATTGATTCAATCCCAGCATTAGTACTTAGTTTCTGAAAAAAATAATTTGCCCCAGGTACTTATTTCCTTGGTGGAATCCCTGGAAAAAATAGTGCTTTTCTGAGTTTTTCACCAAATTTGCACTGGAAATTCTGGAAAAACCCTTTTGATAACTTTGTTATCTTATAATTATAATTCTTGCAAAATGTTTAATTTTAAAACATTACTGCAATCCTAATCATTCAACTGAACGTTTTAATGTAAAAGTATTATATATGGTATACATAGTGATTAATTGGTATGGAAGTGAAATCACCCATGGAGCAAAGAATCCTTTCCTCAGTCTTACAAATTAAATACAATGTTGGGGCCTGGTCCAGGTAAGTAATATTGTCAATAGTATTTTAAAGGCTGGAGTTGCTGAGGCTAATTGTAACACTCAACTTTGTTCATAATGCATTAAATTCAATTAATTATGTAATTGGATACCACTAAAGGCAAGAATCTAAGCCGCAGGAAAGGAGTTATATTAGAACATGGCTAGAATGAAATGTCTGAACACTGAAATATCATTGTTTTGCCACAATTGACCCACAATTGACCAACAACTTTATATGGCATTTTATAGTTGTATGATTAGAAATCTTTCGTTGATATGAGATTACCTGGAAGTCGATAGGTGTCACCACAATCCTGATCTTTAATATTAATATTTTGAGAATTGATTCCTTTGACAATTATAATAGCAATCAGTAAATAGATGGGGGATAGCATCTTGCCTGTTTATTGGCCAATATCTGTAAATGACAAAACAACAGACACACTGAGACATGCTTTATATTTTCCTGCTTCCATCCTATGAAATATTATTATTGCTTTTTTGGTCTTCCACTCATTGTGTGGTAGGCAACATCACTGCATCAGAAAGTCTGTTCGCAATGCCTTTAAGCTGTCGTTACGTGTGTGATTAATCCACACACGTAACGGATCCCACGTGATTAACGCTGTGGTTTTAATTTCTGTCTTCTCACCAGGAAAAAAATGCATTGGACAAGATTCTCCGGTTTGTTGCATTCTCGCTCGAGCGAAACGAGGCCTGTGAATAGCGAGAGAGACCGAGAACCGCGCCAGGCGCGCCAAACAGTTTGTGATACAACCAGCCTACTCCTGTAGTGTAGTGTGATCTCGCTGTAGTGTGCTGAGAAACCAATTTTCACCACTTAAGTCCTATTTTCATACAATTAACAAGAGCCACCCCATACCCAACAGCCTCCCGTGATTCAGCGGCCTCCCTAGCAAGTGGTCACGCTGGCACCAATTAGTACTCCTTTTGAAAAATGTGAACCTGGCGGAAGGGTTTCTGTGGGGAGCGGAGGAGGTGAGTAGCCATCTTTGCTCACAGGCAAAGTGCCAGGCTGCTGGGCTTGCCACCCCAGTGCTCGGCGTGGTGTGGGGGACTCTCGGCTGGGGGTGAGGGATCCTCCACAGGGGTGGGCCACCATGGGATGGTGGGGGCGGGGTTGCTAACCACGCATGGCATCACTATGCCAATCCCTGGATCGTGTGTACCCATTCCGGGGGGGGGCAACCCTACTGCCCCACCGCTCACCCATAACCCCCATCGACTGCTGAGGCCTCTGGCCCTGTGGCTGAAGGCTATTTTTAATGGGGAATTGGCAATCATGGTTAATTGAGCACTTCACACAACCCAAGTGGATTCACATGGGTGGGTGGGCCATGTAGCATGTGCAACCTGTCATGGGCCAGGGTTTAGAGAACCCCAAAGTGTATCATGGAGTTCACCTGACCCACAAATTTTAATAGATTGTGGTTATGGGGAGCACACGGGCCTACTTTATAGGTGTGATGCAATAGAAATTTACAGTACTTTTAAATTAAAACAATGTTTATTTATGAAACCAGTTAACACTTTATAAACCCACAGTAAACATCTTAACAACTATCAACACCAATAAATCCCCCAAAGAATACAGTACTCTTTAATTAACTCTTAATCCTTCCTTGCAACATCCATGAGACAAAAGAACCCTTTTTACAGAAAGACATCAGGTTTAACTTCACTGCTGAGAACAGTTACCACTTTGAAATCACCAAATGAACATTCATAAGCTTGCAGAGATTCATACAGATCTTGCTGTGACTGCTGCTTCTCCAAATGTAAAACAAAACTAAACACACCCTGTAGCTGCGAGCCCAAAGTGAAAGCAAAAGCAGACAGACAGTCCTGCTCCACCCACACTCTGACATCACTGATAAACACCCATTTCTTAAAGGTACTCTCACATGACAAGCCCATTGACTTGCATCCCAATCACACCTTGATGACTGGACGCTGTGCTTGACCTGCAGGAGACAACACCACAGACGCAGCAGCCAACACCTGAAAATCCAGGGGATGGGACACAGCTCCGGGGACATGTCTACGACCGGAGGATGGGTGAGTGCCACGGGCAGAGGGAGATGCCTGGCGAGATTAGCCAAGGATTCAGAGGTCAGCCCATGTTGCAGTTGAAAGTGACAGAGCCACCATACTAGTTTTGCACAAAGGCATTTATTGTGTGTAATAGTTCGCCACTCTCCCGATGGTGTCTCCCGATGGCTACCCCCACCCCCTTCCCCCCCAACCCCACCACCGGTGCCCTCAGTGATCCTCGATGTGCTTTCCCCCCCCTAGCAGCACAGTGGTTTTCTCTGCTACCTCACAGCGCCACGGACCCGGGTTCAATTCCCGCCTTGGGTTGCTGTCTGTGTGGAGTTTGCACTTGTAGGTTATGTGGATTGGCTCTGCTAAATTGCCCCTTTGTGTCCAAAATGATATGTAGGTTAGATTAAGGGCTTAATGGGATAGGGTGGAGAGTGAGCTTGGTGAAATATGTCATGTTCTGTAGACTGGCCTTGGACACCCCTGGCATGCATCCTCTGGGGCTGGAGGGGCCTGGTTCACTTGTCGGCAGCACATGTACAGCCATGCTGTCCTGTCCCGTGTGCTGGCTGGAGGGGCCCGGTTCACCTGTGAGCAGCACAGGCACAGCCATGCTGCCCTGCCCCGTGTGCTGGCTGCATGACATGGCTTCATCGGACTGGTGGAACGTGGCCACCGTCGCCACTCCTTGGGACTGGTCTGGGTTGGCACCCAGCGTCCCCTCCTCCCGCTTGGTGCCCATAGGACCAATAGGACCCTGGAGGTCACCTTTGGATGCAAGGGAAGTTGGTCTGAGCCCTGGCTGTCCCTGCATCATCTGGTTCTGCCAGTCCTGGCGGCTCCCGATGTCAACATCATTGTGTCAACATCCTCGGCGATGCTCCTCAGTGATTGGTCCATTCTCTGCAGTGCCTCGGCACTGGGACAAGCTGCGACTGGGATAAGCGCTGCAGCGCCTTCGCTATTCCCATCTGACAGCGGGACATGTCCCACAGGCTTTCCACTATGGTCGCCACCCGAGTAGTGCTGGCCTCGGTGCCTCGTATTGCCAGGAACATCTCCTACGCCCATAGCCTCTGGGATTCCTCCAAGCGTCTATGGACCTGCTGGAGTGTCGCTGAATGTTCTGGCTGCTCCCTAACATCGTCATCAGCACCAGGGTGGCCTCTTCCACAGGCTCAGCATCAGGCTGCAACCCAGCTGGGTCCTAGAATCCAGCAGACCTCCGACTACTATGTCACCTGGGGGTTCCTGCCTCCACCTGATGTGCATCAGTAGCCATGTAGTGCTCACCAGATTGTTCCCCAGAAGCCTGAACACTAAATTTCCCAGCGAGGTGCGAGTATCTGCGCTGGTGGAGCATGGGGATGACAGCTGTGATGCTTGATTGTGGCATCCTCGGAGCGCTCCTCTGAGGTGTTCTCCTGGGAGGCTGGATAGGGGGCCACCTGGGATGGGCCGACGTCGTCGCCTAGAGGACCTGTGGAAGAATGGACATGTGGTCAGTGGGAGGGATGGGTCAGTCAGTAAGGCAATAACAACTCATGTTTGACAGGTCCTCCGGGTGGAGCCTGGTGGTTCCTCACCTCTGCCGCCTCTGCGTTGGTGACCGCTCTGTCCTCGTCACCCCAGTCACCTTCAGGGCACACTGTTCGAAGGTGGTGAGGAATCTTATGTCCGGCAGATCACCGCCAGTCTGGGTCCTCTCCTGGCGATTGTGGGAGAAATGTTCCTTAGGCGACACAGAGAAGACATCACTAGCAACACATGTGGTTCACAGTGGGGGGTGGGGGGGGAAAGAGGTGTGTGATAATGGTTGCAGGGAGAGGATGGGGTGTGCAGGAAGGGTTGGGGGGGTTCAAGAGAGAGGGATGTGAAGGGAGGGTGGGGGTCACATGGAGAGTTGGGGGGTGGATGCTCACATGCGGGCAGAAAGGTATCAGGGTGGAGTGGGGGTGTGCATTGATACCTACTCACTCATGCTGCCAGTGGAGGTCATTGACCTTTTTCCGGCATTGGAGGCCAGTCCTCCTGGTCACACTCCCAGCGCCACTTCTTCCCAGACAGCACTGGCTGCCCCATGGCTCACCCTCCAGGACCCTCAGGGATACAGGACATCCTTCCTGGCCTCCACTGCTTCTAGGAGCCTCCACAGTTCTCCACAGCATCCCCGAATCTTGGGGCTGGTCTCCTGAGAACGATTGTTGCGAACTGCCACGGATTGGCTGAGAAAGTGCTGCTTCAGTGCTGCTCGACCTTGTTAGAGGCGGGCTGGCGAGCACAGTGCCAGTGAATCAGCTGGCAAGCCTTCATTTGCGGCGAGAAGCCCACGGGACCTCGATAAGTGGACCAATTAACGTTGAATATTGCTGCCGACTTCACTGGGCTGAGCACCTGGAAACTCACGGCAGTTGCTGCTCGCTACAACACTTCAAAATCTTTCTGGAGAATTGCGCTCTTTAGCTTTACCTAATTCCTTCTCCAACAGACCAGTTGAAATCAGGAACTCAATGTAGAAACAGCTGAAAATGTAAGTTTGCAGTCAGCCCACTATCTACTGTATCTTATGTCAAAGTCATTGCTCTGTTTAGCCTCTCGAAATATACTGAGCGGCATGTCATAATATACAGCTATGTATATGATGGAGTGCAGACAGGCAGTGATTGACACACAGGTTGACCAGTAAGCACACAGAACAAAGCAGCCAATCACCAGACAGGACACGACTACTATATAGCCAGAGGGCACCAGGTTTCCCGCTCTCTCTGGACAAAGCCTCTGAGACAGTCAGAGTTCGTGAGCTAGCCAGTGCAAACACCATGTGGTAGCAAGTAAGTCTGGTCAGGCTAGTATCAGGTCTCCTGTCAAGTCAGCATAGTGTCAACCCACAGTTCAACATGTATAATAGTTTAGATGTTAAATAAAATCGTGTTGCATCTAATCAAGTGTTGGAAGTCTGTCTCTCGCTACACTGCATCAAGTGCAGTCCACATCAACCCAGCCTGCCCAACACATCACGGGATTCTCCAATAATGGGGCTATGTCCCCACTCCAGTGTCAAAACATGGGCGTTTCACTCTGGACTTTCCTGAAGAAGGCCCAGAGTGATTCTCCTACCTGAAGGGGGCTAACAGGGCCCTGGAGTACTCCTCGCAGCTCTGGCTGCCGATACGGTGTCCTGCACCTCCGGTCGGGAGTCCTCACACGCACACGGCGGCGGCCTTCGGCGGCCACCCCGCGCGACATGACGGACTCACACCGCGGACCGGCCCCGAAAATATAGGGCGCCCCCCGAGATCGCGCATGCCCACGGATCGGTGGTCCCCGATCGCAAGCCTGGCCATCCCTGAGGCACCCCGGGCAAAGGATCACCCCTGCCCCACACCAGGGCGGCCGTGGACTGACTCCGCAGCCGCCACTGGCCGTTCCCGACAAGCAAAATGTGATTAGAACCATGCCGTCGGGAACTCGGCCAGTTTCCCGCGGATTTTCCAGGGACCGGAGAATTGCGGGAGCGGTGTCGCTCCGGCTTTCGCCGTCAATGCCCATTCTCTGCCCCCATGCTGATTGTGCTTTTGGTGCGGAAGCTCGGAGAATCCTGCCCTTATTTTTTATTACTGCTTTACCGCCATATAATTGCCCACCATTATGTGTTTTTGTTAACTTTACAAACTCAATTGAAGGGCCAAAGCACATTTTACATGGAAACAACCACTAAGTTTTAAAAGAGGGATGGAAGATTAAGTAAATCAAGAGCTTTAATCAAATGACAGTAGGCTAGAGTTTTAAAAATTATAGAGCATTCCTGTTGGCCTTAGCAGCTAGGCCACACGATCAAATTTAAATCAGGAAACTTTCAAGAACTGTCTTTCTGGGCACTTAAATTGATTAACATATTTAAAATAGAAATTAGTTTAGTATAGGTTCTTACCCTCTGTCAACTAACATAATTATTGCAGGTTTCTCCTTGGTGTACCAGTGGGGAAAAGCTTACTGTTGTCTCTTAATCCCTTTCTCAGTTTCCTTCATTCTACCTTGCCAGACCGCTGATGTCTTTCCCCCTTAGTTTGAAACCACATGTAAATGCTGGTGGGTGGATCAAGTCCAGTTCCTGATTTATTTCCATCCCTGCTGTCCCAGTTACCACTGCTTCCTTGGACCACCATGTGCATGATGATATTAGGCTAGGGATAGTAGTGGTCCTAAGACCTTGATTAGCAGATACCTATATTTCCTGACCTTAGGACCATAAATTCTACCTTTTGCCTGCCATGCATATTCAATGAGCATTGACTCATATACATGGTTGGAATTACGGTGAAGTTGAAAGAATGAGTTGGAGCTTAAGATGATAATTAGAACAAGTCAACATGGATTTAGTAAGGGGAGGTCGTGCCTGACGAACCTGTTAGAATTCTTTGAGGAGGTGACAAGTAGGTTAGACCAGGGAAACCCAGTGGATGTGGTCAATCTAGATTTCCAAAAGGCCTTTGATAAGGTGCCACACAGGAGGCTGCTGAGTAAGGTGAGGGCCCATGGTGTTCGAGGTGAGCTACTGGCATGGGTTGAGGATTGGCTGTCTAACAGAAGGCAGAGAGTTGGGATAAAAGGTTCTTTTTCGGAATGGCAGCCGGTGACCAGCGGTGTCCCACAGGGTTCAGTGTTGGGGCCGCAGCTGTTCACCATATATATTAATGATCTGGATGAAGGGACTGGGGGCATTCTAGCAAAGTTTGCCGATGATACGAAGTTAGGTGGTCAGGCAGGTAGTGCTGAGGAAGTGGGGAGGCTGCAGAAGGATCTAGACAGTTTGGGAGAGTGGTGCAGGAAATGGCTGATGCAATTCAACGTGAGAAAATGTGAGGTCTTGCACTTTGGAAAAAAGAATCCAAGCATAGACTACTTTCTAAATGGTGAGAAAATTCATAATGCCAAAGTACAAAGGGATCTGGGAGTGCTAGTCGAGGATTCCCTAAAGGTAAACATGCAGGTTGAATCTGTGATTAAGAAAGCGAATGCAATGTTGTCATTTATCTCAAGAGGGTTGGAATATAAAAGCAGCAATGTGCTACTGAGCCTTTATAAGGCTCTGGTTAGGCCCCATTTGGAGTACTGTGTCCAGTTTTGGGCCCCACATCTCAGGAAGGACATACTGGCCCTGGAGCGTGTCCAGTGGAGATTCACACGGATGATCCCTGGAATGGCGGGTCTAACATATGATGAACGGCAGAGGATCCTGGGATTGTATTCATTGGAGTTTAGAAGGTTAAGGGGAGATCTAATAGAAACTTACAAGATAATACATGGCTTAGAAAGGGTGGACACAAAGAAACTGTTTCCGTTAGGCGAGGAGACGAGGACCCGTGGGCACAGCCTTAGAATTAGAGGGGGTAAATTCAGAACAGAAATGCGGAGACATTTCTTCAACCAGAGAGTGGTGGGCCTGTGGAATTCATTGCCGCGGAGTGCAGTGGAGGCCGGGACGCTAAATGGCTTCAAGGCAGAGATAGATAAATTCTTGATGTCGCGAGGAATTAAGGGCTACGGGGAGAATGCTGGTAGGTGGAGTTGAAATGCCCATCAGCCATGATTGAATGGCGGAGTGGACTCGATGGGCCGAATGGCCTTACTTCCACTCCTATGTCTTATGGTCTTATAATTCAACAATTTCAGATACCTCTGTTTACATGATATTTTCATCCATCTTGGGTAAACTGAATAATCCTATGTCAAAAACTACCTACTGCCATCTTCATAGCATAGCAAATATTTAAATGTCACCAATGTAACTTCATTTGCTAATACAGCTTCAAATGGATAAATCATTGCACAAACAGGTACAAGTAAAATTGTGTAACTGTGTATTTTTATCTGGATATTTGCCAAATCATACATGAAATTTGGAGATGTAATAGAAATATTATAAATATCCCAAGTTTTGTCAAAGCTCTCTAAACTGAATTTGGGATTTGATTTAAAATATTTATTTGAATTTCCTTTCCTGTTTTTCACTCCTTTTTTCTGAAATTGTTGGCTCATGTTTCTGTGGCCCCTATAGGCCTCACCCTTCATGGCTGAGCCAAGACAGCAAATCTCGGCAGGTTTTTGAACAGCTGAACCCGATTCTGTTCCCACTTTATATTAATATTTACATACACTTTCCAATCACTCTATACCAATTAAATATGGTAACCCTGGCTCAGGACTCACATAATCACACTGAAACACAGAATTACTGCAGAAGAGGCTCTTTGGCCCATTGAGTCTGCACCGATACGTGAAAAACATCTGACCTACCTACCTAATCCCATTTACCAACACTTGGCCCATAGCTTTGAATGTTATCACGTGCCAAGTGCTCAACCAGGTACTTTTTCAAGGATGTGAGACAAACGCTTGGGCTGGATTCTCTGCCCCGCCCTGTCACATTTGTGCCCCGATCCACCGGCGGGATTCTCCATTACGCTGGCCGGTCAATGGGGTTTCCCATTGTGGGGCAGCCCCACGCCGTCGGGAAACCACCGGGCGCCGGCAAAACGGAGAATCCCACCGGCGGAGAATCCAGCCCCCTACCTCTACCAGTCTCCCAGGCACTGCATTCAAGACTGTCACCACCCTCTGGGTAAAAAGGTTGTTCCTCAAAACCCATCTAAACCTCCTGGTTCTCACCTTGAACTTGTGTCTCCTCGTGACTCATCCTTAAACCAACGGAAACAGCTGCTCCCTATCCACCATGTCCATGCCCCTCATGATCTTGTACACCTTGATCAACGCCCCTCAATTTTCTCTGCTCCAACGAAAACAATCTGAGTCTATTCAACCTCTCTTTATAACTTAAATGTTCCATCCCAGGCAACATCCTGGTGAATCTCCTCTGCACCTCCAAGATCAAGGTTCTGAAGCCTAACAGTCCAACTGCTTCCCGAACTGACATTAGCAAATCTGACACACAAAACACATTGAATTGAGAGTCTTTTTGTAATGCATTTGATGCTTTGTCCCTCTTCACCTATAGAGATGTTGCTTGCTACTTTTGATGATATTCCATTATACAGTCTGACACCTTGCCAAAGGATCATTCTTTATACATGAAGCCAAATTGTAAATGCCACTGCGTTATTTGACTGCAGGGGCAGCATGCTGAATCTATCCTGTCCTTTGTCTATGCCCACACATGTATTCCTCAGCTAGATTTCCAGAAGGATGAACCTTTGGCTGATGTTGTCATTCCTACTCCTGTGTGGGGAAGTCAATTGTGGCGCCTGCTAGCTCACTCAGCTAAATCGCTGGCTTTTAAAGTAGACCAAGCAGGCCAGCAGCACGGTTTGATTCCAGTACCAGCCTCCCCGGACAGGCGCCGGGAATGTGGTGACTAGGGGCTTTTCACAGTAACTTCATTGAAGCCTACTCGTGACAATAAGCGATTTTCATTTTTTTCAATTGAGATCAGCTAACCTAATGCACATCAGGAGTCCATATCTGGATGGTTCTGTTACCCATCACCTAAATTTTCTGAACCATCCTAATATTTTACAGAATTATTAATATTTAAATATGGACAAATTTACTGGTTTTCCTTGATTGTTTGTGCATTTCCATTGATTGCAGCATTTCCATTCACTAAAATTTTTTTCAAGCTAAACGTCTATTTAACCTGGAGAACTGCACAATTAATGCAATGCAATGAGAATGCAAATAAACAAAACAAATCTTCAGAGTTAATCCAGAGTTGTACAATGCTATATAATTGCTCCCCTGTTTAAAAAGTTGTACATTTTTCCCAGATACAATGCACCAAGTACATTATTCTTACTATTCATTTTGGTTCTGTACATTTTACATTTTCCCTTTTCCAAAATGCAAAGTAAAATATTTCAAAATATTGATTCTAAATAAATCAATAAATAGTTATGATATGTTTAGATTATAAATGATTGTGTGTAATACATCTACATAAATCGATAGATATCTGGGCAAGTCAAAAGGTAGTTAGAGCTACTGAATTAATACTTAATGAATAAATAAATAAATAGATAATATTAATGTAGAACATACCAGTATGAAACAATCCAGAAAATAATGATACTTCGCTGATTGTAAATTGTGGCTGACTTGTAGATGCGTTTAGTATTCTATAGCTCCTGCACTTTTATAGAGCTTTTCTCAGAGCTGATTGGATTGCACTGATGTCACAATGTGGCGTACTTTTCAGATGTAAATTTCAGAATTTAAAAAAAGTTAACTTTTCTTTATTGTAGGACACAACATGCCTGGGGCAAAATTTCAAAACTAAATAAGGAACTTGTATCCTCACACAGGTATAATGTTCGCAGCTATTGTGATGCCGATTGAAAGCCAAAATATTTGTTCCATTACATACCAATTGATCTAAGCAATATGGATTACATTAACCTCTTTTCCGTTTTTTTTTGTCTGCGTTTAATGGTCACTGACTATATTGACAGATGGTCCCAATTTTGTTTTGGTAGTTTTCATTCAATGGAAATTTTGAAAATTGTATCACAGAAAACGTAATTTGAATGTTGATTTAAAATGGTAAATTCAAACTTCCCAAATACTCAAGTATTCATTCAACAGGTATAACTGGTGAATATTTTGTTCATCAGGCATGATCATAGATTATATGCAGAAGGAGGCCATTCGGCCCATCGTGTCTGCGCCAGCCCTTGGAAAGAGCAGCCTAATCCCACACCTCCACCCTATTCCCGTAACCCAGTAGCCCCAGCTGACATTTTTGGACACTAAGGGCAATTTAGCATGGTCAATCCACCTAACCTGCACATTTTTCGACTGTGGGAGGAAACCGGAGCACCCGGAGGAAACCCACACAGACATGGAGAAAACGTGCAGACTCAGCACAGGCAATGAGCCAAGCCTGGAATTGAACCTGGAACCCTGGAGCTGTGAATCAACAGTGCTAACCACTGTGCTACCATGCCATTCTTATGATGTCGTAAATTCTAGTCAGAATAGCTCAACAGAAATTTTGAAAAGCCTGTTTTACATACCTGAACGTGGTGTTCTGATCTGATTCTTACTCCCAGCAGCAAAGCAGCCTTAATCCTAATGACCGTGCTCATTGGTCCATTTCTTGCTAACAGCTCAAACATGGCCCTTGTTCAATGAACCAATCAACCATCGATTACATCAGTCAGTAGCATAGCTATTTTATTAACCCATTACACTGCAGCAAGGGTGGAGGTGAAAACAGGCGGTCTTAGCGATGGTTTGAGTGTGTAGCACTGTTAATGGTTCTACAACATTTACCCCCAGCAAGATAAACCTGTTCCCTTGAACGTTTTGCTATTTTAGAATCTCAACTAAAAAAATGTTTCTAAATATTGAACAAAAATTGTCAACGAGTGGGTCCTCAAATACAAGTCCTTTCTTTAAGGAATCGCCAAGGTGTCAAAGTTATCTTGCGACAAAATATACATAGAGATATGGGGCGAAATTCACCGAAGTCCATCGTGACGCCCTTGACCGGCGGGCAAAAACGGCGCTGGTGACTCAGGCGTCGGGGCCCGCTTATCAGCCCGAAATCTCCCGTCCCGAAAGGGCCAACAGTGGAGTGACGCTGTACGCGTCAGTTTCACCCGCTGCGGAAGTGGCGCGTCGGTTGACGTTGGGCGACATCATCAATGCCGCCTGGCGAAACATGATATAAATAGGGCCACCCCCCCAACCCAACCACCTCCCACCCCCACCCGCACCCCCACCCCCACCCCCACCCACCCCAACCCACCCGCCACCACCCCCCCGCCCCCCCAACCCCCCAGCACTCGAAGTAAGTGATTTCACTCTCTCTCTTCACAACCCCTCCCCCCAACCCACCGACACTCAAAGTAAGTGATTTCACTCTCTCTCTTCACAACCCCTCCCCCCAACCCACCGACACTCAAAGTAAATACTTTCTCTCTCTCTCTTCACCCCCCCCCCCTCCACCCCACTCAAAGTAGGTAATTTATCTTTCTCCCCGGCCTGTCACCCACCTCCAAGCTGAACGGCGTCAACTATCATCAATGGTTGGCGCCGTTATAAACCAACTTTGATTTTCGCCGACGTGACCCATGGCCACGTCGGCGTGACTTCGGCCCATGCGGGCCGGAGAATAATTAGGCCTCAATAAACAATGGCATCCCGCTGGTGCCAGCCGTTCTCCGAGGCGGGCGGCGGGATTTGAAGAACGCCGTTTTATGGCGGGTGGGAGAATTTTGAACATGGTGGGAGCGGGATTATCGGCGCTGCCGGGCGATTCTCCGACCCTGCGTGGGGTTGGAGAATTTCCCCCATTTTATGGCAGAATGAATTACTGTGGAATTCTTCTCCAACACCAGCCCTTAGAAGTCTAAACTCACATCCCTAGGGTAATGTTTTTATGTTGATTCTTGACATAATGTACTTATTGAAGATTACACCATCTTATTTGCTTCAAAAATGCAAATGTATTTAATTGAAGCCTATTATAGATTACAGCTCATACATGAGGTTATAGATAGTGCCTGAAACTAATCAGAACAAAACAGAGGAACAGGTAGTATTGAGGAAGCAGGGGGGCTGCAGAAGGACTTAGATAGACTAGGAGAGTGAGCAAAGAAGTGAGAGATGGAATACAATGTGGAAAAGTGTGAGGTTATGCAATTTGGTAGGAAGAATGGAGGCATAGTCTATTTTCTAAATCGGAAAAGACTTTGGAAATCGGAAGCACAGAGACCTAGGAATCCTAGTTCAATATCCTCTTAAGATGAACATGCAGGTTTTTAAACATTAATTTACGGGATGTGGATGCCACTGGTCAGGCCATCATTTATTTATTTTTTTTAATTTAGTGTACCCAATTAATTTTTTCCAATTAAGGGGCAATTTAGCATGGCCAATCCACCTAGCCTGCACATCTTTGGGTTGTGGGGACGAAACCCACGCAAACACGGGGAGAATGTGCAAACTCCACACAGACAGTGACCCAGAGCCGGGATCGAACCTGGGACCTTGGCGCCGTGAGGCTGCAGGGCTAACCCACTGCGCCACCGTGCTGCCCAGGCTATCATTTATTGTCCATCCCTAGTTGTCCTTCAGAAGGTGGTGGTGAGTTGCCTTCTTGAACCGTTGCAGTCATGGAGGTGTAGGTACACGACTGTGCTATTAGAAAGGGAGTTCCAGGATGTTGCCCCAGCGACAGTGAAGGAACAGCGATATATTTGCAAGTCAAGGTGGTGACTGACTTGGAGGGGAACCTCCAGGTGGTGGTTTTCCCCGGTATCTGCTGCTCTTGTCCTTCTCGATGGTAGTAGTCGTGGGTTTGGAAGGTGTTGTTGCAGGAACCTTGGTGAGTTACTACAATATATCTTGTAGATGGTACACATGGCAGCCACTGTTTGTCGGTGGTGGAGGGTTTGAATGTTTGTGGAAGGGAAAGCAATAAAGTGCACTGCTTTGTCCTGGATGGTGTTGAACTTCTTGAGCTTTGTTGGAGCTGCATTCATCTAGGCAAGTGGTCAGTATTCCATTACACTCATGACTTGTGCCTTCTAGATGGTGGACAGGTTTTGGGGGTCAGGAGGTGAGTTACTCGCCATAGGATTCCTAGCCTTTGACCTGCCCTGGTAGCCACAGTATTAATGTGGCTAGTCCAGTTCAGTTTCTGACCAATGGTAACCCCCAGGATGTTGATTGTCGGGGATTCAGCGATGGTAATGTCATTGAATGTCAAGGGGCGGTGGTTTGATCCTCTCTTGTAGGAGATGGTCATTGCCTGGCACTTGTGTGCTGTGAATGTAACTTGCCATTTGTCAGCCCAAATCTGGTTATTGTCCAGGTCTTGCTGCTTTTGTCCATGGACTGCTTCATTATCTGAGGAGTCGCGAATGGTGCTGAACATCGTGCAGTCATCCGCAAACATCTCCACTTCTGACCTTATGATGGAGGGATGGTCATTGATGAAGTAGCTGAAGATGGTTGGGCCTAGGAAACTACCCTGAGAAACTCCTGCAGTGATGTCTGGTGTTGTATTGATTGACCTCCAACCATCACAACCAACTTCAGGTTCAGTTGGCAATTAGGAAGGCAATTCATGTCGAGAGGGCTAGAATAGAAGAGCAGGAATGTACTTCTGAGGCTGTATAAGGCTCAGATCAGAACTCAATTGGAGTATTGTGAGCAGTTTTGGGCTGCATATCTAAGGAAGGGTGTGCTGGCTTGTTATATGAGGAGAGGTTGAGGACTCTGGGTCTGTACTCCTTGGAGTTTAGAAAGATTAGGGGGGGATATGATTGAGGTCTACAAAATTATGAGGGGCATAGACAGAGTGGATAGTCAGAGGCTTTTTCCCAGGGTAGAGGGGTCAATTACTAGGGGGCATAGGTTTAAGGTGCGAGGGGCAAGGTTTAGAGGAGATGTACGAGGCAAGTTTTTTACACAGAGGGTAATGGGTGCCTGGAACTCGCTGCCGGAGGAGGTGGTGGAAGCAGAGACTATAGTGACATTTAACGGGCATCTTGACAAATACATGAATAAGATGGGAATTAGGGGAATACGGACCCAGAAATGTGTAGAAGATTTTAGTTTAGACGGGCAGCATGGTCGGCACAGGCTTGGAGGGCCGAAGGGCCTGTTCGTGTGCTGTTCTTTTCTTTGTTCTTTGTTATATTATTGAAACTTACAGGATACTGAGCGGCCTAGATAGAGTGGAGGTGGAGAGGATGTTTCCACTAGTAGGAAAATTTAGCCTCAGACTGAAGGGACAAACCTTTAAAACTGAGATGAGGAGGAATTTCTTCAGCCAGAGAGTGGTGGTGGTGAATCTATGGAACTCTTTGCCGCGGAACGCTGTGGAGTCCAAATCACCGAGTGTCTTTAAGACAGAGAAAGATATGTTCTAGATTATAGAATCATAGAATTTCATATAATTTACAGTGCAGAAGGTGGCCATTCAGCCCATCGAGTCTGCACCAGCCCTTGGAAAGAGTACCCCATTTAAGACCACATTTCCAACCTATCCCTGTAACCCAGCAACCCCACCTAAGCTTTTTGGATACAAAGGGCAATTTAGCATGGCCAATCCACCTAACCTGCACGTCTTTTGGACTGTGGGATGAAACCGGAGCAACCGGAGAAAACCCACGCAGACACGGGGGGAACATGCAGACTCCGCACAGACAGTGACCCAAGCCAGGAATCGAACCTGGGACCCTGGAGCTGTGAAGCAACTGTGCTAACCACTGTGCTATGTAGGAGGATCAGGGCTTCTGGGAGAAGGCAGGAAATTGGGGATGAGAAACATATCAGCCATGATTTAATGGCGGAGCAGACTTGATGGGCCGTGTGGCCTAATTCTGCTCCTGTGTCTCATGGTTTTATGTCAATAACATGGTTTAACTAATGCAATTTCAATTCCATCAATAAGCCAAAGCTGATTGAAAGATACTCAAACAAATATATGAAACAAAAATTATACCCACAAGATCCAGTATGATAAGATTAGTATCTCTACCTTACCTATAGGGAATCAGACATTAAATCCGATCCAACCTATGTTTCTAAAGATGGCTGAATCATGGTTGACTAAAATGTATCCTCAGCAATTTTTCTTTTATGTAGAATTTTTTTTCAGAGACCAGAAAGGCTTCTATTGTGCATTGTATATGTGTTAAGTGAGTTACATCTTGGGCTGGATTCTCTGCCCCGCCATGCCACATTTCTGTTTCACCCTGCTGGCGGGATGCTCCGTTACGCCAGCCGATCAATGGGGTTTCCCACTGTGGGGCTGCCCCACGCCTTCGGGAAACCCCCGGGCTCCCAGCAAAATGGAGCATCCTGCCAGCGGAGAATTCAGCCCCTTATCTCTAAATATGACTGTGGTTCATTTTCACAAAGTCTGGAAAAGCAGGTGTCTTTTGTACACTAGACATATAGCCAACTATTCAATTGAAAACTTTTTATTTTCATTGTAGATTTTTTTTCTCATAAGCTGCCATTTTATACTGTCAACCTGGAATTAACACCATCAAGTCTTAAGTTCCCCCTTAGTTTTTTCAGCTTTTTAACAGTAGGTAAGCTCATTTTGGAGACAGCTGTGACATCAAGGTTGCAAATAGCCTGAATCATAGAATCTACAGTGCAGAAGGAGGCCATTCAGCCCATCAGGTCTGCACCGGCCCTTGGAAAGAGCACCCTAATTAAGCCCGTGCCTCCACCCTATATCCGTAACCCAACCTAACCTTTTGGAAACTAAGGAGCAATTTAGCATGGCCAATCCACCTAACCTGCACACCTTTGGATTGTGGGAGGAAACCAGGCACCCGGAGGAAACCCACTCAGACACGGGGAGAATAGTGCCAACTCCACACAGACAGTCACGTGAGGATGGAATTGAATCT
Source organism: Scyliorhinus canicula (assembly GCF_902713615.1). NCBI lineage: Eukaryota > Metazoa > Chordata > Chondrichthyes > Carcharhiniformes > Scyliorhinidae > Scyliorhinus > Scyliorhinus canicula. Next base: position 39,708,366 of record NC_052152.1, on the reverse strand, counting down.
GGGTCCTTGGAGTTGTGATGCAGTAGTTCTAACCACTGTGCCACCGTGCCTCCATCTCACATTGTTGCCAGGGTTAGGGGCAGAATCAGTGGTCAGTGAATGGAGTTTGTGACAGGAACGGAAGACAATTGTTTCTGGCTTCCTAATATTTAGCCGAATGAAATTTCTGTTCCTCCAGGACTAATGTCACATAATTTATAGTCAGTGAAGTGATCGAGAGAGCTGGTGGTGAGGTAGAGCTAGGTAAAAACCATGTAAATGGGATAACTGATATTCCTGTTTCGAGTGATGTCACCAAGGTACAGCAGAGATGAGAAATGGGAGGGGACCAGGGTAGATCCTTGGCGGATACCAGACATGGAAAGAGAAGCCGCTGCAAGTAACTGGATGGTTGAGTGCAGTCCCACTCAGCTAGATGGCAGGTATTGGAACAGTCTTTTGAGGCTAACCATATCAACAGCTGAAGACAGATTAAGAAGGATGAGGAATGCCAGAGAAGTGTGATCTCCCACCAACTGTTCCCCTGCCAATTTAAAATGTTGATCATGAATAAATATGGACTTGACAGAGGAACAATGATTGATCAACCTTTTCTAAGAGAACACACAGGTAGTGATAGCCATTGTTGTCTTTCAAGTGGCAGGATTTTCAAACCTCCAGAATGACAGCACCCAGGTGCTCATTCAACAGCTTTTGAGTGACTTGATTTGCAAGTGAATTCCAGTAAGAATGAGAGAATCTCCTATTAATCCTGGAATATCTACCAGGGTCAGTTGTGGGTGATGCGCTATCAATTACCACAAAGACGAGAATAGTGGAACAATCGAGGCTTTATTGAGCAAAGATGTTGTGCCTCCTGTAGCTGGAACCAGAATGGCTGCAGCCCCGGCAAGGACACACATTTATATGCCGCCTACTGGGCAGAGCCAGCAGGCAGGGATTTACCCATGTATCGCTACTATACGGGCCTGACCGTAATACATGTAATACTACTTAGTGGTGATGACCACATTTACCCCCTGTTAAAAAAAAGAGTCCAGCGAGGGTGGTGGAAAACATTACAAGTTCAGTCTGTCGGGGGCCTTGACCCTTCTCTGCGATCGCCTCAGTCCTGGTGGTGATGTGGGCGCTGACTTGGTCACCTGTGACTCCGGGAGCGTGTTGTCCTCGTCTTCATCACCCCTGAGTGGAACCAGTTGGAGGACGGATCCTGCAGGAGTGGGGGCTGCGGTGAGGTTCGCTGGAGGGAGGATGAGTGGCGCAGGGGTGAATGAGGAAGCCGGGGGGGGGGGGGGGGGGCGGTGTCAAGTCGGGGGCCGTGGGTGGGGATTCAGCGGGTGCCACGTCCCAGAGGGAGACTGTGTCCTGGCGCCCGTTGGGGTGTGCCACGTAGGCGTACTGTGAGTTTGCCTGTAGGAGGTGGACTGTTTCGACCAAGGGGTCCAACTTATGGGTCTGCACATGCTTGCGAAGGAGGATGGGTCCAGGAACTGGCAGCCATGTTGGGAGTGAAACCCCTGAGATGGACTTCCTGGGGAAGGCAAACACATGCTCGCGAGGGGTCTCGTTAGTTGCGGTGCAGAGGAGCGACCGGATGGAGTGGAGCGCGTCGGGGAGGACCTCCTGCCAGCGGGAGACCAGGAGATTTTTAGACCGCAGAGCCAGCAGGACGGCCTTCCAGACTGCCCCATTCTCCCTCTCCACCTGCCTGTTTCTCCGGGGGTTGTAGCTGGTCTTCCTGCTCGAGGCAATGCCTTTGCTGAGCAGGAACTGACGCAGCTCATCACTCATAAAAGAGGATCCCCGATCACTGTGGATATAGGTGGGGAAACCGAACAGAGTGAAGATACTGTGGAGGGCTTTAATGACCATGGCAGAAGTCATATCGGGGCATGGGATGGCGAAAGGGAACTGGGTGTACTCGTCAATCACGTTCAAAAAGTACGTGTTGCATTCGGTGGAGGGGAGGGGCCCTTTGAAGTCCACACTGAGGCATTCAAAAGGGCGAGAGGACTTCACCAGGTACGCTTGACCTGGCCGGTAGAAGTGCAGCTTGCACTCTGCGCAGACCTGGCAGTCTCTGGTGACTGTCCCAACCTCCTCAATGGAGTAGGGCAGGTTGCAGGCCTTGACAAAATGGAAGAACCGGGTGACCCCCGGGTGGCAGAGGTCATAGTGGAGAGCCCGGAGTCGGTCCACTTGTGCGCTGGCACATGTACCACGGGATAGGGCGTCAGAGCTTCCCCAGGCGATACAAAATTTCGTAATTATAGGTGGAGAGCGTGATCCTCCACCTCAAGATCTTGATGTTTTTGATCTTGCCCCACTGTGTGTTATTGAACATGAAGGCAACCGACCTTTGTTCAGTGAGGAGAGTGAATCCCCTGCCGGCCAGGTAATGCCTCCACTGTCTCATAGCTTCCACAGTGGCTTGGACCTCCTTTTCGACAGAAGAATGCCAAATTTCGGAGGCATGGAGGGTGCGGGATAAGAAGGCCACGGGCCTGCCCGCCTGGTTGAGGGTGGCGGCCAGAGCTACGTCCGATGCATTGCTCTCGACCTGAAAGGGGAGGGACTCGTCGACCGCGTGCATTGTGAACGCCTCAGTGTGGACTTCAAAGGGCCCCTCCCCTCCACCGAATGCAACACATACTTTTTGAACGTGATTGACGAGTACTCCCGGTTCCCTTTCGCCATCCAATGCCCCGATATGACTTCTTGGCGATGTCTGCCTTGATGAGGTTGAAGGCCTGGCGGGCCTCAGCTGTCAGGAGAAAAACTGTGGACTGAATGAGTGGACGGGCCTTGTCCGCATAATTAGGGACCCACTGGGCACGGTAGGAGAAAAACCCCAGGCATCGTTTCAGGGCCTTTGGGCAGTGGGGGAGTGGGAGTTCCATGAGGGGGCGCATGCGGTCAGGGTCGGGCTCTGGAACTCCTTTTTCCACAACATATCCAAGTATGGCTAAGCGGTTGGTGTGGAACACGCAATTCTCAATATTGTACTTGAGATTAAGGAGGTTGGCGGTCTGGAGTCATTTTTGGAGGTTTGCGTCGTAGTCCTGCTGATCGTCGTCACAGATGGTGACGTTATCTAGGTACGGGAAGGTGGCCCGCAGTTCATACCGGTCAACCATTCGGTTCATCTCTCGCTGGAAGACCGAGGCCCCATTAGTGACGCCGAAGGGAACCCTAATTTTTTTTATTTCATTTTCATTAAGGAAGTGATAGAGGCGGCAATCTGCCTCGAACGCAGTGTATTGGAGGTCCTCCGGGCGGATGGGGAGCTGGTGATAGGCGGACTTCAGGTCCACTGTGGAAAAGACCCGATACTGCGCAATCTGATTGACCATGTCAGATATGAATGGGAGGGGGTACGCGTTGAGCTGTGTGTACTGATTGATGGTCTGACTGTAGTCAATGACCATACTGTGCTTCTCCCCAGTCTTTACTACTACCACTTGGGCTCTACAGAGGCTGTTGCTGGCCTCCATGACCCTTCCTGCAGAAGCTGTTGGACCTCTGACCTGATGAAGGTCCTGCCCTGGGCACTGTACCGTCTGCTCCTGGTGGCAACGGGTTTGCAATCCGGGGTGAGGTTCGCAAACAGGGAAGATGGGTCGACCTTAAGGGTCGTGAGGCCGCACAAGGTGAGGGGGGTAGGGGTCCTCCGAATTTCAAGGTTAAGCTTTGGAGATGGCACTGGAAGTCCAGGCCGAGTAACAGGGCAGCGCAGAGGTGGGGGAGGAGGTGGAGCTGGAAGTTGCTAAACTCACCGCTTTGGACGGTGAGGGTCACGATGCAGTACACCCGGATTTCCAGGGAATGGGATCTGGAGACCAGGGAGATTTTCTGGGTGACTGTGTGTACCGGAAGGGAGCAGCTCCTTACTGTAGTGTGGTGGATGAAGCTCTCCTTGCTCCCGGAGTCAAAAAGGCAAGTCGTTGTTGTTGTCGCGAGGTTGCGGGGCTGGGACTGGTCCAGGGTGATCGGGACGAGCAGTGGCAGATGCTGGGAGGCCCTGGGCTGGTCAGCGATGGTGAAGGTAGTGGGAGGCGATGAACGGCCATACGAGCAGGGGTCCTGAGACGCCGTCCAAAATGGCGGTGCCCACGGGGCGCACATGGCGGGGGGCATCAAAGATGCCGGCGCCAACGGGCCGCACGTGGCTGGCGATGAGGAATATGGCGGCGCCCCTGGGTCATACGTGGAGGGTGCAGGAACGCTGGGCCTGGAAACAGCGGCGACCGACCGGGCCTGACAAACAGAAACAAAGTGTCTCTTCTTCCCATATCCGTTGCAGGTCGCGCTCCACGCCGGGCAGCGTTGCCTGGGTGTTTGTTCTGCCCGCAAAAATAGCACTTGGGCCCCCAGAATTGGCTGGCTGCCGCGCGGCGCAGGCTTGAGGTGAGCTGGAGTCGGCAGCTGGTGGGGCCCACGATGCCCACGAGGGTGCCGCACAGTCGGGGGCGTCTGACTGGATATTAGGGGAGGCCACTTCTAACGAGATAGCGAGCTGCCTAGTTCCCGCAAGATCAAGCGTATCCCCTTCCAGTAGCCACTGGTGGACCTACGCAGACCTCATGCCCGTAACGTAAGCGTCTCGGATTAAAGGTTCTGTGTGCTGGGCTGGTGAAACTGCCTGGCAGTCACAGTTCCTATCTAGGATGTGCAAGGCTCGCAGAAAATTGTCCAGAGACTCCCCAGGAGTTGCTGTCTCGTGGCCAGGAGGTGCCTGGCGTATAGTTGATTGACTGGTCGAATGTAATGTCTCTTCAGGAGCTCCATCGCGCCTGTAAGTGGGTGCATCCCTGATGAGAGGAAAAATGTCAGGGCTCATCCGTGAATAAAGGACTTGGAGCTTCTGCGAGTCTGAGGGTTCCTCAGCAGATGTTCGGAGGTAGCTTTCGAAGCAGGCTAGCCAGTGGTCAAAGACAGACGTAGCGTTGGCTGCTTGAGGGCTCAGCTGCAGGCGATCAGGCTTGATGCGGAGATCAATCATTTAAAAAGACTCAATAAATTGATGCGCTATCAATTACCACAAAGACGAGAATAGTGGAACAATCGAGGCTTTATTGAGCAAAGATGTTGTGCCTCCTGTAGCTGGAACCAGAATGGCTGCAGCACCAGCGAGCACACACATTTATACGCCGCCTACTGGGCGGAGCAAGCAGGCAAGGATTTACCCTTGTACCTCAACTATACGGCCTTACTGTAATACATGTAATACTACTTGGTGGTGACTACCACAGTGGATTGCAAGAGGAAGTCTTACCAGGTGCAATCTTAGTAAAAGTGCCACGATTCATACTCAGTGGATTCTTGTCTCCTTTGTTTATAATTTTAAGAACTCACCTATTTTTCCCAAGACCTCGCACTGACTGCTTTTCTACAACCTGCTAATAACCATTCTTGCTCATGCATGATCACACCTGTCAGTGAATTCCATTGCTCATTCTATACTGCAGTTCTGGAGTTGTGATTCAAGTCATTCATAAATGTCTCTGATTTTGATTACGTGACCTTGATTTTTGTGGGCTATGTGTCTAATTGATTAGTTATGAAGTTGACAAGCCTGTGTGTCACATAACATTGGCATGAAGGTTGCCTGTTATCTTACATTACTTCCTGCAGAAGAGCTGAATTAATTCCAATATCAATCAGATAACATTATGACAGGGACCGTCACACACAAATGATAGAAAATAAAGGTGTATGTTGCTTCACCATGGTGAAACAATGTGAATAATAGTTTGGTATATTCCTGGACCAGTACATTGGCCAAGATTACTAAAAGTAGACAGTAGAAGTGTACCAAAGATTAATTAGATGTTTGAAAAGAGAAAAGTTTGTGGATATCTAACGAAATAAGGGAGAGTATCAAATTGAAGGAAAAAGCATACAAAGTGGCAAAGATTGGTGGGAGACAAGAGAACTGGGAAATCTTTAGGGGGCAACAGAAAGCTACTAAAAAAAGCTATAAAGAAGAGTAAGATAGAGTATGAGAGTAAACTTTCTCAGAATATAAAAACAGACAGTAAAAGTTTCTACAAATATATAAAACAAAAAAGAGTTGGTAAGGTAAATATTGGTCCTTTAGAGGATGAGAAGGGAGTTTTAATAATGAGAGATGAGGAAATGGCTGAGGAACTGAACAGGTTTTTTGGGTCGGTCTTCACAGTGGAAGACACAAATAACATGCCAGTGATTGTTGGAAATGAGGCTATGACAGGTGAGGACCTTGAGAGGATTGTTATCACTAAGGAGGTAATGATGGGCTAAAGGTAGACAAGTCTCCTGGCCCTGATGGAATGCATCCCAGAGCGCTGAAAGAGATGGCTCGGGAAATTGCAAATGCACTAGTGATAATTTACCAAAATTCACTAGACTCTGGGGTGGTCCCGGTGGATTGGAAATTAGCAAACATGACACCACTGTTTAAAAAAGGAGGTAGACAGAGAGCGGGTAATTATAGGCCAGTGAGCTTAACTTCGGTAGTCTGGAAGATGTTGGACTCTATCATCAAGGAAGCAATAGCGAGGCATCTGGATAGAAATTGTTCCATTGGGCAGACGCAGCATGGGTTCATAAAGGGCAGGTCGTGCCTAACTAATTTAGTGACATTTTTTGAGGACATTACCGGTGCAGTAGATAACGGGTAGCCAATGGATGTGGTATATCTGGATTTCCAGAAAGCCTTTGACAAGGTGCCACACAAAACGTTGCTGCATAAGATAAAGATGCATGGCATTAAGGGTAAAGTAGTAGCAGGGATAGAGGATTGGTTAATTAATAGAAAGCAAAGAGTGGGGATTAATGGGTGTTTCTCTGGTTGGCAATCAGTACCTAGTGGTGTCCCTCAGGGATCCGTGTTGGGCCCACAATTGTTCGCAATTTACATAGATGATTTGGAGTTGGGGACCAAGGGCAATGTGTCCAAGTTTGCAGATGACACTAAGATGAGTCGTAAAGCGAAAAGTGCAGAGGATACTGAAAATCTGCAGAGGGATTTGGATAGGTTAAGTGAATGGGCTAGGGTCTGGCAGATGAAATACAATGGTGACAAATATGAGGTTATCCATTTTGGTAGGAATAACAGCAAACGGGATTATTATTTAAATGATAAAATATTAAAGCATGCTGCTGTGCAGAGAGACCTGGGTGTGCTAGTGCATGAGTCACAGAAAGTTGGTTTACAGGTGCAACAGGTGATTAAGAAGGCAAATGGAATTTTGTCCATCATTGCTAGAGGGATGGAGTTTAAGACTAGGGAGATTATGCTGCAATTGTATAAGGTGTTAGTGAGGCCACACCTGGAGTATTGTGTTCAGTTTTGGTCTCCTTACTTGAGAAAGGACGTACTGGCACTGGAGGGTGTGCAGAGGAGATTCACTAGGTTAATCCCAGAGCTGAAGGGGTTGGATTACGAGGCGAGGTTGAGTAGACTTGGACTGTACTCGTTGGAATTTAGAAGGATGAGGGGCGATCTTATAGAAACATATAAAATTATGAAGGGAATAGATAGGATAGATGCAGGCAGGTTGTTTCCATTGGCAGGTGAAAGCAGAACTAGGGGGCATAGCCTCAAAATAAGGGGAAGTAGATTTATGACTGAGTTTAGGAGGAACTTCTTCACTCTAAGGGTTGTGAATCTATGGAATTCCTTGCCCAGTGAAGCAGTTGAGGCTCCTTCATTAAATGTTTTTAAGGTAAAGATAGATAGTGTTTTGAAGAATAAAGGGATTAAGGGTGTTGCTCGTTCTGGGTGAGTGTGCTTTACACTCAATTGGCTCTGTTTTATTCCTTAGCTCTAGAGTCGCCAGGTATCCTTATGATACCGCCACAAGATTCAAGTTCAAGTTCAGATCAATGACTCAATACACCAGTTAGTAAGTTCAAACAAGACACGTTTATTATTACACAGTTATTTGCTACTCATGCATATAAAACTAAGACTAAACTGTTCCTACCACTACTAGGCCAATACGTATCTGGAATAAGGGAACTGCCGGATCAGGGAACAATGGCCTCTTGCTTTGACCTGGATCCTCAGGCTTCCAGTTGGTGTGGACTAATGGGGTCAGGAGTATCTACTCTCGTAGCGTGCATTGTATGACACTTACTTGTCGGTGTAGCAATTGGCCAGGCCTCTCCTCTCGTCCAAGTTCCTGGAGAGTTTCTGCAAAGGTGTTCTGCTGGGAGGGGCGGTAAAGAGAGCGGAGGGCTGGCTGAGAGCAAGGAGGGCTGGCTAAGAGCACCTGGCGAAGAGAGAGAGCTGGGGTCGGGGTCTCTGTCTTATACTGTTTTGGGTTTCGCGCCCATTTGGGCGGATCCTCTATAAACTTGCAATCGATTGGGTCTCTTCCCAATCGATTGATTTGAATTTCCCCAATAACGGGGCTGTTCCTCGATCACTGGGCAGTTCTTTCCACCTTGCTTGTGTCCTTTTGTTTCAGACTCCACTGGCGCCGGGATGTCTGACCTGCTATAGAATGTTTCAATCTCTTCTAATTGTTGTGTCCATTGTGCCTGGGAATCACCGGGAATCGTTCAATTAATATGGGCAGCTTGTTAGTTTCTATGCTGTCTGGTTTCTTCACAGACAGAATCCACAGAGAGGTTCTGCAACCTGCTTGCCTCTCTGTCATTGTCCAATTTTCCCTGCATGCAACTCAATGTTCCATTTTATGTCGGGAAGTGGCCAGCTTCGGTGGCTACAAGGGTTATGGTGTTCGGGCCGGAAAGTGGAGCTGAGTCCACAAAAGATCAGCCATGATCCCATTGAATGGCAGAGCAGGCTCGAGGGGCCAGATGGCCTACTCCTGCTCCTAGTTCTTATGTTCTTATGTAATAATGAAGCAGCTAGACGGATATAAATAAAATGCATGGACTGGAATTTCCGCAATGTTAGCTGTCGGACAAAAAATGTTGTACCCACCAATGGCCTAGAAAGGAATTTTTGTAGGATTTTCCTAGGTCTGGTAATTACACAGCTATTGGTGTAGGTATTAATGCAAAACCCATGTCAGCAACTGAACTACCAGGATGGGAACCATTTCAGTAGCAAAGTGGGGGACATGCATATACAACAGGAATAGTTATTTGCTCTTTCATTTCACTCTAATAATTTCACTACATGTCTTGCGAATGCATGGATAGATTTCAGGACACTCAAGCTGCACAGAGGGCATCGGCGAAGGATTCAAACCAGGAGAGAGAAGGCACAACTTTCTCCCATAGGGATTGCTGAGCTCTTCTGGAGGACATGGAATGGAGGAAGAACAAAGTCCTGGATATTGGTAGCTCAAAGCCACAAATAAATATCTGTCATACGATCTTGACTCCTGTTAATATGCTGAAAATAGCTTAAAAAATTCACCCTTGCTCCTTGTTCTTATAGGATGACGGTGTCTGAATTTCCTGAGAATTGTTAAACTTGCAATGTCATTATTAAATGATAATTTTAAGAAGCAAAATTAGCCAAATTGTCAGTGGTCATGACAGAAATTTAAAACAATGGCCTTGAAAATATTACTACTTGATCAAATAATTTAAACTCGAGTTTGCAGGCAGAACTGCTTTATCTGGAAGCAATTTTGACACGTATTACTGCTGGTGCCATATCAGGTTTGCTCTGTTTATGCTACAGAACAAATCCTGCAATATCAACTGCCACGTGCAAGATTGTGAATGGGCACTTACTCATTAATCACACTTTGTAACTTTACCACTGGTTGCAGGAAGTTTCTAAAAGACCAGTAAATACTTTGCATTGATATATGGCTGTTAACCTGGAGAGTTTATGCACCTCTCAGTATGAGTTTTTGGAGTGATGTGTGCTATGGACGCCTGGTCAGCTCTCAACAGTGGCTAAGAGGCTGAACCAGAGTCATAATATTTTGAAGTTTTAAGATGGCAGGGAGAGATTGATCGTTCCACGAGTGATTATATAAGAAATAGGGCTTGGTTATATTATAAAACAAACTTTATTAAAACAAAAGAAAATAAAACATTATTTGAACTTTTAAACTTCAACCCTAACAATAGCAGAATACATGTAGTTTCTTAACCTTAACACACTAGTTCCAACTAGCCATCACTTTAAACAAACATGCAGCTCTCATTCCACTTACAGAGTCAGGCAAAGACAATACTTGCATTTGGGAAGCAACCTTTCTTCTGGTAGGGACCTTTGTTCTGAACCGTTTTTCAAAGCCTGCCTCGTGGCACCTTTCATGACCTCTCATGGTTGATTTCCAAAGTCTTCCCCTCTGTAACTTTCCTGACCTCTCTCGGTCGATTTCCAATAGCCTTCTCCTCCATAACAGTTCAGAACAGCATTCTTTCTCTGTCTGTCTGTCTCTCTCTCACACGCACACGCTCACTCTCACTCTCTCTCGCTCTCTCCCCCCTCTCTCTCTCCCCCCTCTCTCTTTCTCTCTCACGTGCTCTCTCTCTCACACACATACACTCTCTCTCTCTCACTCTCACTCTCATTCTCTGCCCAGCCCCTCAAATAAAGGTTCACTGCTGGTGTTTCAGGGCTTGAACCCATCAGCGTTATCTTGGCTGTTTGACTGACCACTCACATTTATACAAAAGAACAGAGCCATGCTATTGATATGCAACTAACCTCCCATTGACATTCATAGATAAGTCAGTCTGGTTGGATGAATTGAACAAAGTTTTTATGTTTTTATTTCTTAAAAATATATTTTGATACATTCACACAAAATTACCTGGAAAATACTTTCTCCGTGTCTCTCAAAATGTCTCCTGAACAAATAGAAACAAACTTTGAGATAAAAGTGACTTCAACAGAAACCTTTTTTGAAAAAGTCTATTCTCTGGTGACTCAAAATCATTTAGACAGATCACATTCTTTAAGGGAATTCTTATCTGGATTCAGCCCCTTACTTAGTTTTATTGGTTCTAGTTCTCAACTGAGACCCCCTTGATTCGTTCAGGAAAGTGTCAGTTACTTAACAGGCGATTGGTTAATTAGACATTAATCAATTATCCCAAGTTAATTAAGTTTCCCATGACTTCTGTCCCACATTCAAACTCCCTATATCACATCTTGGTCTCAGCGAGGACACTGTTTCAATCTTGTTGAATGTACCTTCATATCAGATAATGTCAGATAACTTCAGAACTTGGAGTTCATTACTTGTAACACTTTATACAGCCATGGACAGGATTTATAATTATAATCCTAATTATAACTTACTCATCAGTAATTTTCATGAATTTCTTTGAGGTAATATTTTAAAAGACCCCCCTCTATAATTGCTGAACCCAACACGGACAAAGAGTCTATCAGATATCAGACTCTGTAATAAGCTAATAGCTGGTCAGACAGGAGCGTTCCAAAGAACAATCTGGGGCATCCTATGTGTTCCTACTGGGACAATATAACCCAGCCAGATGGGGGCTTATCCCTCTGACTCTGTGCGAACAGGTTTTTTTTTTCCTCAGTCTGTTTAACCCCTAAATTACCTGCGACATTTGGGCCTCATTTATGGACCCAATTTCCTAATATCTCCTTTGCGTAATGTTATGGGCCGGGGTTTAGAGAACCCCAAAGTGTATCATGGAGTTCACCTGACCCATAACTTTTAATAGATTGTGGTATGGGGAGCACCCGGCCCACTCTACAGGTGTGGTGCAGCAGAAATGGAAAAGTATTTTTTTAAAGCAAAACAATGTTTATTTGATGAACTCAAGTTAACCTTTTTAAAACATACAGTGAACATCTTAGCAACCATCAATTCAAATACAAACCCCAAAGAATACAACACTAAATAATCCTTAAGTTGTCCTTTTAACATCCATAAGACTTAAAAAATAACTTTTAAAAGAAGCACATCAGGTTAAAGTCATTACTGAGAGCAGTCATTAGTTTTAAATCACCAAAGGGTCGATTTACAGTTTTTAGATTACTAATACCTGACTAATACCCCTTCTGCCTGTGACTGCAGCTATCCAGCTCTGAAAACGAAACTAAAACACACCCTGCAGCAAACAGCCTAAAATGAAAGTAAAAAGCTGACAGACAGCCCAGCTCCACCCACTCTCTGACATCACTGCAGTAAAAAACACCCATTTCTTAAAGGTACTCTCCTTACTACAGATATTTATATACATAACCATTTATAAACACCCATTTCTTAAAGGTACTCTCACATGACAGTAACACCTCCCTTCCTAGAGAGAAAACGAACCATCAATATACACAGATGGCTTCATTTTTGAACCCTTTTCAATTTTAAATACTTCTTAATATTACATACAGTTTATGTTCTATGCGGTATATATAATTTATTCCCCATTTATAAAACAAGCAAACATCACATGAATATACTCCATTGTAGTCATTTCCCATATCACAGTCATGATAGGGCATCGGCAATCACATTTTCTTTTGGACATTTTTTCATTAGTTCTGTCCAAGTAGTCCTGGTATTATCAGACTTAAAGGGGGTCTCGGTGACAGTCTCCATACTTTCACACAACAAAACATCATCAATAATTCAGTTACATGCAGTTGTCTGGCTTTACCAGCAGAGTTTTCCATGTGATCGGGTGGCAGATTGTTGATTGTTGTTGCAGCATTCGTCATCAGTTCGCCACAATTATCATTGGTTTTGTATCCTGCTTCTTTTGCTGTCTGTTGAGGATAGTCAAAATAATTGGTACCAGCTGGTTCATTTGAACAGTGTCAAACACCAGTCATTGCATGTTGCAAAGTGGCGGACTATTCTGACTACATTTGTACCAGCTCCTCAGCCTCCAGATTCTGTATTCCACCATGGACGATGCTCTCTGTGAAACCGTGAGACAGCTTTAGCCCTTTATCTGTCCCTCCTGACCAGATCCTAGTGTCATCACTTTGTGTGTCACCAATATGATAGGAATTTGACTGCCCCTGGAGCTCCACGATTCCTGCAGATTCTTTCATGACTAACTGCTGTGTTGTGAGTAGCTCTCTACCTTGTTGTTGATCCTCTTTGATCTCATGCAGATGGTTGCTGGTCTGCTGGAGTTCCTGTGAAATCTGATTCTGGATCTCAGCTTTCTTCTGAATCTGCCTTTCCAGACTAGCTTTCTCTTCTGTGTAACCATCACTGATGCCTCCTGCTGGCTGAAGTTCCCATGCTTCCATTCACCCTGTCAAGGTTCTATATTTATTTTACGTTCAGCAGCCATCTCCGTTTGTACCTTTGCTGTTGTTAGCGGATTGAGCTTGCATGGATGTTGTTTAATGGGAACATCATTTCCGATAGCTACAACCTGCGTAATTACTTTTGTACATCTCAAGTTATCCTCCCATTGCTCTATGTGACTCTAATGACTCTTTCAGGTAATTTTGAATTACCTCCAGAAGGTAACTTAATAATTTATTCAAATGTTTGAATGTTTCCTCATTGTCCAATTTGAGGAATGTCAAATGCAGAATTGTCTGGATTTATCCCTTCTCCCTGAGTTACAACGACTAACACTTCCTCCTTTCTTTCTCGATCAAAATAACTTTTTAGTATATTAACCTAGCACACTCTGGGAGTCCGCCTTCTGTCTGCCATTCTTATCAAATCATTCACTTCACTCCGTTTCCTTTTGATCTGATAAAGGCCCACTAAATCTTCCTTTTAATGGTTCCCCAAATGTGGGAATAGGTATTAAAGGTGCTGGTTTGATTACCACCTGAGTTTAAGTGTGACTGAGACAATGTAATTCAGCCAGGTGAGGTGTATCTGTCTGACTCTGTGCAAGTAGTTTTTTTCCCCTCAGTCTGTTTTACCCCAAACTGCCTGCCACATTGGGGTCTCATTTCTGGACCCAATTTCCTAATATCTCCCTTGCGTAACAGTTGCAATATCATCTATTGCTGGCCAAAGCCGAGCTACAAATTCTGTGGCAGCTTCTAAGACCAATCAGGAAACTGGGTCTCCTATCAGGCAAACACAGTGTGGCGCTAACAATTATACTCAAAGACGAGAGACAAGTACAATAGAGGCTTTGTTGCTGTGCGATGCTATTCCTCCATCTGCAACTGTAGACTAGGGTCTGAGTGACTCACACGCATATTTATATACAAGCTCCCTGTGGGTGGAGCTAGCCGGCAGGGGCTTACCGGAGGAACCTGTATTACAGGTACAGGCATACATCCCCCTACTGCAAGTACACATCACTACAGTGGTTATATCACCACATTCACCCCCCGTAAAAAAATGAATCCGGCGGGGGTGACGTGTAACTATAATACAAAGATGAGTTATTTACAAGAGGGTCCAAACAAATAAAACCAAGAGTCCATCTGGTTAGCAGGTTACAGGTTGAGCCGAATCGGTGGTCGAACGTTCCGCTGTGATCGGCGTAGCTGTGGTGGCAGGTGCTGGCGGTGTTGGTGCTGGCTGCTGGCGGGATGACTCCGAGAGCGAGCTGAAATCTTCCGTGTCCTCCAGTGTGGGCAGGGCGACGAGGGATGGACCTGGTGGGGACGAATAGGGGGGCGCCGGGGAAAAGGAGGGTGGCGCGGGGGGGAAAAGGGGCGTAGGCATGAGATCGGCACCTGAGGGAGCCAGGTCCCGGAGCGAGACTGTGTCCTGGGTGCCGTCGGGGAACTCCACATAGGCATACTGAGGGTTGGCGTGGAGAAGGCGTACTTTGTCCAACAAGGGTTCCGCCTTGTGGTGCCGGACATGCCTACGGAGAATGACTGGGCCCGGAGTCGTGAGCCACGTCGGGAGTGACACCCCGGATGTAGACTTCCTAGGGAAGGCAAAAACACGTTCATGGGGTGTACTGTTAGTTGCGGTGCACAGTAGCGACCGAATGGGATGGAGCGCGTCAGGAAGGACCTGCTGCCAGCGAGCGGCTGGGAAGTTCCTGGACTGTAGGGCCAGCTGGACGGCCCTCCATACCGTTCCGTTCACCCTCTCTACCTGCCCGTTTCCTCGGGGGTTGTAGCTGGTCGTCCTGCTGGAGGCGATACCTTTGCTGAGCAGGAAATGACGCAGCTCATCGCTCATGAATGAGGATCCCCTGTCACTGTGGATGTTGTCGGGGAAACTGAACAGGGCAAAAATGGAATCCAGGGCCTTGATGACGGTGGCAGACGTCATATCCGGGCATGGGATGGCGAAGGGGAACCTACAAAATTCATCGACCACACTAAGAATGTAGGTGTTGCGGTCGGTGGAGGGGAGGGGACCTTTGAAGTCCACGCTGAGGCGTTCAAAGGGGCGGGACGCTTTCACCAGGCGCGCGCGATCTGGCCGGTAGAAGTGCGGCTTGCACTCGGCACAGACCTGGCAGTCTCTGGTGACTGTCCGTACTTCCTCGACGGAGTAAGGCGGATTGCGGGCTTTGATTAGATGGTACAAGCGAGTGACCCCCGGATGGCAAAGGCTCTCGTGCAAGGAATGGAGCTGGTTCACTTGTGCGCTGGCACATGTACCTCGGGAGAGCGCGTCTGGGGGCTCGTTGAGGTTGCCGGGGCGATACAAGATCTCGTAGTTAAAGGTGGAGAGCTTGATCCTCCACCGCAAGATTTTGTCATTCTTGATCTTGCCCCGCTGCGTGTTGTTGAACATGAAGGCTACTGACCATTGGTCAGTGAGGAGAGTGAATTTCCTGCCGGCCAGGTAATGCCTCCAGTGCCGCACCGCTTCAACGATTGCCTGGGCCTCCTTTTCAACAGAGGAATGCCGAATTTCGGAGGGTGCGTGAAAAGAATGCCACGGGTCTGCCTTTCTGATTCAGCGTGGCGGCAAGTGCGACATCTGAAGCGTCGCTTTCTACATAGAAAGGCAGTGTCTCGTCTACTGCGTGCATCCCGGCCCTGGCTATGTCAGATTGAATGCGGGCGAAGGCCTGTTGTGCCTCGGCCGAGAGGGGAAAATGTGTGGACTGGATAAGTGGGCGGGCCTTGTCCGCGTATTGTGGGACCCACTGGGCGTAATAAGAAAAGAACGCAAGGCAGCTTTTGAGGGCCTTGGGGCAGTGGGGGAGGGGGAGCTCCATGAGGGGGCGCATGCGGTCGGGGTCGGGCCCCAGTAGTCCGTTTTGGACTACGTAGCCGAGGATGGCTAAGCGGTCTGTGCGGAACACGCACTTCTCCTTGTACGTGAGATTAAGGAGAGATGCGGTGTGGAGGAATTTAGAAAGGTTGGCATCATGGTCCTGCTGGTCATGGTCGCGGATGGTGACATTGTCGAGGTACGGGAAGGTGGCCTGCAGTCCGTACCGGTCAACCATTCGGTCCATTTCTCGTTGAAATACCGAGACTCCATTCGTGACGCCGAAGGGAACCCTAAGAAATTGGTACAGACGACCGTCTGCCTCGAAGGCAGTGTAGGGACGGTCCGATTTACGGATGGGGAGCTAGTGGTAGGCTGATTTCAGGTCAATAGCAGAGAAGACCCAGTACTGTGCAATCTGATTGATCATATCAGAAATGCGGGGGAGGGGGTACGCGTCGAGCTGCGTGTACCGGTTGATGGTCTGGCTGTAGTCCACGACCATCCTGTGCTTCTCCCCGGTCTTAACCACTACCACCTGGGCTCTCCAGGGGCTGTTGCTGGCTTCGATGATACCCTCCCAAAGCAGCCGCTGGACTTCCGACCTGATGAAGGCCTTGTCCTGGGTGCTGTACCGTCTGCTCCTGGTTGTGACGGGCTTGCAGTCTGTGGTCAGATTGGCAAAGAGTGAAGGAAGCTCGACCTTGAGGGTCGCAAGGCCGCAAACGGTGAGGGGAGGTAGGGGTCCGCCGAATTTGAGGGTGAGGCTCTGGAGATTGCACTGGAAATCCAGGCCTAGTAAGAGTGACACGCAGAGGTTGGGGATAATGTACAGATGGAAACGGTTGAATTCCACGCCCTGTACAGTAAGTTTAACCAGGCAGAAACCCCGGATCGGGATAGAGTGGGACCCGGAGGCGAGAGAGATCTGCCGGTTGGCGGGATGGACCGCAAGGGAATAGCATCTTACCGTGTCCGGGTGGACGAAGCTCTCGGTGCACCTGGAGTCGATGAGGCAGGAGGTCACGTGGCCATTGACCAGCACCGATGTGGAAGAGGGTGCCAGGTTGCGAGGACGCGACTGGTCGAGCGTAACGGAGGCGAGTAGCAGGCGATCGGCGGTCGAGTCAGATGAGTCCGACGAGGAGTGGTAGCGACCTGTGAGGACAAAATGGCGGCGTCTGGAGTACCTGTGGATAAAATGGCAGCGCCCATGGAGCGCACATGGCGGTGGTGGATGAAGATGGCGGCGCCCATGGAGCGCACATGGCGGGGACGGCGAAAGATGGCGGCACCCACTGATCGCACGTGGGGTCGGGGGAAGCGGACGGCGGGGCCCATTGAGCGAGCGGCTGAGGTGAGGGGACCGGGGGCGCGATAGCGGCAATCATCCGGGACTGACACACCGCTGCAAAGTGGCCTTTCTTGCCACAAGCTTTGCAGGTCGTGGTGCGGGCCGGGCAGCGCTGGCAGGGGTGCTTCTGCTGACCGCAGAAGTAACAGTGGGGACCCCCAGGGAGCGCGATGCGGCGAGCAGTGCAGGCGTAGTGCGGGGGGGGGGGGGCGGCTGCTGGGGGGTCCGTTTGCGGGGTCCACACGGGGTAGGACGGGTGGGCCTGGGGGGCTGTTTGCGGGGTCCACGTGGGGTAGGACGGGTGGGCCGAGTGGCTAGCGGAGTAAGATCGCGCACTACGGGAGGCGGCCGTCATGGAAAGCGCCAGAGCCTTTGCGGCCGCGAGGTAGGGGGCGGCCCCTTCCAGCAGTCGTTGCCGGAGGGGTCCGATGCAATGCCTGTAACAAAGGCATCGCGCATGAGTAAGTCAGAGTGTTCCGTGGCTGTGAGGGCCCGGCAGTCGCAGTCTTGTACCAGAGGTATAAGGGCCCTCCAGAAGTCCTCAATTGACTCACCCGGCTGCTGGACGGGAGTAGAGAGTTGATGCCTCGCAAACAGGGTGTTCGCCGACTGTGCATAGTTCTCCTTGAGCAGTTCCATAGCTGTGGTGTAGTCAGCCGCATCTCGAATTAGCGGAAAGACACTGGAGCTAAGTCTGGAGTACAGGAGTTGCTTTTTCTGAGCCTCCATCGGGGGAGGGTCCGCTGAAGAGATGTAGGCCTCGAAGACTGCCAGCCAGTGAACAAAGTCTTTTCTGGCATGAGGCGACTGCGGATCCAGCTGCAGACGGTCAGGCTTGATTCTGATGTCCATGGTGAACGGAAAATTACACAGCAATAAATTGTGGTGCTAACAATTATACTCAAAGATGAGAGACAAGTACAATAGAGGCTTTATTGCTGTGAGATGCTGTCCCTCCATCTGCAACTGTAGACTAGGGTCTGAGTGACTCACACGCATATTTATACACAAGCTCCCTGTGGGCGGAGCTAGACGGCAGGGGCTTACCGGAGGAACCTGTATTACAGGTACAGGCATACATCCCCCTACTGCAAGTACACTACAGTGGTTATATCACCACACACAGGAAACAGTCTTTTAAGGGGTGCGTTGTACGTATGTTTGCTCCATACTGTATCTGATTTTCATAATACATAAGAACAGAATTTATTTTGTGTCATTTAGTGAACGTTTGGAGTGCATGCATATTTTTTGAAAGTATTTCTATTCAAGGCATTTTTAGTTTCATACTGAAAAAAAAGACATGACATCAGAAAACAACCTTCACAAATCATCCTCCAAATGCCACAAACCCCTTGGTCCCAGTACCTGCCCCATTTTCCAATTATAATAACAAAAGAACTCCATCAGCAAATCCCTTCCCCAACATCCCCGCAACCCCACACTGATGTTTCACCTCTCTTTAAAGACATCGATCAACAACCTCCACCTTGAGAAGAACCTCAATCTGCGGCTTTGATCACAAACTTTATCTTTTCCACATACAGAAACTCCGCCATGTTGCTCAGCCACACTGTTACTCTAGGTTTGTCCTGAGTCCTGCCACGCTAACCATATCTGTCTCCGGGTTATCAGGGAGGCAAAGGCTAACACGTCAGCCTCTCTCCCCACCTGCACTCTCAGATCTTCTGAAACTCCAAATATTGCCACCCATGGTCTCTGAGCCACCTTGACCCCCAGCACCTTTGACAAAGTTCCCGCAAAGGCCTCCCAAAACTCCTCCAACTTTGGGCTTGCCCAAACTATGTGGACATGATTCGCCGGTCCATTTGCACACCACCTGCCTCTATTCTCCTGGAAAGAACCGACTCATCCTTGACACAGTCATGTGAGCCCTATGCACCATCTTGAACTGGATGAGATTCAGTCTCACACATCAGGAAGAAGCGTTTACTCTCCTCATGCCTTAACCCATAGCCTGGCCTCCATAAGCCCCCAGCTCCTTTCCAATACATGTTTTATTTCCTCCAGCGAAGACTGTCCTCTCTCCATCAACTCCCAATAACATGCGACCGGGATCCTTCCCTCCTCCTCAGACAGAATTCTTTCTTGCAGCGCTGGGGTTGTTACTTCGGAAACATAACCAACTCCTTCCTAACAAAATGCCTAGCTTACAGATATCAAAACCCATTCCCCCTTGGTAGTTGGAACTCTTCCTCGAGCTCCCCCAACACTGCAAACTTCCATCCCACAAACAGGTCCCTGAAGATTCTAAACCCGCCCTCTCCCCACCCTAAACATGGAATCTAAGCTTACCGGAACAAACCTGTGATTGCTACAGATCTGTGCCCACAGTGACATCGCCTCCATCTTAAAATGCTGCCGGCAGTGATTACATACCCTTAGCGTTGATACCACCACCAGGCTCGTAGAGCACCTGGCCAATGAAAGTGGAAGAGGTGCCAATGAATACGCCCTTAACTCAGTCCTCTGCTTGAGCCTTCTTCCATCTGCCCCCACACCGACCTCACCCCCACTGCCCACTTCCTGACCTTCTTAACATTCACCGCCCAATAATAATTCCGCAGGTTCAGCAGTGCCAACCTGCCATTTCGTTTGTCGCTCTCTAAACATGCCCTTCTGATCCGGGGTACCTTACCCGGCCAAATAAACTCTGTGATTATCCTACACCACCACACCCCATCCCCCCCCCCCCCCCCCCGCCCCGGTTCGATCGCCAAAGCGAAAAGAAACCGAGACAGCGGACGCCCATATCTTCTTTCCCGATGCAGACCGACATACCCCAAGCTCACATTTTTTGTTTGAACACTCACCATGGGGCCCTATACATCAACCTAAACAATCTACAAATCCCTGTCCAAACTCAAAACGTCCCAACACCTCAAACAAAGACGCCCATTGCACCTGGTCAAACGCTTTCTCCGTATCCGTAGACACCATCACTTCAGTTTTCTGGCCCTCCGGGTGCATCATGATCACGTTCAACAGTCTTCAAGTATTCACTGACAACTGCTGCCCTTTCATGAACCCCATTTGGTCCTCAACTATCACCCTCGGCACATATTCCTCTATACGCATTGACAGTAGCTTCGCCAACAGCTTTGAAATGAAATGAAAATCGCTTATTATCACGAGTAGGCTTCAATGAAGTTACTGTGAAAAGCCCCTAGTCGCCACATTCCGGTGCCTGTTCGGGGAGGCTGGTACGGGTTTGCATCCACATTTAGTAACGATATCAGGCGGTATGAGCCACATTTCTCTGGATCCTTATCCTTTTTTAAAACAAGTGAAATTGAAGCCTGAGATAATGTGGGCGGCAGCTCCCCGCTACCGACCAACTCATCATACAACTACAACTCTACTAGTAGGTGTCCGAATTCCATTGCAAATGTGTTATAGAAATCTGCCGGAACCCATCCGGACCCAATGCCATCCTGGTCTGCATCGATCCCACGCATCCCATTACATTCCCCAGCCTGATCGGAGCACTTCCCTTCCTCGACCTCCAGGAACGCCAATCCATCCAAAAACTGCCTCATGCCTTTGTCCCACACTGAGTTGTACAGCCTCAAATGTAAAAGGCCTCAAATACCCTGTTTACCACCCCCAAATCTTTCATCCGACTAATGTCTCTCACCACCATCTACTGCCTGAACTGACACGCAAGCATCTACTGTTTTTTTCCCTATATTCATATATTGCCCCCCTGACACGGCACAATTTCTCTGCCCAGCGTCTCAGTATGGCTGGGGGATTTTATGATTTTTTTATATCTCAAGGAAGTCACGGACACTATGAGGGGGGCAATTGAGGGCTTCTACCTGATGCACTATCAATTACGATGAGACGAGAGTATAGCGTAATCGAGGCTTTATTAAGCAGAGATGTGTAGCCTCCTGCAGCTGCTGCCGAAATGGCTGCAGCTCGGTGAGCACACACATACATACTCCGCCTACTGGGCGGAGCCAGCAAGCAGGGATCTACCCCTGTACCTGTAGTACAGGAGTCTTACCGTATTACATCTCATGTATGTGATATGTACAACAGTGGTGACGACCACATTCACCCCCTGTTAAAAAAGTCCAGCGGGGTGGTGGAAAAACTATTTACATGAATTTTAAGGTTGATATTTTGGGGAAAGTTCACAAATTCAGCCGATCAGGTGCCTTGATCCTCCGTTGTGAACGCCGCAGTCCGCAGAGATGTGTAGCCTCCTGCAGCTGCTGCTGAAATGGCTGCAGCTCGGTGAGCACACCCATTTATACTCCACCTACTGGGCGGAGCCAGCAGGCAGGGATCTACCCCCATACCTGTAGTACAGGAGCCTTACCGTATTACATCTCATGTATGTGATATGTACAACAGTGGTGACTACCACACTACCAGAGATGGAAGCCGTTTATTCTGTACTTTAAAGAGCTGGTCACCATTAGTTGCTAGGGAGCGGGGTAGGGGAAGGAGGGAGTTGGGAGGTTTTGTTGGGATTTGTTTTCCTTGGGGAGAGTTTGCAGTTGGGAGGAAAGGTTTTGGGTTGTTATTGTTTCGTTGTTATGTATAAAATTGAAATGATGAATAAAAATTTTTTTTTTCAACTGTAGATTTTGATACGGATAACTTCAATGGAATGTGATAAAGTGATGAAGGAGCCTTGCTCCGAAAGCTAGTGATTCCAAATAAACCTGTTGGACTTTAACCTGGTGTAGCAAAACTTCTTACTGTGCGCATCCCAGTCCAACGCCGGCATCGCCACATCATGGCTTCATTTCGGAGGGCATTGGGAGTCAACCACATTGCTGTGGATCTGTAGTCGCATAAAGGCCAGACAAGGTAAGGACAGCAGATTTCCTTCCCTAAAAGACATTGTGAACCAGGTGTGTTTTTAACAACAGTTGACAATGGTTTCATGATTATTTTATTGAATTGAAACTTCACCATCTGCCATGGTGGGATTTGAACCCTTGTCCCCACATCTTGCCCTGAGTCTCTTGATTACAAGTGCAGTGGCAATACAACTAAGCCTTTATCATCTTCAAATAATTTATTACGAACTCTTTACAAAGGCCTCCGTGTAAACACATGGTAGTCAGGACACAGATTATCATGCACTGAGCTTTCTTGGAGTCTCTCAGTCATCTGACTGCTCATGCCACAGTTCCATTATTAATACCATTATTGTCCAATTAACATATCTACTAATCCATTACTCACATCTCACCCCAAGCATAAAATTGAACTGTTGGATTCTTTTGTTAAACTATTTACATGACATTTTCCAATGTCTGTAAACCTGTACTGTTTACAGTTTACATCTAACGGCTCCCCTTCCCCTACCTCCTGCCAAAGTCATTGTCATAACGGACTTCAACCTCCAACAGCACTCTCGGCTCTCTTGGAAGACATTATGGCCATGTGTATTCCATTGTCTTCTCCCTGGAAGCCGATCACATTGGTGGAGTGGGATTGCAGCTTGTGATGACTGCAGGTACCAGGGCTGTGATCCCCAGGGGTCAACGTTGGGACCCTTGCTCTCCCTGCGAAAAATTAATGACCTGGACTGTGGTGTTCAGGGCATGATTTCAAAATTTGAAGATGAAACAAAGATTGTTGTCACTGTGATGAGATTGCCTTGAACATCAATAGGATATAGACATATTGGTGGATTGGACAGACAAGTGGCAGACAAAGTTCAACGCAGAGAAGTGTGAGGTGATTTATTGTGGTAGGAAGAATGTGGAGAGGCAATGGCTGTGATTCTCTGGAAAAATTTCAAAGTTAATTTGTGGCGGGTTTTTCAGGGAGTTTCCCACTGGCTGTGCCGGCAAATTCCCTACTACTATTCAATGGCGCTTGGAGCGCGATTCTCCGGAAAAGTTTAGGGAACAATTCTCCGGAAAAGCTTCTAAGTGTGGTAACGAGAGTGAATTACCGCGAGCTTCCCGGGACTCGGCCAAACAGGGCTGGCAATGCAATTCAACATTAATTGGTCCACTTAACAAGGCCTCATGGGCTACTCAGCGCAAATGGAGGCTCGCAAGCTGATTCGCCAGGACCGCGCTTGCCAGCCCCTGCTAACAAGGTGGAGCAGCACTTGCTCAACCAATCCCAACGAGGTTGCAATATTAGTGCCAAGGAGACCAGCCCCAAGATTTGGAGACGCAGATCTGGGTAGGCTCCTAGATGCAGTGGAGGCCAGGAGGGATTTTGTGTTCCCCTGAAAGTCCTGGAGGGTGAGCCATAGGGAAGCCTGTGCTGCCTGGGATAAGGTGGTGGCAGCTATGAGCACGGGGAATGTAACCAGGAGGACTGGCCTTCGGTGCCGGAAATAGGACAATGATCCACACCAGGCAGCATGAGTAAGCAGACACCAACAACCCCCACAACCCCCCCTCCACCCCCCCCCCCCTCAACCCCCCTTTCATACCCCCGTTGTGAACCACGCGTGTGGCTAACGATGCGCACTCTGTGTCTCCTCAGGAAAAGCTCTCCCATAATCACCGGGAGAGGGCCCAGACTGGCGGAGGGGTGCCGGTCTTAAGAATCCTCACCTCCTTCGAGAAGCGTGCCCTGGAGGTGACTGGGGTGACCGAGGACAGATCGGTCACCCACGCGGAGGCTGGCTGTCGCTGCAGAGGTGAGGAACCACCGGGCTCCACCCGGAGGACCTTTCAAACGCCTTACTGCCTTACTGACTGACCCATCCCTCCCACTGAACACATGTCCATTCTCCCGCAGGTTCTCCTTCTGACGGCCCCGGCCCATCCTGGGTGGCATCCTCTCCTGCCTCCCACAAGACCACCTCAGAGGAGACCTCCGAGGAAGCAACCATTACACTCGCAGCACAAATGTGATCTCCATCCTCTACCAACACAGATACACAGACATCGGTGGGACACGTCAGTGGACAAGCTTCGGGAGCACAATCTGGTGAGCACCACACTACTGATGATGCACATCAGGTGGAGGCAGGAATCCCCAGGTGAGACAACAGTCGGAGGGCTGCTGGATCCCAGGACCCGGCTAATGGAGACAATAGGGAATAGCCAGGACATTCAGAGGGAGTTGTCAGCATCACTCCAGCAGATCCATAACCGATTGGAGGAGTCCCAGAGGCCACGGGCATAGGAGATGCCAACACTGCTAGGGTGGTGACCACAGTGGAAAGCCTGGTGTATGACTTCGGCACCATCAGTGAATGTGTCCAAGGTATCGCATAGTCAGTGACGGCCTTGACTGAGGGTCTCAACAGAATGTTAGACTCGCTGGGGGATGTCACCCAGTAGCAGGCTGACCTTGATGAAGTTCTACGGGACATATCCCACTCTCAGATGGGAATGGCCGAGGTGCTGCAGTACTTATCCCAGTCACAGATGGGCATTGTGGAGGCACTGCAAAGCATGGCTCAGTCACTGAGGAGCATCGCTGAGAGCGTTGGCATGATAGTGAAGACCATGGGGAACCGTCAGGGCTGGCAGAACCAGATGACGCAGGGGCAGCCTGGGCACGAACCATCTGCCTCTCCATCCCAAGGTGCACCCAGGGCCCAATGGACACTGACTGGGAGGAGGGGGTGATAGGTGCCAACCTGGACCCGTCCCATGGAATGGCGACAGCTGCCACCAGCTCCCCTGAGTTCCACCCCTCTCCTGAGGCCGTGCCTCAAAGTCAGCACATGGGACAGGGCAGCATGGCTGTGCATGTGCTGCTGACAAGTGAGCCGGGGAACCTCCGACCTCAGAGCCCCCAGAGGACACCTGCCAGGGGCATCGAGGGACGAGGTAAGCAGCCGACTGTCTCCACCTCAGATGTGCATCCTGGGGAGATACCTAGATGTAGCGGGAAAGCATATTGAGGATCACTAAGGACACTTGGGGAGGGGGGAAGGGTGTGTAGGGTAGGGGGTGGGAATGGGAAGGTAGATGCCAGTTGGGAGGGTAGGGGGTGGCACCATCGGTAGCGTGGGGGCTTGTATTACACATTAAACATGTTTGTACACAACCAGTATTATGCTTCTGTCACTTTCTTCCATAATGCGCGCTGGCTCAAAACCTTGGCCCATCTCTCCAGGCTCCTCCCTTGGAACCCACCCACCCCCCAGCCACTGGCATGTCCCTAAAACTGTCTCCCATTCCCTGGGTGTTTGGATGTTGGCTGCTGTGTGTGTGGTATTGCCTCCCACAGTGTTCAGGCACAGTGTCCAGGCATCAGGGTGCGTTTGGGATGCTAGGCAATGATTTCCACATGCTGCGCCACACCTAACCACAGGAATCCACTTGGATATGTGAAGTGCTCATTTAACCATGATTGCCAATTCCCTATTAGTAATAACCTTCAGCCGCATGGCCTTGGTGGTCATCGAGAGTTATAGGTGGTCGTTGGAGCAGACGGGCAGGGACAAGGATTGCCCCCGGAAAAGGTAAACATGATCCAGGGCATGATGGTGCCATGAGCGGTTGCCCCCCAGTTGCTCCCTCAGTGCCTATCGCCCAACCTCCTATGACGGCCCATCCCTGTGGAGGGTCTCCCAACCCCGGCCACAGTCCTTCACCCCACGCCAAGCACAGGGGCGGCAATCCCAGCGTCCCCGGGCCCTTTGCCTGTGAGCAAAGATGGATATTCATTTCCGAGGCTCCCCACAGAAGCGCTTCCGCCAGGTTTTCATTTTTCAAAAGGAGTACTAATCGGCGCCAGCGTAACCACTTGCTGGGGAGGCCGTTGAATGACGGGAGGCCTTTGGATATGGGGTACCTCTTGTTAATTGTATGGAAATAGGGCTTAAGTGATGATAATTGGTTTCTCACCACGGTGAGATCCCAATTTGGCTTATGGGAGTGGGGCGATTGAATTGCAAACTGTTTGACGCCTGGAGTGGTTCTTGTTTGTGGCCTCGCCTTATTGAGCGAGAGATTAACAAGACCGGAGATTAGCACCCTAAGTCTGGGCTAAACTGGTGAGAAACTCCCCAGGGCCCAAAAAAGTGACGA
The DNA here is from genome assembly GCF_902713615.1 of Scyliorhinus canicula. Lineage (NCBI taxonomy): Eukaryota > Metazoa > Chordata > Chondrichthyes > Carcharhiniformes > Scyliorhinidae > Scyliorhinus > Scyliorhinus canicula. The sequence goes on along the minus strand of NC_052152.1, from coordinate 39,681,988 downwards.
AGTGTCATTGAACAGCGGTGGGGAACTCACCGGCAGGCAAACTCCCTGAAAACCTGACAAAAATGAATCTAGAACCTTTCACAGAGATATGCATCCTTAGAATTTTTTTTTACACTGTGGAGCTGAACTCAGAGATCAGGCCACCATTTTAAAAGGATGCCCCAATCTCAACGTGAGCTTCTGGGTCCCCATGGGAAATGTCGCCCCCCCCACACACACACACACACATGGGCACTATCCCACACTACCCAAGTGAGGACACACAGCTATGGGGTCCTTGGGGGCTCCCCTCTTCAGCCCCCCCCCCCCCAAGCCCCCTTGCAGCACCCTCTCCCTTCCAGGCCCCCTCCCCTTCAAACCCTCCTCCATGCTGATTTTATGGAAACAGCCCCCTTTGGCCCCTGACCCTTAGCAGTGCCATCTTGGCCCTCGGGCACCCTTTCACTGGCATCCAGGCAGTACTCCAGCCAGTTTGGCAGTGCCATTCAGGCACCTTGGCAGTGGCAGGGTAGCAGTACCGAGGTGCCAGCTGGGCAGTGCCAAGGTGCACAAGTTCCAGGGGGAGGGTCAGGGAGCCACCCTGCACTGACCCTGACTGCCCAGCAGTCTCTGCTGGCCTGGGAGACTCCCCCGGGTGCCATTCAGCCTGGTCCATATTTGCCTGGGGAGGTTGATGGATCCCGCAATGCCGGGATACGTGCAGGTTCGCCAAAGCCAGTTTAAAACTGGTATTGGTGCGCGCCGTTTGGTCCCATCCCTTGTGGGCAGGATTCTGACTCCAATGCCTCGCAGGACCTGGGTGAATCGGCCGGTGGATCGTGCCCGGTGTAAAATAAAGGGAAAACGTCAGAAGAGATACAATAACAGAAGTACCTTACTGTATATGCACACAAATCATTGAGTATGGCAGGACATGTTGAGAGAGCAATTAATAAAGCAGATAGTAATAAAGCAGATAGCTTTCTTAATAGGGGTATTGAATACAAGATTAAGGAGGTCATCTTGAAACTCTACAAGCGATTAGTTAGGCTGGAACTGGAGTATTGCACCCAACTCTGGCTGCCATACTTGAGGAAGTATGTGAAGGCATTGGAGAGAGTACACAGGATATTTACAAGAATGATTTCAGGGTAGATTTGGAAAGGTTGCGACTATTTTCCTTGGAGAAAAGAAGGCTGAGTAGACTTGATAAAGGTGTTTAAGAACCTGAGCAGTATGGATAGGGTAACTAGTGAGAAGCTGTTCTCACACAGGTGTACATCAAGAAATAGGGGACAGAAGGAGTAAAAGTGATCTGAAGAAAAAACGTTTCATCCAGAGGATGGTTGGAGTTGGAATGGACTTCCTGAATAGATGGTGGAAGCTGGTTCAATCGAGGTATTCAAAAAAGAATGGATTTATATCTGATACGAAATAATGTGTAAGACTCTGAGAATAAGGCAGGGGAACGAGACGAGGTGGATTGTTCTTTCAAAGGTCCAAATAGCATCTTTCTGCACTGTAAAGATTCTGTGATCCGGATTCAACTGACTTCTCAGAAAAGACAATGGAGACCTCTATCTGTATCGACAGTGGAGTCAAAGAGGACCTTACCTCCCAACAGATCAACTGCTTGTGCAATGGCTTTCTTCTCATGACCTTTGTCAGGAAAGAGCCAACTGAGGTCTAGACTCCTCTGGTGGATGATCTCCATCCTTTGCAGTGCCTTCTTTTTTCCGCACTTTCTCGTCCATCAGCAAGAAGAAATAGATATCTGCAACCTCCTCCTGTAATCCAGTGGATGGTGCTTCTTTCATTAAAAGTGACTTACTGCGTAAAGAGTGAACTTCCCTGCAGCTGCTGAATTTAAGTCTGTCGGTCCTTCACACATCTTTGGAAATTCATCCTTGAATGTAACTTTGTTGTCCTCTATTAAAACCTTGTCAAGCTTCTGTACAGGACCACGCTGACCTGCTGAGAAGAGAGGTCGACTACTTCTGCAAAATATAAATGGTTTTGTTAATTTATTTTCTTCATGCGTCAGTGTGGTGACTGGGGTACTGTATCGTCAATCTCATGATGCAGGGCGCAGAGTATGCTCGTTTTAAGCTCTTAAGTCCTCCCCCACCTCTACTCCCCCCTACTGCTTGGATTGGACTTTCAATGTAACCACTGAAGCCTGACCCTACAGTTCAGCGGACCCTTGCCACCCCTCACGGTGTGCAGTCTTGCAACCCTCAAGGTCTCCCCCCCTTCACTCTTTGCGAATCTCACTCCCAACTGTAAGCCCATCACCACCAGGAGCAGGTAGTATGGTTCGCTGGACATGATGTTTATCAAGTCGGAGGTCCAGGGACTGTTGAGTGAAGGGATCATCGAGGCCAGCTACAGCCCCTGGAGAGCGCAAGTGATGGTGTTCCGGACCGGGGAAAAGAATCGGACGGTTGTGGACTACAGCCAGACAATTAACCGATTCACGCAACTCGATGCGTACCCCTTCCCCTGCATAGCGGAGATGGTCAACCAGATCGCGCAGTACCGTGTGTTCTCAACGGTCGATCTGAAGTCGGCCTACCACCAGCTCCCAATCCGCCCGGAAGAGCGCCACTACACTGCTTTCGAGGTAGCCGACATCTCTTCCACGTCCTCAGATTCCCCTTCGGCATCACGAACGGAGTCTCGGTCTTTCAGAGAACGATGGACCGAATGGTGGACGGTTTGCGGGCTATATACCCGTACTTGGACAATGTGACCATCTGTGGCCATGACCAACAGGACCATGACCCCAACCTCCAGAGGTTCCTCCAGGCCGCCCAATCCCTCAATCTCACATACAACAAAGAAAAATGTGGGGCAGCACGGTGGCACAGTGGTTAGCATTGCTGTCTACGGCGCTGAGAACCTGGGTTCGAATCCCGGCCCTGGGTCACTGTCCGTGTGGAGTTTGCACATTCTCCCCGTGTCTGCGTGGGCTTCACCCCCACAACCCAAAGATGTGCAGGGTAGGTAGATTGGCCACTCTAAATTGCCCCTTAATTGGAAAAAATAATTGGGTACTCTAAAATTTAAACAAAACAAAGAAAAATGTGTCTTCCGTACTACCCGACTAGCCATCCTTGGCTATGTCGTAGAGAACGGAGTCCTAGGGCCCGACCCCTCACAGAACTCCCCCCTCCCCACAGCCTCAAGGCCCTAAATCAATTCCTGGGATTGTTCTCCTACTACGCCCAGTGGGTCCCCAATGATGCGGACAAAGCCCTCCCACTTATTCAAACAACCACTTTTCCCCTGACGGATGAGGCCCACGCGGCCTTCAGCCGCATCAAGGCCGATATCACCAAGGCCGCAATGCATGCAGTGGATAAGTCCATCCCTTTTCAGGTAGAGAGCGACGCGTCAGACGTCGCACTGGCCGCCACACTCAACCAGGCGGGCAGGCCAGTACCATTCTTTTCTAGGACCCTCCACGCTTCCGAAATTCAACACCCCTCGGTCGAGAAGGAAGCACAAGCCATAGTGGAAGCCGTGCGGCACTGGAGGCACTACTTAGCCGGTATTTGGTTCACCCTCATCACCGACCAACGATCGGTAGCCTTTATGTTTGACAACGCACAACGGGGCAAAATAAAAAATGATAAAATCTTGAGGTGGAGGATCGAACTTTCTACTGGTAAAGGGCTCCCGGCCCTTTGAGCGCCTAAGCATTGACTTCAAAGGGCCCCTCCCCTCCACCAACCAGAATATATACTTTCTCACTATCGTCGATGAGTACTCCCGCTTCCCTTTCACCGTCCCCTGCCCCGACTTGACCTCAGCCACCGTAATAAAGGCACTGCACAGCATCTTCACACTGTTCGGTTTCCCTGCCTATGTCCACAGCGGCCGGGGCACATCGTTCAAGAGCAATGAGCTGCGTCAGTACCTGCTCCAGAAAGGCTTTGCCTCGAGCAGGACTACGAGCTATAACCCGCAGGGAAACGGGCAGGTGGAGAGGGAGAACGCGACGGTATGGAAGGCCGTTCTTCTGGCCCTTAGGTCCTCCCTGACGCCCTCCACTCCATCAGATCGCTCCTCTGCACGGCCACGAACGAAACCCCTCACGATCATTTGTTTATCTTCTCCAGGAAGTTCATCTCCGGGGTCTCGCTTCCATCTTGGCTGAAAACTCCCGGACCAGTCCTTCTCCGGAGGCACATGAGGAGCCATAAGACCGACTCCCTGGTCGAGATGGTCCAGCTGCTCCACGCTAACCCCCAGTATGCTTACATTGCGCACCAGGACAGACGGCAAGATACGGTCTCCCTATGGGACCTGGCGCCAGCTGGTCCCCCCGCCAACGCGCACCCCCACCTACATCCCCCCTCCCCGCTGCCTGCCGCCACCCACAAAGCCCCTACGCCCCTTGCGTCTCCTGTATTGTCCAGCACCAACACTGCCGCCACCCATCACCCCCTCCCCTCCCCCAACACCCCAACCGTCTCCGACACCCCGGACTGAGGCTCAAGCTCCTGGAATCACCACCTGCGACAACTGTGCCCGCCGCACCGCCAGAGCTGCGGAGGTCGAAGAGAACATTCCGGCCTCCAGATAGACTGAATACGTAATGACCCCACGTCACCCGTGCTGGACTTGATTTTTTTTAACAGGGGGTGAATGTGGTGAATGTTTTCACTATAATGCATGCATGATACCATAACCTGTGACCTATGCCCTGAAAGTGGTGATATGAACTCCTTCCAGGTACTGTACTGTAACCCTGGTATGGCTCTGCCCACACCAGGGCCATATATAGGCCGACCTCTTGTGGGTGGAATTCATCTGTACTACTGACTTTGGCTAGGCAAGTTCTAGTTGGAGGTCCAGTGACTGTTGAATGAAGGGATCATCGAGGCCAGCAACAGCCCATGGAGAGCGCAAGTGGTGGTCGACCGGACCAGGGTAAAGAATCGTATGGTTGTGGACTACAGCCAGACAATTAACTGATTCACGCAACTCAATGCGTACCCCCTCCCCCGCATAGCGGAGATGGTCAACCAGATTGCGCAGTACCGTGTGTTCTCCAAGGTCGATCTGAAGTCGGCCTACCACCAGCTCCCGATCCGCCCGGAAGAGCGCCACTACACTGCTTTTGAGGCAGCCGGCCGGCTCTTCCACTTCCTCAGAGTCCCCTTTGGCGTCACAAATGGAGTCTCGGTCTTTCAGAGAACGATGGACCGAATGGTGGACCAGTAGGTTTTGCGGGCTACATACCTGTACTTGGAAAATGTGACCATCTGCGGCCATGACCAGCAGGACCATAACGCCAACCTCCAGAGGTTCCTCCAGGCCGCCCAATCCCTCAATCTCACATACAACAAAGAAAAATGCATCTTCCGTACTACCCGACTAGACTTCCTCGGTTACATAGTAGAGAACGGAGTCCTAGGGCCCGACCCCGTCCGTATTCGCCCCCTCACAGAACACCCCCCTCCCCACAGTTTCAAGGCCCGAAAACGATACCTGGGGCTGTTCTCCTACTACGCCCAGTGGGTCCCCAACTATGCGGACAAAGCCCGCCCACTTATTCAAACAACCACTTTTCCCCCGACGGTTGCGGCCCGCACGGCCTTCAGCCGCATCAAGGCCAATATCACTAAGGCCGCAATGCATGTGGTGAATGATTCCATCTCTTTTCAGGTAGAGAGCGACGCATCAGATATCGCACTGGCTGCCACACTCAACCAGGCGAGCAGGCCAGTACCATTCTTCTCTCGGACCCTCCACGCTTCTGAAATTTGATACGCCTCGGTCGACAAGGAAGCGCAAGCCATAGTGGAACCAGTGCGGCACTGGAGGCACTACCTAGCCGGTAGGAGGTTCACCCTCGTCACTGACCAACGATCAGTAGCCTTCATGTTTGACAATGCACAACGGGGCAAAATAAAAAATTATAAAATCTTGAGGTGGGGGATCGAACTCTCCACCTACAATTATGATATCAAGTATCATCCTGGGAAGCTCAATGAGCCCCCAGATGCCTTATGCATCCCAGATGCACATGCGTCAGCGCACAAGATGACCGACTTCGGGCTATCCACAATGACATCTGCCCTTCTCCTCTGAGGAGCACAAGGCCATGACCAGGGACTGCTAAGTCTGTGCAGAGTGCAAACTGCAATTCTACCGGCCAGACAAGGCCCACCTAGTAAAGGCCTCCCGGCACTTTGAGCGCCTAAGCGTTGACTTCAAAGTGCCCCTCCCCTCCACCAACCGGAATATATACTTTCTCACCATCATTGATGAGTACTCCCGCTTCCCCTTCACCGCCCCCTGCCCCGACATGACCACAGCCACCGTAATAAAGACACTGCACAGCATCTTCACACTGTTCGGTTTCCCTGCCTATGTTCACAGTGACCAGGACACATCGTTCATGAGTGATGAGCTGCGTCAGTACCTGCTCAACAAAGGCATTGCCTCGAGCAGGACTACGAGCTATAACCCGCAGGGAAACGGGCAGGTGGAGAGGGAGAACGCAACGGTATGGAAGGCCGTTCTTCTGGCACTTGGGTTTGGAAGTCTCTCAATCCCTCGCTGGCAGGAGGTCCCCCCTGACACTCCATCAGATCGCTCCTCTGCACGGCCACGAACGAGACCCCCCACGATGGTTTGTTTATCTTCTCCAGGGTCTCGCTTCCATCTTGGCTGAAAGCTCCGGGACCAGTCCTTCTCCGGAGGCACATGATGAGCCATAAGACCGATCCCCTGGTCGAGAGGGTCCAGCTGCTCCACGTTAACCCCCGTTACGCTTACATCGCACACCAGGAAGGACGGCAAAATACGGTCTCCCTACGGGATCTGGCACCAGCTGGTTCCCCCGCCACCGCGTCCCCCCTGCCTACATTCCCCCCCTCCCCGCTGCCAGCCACCACCCACAGCGCCCCGTACGTCCCCCTGGGTCTCCTGTATTGCCCCGCGCCGACACTGCCGCCACCCATCACCCCCCATCCTACCCCCGCACCCCAACCGTCTCCGACACCCCGGACTGAGGCTCAAGCTCCAGACACAATGCCCCTGGAATCACCACCTGCGACAACTGTGCCCGCTGCACCGCCAGAGCTGCGGAGGCCGAAGAGAACGATCCGGCCTCCAAATAGACTGAATATGTAATGACCCCACGTCACCCTGGCTGGACTTGATTTTTTTAACAGGGGTGAATGTGGTGAATGTATTCACCATAATGCATGCATGATGCCATAACCTGTGACCTATGACCTGGAAGTGATGATACGAACTGCTTCCAGGTACTGTACTGTAACCCCGGTATGGCTCTGCCTCTGGCTCCGCCCACACCAGGGACATAAATAGGCCGGCCTCTTGTGGGCGGCATTCATCTGTACCACTGCCTCTGGCTAGGCATGTTCATGACTAATAAAGCTTACTGTTCACTCGCTCGGCCTCGCTGTGAATTGAAGGTATATCACTCAGCATGGTGGTTAACTTCCCCTTCACTTGGAGATCTGTGCCTCGAGGCCCTTGTAGCTTTAAATCAGATGGTTGGATGTTGACTTCTTTAAGCTATTTTGGGAGCCTGTCCAATCTGTCTGATGAGGCAGAGACTTCAGCTCCGGTGTCAAACTTAAACTCCATCCTGTTGCCTTCATCTTCCAAATGCACAGAACAGAACTGTTTATTGACTTCTTTGATATTCCCTCGGAAATCATTAGGTTGGAAAGGTATCTTTTCTATTTCATGGACTTCAGAATGGTTGGGAATATGCTCTAGCTTTCTTCCCTCAAATTTTGGTTTAGATTTACAAAGCTGTTTAAAGTGACCAGTTTTGTCACAAAGAAAGCATTCAGCTCTCCATGTTGGATAGTCATTGTTAATTCCAATGATAATATATGATGAAGGAGTAAGTCTGAATCTTGTCTTTTACCTCAAAAAGTTTATTCTCAGAGCAACCCAGCATATGAATGATCTCTTTCTACTCCCCACACCTAACTGCCTAGCTGTGTCAATTGAACTCTTTTGGAAGTTGAGCCAATGATCATCACCTGAGTTTAACAATGCAAGTGGCTTAACAATGTAATTGCAAAAGGATATAATTGCTAGTACATTTGCAGATTCCCTTTTTTAAATTAAGGCTTAGAAAAAAATGAAATTCAAGAACACATTTTCTGAAAAATAAACAAACAAAGGCCACGATTCAGCAACCCAGTTGCACCCGGCAGCGTTCCTGGCGCAATGGGTGAATTGCACGCAAGCCCCAAATCTGGCTCCATGCCGGGACGATCGTGAATCAAATCATTCCGCCCGGTGCGATTTCGATCTCATCCTCACTGGACGAGATACAGATCTGAATATTTAAATGAGCCGCTAAATACCCAGAAACCGGATTCATCCGGCACCTGGTACTCACTGGCTACGCCTGGCAGACTTCTTCAGAGCTGCTATTGGTCCTCACAAGGTGGACCAGGCATAACGGCACCTTAGTAGTCCCCAGGCCACTGGAGACCCCTGTGTGTTCAAAGACAGGACAGGGTGGCACCCTGGCACTCCCCCGGCATCCAGGCAGCTTGGCAATGCCAGCCTGACACCTTGGGAGTGCCACTCTCTTAAGTGCGGCCTCAGTGGGGAGAAATTCACCAAAGCCAAAAATAGGGCAAAGTGCCGTTAGATAGTGGCATGTTTCTCAGTGCTGCAGCCGTCAAGAAACACCCTGATAAACGTGATGTTCAGTGGACTTTAACATCAGTCTGCTGAATCCCAATGTCTTTTCATTGAAGATCTACTTAACAATAGAGGTCTGTCGCGAGAAATCACATCCGTACTAATGAAAAATTTGATGGCAGCTATGATGCAAGGATGATAGATTAAGGTATTAATCTAGTAAACCTCCTGCAACGCATTTGCATCCTTCCTTAAATAAGGAGACCAAAACTGCATCCAGTATTTGAGATAATAATAATAATTGCTTATTGTCACAAGTAGCTTCAATGAAGTTACTGTGAAAAGCCCACTGTCGCCACATTCTGGCGCCTATTCAGGGAGGTCGGTATGGGAATTGAACCCGCGCTGCTGGCCTTGTTCTGCATTACAAGCCAGCTGTTTAGCCCACTGTGATAAACCAGCCCCTAATGTGGCCCAGGTGTGGTCTCACCAATGCCCATAGCTCAATGTCTTACATTATCAATATCATCACGGTCTCATTAACATATCCAATAACCCGTTATTCTACAATTTCCTTACACACGCATTTCAAAGAGCAATACAGCAGAGGAACAGGCCCTGTGGCCTTCCAACCCTGTACCGGTCATGATATCACCCTTGGCCAAAACCCTACTGAACAAATATTATTTGCATTATACTTTTGAACGTAGTCATTTCGAGAACATCCCCACACACAGAGAAATTCATAGTACCAACTACAGGAAAACTTTGTGAGCGTGACGTGATTTCTACTCGCAACCTTCTGATCTGGAGTCAGACCCGCTATTGTTGTGCCAGAAGCCCAAGTATAAGATTTCATTTCCTGAAGGGCATAAGTGAACCAGATAAATCTTTACAACAATCACATTCAAATTTCACCATCTGCTGTGGTGGGATTTGAACCTTATCACCAGAGCATTACCCTGGGTCTCTGGATTACTAGTCTACAGAGTACCCCACCACCACTCCCTTATGTGTTATCATAACAGCCATATAATAATAATCTTTATTAGTGTCACAAGTAGGCTTACATTAACACTGCAATGAAGTAACTGTGAAAATCCCCTCGTTGCCACACTACGGCGCCTGTTCGGGTACACTGAGGGAGAATTCAGAATGTCCAAGTTACCTGACAATCACATCTTTCAAGACTTGTGGGAGGAAACCGAAGCATCCGGAGAAAACCCACGCAGACACGGGAAAACGTACAGACCCCATGGGGTCGCTCATGTAGACGGTGATCCAAGCCGGGAATCAAACCTGGGTCCCTGGCACTGTGAAGCAACAGTGCTGACCACTGTGCTACCGTGCCTTATGAAGAATAATCATACTTGCAGAACATAACCCATCCTTCCTTCTATTAGCATCCCATGCTTATCATTGAAAGCCTTTTTTTCTATGGTTCAGTTCAATTATTAGCTTATAACTCTTCAACATGCCCAATAATAGCAAGGATACACTGCATGTGATTTTTCATCCATAGATTTCAATGTGCATTCAGGAAATCCTTAATATTTGTTGGGCACTATGATTTCAAATAGCATTTTGGCTGTTGGAATTGCCAACCTTAACAAAAGTATGAAAGCTTAATTACAGTCTAAAATCATTGTGCCTAGTGAACCATAGTTGAGTAGGGTTGTTTTATGTGAGAAGTGCACTAATCAGCTTCATTACATTTCTTTTTACAGAGATTGTGTAGTTCCTGTTCTATTTAGATTACATTACACATGTTATTTTGTGAAACTATGTAATTTAATAATCTCTTTGTCAAATATTTACTTACTGTTCAATTTGGCCTGCTTTTATATATAAATAAAAAGGGTCAGACAATGTGTCTCATTTCACAATAGGAGATGAGATCATCATGTTACAAACTATCATTCAACAGCTCTGGCAACCATGATGCCCAAATCTATCTGCTCTGTTTCCTTACTGTTGGCTTCCAATCTTCTCTGCTTGTTTCTCAGTGGAGCTCCTGCATTAAAGACAACACAAAGTGAATAGAAGCCGTGGCAGACTGTAAACTTAGGGATTCAAAAACAAACATCACAAAATATCTTGCTAAGCTCCACAGTTAAATAGGTGGCTGTTGCTTTTGCTTCTGCTCTTCTTTTACTCTTCTTCCTCATTGAATTTCTGTGTACTATGTGTTTAAAAGTCTTAAAAGCAGCTACCGGTAATAAATCCATTGGCGTTTTGAGACATAATGACAAGGGATCCAAATTATCTTGTGAGTTCCATCAGCCAACTACGTTCCCTCTAAATTTTATTTTCTGTGCACACGCTGTTTATTACATTGTGTGGTACAGTGCAGATTGATGCATGGCTGCATGCCAGAGCAGCTTGGTAGAAACATTGCCCAATACCCACTATAACTCTCCAGAAATGCCAGATGCATGCTAACTCTGGGAGTTTGGGACTTCCGATGGTGGCCATGGAGTGAAAGGTCGCACATTTGGCAGCTCCCGCTCATGGTGGTCTTTTTGTGACTTTTACGTTGGATTGTTGTCAGAATTTTGTAAAGTAAGGGTGTAGAAGCAGGAACAGAAGGAGGGGACCCCTAGTTTATGGTGCTGCGCTCCAGGAAAATCGGGAAAGAAGGAATCAGAAGTTGGTGGCAAGTGAGGACCAGATTTTGAGTGTGGCAATGGCTGATGCGCAGGGTTTGGCCCCGCCAGCTCAGTGATCGACGTAACAATTGGTGAGCTTCTTGAACGAGAAGTTCTCCCAGCAATGTAAGGAGCGTGCGGAGGACCTGGTCCAGGTGGTGGACTCGATTAGGGTGGTGGTTGACCACGTGGAAAGTGACTGATGACCCAGGGACAGGCAATCCAGAGGTTGGAGGAGCAGGCGGGGGAGCATGAGGAGCAGTCCACCTCGACGGCAGCGGAGATCGGGAGGCTGCAGGACCAGCAGAAGCGATTGTAGGAGAAGGTGGAGGACCTGGAGAACCGTTCTCAAAGGCAGAACATCCGGATTGTGGGTCTGCCGGAGGGGAAAGAAGGATCGGATGCTGGTGCGAATGTGGGGAAGATGCTGGAGAAGCTGATGGGGGAAGGTGGACCGGGCCCACAGGGCACTTATGCGTAAGCCCCAGAGGGTGATGGTGGTACGACTGCATTGGTTCCTCGACAAGGAACGTATTATGAGATGGGCCAGGCAGATGAGGCGGTGTATGTGGGAAGATGCTGAGATCCAGGTGCACCAGGACTTGGGAGCAGAACTCTCAAAGAGGAGGGCGAGTTTCAACAAGGTCATGTCGGCGCTGTATGCAAAAGGAATAAAGTTTGGACTGCTTTATCGGCCCGTCTGTGGGTGACCGATGAGGGTCAGGAATTGTACTTTGGCTCCCTGGAGGACATGGTGGACTTTATGAAAGACAGTGAAAGAGAATGAAGACCTTAAGCTTTGACTGTGGGGAACTGAGCTATGAGCTATGTTTTGTAAAACTTTAAACTTTCAATGCTCAATTTGCGATGTTCAGAATGGCATATGAACGATAAGGGAATAGTGTAGATGGGCTTCAGAGGGGTTTCACAGGTCGGCGCAACATCGAGGGCCGAAGGGCCTGTACTGCGCTGTAATGTTCTATGGTCTATGGTCTATGGACGTTTGAGGCTTTGTATATATATTTTCTTTTTCCGTTTTTCATTCGTTTCTGTGTGGGATTAGCTGAATAGATAATACTTTGTTAAGGGAGGAGAGGTGGGCCTTTGTGCTCGGACCTTGGGAGGAATTGTTTGTTTTTGCTTCTTGCCATTGTTCTAAGAGATTGCATTAAGAGCAGGGGGAAGGGGAACCAGTGGGGGTAGGATGCTAGCTGCCAGGGGTGGGGGCTGCCAGGCTAGCTGGGAGGGCAAGTTCACGGAAGCAAAGTGGGGGATGAGCTGAAGACCAACGTAAGGGAGGGATGGGCGGGGGGCGGTTAGACTGCTGACGGGGAGAGGACTTTTAAGGTGGTGGAGGAGAAGAGTTGATGACGGTAGCTGCCGGAGGGCGGGCCAGGTGAGGTCTGGGACATGGGCCAAGGGCTGGCCTGGGAGAGGCTGTGGCTGATCGACAGGGATGGGGGGTAGGCTGCCCCCGGACCAGGATGGTCACGTGGAACGTTCGTGGACTGAATGGGCCGGTCAAAAGAGCCCGTGTGTTCGCACACTTGAGGCAACTGAAGGCGGATGTGGCCCTGTTGCAGGAGACGTACTTGAAGTTGAGATACCGGGATAGACTGAGGAAAGGATGGGTTGGATTGGCGTTCCATTCGGATTGGACTTTAAAACAAGGTGGGTGGCAATTCTGGTCAACAAAAAGGTGGCATTTGAGGTTGGGAAGATAGAGACAGACCCGAGGGGTAGATTTATTATGGTTAGCAGGAAGCTGGAGGGAATGTCTGTGGTGCTGGTGAACATATATGCCCCAAACTGGGATGATGTTGAGTTCGTTAAGAGGGTACTCGGGAAGATTCAGGACCTGAACTCACACCGACTGATTATTGGGGGGGGGGGGGGGGGGGGGGGGGGGGGGGGCTTTCAACACGGTACTGGTTCCGAGACTGGACCAGTCAAGTCCCAGTTCTGGAAAGATGTCAGCAATGGCACAAGAGCTGTAGGGGCTGATGGAGCGCATGGGAGGGGTGGATCCATGGAGATTCGGGAGGCCAAGGAGTAAGGAGTTTTCATTTTACTCTCATGTGCACTAGGTGTATTCCAGGATAGATTTCATCGTGTAGGCGGAGGTGGTGGATACTGAATACTCAGCAATTGTGGTGTCAGACCACACCCCACACTGGGTAGACCTGCAAGTGAGCAAAGGAAAGGCTCAGCGGCCGCAATGGGGATTAGATGTAGGGCTGCTAGCGGAGGAACTGGCAGCATGGGTTGGTACCTGGGACTTCGATGTTGTGGCCATTTCAGAGACATGGATAGAGCAGGGACAGGAATGGTTGTTGCAGGTTCCGGGGTTTAGGTGCTTTAGTAAGGTCAGAGAAGGGGGCAAAAGAGGGGGAGGTGTGGCGCTGCTAGTCAAGGACAGTATTACGGTGGCAGAAAGGATGCAAGATGGGGACTCTTCTTCCGAGGTAGTATGGGCTGAGGTTAGAAACAGGAAAGGAGAGGTCACACTGCTGGGAGTTTTCTATAGGCCACCTAATAGTTCTAGAGATGTAGAGGAAAGGATGGCGAAGATGATTCTGGAAAAGAGCAAAAGTAACAGGGTAGTTGTTATGGGAGACTTTAACTTTCCTAATATTGACTGGAAAAGATATAGTTCGAGTACATTGGATGGGTCGTTCTTTGTACAATGTGTGCAGGAGGGTTTTCTGACACAATATGTTAACAGGCCAACAAGTGGTGAGGCCACTTTGGATTTGGTTTTGGGTAATGAACCAGGCCAGGTGTTAGATCTGGAGGTAGGTGAACACTTTGGAGACAGTGACCACAATTCGGTGACCTTTACGTTAGTGATGGAAAGGGATAAGTATACCCCGCAGGGCAAGAGTTATAGCTGGGCAAAGGGCAATTATGATGCCATTAGACATGACTTAGGATGTGTTGGTTGGAGAAGTAGGCTGCAAGGGTTGGGCACACTGGATATGTGGAGCTTGTTCAAGGAACAGCTATTGCATGTTCTTGATAAGTACGTACCAGTCAGGCAGGGAGGAAGGGGTCGAGCGAGGGAACCGTGGTTTACCAAAGAAGTGGAATCTCTTGTTAAGAGGAAGAAGGAGGCCAATGTGAAGATGAGGCGTGAAGTTTCAGTTGGGGCGCTTGATAGTTACAAGGAAGCGAGGAAGGATCTAAAGAGAGAGCTGAGACGAGCAAGGAGGGGACATGAGAAGTCTTTGGCAGGTAGGATCAAGGAAAACCCAAAAGCTTTCTATAGGTATGTCAGGAATAAAAGAATGACTAGGGTAAGAGTAGGGCCAGTCAAGGACAGTGGTGGGAAGTTGTGTGTGGAGGCTGAGGAGATAAGCGAGATACTAAATGAATACTTTTCGTCAGTATTCACTCAAGAAAAAGATAATATTGTGGAGGAGAATGCTGAGACCCAGGCTATTAGAATAGATGGCATTGAGGTGCGTAGGGAAGAAGTGTTGGCAATTCTGGACAAGGTGAAAATAGATAAGTCCCCGGGGCCGGATGGGATTTATCCTAGGATTCTCTGGGAAGCCAGGGAAGAGATTGCTGAGCCTTTGGCTTTGATTTTTAGGTCATCATTGGCTACAGGAATAGTGCCAGAGGACTGGAGGATAGCAAATGTGGTTCCTTTGTTCAAGAAGGGGAGTAGAGATAACCCCGGTAACTATAGGCCGGTGAGCCTAACGTCTGTGGTGTGTAAAGTCTTGGAGAGGATTATAAAAGATACGATTTATAATCATCTAGATAGGAATAATATGATTAGGGATAGTCAGCATGGTTTTGTGAAGGGTAGGTCATGCCTCACAAACCTTATCGAGTTCTTTAAGAAGGTGACTGAACAGGTAGACGAGGGTAGAGCAGTTGATGTGGTGTATATGGATTTCAGTAAAGCGTTTGATAAGGTTCCCCACGGTCGGCTATTGCAGAAAATACGGAGGCTGGGGATTGAGGGTGATTTAGAGATGTGGATCAGAAATTGGCTAGTTGAAAGAAGACAGAGAGTGGTAGTTGATGGGAAATGTTCAGAATGGAGTTCAGTTACGAGTGGCGTACCACAAGGATCTGTTCTGGGGCCGTTGCTGTTTGTCATTTTTATAAATGACCTAGAGGAGGGCGCAGAAGGATGGGTGAGTAAATTTGCAGACGACACTAAAGTCGGTGGAGTTGTAGACAGTGCGGAAGGATGTTGCAGGTTACAGAGGGACATAGATAAGCTGCAGAGCTGGGCTGAGAGGTGGCAAATGGAGTTTAATGTGGAGAAGTGTGAGGTGATTCACTTTGGAAAGAATAACAGGAATGCGGAATATTTGGCTAATGGTAAAATTCTTGGTAGTGTGGATGAGCAGAGGGATCTCGGTGTCCATGTACATAGATCCCTGAAAGTTGCCACCCAGGTTGATAGGGTTGTGAAGAAGGCCTATGGTGTGTTGGCCTTTATTGGTAGAGGGATTGAGTTCCGGAGCCATGAGGTCATGTTGCAGTTGTACAAAACTCTAGTACGGCCGCATTTGGAGTATTGCGTACAGTTCTGGTCGCCTCATTATAGGAAGGACGTGGAAGCTTTGGAACGGGTGCAGAGGAGATTTACCAGGATGTTGCCTGGTATGGAGGGAAAATCTTATGAGGAAAGGCTGATGGACTTGAGGTTGTTTTCGTTAGAGAGAAGAAGGTTAAGAGGTGACTTAATAGAGGCATACAAAATGATCAGAGGGTTAGATAGGGTGGACAGCGAGAGCCTTCTCCCGCGGATGGAGGTGGCTAGCACGAGGGGACATAGCCTTAAATTGAGGGGTAATAGATATAGGACAGAGGTCAGAGGTGGGTTTTTTACGCAAAGAGTGGTGAGGCCGTGGAATGCCCTACCTGCAACAGTAGTGAACTCGCCAACATTGAGGGCATTAAAAAATTTATTGGATAAGCATATGGATGATAAGGGCATAGTGTAGGTTAGATGGCCTTTAGTTTTTTTTTCCATGTCGGTGCAACATCGAGGGCCGAAGGGCCTGTACTGCGCTGTATCGTTCTATGTTCTATGTTCTATGTTCTATGTGTGAGCGGGTGAGGAGGCCATTCGGGGATATATAAAGATTAATGATACGGGCGAGATCTCGGCAGGGGTGGTATGGGAGGCACTGAAGGTGGTTATTAGGGGGGAATTCATTTTGATTCGGGCCCATAGGGAGAAGACGGAACGGGCAATGTTGGACAGGCTGGTACGTGAAATTTTACAGGTGGACAGGAGATATGCGGAGTCTCCAGATGAGGGGCTCCTGAAGGAGTGGCAGAGATTTCAAATGGAATTTGAGCTCCTGTCCACAGGTAAGGCGGAGAGACAGCTGAGGAGGGTAAAGGGGGCGGTGTATGAATATGGGGAAAAAGCCAGCAGGATGTTGGTGCATCAGCTGAGGAAACAGGAGGTGGCGAGGGAAAGTAAAGGATATAAGGTGGCTTTGGACCCGGAGGGGGTGAATGATGTGTTTCGGGAATTTTATAGTTGACTTTATAAATCGGAATCCCCCAGCCGGGGAGGAGGTAATGAAGCGATTCTTGGGGGTGCTGGAGTTCCCGAGGGTAGATGAGGAGCTGGGAGAAGGCTTGGGAGGCCCAATCGGGCTTGGGGAGGTGATAGATGGACTGGGGGTGATGCAATCGGGTAAGGCTTCAGGACCAGATGGATACCTGGTCGTGTTTTACAAAAAGTTCTCCAGGTTGCTGGGGCCGCTCCTGGTAAAGGTTTTTAATGAGTCCAAGGAGCTAGGGGTGCTCCCCGCAACGCTATTGCAGGCATCGGTTTCCCTTCGGAATAAGGATCCTGAGAGCTGTGGATCGTATAGGCTGATCTCTCTTTTGAATGTAGATGCGAAGTTGCTGGCAAAGATCTTGGCCACACGTATAGAGGACTGTGTCCTGGAGGTAATAGGGGAGTACGAGACGGGGTTTGTGAAGGGACGGCACTTGATGTCCAACATTAGATGGCTCCTAAATGTTATAATGATGCCAGCGGAGGGGCACGAGGTAGAGGTGGTAGTAGCCATGGATGCAGAAAAGGCCTTTGATCGGGTGGAGTGGAAGTACTTGTGGGATATCCCAGGAAGGTTTGGGTTCGGCAGGGATTTGTGGATTGGATCTGGTTGCAATACCAGGCACCGGTGGTGAATGTAAGGACCAACCGAGACAGACTACTTTAGATTGTGTGGGGGATAAGACAGGGATGTCCGCTCTCCCCACTACTGTTTGCCCTGGCCATAGAGCCCTTGGCAATGGCCTTTAGGGGGATAGGGAGAGGGGGGGTCTGGCATAGGTCTCGCCCTACGCGAACAATTTGCTCCTTTGCATAACAGACCCTTTGGGGAGGATGCCTGGAATTATGGAGATATTAGAAGAATTTGGTCGGTTTTCAGGCTACAAGTTAAATATGGGTAAGAACGAGGTGTTCGCGATCCAGGCACGGGGGCAAGACAGGAGACTGAGGGAGTTACCGTTTAAAGTAGCGGGGAAGCGTTTTAGGTACATGGTGATCCAGGTGGCAAGGGACTCGGGTCAGCTCCATAAGTTAAATCTGGGCAGGGTGGTCGAGCAAATGAAAGGAGACTTCCGGAGGTGGAATGTGCTCCCGCTGTCATTGGCGGGGTGGGTGCAGACTGTGAAGGTGACAGTCCTCACGAAGTTGCTGTTTGTTTTTTATTATTATTATTATATTATTATTTTTCAATGTCTTCCAATTTTTATCCCAAAGGCTTTTTTCACGAAGATGAATGCAGCAATCTCGGGTTTTGTATGGGCTGGTAAGACCCCGAGGGTGAATAAGGTATTTTTGGAACTGGGGCGCGGTGGGGTGGGGGAGGCTTGGCCCTTCCGAATTTTATTAACTATTACTGGGCCGCCAACATATCGATGGTTAGGTAGTGGGGGAGAGGTCAGTGTGGGAGCGAGTGGAGGCGGCATCTTTCAAGGGTACGAGTTTGGAGGCTTTGCTAACAGCGCCCCTGCCATTCTCGCCGGCTCGGTATTCCACAAGCCTGGTGGTGGTGGCAGCCCTGAGGGTGTGGGGACAATGGAGACAGCACATGAGATTGGAGGGGGTGTCAGTGTGGTCACCGATCTGTGATAATCACCGGTTTGTTCCGGGGGGGGGGGTGGGGGGACTGGACGGGGGCTTTCGGAGGTGGCAGTGGGCAGAGATTGAGATATTTGGGGATCTTTTCATTGAGGAGGGTTTCCCGAGCCTGGAGGCATTGGAGGAAGTGTTTGAGTTGCCAGGTGGGAATGGGTTTCGGTAGCTGCAGGTACGGACATTGTCCGAAGGCAGTTTCCAAGCTTCCCTCACCTCCCCCTAAGGGGACTACAGGATAAGGTAATGTCAAAAATGGGGGTTGGGGAGGGGACAGTTTTGGAGATATAAAAGGAGTTGATGGAGTGGGAAGGGGTACCAATCGGGGAGGTGAAGAGGAAGTGGGAGGAGGAGTTAGGAGGGGAGTTGGAAGTCGGACTATGGGAGAAGGCCTTGAAGAGAGTCAATTCATTCTCATTGTGTGCCAGGCTTAGCCTGATCCAGTTCAAGGTGGTTCATAGCGCTCATGACTGTGGCCTGGATGAGTAGGTTTTTTGAGGAAGTGGAGGATATGTTCGGGCAGTGTGGGGGTAACCCGGCGAACCACGTCCACATGTTCTGGGCATGTCCGAAGTTGGGGGGATTCTGGCAGGGATTTGCAGACGTCATTGTATTATTCCTTGTGTCTGAATAAAGCTCGTAGTCTTACGGTTGAAGTAGATGATTTATTGTGTGAGTTTGTTCTCTCTCCAGCGTTTGCACTATGTTACATCTCAGCTGCCTGTCTATGTCCTGCTCACTAGCTGCTGTTCCTGTGAAGAGTACCCCTTGATTTCCTGTTTTGTCTGTTACATACATCTCTGGTGCTCCCTCTAGTGGTTGCTTAGTTATGGTGTATTTACATTAACCCCTTGTGTATATACAGTGAAGTGATGCATATCACTACATCCCCCCTTTATTTTACATATGTTTTGTATGTTGTTAAAGAAAATTGTACAAAACATGTAGATAAATGATGATATGTACAAGTTGTGATGATATTGATGATTATACAAAACAAATTAATATTTAAGAGTCCAATCTTAATGAATTTATGAGTCCAACTTTATGAATTTATTTGATTGAGATTTTCTTCTTCTGTTGTTGACGTGGTGATGTTGATATTGTAATTTTTTTGTGAATGTCGAGTGTGTTCTTGTTTATAAGTAACCGACAATTCATCATGAGGTGTTTGAATGGTTGAAACACTGAAGTTGACAGACGTGGACATTTTTCTGTGCTTGTGATATCGATTTAGTGTGTTATCTGCCTTGAAAGCTGGTGTGCTTGTTTGTTCTGGAGCAAATGTGAGTTTGTGTGATTCGTTGTCATGCCATGGTATGTTTGTACTCTTGTCATTGTTTTGGAGTGTGCTGTTGCATTGCCCTTCATGTGCAGAGTTGTACCATGTTGTACAGTTCGTTGTCTCATTGTTGTTGTTTTCGTTGTTGGTCTTGTTGTTGTTTTTGTCGTGCTTGTTGTTTTTGTTTTTATTGTATTTGTTGTTCTTGTTGTTGCTGTTGTTGTTTTTGTTTCTGTTGTGCTTCTTGTGGTTTTTGTTGTTCTTAGAACATAGAACAGTACAGCGCAGTACAGGCCCTTCGGCCCTCGATGTTGCGCCGACCTGTGAAACCACTCTAAAGCCCATCTACACAAATCCCTTATCATCGATATGTTTATCCAATGACCATTTAAATGCCCTTAATGTTGGTGAGTGCACTACTATTGCAGGCAGTTGCGCTCAATGACTGTTCCGTGTGGGTAATTTGAGTCATTCACACAGTTTTTGGTATCAGTGTCCTTTGTGGTATCTGATGTTTCTTTGAGCATTTCTTCTTGAGGATTGTGAGAATGATCTGATGTTGCATTGATCTTGGTGACATCAGTCACTTGTGGTGGATTTGATTCCTCTTCTTTGCTTCCTTGGTGTTCCTGTTCTGGAGTCATTTCTGGTTAATCTGCTTCATCTGTGATCTCTTGGTGCTCCTCTTCTGGAGTCATTTCTGGTTCATTTGAATCATCTTTGCTTTCTTGGTGCTCCTCTTCTGGAGTCAAAAGTTTCCATATTTCATTTTCTTGTGGGTAGTTTAGACATGTCTACTTCAACTGTAAGACTATAAGCTTTATTCAGACACAAGGAATAATACATAGTACCAGGGGACTTCAGAACACTTACTAGAAGATTACACAAGATGCAGACAAAGAAAGATTGAAATGACCAGAAAACTCGTACTGGACATTTGACATGGGGAGATTTTGCTGATTCAATGAATCCCATTGGAACTCCACCGCAGCTGAAAACAACTGGTAAATTAAGTCATAGATGGAAAAGTTTTAAACAAATGTTCAAAATATTGATCATAGCGAATGATTTGAGAACAGCCTCTGAAGAAACGAAAACAGCACTGCTCCCAGCAGGACATGAAGCTAGATAAATCTATAACGGCTTTAAATACCGGAAAGGTGAAGACAACACCAAATTAGAAGTAATACTCAAAAAATTTGAAGATCACTGTAACACCAGTAACAATGATGCTTTAAGACATTCAATGCTTGGAGTCTAAATTGCACAGGGAATGAGTGATGCGAAACTCAAACAATCATTATCAGAACAGAAAGGTTTAACGCTGGAAATCGCGATTGAAAAGTGCAGATCGCAAAACAAAAATAACAATAAGTCTTCACCAAGAAAGATCAACGAGAAAGTACTTCTCCACAGGTCTAAAGCAGTAAAAATGGCGTTTGAGCACATTTTAAACTGCCCGGCGAACAAAAGACGCAAATATGCTTCTGCGCATGCGCAGGAAAACCCAGCCGCGCATGCGCAATTGAAAATCGCCGTTTTGTGAGAAGACCGTTCTGCGCAAGCGCAGTCAGAAGAAGGTCGTGCAGTGCTGGTCCAAGGAATCAGAAGAGCTCCTATGTGACTGCTTAGAGACAGTGGACTGGTCCATATTTAAGAACTCAGCGACCAACTTAAATGAGTATGCCACCACCATCACAGACTTCATCAGCAAATGTGTGAACGACTGCGTGTGTGTGGAATGTGTGAAATGTGTGAAAGAAAGCAGTACGTACATTCCCCAACCAGAAACCAAGGCTCAATCGTGAGATTGACTCCCTACTGAAGGACAGATCTGAGGCCTTCAAGTCAGACGACCCTGACCTGTACAAGTAATCCAGGTACAACCTCCGCAAAGCCATCCTAGATGCCAAGAGAGAATATCAAACCAAGCTAGAGTCACAGACAGACTCTCGGCGGTTGTGACAAGGCCTAAACAACATAACGGGCTACAAAGCGAAGCTGAGCAGTATCTCCGGCAGCAGTGCACCCCTCCCCGATGAACTCAATGCATTCTACGCTCGGTTTGAGCAGGAATCCGCTGTTGAGTGCCCCAGCAGCCCATAACCTACCCATATCCACCATCACAGCTTCCAAAGCCTGACCAGCCTTCCTGAAAGTGAACCCTCGGAAGGCGAGGGGCCTGGACGGGATCACTGGTCGTGCACTCAGAGCCTGCACGGACCAGCCGGCAGATGTGTTCGCGCACATCTTTAGCCTGTCCCTACTCCACTCTGAGGTCCCCAACTGCTTCAAGAAGACCACCATCATACCGATGCCAAAGAAGAACCAGGCAATGTGACTCAATGACTAACCTCCGGTGGCCCTGACTTCAGTTGTAATGAAGTACTTCGAGAAGTTGGTCATGAAGCGCAGCACCTCCATACTCCCAGAACCCCCTTGATCCACTGCAATTCACATACTGCCGCATCCGGTCCATAGCAGGTGCCCTTTCCCTGGCCCTACACTCATCCCTAGAGCATCTCGACAACAAGGACTCCTAAATCAGACTCCTACTTATTGACTACAGCTCCGCTTTCAACACCATAATCCCAGCCAAGCTCATATCAAAGTTTCAAAACCTAGGACTTGGCTCCTCACTCTGCAACTGGATCCTCGACTTTATAGATGCTTCAGGAGGGATAGAGAGGGAGGTAAAAGGGGTTGAGGAGTTGCATTACTGGTCAGAAATGATATAACAGCTGTGATTAAGGAGGGCACTGTGGAGGATTCGAGCACTCTGGCAATATGGGTAGAGCTAAGAAATAGAAAGGGTGCAGTAACATTGTTGGGACTTTACTACAGGCCTCCCAAAAGCGAGCATGAAGTAGAGGTACAAATATGTAGACAGATTATTGAAAAATGTAAGAGCAATCGGGTGGTCGTGATAGGAGATTTTAACTTCCCCAACATTGAATGGGACTCATGTAGTGTTGGAGGCGTAGATGGAGCAGAATTTGTAAGGAGCACCCAGGAGAGTTTTTTTTAGAGCAGTATGTAAATAGTCCAACTCGGGAAGGGGCCACATTGGACCTGGTATTGGGGAATGATCCCGGCCAGGTGGTTGAAGTTTCAGTTGGTGATTTCTTTGGGAATAGCGATCACAATTCCGTAAGTTTTAGAATACTCATGGACAAAGATGAGAGCGGTCCTAAAGGAAGAGTGCTAAATTGGGGAAAGGCCAAGTATAACAATATTCGGCAGGAGCTAGGGAATGTGGATTGGGAGCAGCTGTTTAAGGGTAAATCCACATTTAAAATGTGGGAGTCTTTTAAGGAAAGGTTGATTAAAGTGCAGGACAGACATGTCCCTGTGAAAATGAGGGAGAGAAATGGCAAGATTAGGGAATCATGGATGACGGGTGGAATTGTGAGACTAGCTAAGATGATAAAGGAAGCATACATAAGATCGAGGCGACTTAAAACTGATGAAGGTTTGGAGGAATATCGGGAAAGTAGGACAAATCTCAAACGCGCAATAAAGAAGGCCAAAAGGGGTCATGAAATATCTTTGGCTAACAGGGTTAAGGAAAATCCCAAAGCCTTTTATTCGTATATAAGGAGCAAGAGGGTAACTAGAGAAAGGATTGGCCCACTCAAAGACAAAAGAGGGAATTTATGCGTGGAGTTAGAGGAAATGGATGAGATTCTTAATGAGTACTTTGCATCTGTATTCACCAAGGAGAGGGACGAAATAGCTGAGGCCTTAACAGATATATTTGCAGCATACTTGAGCATGGGTGAGGTTCCTGAGGACTGGAGAATTACTAATGTTATCCCTTTGTTTAAGAAGGGTAGCAGGGATAATCCAGGGAACTATAGACCTGTGAGCTTGACGTAAGTGGTTGGCAAACTGTTGGAGAGGATACTGAGGGATAGGATCTATTCACATTTGGAAGAAAATAGACTTATCAGTGATGGGCAGCATGGTTTTGTGCAGGGAAGGTCATTTCTTACAAACCTAATAGAATTCTTTGAGGAAGTGACAAAGTTAATTGATAGGGAAGGGCTGTAGATGTCATATACATGGACTTCCGTAAGGCGTTTGATAAAGTTTCCCATGGCAGGTTGATGGAAAAAGTGAAGTCGCATTGGGTTCAGGGTGTACGAGCAAAATGAATAAAGAACTGGCTGGGCAACAGGAGACAGAGAGTAGTGGTGGAAGGGAGTGTCTCAAAATGGAGAAAGGTGACTAGTGGTGTTCCACAGGGATCTGTGCTCGGACCACTGTTGTTTGTGATATACATAAATGATCTGGACAAAGGTATAGGTGGTCTGATGAGCAAGTTTGCAGATGATACTAAGATTGGTGGAGTTGCAGATAGCGAGGGGGACTGTCAGAGAATACAGCAAAATATAGATAGATAGATTTGGGCAGAGAAATGGCAGATGGAGTTCAATCCAGGCAAATGCGAGGTGATGCATTTTGGAAGATCCAATTCAAGAGCGGACTATACGGTCAATGGAAGAGTCCTGGGGAAAATTGATGTACAGAGATGTCTGGGAGTTCAGGTCCATTGTACCCTGAAGATGGTAACGCAGGTCGATAGAGTGATCAAGAAGGCATACAGCATGCTTGCCTTCATCGGACAGGGTATTGAGTACAAGAGTTGGCAGGTCATGTTACAGTTGTATAGGACTTTGGTTAGGCCACATTTGGAATACTACGTGCAGTTCTGGTCGCCACATTACCAGAAGTGGATGCTTTAGAGAGGGTGCAGAGGAGGTTCATCAGGATGTTGCCTGGTATGGAGGGTGCTAGCTATGAAGACAGGTTGAGTAGATTAGGATTGTTTTCATTGGAAAGACGGAGGTTGAGGGGGGACCTGATTGAGGTCTATAAAATTATGAGAGGTATGGACAGGGTGGATAGCGACAAGCTTTTTCCAGGAGTGGGGGTGTCAATTACAAGGGGTCACGATTTCAAGGTGAGAGGGGGAAAGTTTAAAGGAGATGTGCGTGGAAAGTTTTTTATGCAGAGGGTGGTGGGTGCCTGGAACGCTTTGCCAGCAGAGGTGGTAGATGTGGGCACGATAGAATCATTTAAGATGCATCTAGATAGATATATGAACAGGTGGGGAACAGAGGGGAGTAGATACTTGGAAAATAGGCGACAGGTTTAGATAAAGGATCTGGATCGGCGCAGGCTGGGAGGGCCAAAGGGCCTGTTCCCGTGCTGTAATTTTCTTTGTTCTTTGTTCTTTGTTCTTTCTGACCCACAGACCACAATCAACAAGAATAAACAACAACTCCTCCTCCACAATAGACCCCAATACCGGGGCCCCGCAAGGCTGCGTACTTAGCCCCCTACTCTACTCCCTGTACACACACGACTGTGTGGTAAAATTTGGTTTCAACTTCATCTACAAGTTTGCTGATGATACGACCATAGTGGGCCGGACCTCGAATAATGACGAGTCAGAATACAGGAGGGAGATAGAGAATCTGGTGGAGTGGTGCAGCGACAACAATCTCTCCCTCAATGCCAGCAAAACTGAAGAGCTGGTCATTGACTTTAGGAAGCAAAGTACTGTACACACCCCTGTCCACATCAATGGGGCCGAGGTGGAGAGGGTTAACAGTTCAAATTCCTCGGGGTACACATCATCAAAAACCTGTCCTGGTCCACCCACGCTGACGCTATCACCAAAAAAGCACAACAGCACCTATACTTCCTCAGGAAACTAAGGAAATTTGGCATGTCCACATTAACTCTTACCAACTTTTACAGATGCACCATAGAAAGCAACCTATCTGGCTGCATCACAGCCTGGTATGGCAACTGCTCAGCCCAGGACTGCAAGAAACTTCAGAGAGTCGTGAACTCAGCCCAGTCCATCACATGGACCTGCCTCCCATCCATTGACTCCATCTACACCTCCCACTGCCTGGGGAAAGCGGGCAGCATAATCAAAGACTCCTCCCACCTGGCTTACTCACTCTTCCAACTTCTTCCATCGGACAGGATATACAGAAGTCTGAGAACACGCACAAACAGACTTAAAAACGGCTTCTTCCCCGCTGTCACCAGACTCCTAAATGACCCTTTTATGGACTGACCTGATTAACACTACACCCCTGTATGCTTCATCCGATGCCGATGCTTACGTAGTTACATTGTGTACCTTGTGCTGCCCTATTATGTATTTTCTTTCAAGTATTTTCTTTTTTTTTCCTTTTCTTTTCATGTACTTAATTATCTGTTGAGCTGCTCGCAGAAAAATACTTTTCACTGTACCTCGGCACACGTGACAATAAACAAATCCAATCCAATCCAATCCAAGATTGAACACCGTTCGAAGATGGATCTGCGCACAGTAAAGTACAACAACAAAAACTACAAGAACAACAACGAAAACAACAACAAGAAGCATAGCAAAGACAACAACATGCACGACAAAAACAACAAAAACAACAAAAACAGGAACAACAAGCACGACAAAAACAACAACAAGAATGACATTGAAAACACCAAAGACAGAAACGACAGAAACAACAAGAATGAAACAACGACTTGTACAACATGGTCCAACTCTGCACATGAAGGACAATGCAACAGCACACTCCAAAACAATGACAATTGTACAAACATACCATGGCAACGAATCATCACAAACTCACATTTGCTCCAGAACAAACAAGCACACCAGCTTTCAAGGCAGATGACACACTAAATCGATACCACAAGCACAGAAAAATGTCTACGTCAGTCAACATCAGTGGTTTGATCATTCGAACACCTCATGATGACTTGTTGGTTACTTAAAAACAAGAACACTGACGACATTCACAAACAAATTACAATATCAACATCACCACATCAACAACTCATAATTTTTTAAATGAAGATTGGAGTCATAAATATTAATTGGCTTTGTATAATCATCAAAATCATCACAACTTGTACATATCATCATTTATCTACATGTTTTGCACAATTTTCTTAAACAATGTGCAGAAAATATGTTTTAAAAAAAGGGTGGATGTAGTGATATGCATCACTGTATATACACAAAGGGTTATTGTAAATACACCACAACTAAGTAACCACTAGAGGGAGCACCAGAGATGTATATAATAGACGAAATAGGAAGTCAAGAGGCACTCTTCACAGGAATGGCAGCTAGTGAGCAGGACACAGACAGGCAGCTCAGATGTAAAGTATAGTATAAGCGCTGGAGAGAGAACAAACTCACACAATAAAGCATCTACTCCAACTGTAAGACTACGAGCTTTATTCCGACACAAGGAATAATACAGCCATGTCAGAGGTCCTGGAAGGGAGGGTGACTCTGAGTCCAAAAATGGCAATTTTGAGGTATCAGAGGATCCGGGGTCCCGGGGCGGGGGGGAGAGAAGCCGATGTTTTGGCCTTTGCCTCCCTGGTGGCCCGGAGATTAACTTTGCTGGGATGGAGGGACTCGGAGCCTCCAAAGTCAGGAGTGTCGGTTAGTGACATGGCAGGGTTTCTTAGGCTGAAAAAGATTAAATTCGCCTTCAGAGGTTCAATTCAGGGTTTTGCTCGGAGATGGCAGTAGTTCATTGACTTTGTTGAGGAAAACTGAACATCAGCAGAAAGGGCGGGGTGGGGGGGGGGGGGAGCAGTGGGGGAGAAAACTGAGAGGCATGGCAGTGTAAAATAAGAGACAGGAATTCTAATATACCGGTAGTTAGTAGCTAGGACGGAGGGGTAGTTGGTTATGTTATTGTAATATTGTTGCATGTGTTGGGCCACTAAACTGTTTAGAATATTAATTTGTTAAACTGTGAAAATTACAAATGCTTCAATGAAATGATTTCTAAAAAAAGAAATGAGTTTGCAGTCACCTCTGGAAGGGGTGTTGGCAAATTAACTTAGATAAACATTCAATAGAGTGGCATGACTCTATGCAATATCAACCTACAAACACAATAGCATATTCATACAAAATCTCTTATCATTTAAAAAACATAACCAATTCAGATTACTGAAGTTAAGTACTGACTCACTACACTTTCAGCAAAAGGTCACAGGGCTTAGAATTTCAGCTTCATGGTATTTTTAAGACTTTGAACCAGCTTTTGCAGTTTAGAAATGTTCGATCCTGATCCACCACACCGCTCACTGGGCTGTGCCAGCCTGGCCCTAGTGAGACTGTGGACTTACCTGTAAAACCAATCTCCACGCTACTCATCTCCAGGAATTTCCTGTAGTTCCAGCAGTGGCAACTGCCCCGATCGCACTGCTGGCAGAAGAGATCAATAGCCATTTGATTAGCTGACAATTCTTCTGCTGAATGTGGAAGTCCCACCTCAATCTAATAAAGACCCAACAGCCATTAAATGGCTATCTGGAAAACCAGCCAATTGCAGGCAGGTCCGTCCTTGACTTTTACTTTGAGGGGGAGAATGATTTAGATTAAGATTTATTATCACATGTACCGACGTACAGTTAAAAGTATTGTTCTGCGGACCGTCCAATAATATCGCTGCATGCATGAAAACATAGAACATACGATAAATACACAATGTAAATACATGAACATGGACATCGGGTGAAGCATATGGAATATAGTGCTACGACTGTAGAGAAGATACATAGAAAGATCAGTTCAGTCCATAAAAGGACCATTCAGGTTATCTGGCAACAGCGGGGAAGAAACTGCTTTTGAATCTATTGGTGCGTGTTCTCCAATTTTTGTATCTTCTGCCTGATGGAAGAGGTCGGAAGAGAGGATAACCCGGGTGGGAGGGTTATTTGATTATGCTGCGCCCTTTCTCAAGGCATCAGGGGTTGTAGACAGAGTCAATGGATGGGAGGAGGGCTAGCATGATGGACTGGGCTGTGTTCAAGACTCTCCATACTTTATTACGGTCTTGGGCCATGCAGTTGCCATACCAAGCTGTGATGCAGCCAAGTAAGATGCTTTGTAGTATACCTGTAAAAATTGGTAAGACTCATTGTAGATGTGCCGAATTTCCATAATTTCCTGAGGAAGTATAGGCGCTGCTGTGCTTTCTTGGTCGTAGCGTCAACGTGAATGGACCAGGACAGAAAGTTGATGATGTTAAAACCTAGGAATTTGAAGCTGCCAACCATTGTTGTCATTGCACCATGCCACTAAGTTCTCCCTGCTGTACTCTGCCTCGTCGTTGTTTGAGATGTGACTCACTACGGTTGTGTCATCAGCAAACTTGTAGATGGCGTTGGAGCTGAAATTTTCCACACAATTGTGTGTCTACAGAGAGCATTGTTGAGGGATAAGTATGCAACCTTGTAGGGCCGCGGTATTGAGGACTATCGTGGAGAAGGTGTCGTTGTTTATCCTCACTGATTTTTAAAAAATAATTTACGGGATGTGGACGTCACTGGTTAGGCCAGCATTTCTTACCCATCCCTAGTTTCCCTTCAGAATGTGGTGTGTGAGTTGCCTTCTTGAAACGCCTCAGTCCTTGAGGTGAAGGTACTGAGATTGCGGTCTGTGGGTCAGGAAATCGAAGATTCAGTTTCAGAGGGAGGAGCCGAGTCCTAGATTTTGGAATTTGGATATGAGCTTGGCTGGGATTATGGTGTTGAAGGCGGAGCTGTAGACAATGAACCGGAGTCTGATGTAGGTGTCCTTGTAGTCAACATGCTCCAGGGATGAGCGTAGGGTAAGGGCGATCACATCTATTGTGGACCGGTTGTGGTGGTAGGCGAATTGCAGTGGGTCAAGGCAATTTGGAAGGTTGGAGTTGATGTGTCTCATGACTAACTTCTCGAAGCACTTCATAATAATGGATGTCAGTGCCACGAATCGGTAATCATTGAGGAATGTTTCCTGGCTCCTCTTTGGCACTGGTATGATAGTGGTCTTCTTGAAGAGGTGGGAACCTCGGAATGATGTAGGGAGAGGTTAAAGATGTCTGCGAACACACCCACCAGTTTGTCCACGCAGGTTCTGAGTGCACGACTGGCGACTCCATCAGAACCCGTTGCTTTCTATGGGTTCACTTTCGAGAAAGCCGATCTAACTTCTGAAGCTGTGACGGTAGGTATTGGTGTGTCCAAGGCTATTTGGGCAGGTGTCATTGGTTCGTTGGCTTCTTGCTCAAAATGAGCATAGAATGCATTGAGTTCATTGGAGAGGGATGTTCTATTGCCAGAGATTCTACTCGACTTTGCTTGATAGCCAGTTATATTGTTTAAGCCTTGCCACAACTGACGAGAGTTTGTATCATTAGTCTGGGACTGTAGCTTAGTCTGGTATTTTCTCTTGGTGTCCCTGATTGCTTTGTGGAAATCATGCCTAGATTACTTGTATAGGTCAGTGTCATCCGTCTTGAACGCCTCAGACTTGGACTTCAGTAGGGAGTGGATCAACCGGTTAAACCATGGTTTTCGTTTGGGGAACGCACTCCAGTAGGGGCTGATTTAGCACAGGGCTAAATAGCTGGCTTTTAAAGCAGACCAATGCAGGGCAGCATCGCGGGTTCAATCCCCATACCAGCCTCCCCGAACAAGCGCTGTAATGTGGCGACTAGGGGCTTTTCACAGTAACTTCATTTGAAGCCTACTTGTGACAATAAGCGATTTTCATTTCATTTCATACTACCTTCCTTGGCATGTGGTCCTCGACACACCTAATGATGAAGTCTGTGATGGTGTGGCATACTCGTCCAGGTTGGCCGCTGAGTTCTTGAATATGGACCAGTCCACTGACTCAAAGCAGTCGCGTAGGAGCTCTTCCGTTGCCTCGGACCAGGATTGCATGACTTCTTAACTGGATCCTCCCGCCTGAGTTTCTGCTTGTATGCCGGGAGAAGGAGCACTGTCTTGTCTTCTGATTTTCCAAAATGTGGTTTGTTGTAGGCACCCTCGGTGTTTGTGTAGCAGTGGGACAGGGGATGCGTTGGTGGAACTTTTTTATGGAAAATATTTTATTGAGGCATTTGTAATTTTCCCATGTTGGTGGAACTTTGGCAGCACACTCTTGAGGTTGGCATGGTCGAAGTCCCAGCCACTATGAACAAGGCCTCCGGGTATTCCATTTCAATGTTGTTTATGGAGGTGTACAATTCATCAAGAGCCTTCTTTACTTCCTCCTGGGGTGAGATGTAGACCGCTGTGATGATGGCAAAAGTGAACTCCCATCCTTGAAAGAACAGGTGAAGAGAAAGTGGGAAGAAGAGCTGGATGGGGAGTTGGAAGCCGGATATTGGGAGGAGGCCCTGAGGAGAGTTAATGCATCCTCGTTGTGTGCCAGGCTCAGCCTGATACAGTTTAAGGTAACCCACAGGACATACATGACTGTGGCCCGGATGAGCAGGTTCTTTGAGGAGGTGGAAGATAGGTGCGGGCGCTGTGCGGGGAGTCCTGCGAACTATGTCCATATATTTTGGGCATGTCCGAGGCTGATGGGTTCCTGGTAGGAGTTTGCTGACGTCATGTCAGATGTCTTAAAAGTGAGGGTGGTGCTGAGGCCAGAGGAGGCAATCTTTGGTGTATCGGAAGATCCGGGAGCCCAGGGGGTGAGAGAGACCCACATCCTGGCCTTTGCCTCCCTAGTGGCCCAGGGACAGACCTTACTAGGTTGGAGGGACTCGTAGCCCCCAAAGCCGGGGTGTGGGTGAGCGACATGGTGGGGTTTCTCAGACTCAAGCAAATTAAATTTGTCTTGAGGTGTTCATTGCTGGTGTTTGCTCGGAGGTGGCAGCGTCATCGGCTTCTTCGAGACAAATTAAGCTGTCAGCATGGGTGAAGGGGGGGAGGAAAGGGGAGGCATGGGAGAGACGAGGAAGGATAGGAGAACCAAAGGAGCGGTGGTTGGGGAAGGTGGTAGTGTTTGTGTAAGCAATGTTGGCTGGGGTTTGTGCTCGGGGGTGGGGGGAGGGGTTTGTTGGTTATATTGTTGTGTTTTTGTTTTTTTGTTGAAATTTTGATGTTTAAAATTGCTAAAATTATAAATGCCTCAATAAAATATTTTCTGAAAAGAAAAAGAAGTGAACTCCCATGGAAGCTAGTATGGGCGGAACTGCACAGTCAGGTATTCCAGGTATGGGGAGCAGTAGTTCAGCAGGGACATCACGTGTGATCACCAGGAGGAGTTGATGAGAAGGCAAACCCCTACACCCTTCCCATTGTCCAAGGACACCATGCGGTCCATCCGATGAATCGAGAAGATCTCGGGTTGTATGGCACAGTCCGGTGAGGCAGGAGTGAGCCATGCAATCACGTGCAGTCCATCGCATTTCCCCAGATCGATGGCTGCTTCTGGGTTGTCCCGGAATCGGATGAGAGAAGTCTGACTTTGTGGAAGGTAAGTGATTGCGTCTGGAGGGTCCTGGGCTCTGGTTGTGATTTTGGGGCATCGTGGGGGCATGTTTACGATCCGTTTTGGCCTCGGGGTTCTGTTAGATCGGATCTTCCTTTCAGCGTGTATGGGTCCCCACGTGGGGTACTCACTACTTTGGGAGTGGTTAGGTCATGTTTTGGTCGCTGGTAGGGTCTTTCTGGATCGGGTGGGGCCGGGTCACGTGGTCAGATCCAGCGCTGGTGGTCTGGTCGAATGCTCCCAAGATCAGTCCTCAATCTAGACCTGATGGGGCCTCCACGTCGATCTTCTTTTCTCTGTTCCTCTGTTCAGGTGAGTCAGGACACTGGGTAGGCCTCTCCTTGTCGGGTTGGACCAAGTCGCATGGCTGGATGCCAGGTCAGGTGCTTTGGATGCCGGGTCGAGCGCTTCGGATGCTGGGTCGTGTTTCAGGTGAACTCGGGCCTCCTCATCGGACCACTTCCGCTTCCAGGACGAAGTCGGGTCGCTGGTTGAGTTCTGTCGGGTTGGGCCGGGTGAGGTGGGTCAGTCCTCGGAAGTCAGAGAATCTCTTGGCCTGTAAGTAAACGTAAAAGTAATAGTATCAGCTTCCACTTCCCTTCACCTGTGATCTTGCTTGTATAAAAAATGCGGAGCTGTCCGTGCACTGACTCCAGTCCTCAACTCCTTGGTCAAATGGGTCTAGTTTCCTAATGATAGGTACTTTCACACTTTAAATTATTTGGACTCTTGTGGGAGCTACTGAATTCTCATAACTGTCCTTTCCTTCCCCACTCAATTCACGATAACTGTCGGCTGCAATCGAAAATGTAACCTCGTCACCAACGTCTGGCTTGAGTAATTAGTAAAGGGGTTTATTTATCAAAGGAAAAGTCGGTAAAGTAACAGGCACAGAATACTATATAACATATCTTAACACTTTGGTTTCCTGGTCCACGCTGCGTGCTGTCCTGCTCCCACGGCCTTGTGCAAAGTCCATATTGAACGGATTTTGCATGCTCCAGTGTGATAGGTCCCAATCTGGTCGCATGGTCCATGGAGTTTGGTCCCTTAAAGGGACCTCTTTACCACATATGTATTCAATCCCTTCATCCAAATCATTTATATAAGTTGTAAGGAGTTAAGCCCCAGCACTGATCCCTGTGGCAGATCACTCTCCCCATCCTGCCTTCCAGAAAATGGACAATTTATGCCTACTCTGTTTCCTGTTTGTTAGCCAACCTTCTATCAATGTGGTTGACTCCTAAAAAAAGTTCTGAAATGGCCCAGCAAACATTCATTTCAAGGGCGATTAAGGGTAGGCAATAAATGCTGGCCCAGCCAGCGACGCCCACATCCCATGAATATATTTTAAAAAACCATGCCAGTATGTTACCCCCTACAACATGAGGTTTATTTTTCACAATGACCTTTGATGTGGCACCTTATCAAATGCCGTCTGAAAACCTGTACAGCACATCCATCAGTTCCCCTTTATCCACAGCATATGTTACTTCTTCAAAGAACTCCAATAAATTGGTCCAACATGATTTCCTTTTCATTAACCCATGTTGACTGCCTAATTACAGTGAATTTAGTTACGTGCCCTGTTATAACGTATTTAAAAATAGCTTCTAACATTTTCCCTATGACAGATGTTTGGCTAACTGCCGATAGCTTTCCTGCTTTCTGTCTCCCTCCCTTTTTGAATTGAGAAGTTATATTTACTATTTTCTAATTAAATGGAACTTTCCCTGAATCTAGTGAATTTTGGACAATTAAAACCAATGCATCAACTATCTCAATTCTTTTGAGACCCGAGAATGAAATCCATCAGGACACTGGGACTTGCCAACCCATAGTTCCAACAATTTGCTAAGTATCACGTACCTGGTGATTGTAATTATCTTGAGTTCGTCCCTCCCTTCCAATTCTGAATTTACAGCTATTTATGGGATGTTACTAGTATCCTCTGCAGTGAAAATGATGCAAAATAGCTGTACAATTTATCTGCCATCTCCTTATTTTCTGTTATTAACTCCCCAGACTTACTTTCTACAGCAGTTTTCTCAGGACCCACTTTTGTCAACCAGCTGACCTTCGACTGATCTTTGCGACTACGAGACACACGCCTTGTTTGCTAATCTTTAATGTGATAGGGGAGACTGTTTGGTCCTCACGATCTCACTCCAATTAGATTCAATTAGGCAATGCACATATCATGTGCAGACTTCAGTCAGTTCCTTTGTGCCACCTTCACCTTTGTGAGAATGGAAAATCATTCGGGGATCGTCACCAGGAGGACCAGCACACTGCCATAAGAAGATCAACGCCCTCCACCGGGCCGCACGAGTGGGTTGGTGCTGGCCCCCTGTTACAGCCCGCCCAACCCCCCACGAGCTTGCGCCTGGTACCGTCGCCTCTCAGCACTGACCCCTGGCTCACCCATGTCCAGCAGTGCTGCCCAGGCCGGCAACCCCTGCCCCCATTCCCCATCTCCACCAATTCCCCCACCCTCCCATATATCAGATAGAAGAGAGCCCAGACAGACGGTGGGTGCCTGACATCAGAGTCCTCACCCCCTATGAGGAAAGGGCTCTGGAGGTCTCAGCGTGGCCGAGAATCGATCTGTCACCGATGTAGAGGTTGTCGTACAGCATAGAGGTGAGGAGCCACCCGGGTGATCTGTCACATGATGTTAATGCCATACAGAATGACCCATCTCTCCCACTGACCACATGTCCATTCACCCACAGGCATCCAATGGTTTTGTTGTTTTCCAACCCCCTTCCCCCTCCCTGCCTCCCATGAGAGCACCTCGGAGGGGAGCTCTGAGACCACCATATTTGTGGCACAGCTATCATCCCTACCCTCCACCAGCGCAGAGACACACACCTCGGTGGGCAACAGAAGTGGACAGGTACTGGGGCACATTTTGGTGAGCACCACACAAGTGCATATCAGGTGGAGGCAGGAATGCCCAGGCGCAACAGCAGTCAGAGGTGTCCCAGTTTCAGGCGATCATTCCCGAGGCGCTGCAGTGCATGTCCCGGTTGGTGAGGAGCATCGCTGAAGGCATAGACCCTATGCTGCAGACAGTGGGGAGCCGTAAGGGCTGGATGATGCAGGTGCAGCCGGGGTGCAATCCAGCTGCCCCTCCATCTTGAGGTGAACCCCAGAGAGCTATGGGCACCGAGCGGGAGAAGGGAGTGCTAGGTGCGAACCCGGAACCACCCAACGGAGTGACGACGGTGGCCATAAGCTCCCGGAGAGCCGCCCGCTGACAGCAGTGCGTCTTGGAGTCAGCAGCCGGAACAGGATCAATTTTTTGGACCCTGTGGAGTTGCTCACTAGTTTAGCCCACTTCAGCACTGGGGAGTTGAACTCAGAGATCGGTCTGCCATTTTGGACGGCTGCCCCGATCTCTGAATGGGCTGGTGCGACCCCACCTTCTCACTCATGGGCAATGTCACCGCCACACACGTGGGTACTGCCCCCCCCCCCCCCCCCCCCCCCCCCCCCCTTACCAAGTGAAGACACTCTGCTATGGGATTCCTGGGGGACCCTTTCTCCAGGCCTGCCCCTTCCAGGACCCCCACCCATTTTCCCGCAAACCTCCCATAGGCCCCATCATGCCTGCCCTACATCCCTCCACCGTTCATACCTCCCTCCACCATTCTTTCATGGCCACAATCCCCCTCAGGTCCTGACAATTGGCAGTGCCACCCTGGCACCTGAGCACCCCTGCACTGCCACCCTGGAACCTGGTACTGATCCTGCCAGCTTGGCAGTGCCACCTGGGCACATTGGCAGTGCCAAGTGCCTATGTTCCAGGCGGAGGGGCAGGGAGCCACCCCTCACTATCTCTGGCTACCCAGGAGCTGCCGATGGACCGGGAGACCCCCCCACCCCAGTGCCATCCCACCTGGTCCACGTTTATGTGGACCAGTACTGAATGGCGCCCGGCTGCGGCCTTCCTGCGGAGGCCGGTAGATACCAGGTAAGTAGGTTTATAAGTGGGTTTTTAGGTGGTTAGTGCTGCTGCCTCACAGCGCCAGAGACCCGGGTTCAATTCCGGCCTCGGGTAACTGTGGAGTTTGCACTTTATCCCCATGTCTGCATGGGTTTCCTCTCGGTGCTCTGGTTTCCTCCCGCAGTCCAAAGATGTGCAGGTTAACTGGATTGGCCAATCTAAAATGATCCCTTTGTGCTCAAAAGGCTAGGTGAGGTTACGGGTTCATGGGAGAGTGGGCCTACGTAGGGTGCTCTTTCAGAGGGTCGGTGCAGACTCAATGGGCCAAATGGTCTCCTTCTGAACTGTAGGGATTTTATGATTCTACTTTTGTGAGCGTGGCTTAGTACCGCCCATTGTGGGTGGTTCCTGATCCTGACACCTCGCGGGACTGGGTAGATCCCATGAGGCGTCTTGTCTGTCGGGAAGCCGACAGACATGAGGCGTCTTGTCTGTGGCTTCACCCAAGATCTACCGGCCACGTTATGCTCCCATCGGGATGTGACGTGGTCGGTGAATCGCACCCATGGGCTTTGTATCCTTATTTGCATTGATACAATTGACAAGACCATGGGCAGGATTTTCCGAGCTTCCGCGCCAAAATCGCGTTCAGCGCAGAGGCGGAGAATGGACGTCAAACCTGAGATCGGGTCTGACGGCGCTCCCGCGATTCTCTGGACCCCGGAGAATCGCCGCCAATCGCGCACGGTCGACACGGCGCCGGTCGGGGGCCATTGAAAGTGGCCCCCGTGGCGATTCCTCGAGTTCAGCTGGCCGAGTTTCCAACAGCATGGTTCTCTCATGGTTTCGCCCGGCGGGAACTCGTTGTGGCGGCTGCGGACTCAGTCCGCGGCCACCCTGGTGGGGGGTTGGTGGGGGGGGGGGGAGGCCTCCAGGCCAGCTACTGATCGGGGGTCACTGATCTGCGGGTGCGCACGATCTGGGGGTGCCTATGTTTTCGGTGCTGTTGCGGGCCAGACATGTCGCGCGGGGCGGCTGATGTAGGCCGCCGCCTAGGCCGCCGCCATGTGTATGTACCGAGAAGAAGTGCAGGACCCCGTATTGGCAGCCAGAGCTGCGAGGAGTACGAGCCCCTTGCAAATCGGACAATCACCCTGGACTTTCTCCCAACGTTTTTGCGCGGGCGAGGGGACATAGCCCCATTATTGGAGAATTGCGCCCTATATCTCTCGAAATCATCTTTATTGCTGCTTTGTTCCCGAGTTAAGTTTCTTCTTTGCAGGATGTTAACCAGAGGTCCTGGAGCTCTTCACAGTCCTCATTCCTTGCTTGCCAGCAGATAGAAAATGGGAGAAGCTCTCCTCAATGATTTGGTGCTAAAAGCACGTACCTATAGGGTGCTTGACGTCAAGTGTCCTTCTCACTGCTGGTGCTTATGGCTGGGAAACCGCTCCAAATCCCATTTATTTTTCAGTGGCCGCCATTCTCAATAAAAATGCCTGTAGCAGCTGTTGGGTGCTTCTCCTGCAATCAGAACCAGTACGGGAACGCTGTGACCAATCGCTCCACGGTCCCCCCAACACCCGCCCGTGACCTGCAATTTGAAAAACTCTGTTCTGCAGGACAAATGCTCACTATGTTAATGCTTTTTAAAAACCCTATAGAAACTCTTACTATCGGCCTTACATTTCACATGTACTCTAATGTTTCCCTCTTTGTTAACCTTTTAGTCATTCTTTGCTGTTTTTATATTCTCTTCAATCTCCTGAGCTGCCACTCATCTTTGCGCAATTACATGCTTTTTCTTTCAATTTGATACAATGTTTAACTTTTTCAGTTAACCACGGATGTGGTCCTCCCCGTGGAATTTTTCTTATAATAATCAATAGTAATAATCTTTATTATTGTCACAGGTAGGCTTACATTAACACTGCGATGAAGTTACTGTGAAAATCCCCCAGTCACCACATTCAACGGCCTGTTCGGGTACACTGAGGGAGAATTCAAAATGTTCAAAATACCGAACAGCATGTCTTTTGGGACACGTGGAAGGAAACCAGGGCGCACCCAGAGGAAACCCACGCAGACGCGGGGAGAACGTGCAGACTCCGCACAGACATGACACAAACCGGGAATCGAACCTGGTGCTGTGAAGCAACAGTGCTAACCACTGCGCTACCATGCTGCCATTCTCATTGGAATGTATCTATCTGTGAATTTTGAAATTTGCCCTGAAAAGTTTGCCACTGCATCGCTGTTGACTTATATCTTAATCTAAGTTGTCCATTCATTTTCACTAGCTCTGCTTTCATACCTTCATAATTGCCCTTATTTATGTTTTAGATGCATTTTTCGTTCCCTCAAATTGAATGTAAAATGTAATCCTATTATGATATTTTCTACCTCAGGCCACCTTAATTACGAGGTCATTAATTAATCCTATCTCGTTGCACAGTACCAGGGCAAGCATACTCTGCTCCCTAGTTCGTTCCAGAAGGTACTGATCTAAGAAATTATCTCAAAGGCATTCTATGAATTAATCAACTATGCTACTTTTGCTCATCTGGTTGTTCCAGTCTAATTGCAGACTAAAATCCTCCACAATAATCACCGTACCTTTCTGACAAAAAGCCCCTATTTCTTGAGAGCAGAGTTATATGGACTCAAAACTTTAACTCTGTTTCTCTTCCCACAGATACTGCCAGACCTGCTGAGTTTATCCAGTATTTTGTTCTTATTTCATATTTCAAGCATCTGCAGAATTTTGCTTTTATTCCATTATTTATTTTTTGATACCCTGTCTACCATGTGATAACTGTTCGGGGGCCTGTACCCCACCCACCTCCACATGCGATTTGTTGCATTTATCATTCCTCATCTCTACCCAAACCGCTTCCTGGTTTCCTCAACTTAAATCGTACCTCCTTTTGTGAGGGTCGCTAAGAATCCAGCACGAGTTTGTAGAATCAAAAGAAATAACTTTATTTACAATTACATATATACAACAGCAACAATACTCCACCACTGCTCTCTCCTCTCTAGCTGGTTCCACACTGGCCAGCTCTATTTATGCAGGTGCCTCTGCTGATAATTTCTCCGCCCTCCTCATTGGGGGAGCTTTAATTCACCAAGGATTGTGGGATAGACAATAGTCCCCAGCCATTAATAATCAGGCAGGTTATAACATCTCATCCTCGTCGCCAGTTTTGTGAGGGTCACGAAGAATCCAGCACGAGTCTGAGAATCAAAAGAAATAACTTTATTTCCAATTACTTATATGCAACAACAGCAGTGCTTCACCACTGCTCTCTCCTCTCTAACTGGTTCCACATTGGCCAGCTCTATTTGTGCTGGTGACTCTGCTAATGATTCCTCCTCATTAGGGGAGCTTATATTCACTAAGGATTGTGGGATAGGCGATAGTCCCCAGCCAGTAGTAAACAGGCAGGTTATAACACCTCCCTAATGTGCTAATGTTGTCTTTAATTAACAGAGCCACCCTTCCACTTTTTCCTAGCTTCCTATCCTTCCTAGAAGTCACATACCTCAATCTTTAGGTCCCAATCTATGCCATTCTGCAGCCATCTCTGTAATGGTGATTAGGTCATACTTATTAATCTTTAACTGCACTATCAGTTCATCTGTTTTTGTTGTACTTAGATGCAGACATTAAATTTTGTTCTCAAAAAAAGAAATGGTCTCAGGCATCTTCCTGCATTTCTTCTTTTATCCACTACAGCGTTGTTGCTGCAGGGACCAATCAGATCTCTATAGTGGGACTTCCTCCCAAAGGAGGGCCAGAGGTCCTGCCTGCAGCCACTTTAAGCTCATTAAATGTGTTTCCCGCCAAATCCTCTGATGGCAGGTGTGATGAATGGTATCGGTAACTGCTGTAACTGTACCTTGCCTTTAATACATTACTTTAATACAGCCACCGGAGCCTGACACTGAAGTTCAGCGGACCCCTTCCTCCACTCACGGTATGCAGCCTGGCGACACTCAAAGTTGCGCCACCCCCCCCTCTTCGTGAACCTTACTCCCGACTAAGCCCGTCGCCACTAGGAGTCGGCGGTACAGTGCCTAAGACATGACTTTTATCAAGTCAGAGGTTCAGCGGCTACTAAAAGAGGGGGTCATAGAGACCAGCAACAGCCCCTGGTGGGCTCAAGTATTGGTAGTCCGCTCCGGGGAAAAGCAACGAATGGTAGTGGATTATAGCCAGACCATAAACCGCTTTACGCAACTCGATGCGTACCCACTTCCCCGCATAGCAGAAATGGTGACTCAAATCGGCCAGTATCGGGTATTCTCCACGGTCGACCTAAAATCGGCCTATCATCAACTCCCTATCCGCCCAGAGGACCATCCCTACACGGCTTTCGAAGCAGCCGGTCGGCTGTTTCACTTTCTCAGGGTCCCTTTTGGTGTCACAAATGGAGTCTCCGTTTTCCAGAGGGCGATGGATCAAATGGTGGACCAGTACGGCTTACAGGCTACCTTCCCGTACTTGGACAACGTCACCATCTGCGGCCATGACCAGCAGGACCACGACGCAAACCTGAGGAAGTTCCTTCAGACTGCCCGGGCCCTCAACCTCACATATAACAAAGAGAAATGCGTGTTCCACACAACCCGGCTAGCCATCCTCGGCTACGTCGTGGAAAACGGGGTCCTAGGCCCAGACCCCGACCGCATGCCATCCCTTATGGAACTCCCCCTCCCCCGTAGCCTCAAGGCACTCAAACGGTGCTTGGGGCTCTTCTCCTATTACGCCCAGTGGGTCCCCAGATATGCGGACAAAGCCCGACCACTCATTAAGACCACGGTTTTTGCCCTGACGGCTGAGGCCCAGTCGGTTTTCAGCCGTATCAAGGCCGACATCATCAAGGCCGCCATGCACGCGGTGGACGAAGCCATTCCCTTCCAGGTAGAAAGCGACGCATCAGACGTCACCCTGGCTGCTACCCTCAACCATCGTGCATGGCCTGAGAGCCATGCACGATGACCTCTGCCACCCGGGGGTCACCCGGCTTGCCCATTTCATCAAGTCCTGCAACCTACCTTACTCCACAGAGGAGGTCAAGGCCATGACTAAGGCATGCCAGATCTGTGCGGAGTGCAAACCGCACTCCTATCGACCAGACAGGGCTCGCCTGATAAAGGCCTCTGGGCCCTTTGAGCGACTAAGTGTGAACTTCAAAGGGCCCCTCCCGTCCACCAACAGCATCATCTATTTCCTCACCGTTATCGATGAGTTCTCCCGCTTCCCTTTTGCGGTCCCCTGCCCCGATATGACCTTGGCCTCCGTGATCAAGGCACTGCACAGCATCTTCACACTGTTTGGTTTCCCCGCTTATATCCACAGCGATCGGGGTACATCGTTCATGAACGATGAGCTGCGTCGATATCTGCTCAGCAAGGGCATCGCCTCGAGCAGAACGATGAGCTATAACCCACGGGGAAACGGGCAGGTGGAGAGGGAGAACGCGACAGTTTGGAAGGCTGTCCTTCTAGCCCTACGGTCAAGGAGTCTCCCAATCGCCCGCTGGCAGGAGGTCCTACCCGATGCCCTGCATTCTATTAGGTCGCTCTTCTGTACGGCCATGAACGAGACCCCTCACAATCGTTTGTTTGTCTTCCCCATGAAGTCCACCTCGGGGGTCTTGCTTCCACGCTGGCTGACGACTCCGGGGCCAGTCCTACTCCGGAGGCATGTGAGGAGCCCTAAAACAGATCCGATAGTTGAGAGGGTCCAATTGC
Organism: Scyliorhinus canicula; assembly: GCF_902713615.1. Lineage (NCBI taxonomy): Eukaryota > Metazoa > Chordata > Chondrichthyes > Carcharhiniformes > Scyliorhinidae > Scyliorhinus > Scyliorhinus canicula. Next base: position 39,640,249 of record NC_052152.1, on the reverse strand, counting down.
TACACGCAAACCCTCAATACGCCTACGTCGAGCACCCCGACGGCAGGCAGGACACCGTCTCCCTGCGAGACCTGGCACCCGCCGGCTTCCCCACCGACTCCCCCCTCCTACCGACGCTCCCCTCCCCGCACCAACTGCCGACCCCGACAACGCCCTCCCCATAGCACCCCCTGCCCCCCAGCCGGCGCCGGCACCAATCACCCTAGTCACCCCAGATACCCCCCCCCCTTCCCGCTCCAAAGTGGGCAAAGGCTCAGTCAACCGTGCTCCCGGATATACCATCACCGAAACCGACCGTATCCACGGCACCACCACCGGAGCGGAGAAGGTCAGCACGGACGGCTAGACCACCCAAAAGACTGAACTTATAACTCCACTTTCACCCCTGACGGACTATGTGTTTTTTTTAAAACAGCGGGTGAATGTGATGAATGGTATCGGTAACTGCTGTAACTGTACCTTGCCTATATTGGCCCTTTAAGACCGGGCTTGGAACCCTGGGGGACTCCGCCTCTGGCTCCGCCCCCAGGAAATGGTATATAAGGTGATGCTCACTGGGCAGCATGCTGTGACCACACTTCTCGGCAGCTATCCGCTTCTCTGGTAATTAAAGCCTTTGAATTACCAATCTTCTCTCCTGTGTCGTAATTGAGGGTATCTCAGCAGGAAGCGAGAGCCTGCCATGCCAAATATTCAAGCCTTGAGTCTAAAATGATGTAAGGATCTGTGTCATAGGCATAATTAATGTGCACGGAGGAGACATATTTTCAACATTAGTATTTTATTTTCCAAAATTATCATGATCGGGCAGATATTGAGCTGGTTGACTCCTCCACTGTTCAGAAGTAAAATATGGTTAATTGTGTTATGTCATTTATGCAATTCCTGTAAGTGACCATACGCGTATGTGCAACTTATAATACATTATTCCATTCCACACAGAAAAATGCATTGGAGATAAAATAGTAATGTATTTGGAGTTAATTCACAAGTAAATATTTCATGTTTTTATTTTTATTGGTACAAGCAGTCTAGGACAGTTTTCAAAACAGCCCCCAAAAGCTCCTGTAAAATTCAAGCCTAGGGGGTAATCAATCAAAGGAAAGTCATCCTCACCCCCCCCCCCCCCCCCCCCCCATTGGAAGTGACTGATTCTTTAATGAGGTGCTCCTCCAATCTCAGGCCGCTCCTCTTCCGTGTTTGCTGCTGATAGGCTCATGCTGTCGGCAGAAATTGCGAGAGAAAGAATTTGAGATTGGAGGAGCAGCTTGCAGGTGGAAGGTGTGTGGTGGTTGTGGCGGCAAATGGTGCCTGAGGACTGGAGTGGCACTGGTGCCGAGCGAGGCCCAAGCCCCATAAGCGGTAGTGGTGAGTGAGCCCTGTGATCAGGAATGGTGGTGGCAACTGAGGCAATGGTGAATGTGACCTGAGGACTGGAGGAGCAGCAGCAGCGGCGGTGAGGAACACCCAAGGATGACCAAACATCCCAGGCTAGCGGAAGATCCACTCGAGGTTCAGTGGCAGGTGGTAAGCAGTGAGGATTCCTAAATGTCCATTCAGCTGTATCTGTTTAGGATAGGATTTTAGTGAGAATAGCGAGGTTGAAAGTGCCAGAACTGATTGGAGTCAAATCAGCACTACACCCTTACTAATGTCATGATCTCTATACTTCTGGCACATGCTCACAATGCCTGCGTTAATATGCTCATCAAAATGGTGCCTGGTATGTGCTGCAACACCTTGACCCCATCCCCGTAACCTAGTAACCCCACCTAACCTTTTTTGGACACTAAGGGCAATTTAGCATGGCCAATCCACCTAATCTGCACATCGTTGGACTGTGTGAGGGAACCAGAGCACCCGGAGGAAACCCACGCAGACATGAGGAGAACATGCAGACTCCGCACAGACAGTGACCCAAGCCGGGAATTGAACCTGGGATGCTGGAGCTGTGGAGCAACTGTGCTAACCACTGTGCTGCCGTGCCTCCCTTGAATTGTGCGGATATTTACTTTTCTTGTTGGTAAGGTCGCCCCATATTGATATGCAGAACAATTTCTATTGTTCGGTCATGTTGCTAATTTTCGGACATTTGGTCTGTCTAAATTGATTTTAAATACATTGTATATAATTCGACAGCTTTGATCCGAAATTAGTTTTAGAGATATGGTAGATAACCTGGCTATCAGGACACCCTAAAGTGTTTTCAAATCAATGGATAAGTGCAACTGCTGTTGCTTTGTATAGGATGAAAATGAACCAAATAATATCCAAATGTCTTAATGTGGTGGAAGAAAAGGTAGACAGAGACATTTTCTTTACATACAATTTATTATATAATTGTCTTATGAATGACAATGTCATCAGAGTACAGCCCTGCAGTGCACATTGTTACTGAGGTATTGAAAATCAAGAGAATGATGTGTTTCAAACTCATTCACTGTAGTGATCCATACACTTGTTGTGAGTTAATGTTACAGCTCATTATTCCACTATAGGCAACCAGAACTAAGTAGCCCATTTTCTCAGGAGATGCTACAATTTACACTCAGAATAATTCAAACTTACAACCTACTATAAACTCCACCAGTTTGTGGACTTCTGGAACATTCTGAGTGTTTGTGTCTGATGGGAAAATCTGCTCTGCTTATGCATTTACATTGTTTCCAAAACTTGGAAAAATTAGGACTTTATCGTAAGACTTTTCATTTGGCAGCAGTTCTCATGAGTGGATTTTCTTAGCACAGGTTTGAGTTTTAGGGTGCACTTTAGTTTTGATAGTTTCAAAACTAAAAATTGCAAAAAAGTGACCCAGGTAATTTTTAACATATTAAAAAAATCTGTAGAAAATAACAAAAACAAGCTGCAGGCAATTAGACATATTACTTTTAGCGGAGGCACCTGAAACTAATAGGCAATGAGTCATTTTCAATATCTAGATACTGTAGCAAATTGTTTATTAAAGTTAATAGAGTGCAAGGAAAGCTCTAATAATTTTATTTAAAATTTTAATGGATCACAAAATGTGGAGAGCACACACCCACCACTTTGCTAAAACTACTGATGGGCAAGGCTCGCCATTGCAAACACAAATTTGGGAAATTACCCCCATTCGATAGAATATAGAGTAAATTTTCTGATCCTGAATTGCCAGAAAGAAAGTTCAGTCCAAGGAGCAGAAAGTCGGTGCTGTAATGATGTATTCTTATTCCCAGTGTGGTATTGGCTATTCTGTGCTCTTGGCATTTCCTACTTCCTTCTGCTTTGTGGGGTCATGCCAGTTGTGACTCGGTTGCTATCACACTTATCTCTGAATCCAAAGGTTTGGGTTCAAGTCCTACTTCAGGACTTGAACATAAAAATCATGGCTCACACTCCAGCGCAGTACCAGGGGAGTAAAAAGTAAAGTTGCCATAGACCCGGATGACCATAGACTGTTTCCCCTTTGAGGGGAGAGCTCACTGGCAGTGATTTAACCTGAGGATCTCCACACCTCAGGTGAGGGGCAAGGTTGAGAAAGTTGGACCTTCATGAATAACCCAGCCGATTTGGATTCATGTCGCATTACATTCACCCCCCACCATCTGGCCTGGACTTGCAAAATCCTACCAATTGTCCTGGCTTGAGACAATTCACACCTCTTTAACCTTGGATTATTCCTCTCTCTGGATCTGTAATGATTTGATTACCCGCAAATGCTCGCATTCCAAGCATTGTCTGGCATCTCTGACTTTGTCTGTATAAATGTTTCTGGAACACACCTCTCCATTCACCTGAGGAAGGAGCAGTGCTCCGAAAGCTTGTGTTTGAAACAAACCTGTTGGACTTTAACCTGGTGTTGTAAGACTTCTTACTGTGCTCACCCCAGTCCAACGCCGGCATCTCCACATCATGACTATTCTGAAGAACAGCAGAGAAGGTATCCCTAATCCTGGCTAATATTAATCCCTCAGTCAACATCCCTCAGTCATTATCATATTGCTGATAATGGGAGTTCGCTATGTACAAATGACTGCCACAATTCCACAATACAACAGTGACAACAATTCAAAAGTATTTCATTAACAATACAGCACTTTGGGACATCCAGAGGTCATAAACGCTCTTCCTTTCTTCGCATTGGACCTACCTTTTTTTGTCAATATTTAATGTTTCTTTTCTTTACAGACAACGAGAGTGAAATTTTTGTCTCGGGCAATGGTGTAAAACAGGCAGCTATATACTTTGCCCATTTTTCTTTTTCATTATTAAGTATGTCCTCCTTAAGGTAAAATCTTCATCATGTCGAAGTTTGCAATAACAGCCACTAATTGAAATACCTCTTGCTCAGTGTCCTTTGTTCTTAGAAATACCCAAAATGGAACCATCAACACTACTTAAGAATTGAGACATAGTGACATGTTACTGTAACACTGATAGAATATGTCCGTAAGAAAAAAAGGAAACAGATCATGAGGAAGTTTGCACAAGGATGACATTTCAAACTGTAGTGTGAAAAGTACAGCTTTTCAAAATGTTTCCAACAAAATCTGGGTGATACAATGAATTTGCTGACCTGTTCCTTCTGGGATGGAATTTTACAGTCGTTCTTATTGGCGGGATCATCTGGTCCCGCTGGCAGCAAACCTCTGCCACGGGTTTCCTGGTGGCAAGGGGTGCATATGCCAATGGGGGGTAGCCTCCATAACCGTGAAACATACTGCAGAGGTTCATATTCAGCCTTTGCTCACGGAATAAAAATCTCCTTTAACCGGTTGGCGTTAAAAGGCCAATATAAAATGAATCGACTCAATTCCACTAAAAATGAACCCAGAGCAAGAAACTGGCGCGTAAATGACAACCTTGCTTTAAGGAGCCAGTGGGAATTGGAAATACCACACAAATACCAGAGGGGAAATGATTTTTTTCGGACCTGGGAATGCTTGATGTCAGCATTGAGTGCCTGCGGTATCATTCCTCAGCTTTGTGAGCATAGAAATCAAGTCAAAACATTTTCTAAATGTCACAACTGACTCACAATTTCTTATCTCCCTTCCATATTTATGTTTAATCGATAATTGGGCTCTGTTACCAAGCAGATGCCACCATTATTGCCAACAGTTCAACTTGCTACCAACCTTGTAGAGCCACTCGCTCCCCACCAACCCAGCTGATGTCCAAGAAATGGGACTTTATTTTAAAATATCACTGGAGATATTATAGGAATAATTGTGTGTTCCTTTTTGACTCTGTTATATGATAGGAAATAAAAATGAACTGGATTACAAAAACATTTAGCAGTTCTATGCTTGATTCTTAGAATGAAAAAAAATCTCATAACCTCCTGCCCTAAAATAGCGTAATCAGGAAATATGCTAACCAACTGTATTATGTAGATAAGAAAACCATCCAAATGATCCAAATCTAGCTAGTTAAAAACAGGATTTCTGATTCCAGTTAAAGTGGTACTATTTTGCCGTTTCCTATTCATAACGACAGAGGTTATAAAAAAGGAAATGGTCATCACACTCAGGATAACAATTCCAGAAACTAATGAAGTTGTCACAGAGTTGAAATGAAAGGTAGTTTTTCCCATGTTGCCTGAAAAGAAAATGGGAAAAAGGTCAGAGATATAATAGTAAATTAAGTTACGTTGTTTTGAATAAGATTCCACTTCAACATTGACAACTCGATTTTGAGGCTTAAGTGCTACTTTTATTTATGCATACTATTAAAAAAATTAACATAATCTTTATTGTCACAAGTAGGCTTACACCAACACTGCAATGAAACTACTGTGAAAAGCCCTAGTCGCCACATTCTGGCACAGAGATCTGATTCAAGCATGACCTAAAGAAGTTTTGAGTATGTTATGACTTTAAGGGACCTTTGTATCTATTTTTAAAGATAGGCAATAATTAAACACAGTACAAAATTTGCCATACTCTTCTCTCCTGATGATGGATGTGGTGCAGGAGCAGGAAAACATAGGGCTAGATTTTATGGGGCACCATGACCACCTCCACCCAGGCTAGAGAGTCAGTGGGGAGAATCGCTGCCCAGGAGAAGAATGGATGTCATTGAATGGTCAATAGACCGGGAGAGATGGGATTTCCACCCCTCAGGAACAGGAAGTCTCACCTCAGATAGCTGCCAGCCAATCAGATGCCCTGTAGTTCTGTGCTCCTAGCAGGCCAGGCAGGAGTGGTAGCCACCTCTGGGACTACATACAGCCCTCAATAGAGAGCAACAGCAAGGTAAATGGGAGGGATTTTGCCGTGGCCAGGGTGATGAGGGGTTTGGGAAGGGGGGCCAGGTTTGAGAGGGGGGGAGGAGCAAAAAGTGTGAAGGGTAATATTGCTGGGGTGAGGGGGACGCTCCTGATGGATAGAGGACCCATAAAGGAGAATTCCCCCATCTTTGCCTAACACCTGCCCGCGCATTGAAAGTTGCTGGGCTTCCCACGGGGTGTGGGTCTCCCCATGCCATGGGTAAAATTGTGATGGGGCTAGTTGAGGCCTTTAAGTGGCAATTAATTAACCACCTATGTAGGCCCAAGAGTGGGCCCGTGCCTCCGCCCCCTGTAAAATTTCAGGCAGGTCAGGAGGAGGCGCCAGGAAGGCTGCAAACTGGAGTGTGCAAGTAACCCACCTCCCCCACCTTCAAACCCGCTTGTGAGGGAATGTCAAATCCAGTCCATAGAAACATAGAAAACTAAAGGCATTGAAGAAGCCCATTGGCCTACTGTGCCTGTGCTAGCCAAAAGAAAAGAGCTAACTTGCATAATCCCACCTTGCAGCTCTTGAGCTGCAGCCCTGCAACTTACAGCACACAAAGTGCATATCCCAGTGTTTTTTTTTAATGGGATGAGGATTTCTGTCTCTACTGGCATTTCAGGCAGTGAGTTCCAGATTCCCACCACCCTCTGGCTGAGCAATCTCCAACTCCTGTCTACCAATTACTTTATTTTTTAAGAAGTATTTTTATTCAAAATTTTTAACATTTTTACAATTTAACAATTTACAACACAAAACCCACCCAACACATTAAATCCCCCACCCCCATACACCCTTTCCTCCCTCCCCACTGCCCCTCCCTCAACAATCAATGTAATCAACTCTCCAAAATGCAAAATGAACAAACCCCAACGATTGTAGAATCCATCACTCGCCCCCCTTTTGAGCAAATTTCACATTCTCCAGGGCCAAAGACTCCAACGGGTTCCTCCGTCACAGTGAGGCACAGGGTGGAACAGCTGACCTCCACCCCAACAAAACTCGCCTGTGAGCAATCAGCGAGGCGAAGGCTAAGAATCTTCCCCCGCAACCATCTGCAATTCCAGCCAGTCCGACACCCCGAATATGGTTTCTGCTGGACCGGGCTCCACATCGACGTGCAGAACCCCCAAAATGGCTCTGAAAACAGCCCTCCAAAACCCTACCAATTTTGGGCAGGACCAAAATATATGTACATAGTTTTCAGGGTCCTCTCACGTCACTGACAGACACCCTCCACCCCCTCGAACAGCCGGCACTTCCTAGACTTTGTAAGGTGCGCCCTGATGTACTATCAATTACGGCAAAGACGAGAGTAGTGAATAATCGAGGCTTTATTGAGAAAAGATGTGTGGCCTCCTATAGCTGCTCCCAGAATGGCTGCAGCTCCGGCGAGCACACACATTTATACGTTGCCTACTGGGCGGAGCCAGCAGGCAGGGATTTACCCATGTACCTCTAGTACAGGGGCCTTACCGTACTACATCTAATATACAGATACTACATCTAATATATAGTTAGTGGTGACTACCACAGTCACTCCCTGTTAAAAAAAGAGTTTGGCAGGGGTGGTGGAAAAGTTTACAGTTCAGGCAAAACTTGCAAGTTCAGGCAAAATTTGCAGGTTCAGCCGGTCGGGTGCCTTGATTCTCCGGTGTGATCGCCTCGGTCCCGGTGGTGATGCGGGCGCCGACTTAGTCACCTGTGACTCCAGGAGCGTGTTGTCCTCGTCTTCATCGCCCCCGAGTGGAACCAGTGGGAGGACGGATCGTCCTGGGTCGGGGGCTGTGGTGAGGTGCGCTGGGGGGAGGGTGAGTGGCGCCGGGGCAATCGGAGGCAGGGGATGGGGATGGGTGGGGATCCAGATGGTGCCAGGTCCAGGAGGGAGACTGTCCTGGCGCCCGTCGGGGTGCGCCACGTAGGCGTACTGCGGGTTCGCGTGCAGTAGTTGTACTCTTTCGACCAACGGGTCCTCCTTGTAGATCCGCACGTGTTTGCGGAGGAGGACAGGTCCAGGAGCTGCCAGCCAGGAGGTGGACTTCCTGGGGAAGGCAAGGAGACGTTCATAGGGGGTTTCATTAGTTGCAGTGCAGAGGAGCGTTTGGATGGAGTGGAACGCGTCGGGGAGGACATCCTGCCAGCGAGAGACCGGGAGATTTTTAGACCGTAGGGCCAGCAGGATGACCTTCCAGACCGTCCCATTCTCCTTTTCCACCTGCCCATTTCCCCGGGGGTTGTAGCTGGTCGTCCTGCTTGAGGCAATACCCTTGCTGAGCAGGAACTGAGCAGCTCATTGCTCATAAAGGAGGATCCCCGGTCGCTGTGGACGTAATCGGGTAACTGAACAGGGCGAAGATGCTGTTGAGGGCTTTAATGACCGTGGCAGAAGTCATATCAGGGCATGGGATGGCGAAGGGAAATCGGGAGTAGTCATCGACCACGTTCAGGAAGTATGTGTTTCGGTTGGTGGAGGGGAGGGGCCCTTTGAAGTCCATGCTGAGGCGTTCAAAGGGGTGGGAGGCCTTCACCAGGTGCACTCGATCTGGCTGGTAGACGTGTGGTTTGCATTCCGCGCAGACCTGGCAATCTCTGGTGACAGCCCTGACCTCCGCAATAGAGTAGGGCAGGTTGCGGGCCTTTATGAAGTGGAAGAATCGGGTGACCCTGGGGTGACAGAGACCATCGTGTAGGGCCCGGAGTCGGTCCACTTGTGCGCTGGCACATGTACCTCGGGATAGGGCATCGGGGGCTCATTGAGCTTCCCGGGACGATACAAAATCTCGTAATTGTAGGTGGAGAGCTCGATCCTCTACCTCAAGATTTTATCATTTTTGATCTTGCCCCGCTGTGTATTATTGAACATGAAGGCAACCGACCGTTGGTCAGTGAGGAGAGTGAATCTCCTGCCGGCCAGGTAATGCCTCCAATGCCGCACAACTTGGGCCTCCTTTTCGACAGAGGAGTGCCGAATTTCGGAGGCATGGAGGGTGCGGTAAAAGAATGCCACGGGCCTGCTGCCTGGTTGAGGGTGGCGGCCAGAACTACGTCCGATGCATCGCTCTCGACCTGGAAAAGGAGGGACTCGTCGACCGCGTGCATCGTGGCCTTGGCGATGTCTGCCTTGATGCGGTTGAAGGCCTGGTGGGCCTCAGCTGTCAGGGGAAAAACTGTGGACTGAATGAGTGGATGGGCCTTGTCCGCAGAGTTAGGGACCCACTGGGCATAGTAGGAGAAACACCCCAGGCATCGTTTCAGGGCCTTGGGGCAGTGGGGTCGGGGTCGGGCTCTAGAACTCCATTTTCCACAACATAGCCAAGGATGGCTCAGCGGTGGGTGCGGAACACGCACTTCTCCTTATTGTACGTGAGATTCAGGAGTTTGGCAGTGTGAAGACATTTGCGAAGGTTAGCGTCATGGTCCTGCTGATCGTGGCCGCCAATGGTGACATTATCTAGGTACGGGAAGGTGGCCCGCAGTCTGTACCGGTCAACCATTCGATCCATCTCATGTTGGAAGACCGAGACCCCGTTAGTGACGCCGAAGGGAACCCTAAGGAAGTGATAGAGGCGGCCGTCCGCCTCAAACGCAGTGTACGGGTGGTCCGCCTTGCGGATGGGGAGCTGATGGCAGGCAGATTTCAGGTCCACTGTGGAAAAGACCCGGTACTGTGCAATCTGATTGACCATTATCAGATATGCGTGGGAGGGGCTACACGTTGAGCTGTGATTGTAGTCAATGACCCTCCTGTGTTTCTCCCCAGTCTTTACTACTGCCACTTGGGCGCTCCAGGGGCTGTTGCTGGCCTCGATGATGCCATCCCACAGCAGTCTCTGGACCTCCGACCTGATGAAGGTGCTGTCCTGGGCACTGTACCATCTGCTCCTGGTGGCGACGGGCTTGCAATCCGGGGTAAGGTTTGCAAACAAGGAATGTGCTTGACCTTAAGGGTCGTGAGGCCACATACGGTGAGGGGTCCGCTGAATTTTAAAGTTAAGCTTTGGAGATTGCAGTGGAAGTCCAGACCAAGTAACAGGGCAGCGCAGAGGTTGGGGAGGATGTAGAGCTGGAAGCTGCTGAACTCTACACCCTGGACGGTGAGGGTCGCGATGCAGTACCCCCGGATTTCCACGGAATGGATTCCGGAGGCCAGGGAGATTCCCTGTGTTCCACGAGGGAGCAGCTCCTTACCATAGTGGGATGGATGAAGTTTTCCGTGCTCCCGGAGTCAAGACGGCAGGAAGTCTTGTGCCCATCGATTTTCATCGTTGTCGTTGCGGTTGCGAGGTTGTGAGGCCGGGACTGGTCGAGGTGGATCGAGGCGAACTGCGGCTGATGCTGGTAGGCCCCGGGCTGGTCAGCAGTGGTGGCAGGCAATGAACGGCCAGACGAAGTTCCCGACGAGCAGGGGTTCTGAGGCGCCGTCCAAAATGGCGCCGAAGATGGCGGCGCCCACAGGGTGCACATGGCTGGCGGTGTTAAAGATGGCGGCGCCCACGGGTTGCACGTGGCCTGCGGGGAAGAAGATGGTGGTGCCAACGAGCTGCACGTGGTCTGTAGAGAAGAAGATGGCAGAGCTCATGGGCCGCACGTGGTCTGTAGGGAGGGAAATGGCGGCACCCACGGGTTGCACATGGAGGGTGTAGGAACACTGGGCCTAGAAACAGCAGCGATCGACCGGGCCTGGCACACAGCAGCAAAATGTCCCTTCTTTCCGCAGGCCTTGCAGGTTGCGTTCCGCGCTGGGCAGCGCTTCCAGGGGTGTTTGGTCTGCCCGCAGAAGTAGCATTTGGGCCCCCCGGGGTTGGGTGGCTGCCGCGCGGCGCAGGCTTGCGGTGGGCTGGGGTCGGTAGCTGATGGGGCCCTCGATGTCCATGAGTAGTGTCGTGTGGTCGGGGGCGTACAACTGTACGTTATGGGAGGCCACTGTTAGCGAATTCGCGAACTGCCTGGTTCCCGCAAGGTCAAGCTCACCCCCTTCCAATCGGCGCTGGCGGATGTATGCAGATCTCATGCCCGTAACAAAAGCGTCTCTGATTAAAAGTTCTGTATGCTTGACTGCCGAAACTGCCTGGCAGTCGCAGTTCCTCGCCAGGATGTGCAGGTCACGCCAGAAATCGTCTAGGGACTCACCGGGGAGTTGCTGTCTCGTGGACAGGAGGTGCCTGACGTAGAGTTTGTTAACTGGCCGAACATAATGGGCGGGATTCTCCGACCCCCACTGGGTTGGAGAATCGGCAGGGGTCGGCGTGAATCCTGCCCCCGCCATCCTCTGAATTCTCCGACCCCCCAAAAGTCGGCGAGGCGTGAATTACGCCGCCCGCCTCGGAGAATGCTGGGGAGGGGGGAGAGGGCGAGTGCCGGGGAGGGGGGGGGGAGTGCCGGGGAGGGGGGAGAGGGCGAGAGCCAGGAAGGGGGGAGAGGACGTGCTATGGAGGGGGCGAGTGCCGTGGAGGGGGGAGGAGAGGGCGAGTGCCGGGGAGGGGGCGTGCCGGGGGGGGGGGGGGCGAATGCCGGGGAGGGGGTGAGTGCCAAGGAGGGGAGGCGAGTGCCGAGGAGGGCGAGAGCCGGGGAGGGGGGAGAGGGCGAGTGCTATGGAGGTGGGGAGTGCCGGGGAGGGGGCGAGTGCCGGGGAGGTGGGGGGGGGGGGGGGGGAGTGCCGGGGAAGGGAGGGGTGAGAGGGCGAGTGCTATGGAGGTGGCGAGTGCCGGGGAGGGGACGAGTGCCGGGGAAGGGGGGAGAGTGCAGCGGAGTTGGGGCTGAGTACCGGGAAGGGAGGGCGAGTGCCGGGAAGGGGGTGGTGTGGTGATCCACTGTGTGCACCTGTATTAGGGGATGTAAGGTAGGACCTGCACTACAGGTTCGCCGGTAGCCCCTGCCGGCTAGCTCCGCCCATAAGGTGCCCTATAAATATTCATGACCTCCTCCTGATCAGCCATTTCGCCAGCTGCAGCAGGAGGCCACACATCTGACTGTAATAAAGCCACAGTTTTACCAAACTGAGTCTTTCGTGCAATTGATCGTGCATTAATTTATTACAGCCAGATTTTTCCACATTATGGACATCAGGATCAAACCAGATCGCCTGCAGCTGGATCCGCACTCGCCAGATGCCAGAAAGGACTTTAATCACTGGCTGGTTTGTTTTGAGGCCTACAGCATCGCTGCGACCCCCACACCGACGGAAGCTCAGAAGATCCAAGTTCTATATTCCAGGGTGAGCTCCAGTGTGTTCCCGTTGATCCAGGACGCCCCGAGTTACGCGGAAGCGATGGCACTCCTTAAAGAGAACTACATTCAGAAGACAAACACACTCTTCGCAAGGCACGTACTCGCCACTTGCGTACAACTACCTGGTGAGTCGATCGAAGACCTCTGGCGGGCCCTAATCCCACTCGCACGGGACTGTGACTGTCAGGCTGTCACGGCCACTGAACATTCCAATCTCCCCATGCGTGATGCATTCGTGACGGGGATTGCGTCGGACCCCATCCGACAACGACTGCTGGAAGGGGCCACGCTCAACCTAGCGGAGACGAAACCTTTAGCGCTCCCCATGACGGTTGCATCTCGCAACAACCAATCCTATCCCGCTCGCCGCGTGGCCCACCCCTCCTACCCCTCTTGAACCCCACAACTGACCCCGCCAGCTGGGGCCTCTCCTACTCAATATGCCTGCGCCACCCGCCACACCACGCACCCTGGGGGTCCCCGCTGCTACTTCTTCGGCCAGAAGAAGCACCCCCGCCAGCGCTGCCAAGCCCACACCGCCACTTGCAAATCCTGCGGTAAGAAGGGCCACTTTGTGGCGGTGTGCCAGGCCCACGCAGTCGCCGCTATCACACCCGCAATTTCCCCCTTCCCCCAGCCTATCACACAATGGGCGCCGCCATCTTCTGCTCCCGGGGCCACGTGCGACCAGTGGGCGCCACCATCTTGCCCCGCCCCCACAACGTGCGCCACCATCTTGCCCCGCCCCCGCAACGTGTGCTCCATGGACGCCGCCATCTTGCCCCACCTCTACAATGTGCGCTGCATGGGCGCCGCCATCTTCTCCTCAACAGGTCCTCCGGACGCCGCCATCGCCGCCATTCTGTTTCCCCCACTGGACTGGATCGCTGGATCCGGGTCGCCGACGCTCTCCAGCTGAATCCTCGGATGACCACCCGCTGCTTGCCTCTATGACACTGGACCAGTCCCGTCCTCACAACCTGGCCACTGCTTCGACGACAGTGGAAATCAGTGGCCACGCGACCTCTTGCCTACTGGACTCCGGGAGCACCGAAAGGTTCATCCACCCGGACACGGTAAGGCGCTGCTCCCTCGCGGTCCACCCCGCCAACCAACGGATCTCCCTGGCCTCCGGATCCCACTCTGTCTCGATCCGAGGTTTCTGTGTGGTCAATCTCACTGTCCAGGGCATAGAATTCAGCAGTTTCCGCCTCTACGTCCTCCCCAACATCTGTGCTGCACTATTGCTGGGTCTGGATTTTCAGTGTAATCTCCAGAGCCTCACCTTCACATTCGGTGGGCCCCTGCCCCCACTCACTGTTTGCGGCCTCACGACCCTCAAGGTTGAACCCCCCACCCTCTTTGCCAATCTAACTGCGGATTGCAAGCCCGTCGCCACCAGGAGCAGATGGTACAGCGCCCAGGACAAGGCCTTCATCAGGTCCGAAGTCCAGCGGTTGCTTCGGGAGGGTATCATCGAGGCCAGCAATAGCCCCTGGAGAGTCCAAGTGGTAGTGGTTAAAACTGGGGAGAAACGCAGAATGGTCGTGGACTACTGCCAGACCATCAATCGGTACACGCAGCTCGACGTGTACCACCTCTCCTGCATATCTGATATGGTCAATCAGATTGCACAGTACCGGGTCTTCTCAACGATTGACCTTAAATCCGCCTACCACCAGCTTCCCATCCGTAAATCGGACCGTCCATACACCGCCTTCGAGGTGGACGGTCGCCTCTATCGATGTCTTAGGGTTCCCTTCGGCGTCACTAACGGGGTCTCGGTATTCCAAAGAGAAATGGACCGAATGGTTGACCGGTACGGACTGCGGGCCACGTTTCCGTACCTGGACAATGTCACTATCTTCGGCCATGACCAGCAGGACCACGATGCCAACCTTGCCAAATTTCTCCACAACGCCACTCTCCTCAACCTCACCTACAACAAGGAGAAGTGTGTGTTCATCACCAACCGCTTAGCCATCCTCGGCTACGTAGTCCAAAACGGACTCCTGGGGCCCGATCCCGACAGCATGCGCCCCCTCATGGAGCTTCCCCTCCCCCACTGCCCCAAGGCCCTCAAACGCTGCCTTGGGTTCTTCTCCTACTACACCCAGTGGGTCCCAAACTACGCGGAGAAGGCCCGCCCACTTATGCAGTCCACTCAATTTCCCCTCACGGCCGAGGCACAACATGCCTTCGCACGTGTTAGAGCAGGCATAGCCAAGGCCGGGATGCACACAGTAGATGAGACACTGCCCTTTCAAGTAGAAAGCGACGCTTCAGATGTCGCCCTCGCCGCCACTTTAAACCAGGCAGGCAGACCTGTGGCATTCTTTTCACGCACTCTTCATGCCTCTGAAATTCGACACTCGTCTGTTGAAAAGGAGGCCCAGGCTATCGTTGAAGCGGTGCGGCATTGGAGGTATTACCTGGCCGGCAGGAGATTCACTCTCCTCACTGACCAGCGGTCGGTAGCCTTCATGTTCAACAACACGCAGCGGGGCAAGATCAAAAATGATAAAATCTTGCAGTGGAGAATCAAGCTCTCCACCTACAATTACGAGATTTTGTATCGCAAGCTCAACAAGCCCCCAGACGCCCTCTCCCGAGGTACATGTGCCAGCGCACAAGTAAACCAGCTCCGTGCCTTGCACGACAGCCTTTGTCACCCGGGGGGGTAACTCGACTGTACCACCTCGTCAAAGCCCGCAATCTGTCCTACTCCGTCGAGGAAGTACGGACAGTCACCAGAGACTGCCAGGTCTGTGCGGAGTGCAAGCCGCACTTCTACCGGCCAGACCGCGCGCGCCTGGTGAAAGCGTCCCACCCCTTTGAACGCCTCAGTGTGGATTTCAAAGGTCCCTTCCCCTCCACCGACTGCAACACATATATCCTCAGTGTGGTCGATGAATTCTCCAGGTTCTCCTTCGCCATCCCATGCCCCGATATGACGTCTGCCACCGTCATCAAGGCCCTCAACTCCATCTTCGCTCTGTTTGGTTTCCCCGACTACATCCACAGTGACAGGGGATCCTCATTCATGAGCGATTAGCTGCGTCGGTTTCTGCTCAGCAGGGGTATCGCCTCCAGCAGGACGACCAGCTACAACCCCCGGGGAAACGGGCAGGTAGAGAGGGAGAACGGGATGGTTTGGAGGGCCGTCCAGCTGGCCCTACGGTCCAGAAACCTACCAGCCGCCCGCTGGCAGCAGGTCCTCCCGGATGCACTGTACTCCATCCGGTCTCGACTGTGCACCGCCACAAATAACACACCCCATGAACGTGTTTTTACCTTCCCTAGGAAGTCCACATCCGGGGTGTCGCTCCTGACTTGGCTCGCAGCTCCAGGACCGGTTCTTCTACATAGGCATGTCCGACTCCAGAAGGCGGATCCCTTGGTGGACAGGGCACACTTGCTCCACGCCAACCCCCAGTATGCCTATGTGGAGTTCCCCGACGGCCGCCAGGATACGGTCTCACTCAGGGACCTGGCTCCCTCAGGTGCCACTCCCGCTCCCACACACTTCCCCACCCACGCGCCACCCTCCCCTCCCCTGGCGCTCCCAGCATTAGCTCCGCCAGGTCCATCCCTCCTTCCCCTGCCCACGCTAGAGAATGAGGAAGATTTTGGCATGCTCCCGGAGTCATCCAACTACTGGCCAGCACCAACACCGCCAGCACTGACGTCGTTGACGCCGACACCGCCAGCACCGACATCGCCACCACCGCTACGTCGTTCCCAGCGAACCGTCAGACCACCGGATAGACTTAACCTCTGACGGGCACCAGACTACATGATGGACATATTTTTTTTTTCCCCTCCCCTCTGTAAATTATTTGTAAATCTGTATATAGTTCCACGTCACCCCAGCCGGACTCATTTTTAACAGGGGGTGAATGTGGTGAATCACTGTGTGCACCTGTATTAGGGGATGTAAGGTAGGACCTGCACTACAGGTTCGCCAGTAGCCCCTGCCAGCTAGCTCCGCCCACAAGGTGCCGTATAAATATGCGTGTCCTCCTCCTGATCAGCCATTTCGCCAGCTGCAGCAGGAGGCCACGCATCTGACTGTAATAAAGCCACAGTTGTACCAATCTGAGTCTTTTGTGCAATTGATCGTGCATCAGGGGGCGAGTGCCGGGGAGGGGGGAGAGGGCTAGTGTCGGGGAGGGGGGGCGAGTGCCGGGGAGGGGGGAGAGGACGAGGGAGGTTGTCCGCCTGCCCAGCTGCCAGCCTCCAACAGTCGCGCCCATGCAGCCCATGGCACCTGGCTGCGGGGTGGGGGAGGGTACGGGCAATGATGACATGTCGTCGTTCCCCCCCACCCCCTGCAGACCGTTACGTTTGATGATCAGCTAGCGATGTTGGCCGCCGTGGCTTCTACACATTGCCCTGGGGGAGGAGGAGGAGCGTGCCAGGGAGGCGGCGCAGGCTGCCGCAGAGGAGCATGCCGCAGAGGGGCAGATGGCAGCCGCCCAGGCTGAAGGGCCGCCCGCATGCCCAACAGGACGAGGAGGAGGAGGAGGAGGAGGTGGTTCCACCACGGCAACGGAGAAGCCAGAGGAGGCCCCGTGCGTACCGGCCCTGCTCATCGTACCAGGATCTCACGGACCGGGAATGCAGGAGGAGACTCCGGATGAGCCGGGAATCCGTGGCACACATCTGCCACCTGATGGCACACCTGGCACCGTGTGGCACTGGGGGAGGACACCCTCTCCTCGTGTCCGTCAAGGTTACGGTGGCACGGAATTTTTATGCCACGGGGGCATTCCAGGTGCCGAGTGGGGACCTGTCCGGCATCTCACAGGCATCGGTGCACCGGAAAACCCGGGCAGTGACAATCGCCCTATATGCCATTGCAGACCGCTACAATCAGTTCCCTATGGACCGGGCAAGCCAGGATGCCCGGGCAGCGGGCTTCGCTGCCGTGGCCAGGATGCCCAAGGTCCAGGGTGCGATCGATGGGGGCACGTCGCCGTGAGGCCACCTGCAGATAACAGGGCCGTGTTCACCAATAGGAAGGGGACCTATTCCATGAACATTCAGGTGGTCTGCAACCACCGCATGATGATCCTGCATGCCTGCGCCTGGTACCCGCGAAGTGTACATGACTCGTAGTATTGGCGCAGTCTTACATTCCCGGCATGTTGAGGGACGCCAACCCCGGCTGAGGGGCTGGTTGCTGGGCGACAGGGGTTACCCGTTGCGGTCATGGCTGATGACGCCTATACGGAGGCCACAGACTGACACGGAGAACAGCTACAATGATGCCCATGCAGCGACCAGGGGTGTGACAGAGAGGTGCTTTAGCCTGCTAAAAATGTGATTCAGGTGCTTGGACTGCTCTGGAGGGGCCCTCCAGTACCCGCCAGATAGGGTCGGCCATATCATTGTGGTGTGCTGCGTCCTACACAACATAGCCCAGCAGAGGGGCGATGTACTGCAGGCAGAGGAGGGGGGAGTGGAGGAGCAGCAGGACGAGGCGCAGTCCTCCAAAGATGAGGAGGATGGGGGCAATGGTCAGGACAGACGGGCTAGACATGGGCGGGAGGCTGCCCACCGTTACCGACTGGGCCAGTGGGCATGGGACAGGCTGGTGGCCGCCCGGTTCACTTACTAGGGGGGCGTGGGAATCGGCGAGTATGGGCACAGACCGCACACCACAGCACCAGCCGACCACCCCCCCCCCCCACCCACCCACCCACCAACCGCATTGGGCGAGCTGTCAGCCTGTCCTGCCCGTTGCCCACCAGATCCACCTCGGACGGAAGGGGGGGGGGGGAGGGGGGGGAGTCCGATGTGCCATGGTGTTCCGGGACCTCCCCTACAGGGGGACCCGGGACGGGCCCCAGCACCTCCTCTTCCCTCGGGGTGCCCGATGGCCCCCGGGCCTCTACATGGGTCGGGGATGCGAATGGACCGGCCATCCAACGCCCCCCCGACACCTGGCGCTGCCAGTCCTGGAGGCCTGCCCTGGTATCGACAAGGGTCTGCAAGTCTGGGCGATGCCAGACAGCACATGGGCAATGGCGCCGTTGTCCTCAGCGATGGCCTGCAGGGACTGGGCCACAGCCTGCTGAGACTGGGCCACTGCCTGCTGAGACTGAGCCATGGCCTGCTGAGACAGGCCACGGCGTTGAGTGCCTCTGCCATCTGCCGCTGGCTCTGGCTCATGGCTTCCTGTGAGAGGGCAGCCATGTCCTGGGCCACAGACGCCGCCTGCATGAACGCCCCTGGCCTTGTATACTGCTGCCCATGTCTGACACCGTCGCACCCATTGCCTCCACCGCAGACGCCACCCGTGCGATTTCGGCCTGGGTGGCACACATGACCAGCACCACTCCCAGCTCCTGGACGCGGGTGCACTCTTCCACCTGCGTCTGCAGCTGCTGCAAGCCAGCCGTCACCCCCTACGATCGTCCCTGGTTTGGTGACTGCATCAGGTCTATGGGTGGATGTGGTAACTCCAGGAAACGGGACCCGTCTGGGCGGCAGATTTTTGCTTGCGCCAGGATGCCCTCCGACCTCCCGGCCCCTCTGCTGCTCCTACCTCCATACGGCAGTGTTGTGCGCACCAGTGAGTGTACCAGAAGCCTCATCACTAAAGTGCCCGACCGAGGTGAGTGTCTCTGCGATGGTGAAGTGTGTTGGAGACAGCAGTGGCATTGGGTAGTGAGCATTGCCCGACCCAGAATCCATGGTCCCCTGGGGTGGCGGGTCGTGTCCACCTGTCTGTTGTGTGTCACTGTCCTGTCTTTCAGTGTCATGTGTGCCGGTGTCCCGGGTAGGGGTGTCCCGGGTAGGGGTGTCCCGGGTGGGGTGTCCCGGGTAGGGGTGTCCCGGGTAGGGCTGTCCCGGGTAGGGCTGTCCCGGGTAGGGGTGTCCCGGGTAGGGGTGTCCTGGGTAGTAGTGTCCTGGGTAGTAGTGTCCTGGGTAGTAGTGTCCTGGGTAGGGGTGTCCTGGGTAGGGGTGTCCCGGGTAGGGCTGTCCTGGGTAGGGGTGTCCTGGGTAGTAGTGTCCTGGGTAGGGGAGTCCCGGGTAGGGCTGTCCTGGGTAGTAGTGTCCTGGGTAGTAGTGTCCTGGGTAGGGCTATCCTGGGTAGTGGTGTCCTGGGTAGGGGTGTCCTGGGTAGGGGTGTCCCGGGTAGGGGTGTCCCGGGTAGGGGTGTCCCGGGTAGGGGTGTCCTGGGTAGTAGTGTCCGGTTGTAGTGTCCTGGGTAGTAGTGTCCTGGGTAGTAGTGTCCTGGGTAGGACTGTCCTGGGTAGGGGTGTCCTGGGTAGGGCAGTTCTGGGTAGGGCTGTCCTGGGTAGGGCTGTCCTGGGTAGGGGTGTCCTGGGTAGGGGTGTCCTGGGTAGGGGTGCCCTGGGTAGGGCTGTCCTGGGTAGGGCTGTCCTGGGTAGGGCTGTCCTGGGTAGGGGTGTCCTGGGTAGGGCTGTCCTGGGTAGGGCTGTCCTGGGTAGGGCTGTCCTGGGTAGGGCTGTCCTGGGTAGGGCTGTCCTGGGTAGGGGTGTCCTGGGTAGGGGTGTCCCGGGTAGGGGTGTCCCGGGTAGGGGTGTCCTGGGTAGGGGTGTCCCGGGTAGGGCTGTCCTGGGTAGGGGTGTCCCGGGTAGGGGTGTCCTGGGTAGGGGTGTCCCGGGTAGGGGTGTCCCGGGTAGTGGTGTCCCGGGTAGGGGTGTCCCGGGTAGTGGTGTCCTGGGTAGGGCTGTCCTGGGGAAGGCAGTCCTGGTTAAGGGTGTCCTGGCTCGGCTGCGACGGAGGCCTGTGGCTGCCCCCCTCATCGCGGATGTCACACGCCTGCATCGCCGCACTCGCACAAGACGGGGCATCGTCTCCTTATTGCTCCGGGCCTGTCACTGTCTCATGGCTGCCCTGGGGCGTCCTGCGGGCGTCGCATGCCGGAGGGGCTGGGCCTGCCCCTTTCTTGTGGCCGCCCTGGGGTGTCCTGCCAGTGTCGCATGCCGGAGGGGCCTGGCCTGTTCCTGTCTCGTGGCAAGCCAAGGGCGTCCTGCGGGCGGTCGGCATCCGCGGGGATGGGTGCCTTGACGTTTGGTCCTGCAATACGCAATACAGCAGCATGGTTAGGCACACGGGCAGTGATCGGGGGATATGGGGGAGTGAGGATATTGGGGAGATGGGTTATGGGTAGGGGGATATGGGGGAGGGGGGATATGGGGGGATATGGGGGAGGGGGGCTATGGGGGATATATGGGAGGGGGATATTGGGGTATATGGCGGAGGGCGGATATTGGGGGATATGGGGGAGCGGGGATATGGGTGAGGGGGATATTGGGGGTTATGGGGGAGTGGGGATAAGGGGGAATTGGGATAAGGGGGAATGGGGACGGGCCGTGGGGGGTCTCATTTGGTGGTGCGCTCCCAACCTCTGCATCGGCAACCTCCCGGTCCTTGGGTCCGCCTGCCAGTTCCAGGGATATGGGGGATATGGGTGAGGGGGATATTGGGGGTTATGGGGGAGTGGGGATAAGGGGGAATCGGGATAAGGGGGAATGGGGACGGGCCGTGGGGGGTCTCATTTGGTGATGCGCTCCCAACCTCTGCATCGGCAACCTCCTGGTCCTTGGGTCCGCCTGCCAGTTCCAGGGATATGGGGGATATGGGGGAGTGGGGATAAGGGGGAATCGGGATAAGGGGGAATGGGGACGGGCCGTGGGGGGTCTCACTTGGTGGTGCGATCCCGACCTCTGCATCGGGAACCTCCCAGTCCTTGGGTCCACCTGCCAGTTCCAGTGCCCTCGGTGAGTGGTATCTCAGAGTGGTATCTCATCAGCTGTGCCCTCTCCGGTCCTCTCACGCTCCCTGTTGTTGTGTGCACACTTCTCCTGTGGGGTGGCGGGCGGGTGGGTGGCAGAGATAAAGGGCAACAGTGTTAGGCAGGGATATACATGCAGGCTAGCGGTTGTGCATATATTGGCATAGGTACGCAGCACAATAGGGTTAGGGTTGATTGCACCTTGGGGTGTACCGCACATCGGTGGAAGTGGGTACTCACCCTGGCTGCCCTGACAAGGTCATTCACCTTCTTGTGGCATTGTGCGCCTGCCTTTGGTGTTGCATCCACAGCGCTGGCGGCCTCTGCCACCTCCCTCCACAGGCGCCGGCTGAGGCATGGGGCAACCCTGCGGCTGTGTCCGGGGTACAGGGTCTCCCTCCTCTGCTCTATTGTATCCAGGGGCACCTCAATGTCGCGCTCATGGAACCTCGGGGCTGTGCGGAGGGCGGCTACCTTGTCAGGTCTTGGGGGGGGTGGGGGTGGTGGTGAGGAGGGGGCTTCTTTTCTGCTGTGACGCCGCCTGGCGTCAATGGCGGGTGGCGCAGTCGCAAATGGCGTCACGCCGCTACTAGCCCATTCCGGGCCGGAGCAGTTGCGCCATTTGGGGGGGCCCGACACCGGAGTGATCCGCTCCGTTTTTGGCGCCGGGTCCCGGCCATCGCGCCGATTATCGGAGAAATTCGCCCAGTGTCCTTTCAGGAGCTCCATTGCTTCCGAGTAAGTGGGCGCATCCCGGATGAGAGGAAAGATGTCAGGGCTCACCCGTGAATAAAGGACCTTGAGCTTCTGTGTGTCCAAGGGTTGTTCAGCCGATGTTCGGAGGTAGCTTTCGAAGCAGGCTAGCCAGTGGTCCAAGGCAGACGTGGCGTTGGCTGCTTGAGGGTGCAGCTGTAGGTGATCAGGCTTGATGCGAAGTTCGATTATTGTAAAATCTTTGTTCAATAAATTGATGCACTATCAATTACTACAAAGATGAGAGTAGTGAATAATTGAGGCTTTATTGAGCAAAGATGTGTGGCCTCCAGTAGCTGCTACCAGAATGGGAGCAGCTCCGGTGAGCACACACATTTATACGCTGACTACTGGGGGAGCCAGCAGGCAGGGATTTACCCATGAACCTCTAGTACCTCTTACCGTACTACATCTAATATATAGATACTACATCTAATATACAGTTAGTGGTGACTACCACACGCCCTATACACCACCTTCAGCTGTATCAGCCCCAACCCCGCACACAGGCGAGACATTCACCTCTGCAGCATCTCACACTGCAATCCCTCCACTAGCGCCGCTCCCAGATCTTCCTCCCCCTTTGTTTTAGCCCCTCTGTGAAGACCATATCCTCCTCCAAATCCTCCCGTAAATCACCGAGCTGACCCCCCTCTCCAACCTCCCCCCTATCAATTACTTTAAATCTATAGCTCATTGGATTTTGATATATAGACACCATGGGCCTGAATTTTCAGGATCGGAAGCACACAGCACCCAAGAGTCGGCGTGTATGCATTCCTACTGACTCTGACAGGCCCGCTGCCATTTCACGCTCAGTTGAGTATTAATTAACAGGTTAGACTTCTGTCCACATTTGGATGGAAGTCCCGCCTTGGAGAGCTATCTGCCAATCAGTTCAGTCCCAGTGCTGCAGTGACAAGAAGAGGCACTGCAGCGCTGGGCCTGAACCCAAGGCCTGGACCACACTTCAGGTAAGTACCCGGGGTGGAGGGAGAGGGTAGGGTAGGGGATGTGCTGAGGGTTGGGGGGGAAGGGTCAGAAGGGGGCAGGGCAATCTCAGTGTAAGGGGAGGTTGTCCTGATTGGAAGAGAGGGCCGGATCTCTCAGGTCCCTGAGGGGAGGATGTCCCCAGGCTGAAGGTGACGTCCAATTAACTCCCGCCTTCTTCTCATTCGAGATTAAGCGGCCTTCATAAGGGCATGGGCGGGCTTCCCGTGTGGGGCTCTGCCTGTCCCACTGTAAAATTGTATCTGGGTCAGAGTGGGCAGAATGCTTTCTATGCTATTTGAGGCTCCCCCCCTCACTATTTGAGGCTCCTCCACCCCCCCCCCCCCCCCCAACCCACAACCTCAGAACCTGCCGATGGTGGAGTGTAAAATTCTGGTCCATTTAATTTTGTGTGCCTCAATTTAATCAGCCCTTAGTCTCATGTGTTCAACATAAAACACCCCAAAAATATTCAATCTCTCTGCATAGCTAAAAATATGAATTTTTGACAATATCTTCCAGCATGATTACCTTCTTGTAACTAGGTGACCAGGCGTGCAGGCAGTACTCTCGCCTATATTTACTTCTGTTTTGTAACGTTCCAGCATCAAGTCTCAGCTCTTAAATTTGATGCCCCAGCTAATAAGGGAAAGTATTCTGTGTACCTTCTGAACCACCTTACCTACTTTTACCTTCAAGGATCTATGGACATGCACCATCAGGCCCTTTAGTTCAGCTACATTCCTCAGTAACTTACAATTTATTGTGTATTCCTTAGTGTTGTTTGCCTTCCTCACATGCATTACTTCAAACTTGTCTGAATTGAATTCCTTTTGCCACTTTTCTGCTCACCTGACCAGTCCATTGACATCTTCCTCAAGTTCACTGTTTACTTCCTCACGGTCAATCACATGATGACTGCTAAATTCTCAATTAAGTACTCTATATTTAAATCAAAGGCGGCAATTCTCCAGGGTTACTAGCCCCAGCCGGGATACACAATGGCCCGTTGAACCGGGCAAGATGGCCAGAACAGGATTCTCGCCAGGCGTCAAACACGTTGCGAATCTCCTGGTCCATTGTGCCTGACCTGGTGAGGTTCTTGCCTAGAGTAGGGGGAAACTTGATTACAGCTGATCAACCTGCACTTAAATATACTGGCCAAGTTTGAGGCTGAATGTTCCGGACTCTCGCTATGGACGACCAACCCCCCCCCCCCTCCACCGCTGGAAGTAACCCAGGCGCCAATCTCTGCTGGGCCTGGCAAGCAGGAAACGGGCACTGTGGACTGCAAGTGAGAGGGAAAGGGGGGCTCCCTCGGCACCCTGGAAGTCCTTCAGGGGAAGTGGGGGTCGGAGGGCTTGGACCTGCGTCCTGATCTCCGAGGAGTGGGACCTGTGAGTTTAGGCCCTGTCCTATCAAAGCCAGTACAAAATCCACCCCTCTCCAAATGAGTTTCCAAGTGCTATTGAATCGCACCTGATTAGCACTGCCAGCACCAGTGGGAAACCCACTGGTTTTCCCGCCAGCGGCAACACATTGTTTTTAATCAGTTGAATCGTGGCCAAAATCTGAAAGGAGGGGGCTCAGTACTGAACCCTGTGGAACCTATTGGAAAAAGCCTTCCAGTTACAAAAATGCTAATCCTTTACTTCCTCCTACTTAGCCAACTTTGGAACCAACTTGTCACTTGCCTTTGCATTCCATGCTCTCTTACTTTTCTGGCCAGTCTGCCATATGGGACCTTTTTAAAATCCTAGTAGATAGCATCTAATGTGCTACCCTCATTGGTCCTCAATGTGCTGCCTTTATTGATTCCTCAAAAAATTCAGTGGTTCTTTGTCAGACATGATCTTCCTTTAATAGCTCCATGTTGATTGTGCGTGATTCATCTGTACCTTCCTAATGATGATTTAAATTATGATGTCAGATATGCTCGCTTTCAACTGGTCATGTCTTCAAAGAAAAAAATAAAGTAGGAGAAATTAGAAAGGGAGTAAACTCATAAAAGATCGAAAAAGGGGAGCTTCTACAAGTATAAAAAGGAAGAGGGTAGCTAAAGTAAATTGGTCCATCAGAGGATTGCGTCAACACTTAGTCAAATAGAGAGAGACTACAGAATACAATGATATGGAGGGATCTGAGTGTCCTCATACATGAATCACTAAAGGAGGTATAGCAATTAATTAGGAAGGCAGATGTAATCTTGGCCTTCATTGCAAAGGAAACATATAAACAGGAAAATCTTGCTACAAATGTACAGGGCATCGATGAGAAGACACCTAGAGTACTGTGTACAGAGTTGGTCTCCTTATTGAAGGAAGGATATACGTGCATTGAAGGCAGTTCAAATGAATTTCATTGATTTGATTCCAGGGATCAAGGGGTTGTCTTATGAGGAAAGGTTGGGCAGGTTGGTCCTGTCATCATTGGAGTTTAGAAGAATGAGAGGTAATTTTATTGAAAATTGCCAAGGTACGTCCTGTACACAAAGACCAGGACAAGTCCAACCTGCCTATTACTGCCCGACCAATCTGTTCTCGATCATCTGTAATCTGATGGAATGGGTCATCAACAGTGCTATCAAACGGCACTTGCTCAGCAATAACCTGCTTACGGACACTCAGTTAGGGTTCCGCCAGGATCACTTAACGCCTGACCTCATTAGAGATTTGGTTCAAACATGGATAAACAGCTGAACATCATAGTTGTAGTGAGAATGACTGCCCTTGACATCAAGGTTGCATTTGACTGGGTGTTGCATCAAGGAGCCCTAGCAAAACTGGAATTAATGGGAATTTGGGGGAAAACTCTCTGTTGGTTTCAGTAATGCCTAATACAAAAGAAGATGGCTGTGGTGGTTGGAGGTCAATCATCTCAGCTCCAGGACATCACTGCAGGAGTTCCTCAGGGTAATATGCTAGGCCCAACCATCTTCAGCTGCTTCATTAATGACCTCCCTTCCATCATAAGGTCAGAAGTGGAGATGCGTACTGATGACTGCACAATGTTCAGCACCATTCATGACTCCTCAGATACTGAAGCATCCATGTCCAAATGCAGCAAGACCTGTACAATATCCAGGCTTGGGATGACAAGTGGCAATTAACATTCTCATCACACAAGTGCCAGGAAATGATCATCTCCAATCTAACCATCATCCTTTGATATTCAATGGCATTACCATTACTGAATCCCCAACTATCAACATCCTGGAGGTTACCATTGACTAGAAACTCAACTGGACTAGTTATAGTGTAGCCATGGTTACAAGAGTAAGTCAGAGTCTAGGAATTCTTCAGCGAGTAACTCACCTCCTGACACCCAAAGCCTATCCACAATCTGCAAGTCAGACGTCAGGAATGTGATGGAATACTCCCCACTTGCCTGGATGAGTACATCTTTAACAACACCCAAGAAGCTTGACATTACCCAGGTAAAAACAGCCCACTTGATTAGAACATAGAACAGCACAGAACACTCCCTCCACCACCAGCGCACAGTAACAGCAGTATGTACTGTCTACAAGATGCACTGCAGGAATTCACCAACGCTCCCTTGGGCAACAGCTTCCTAACACGTGACCGCTACCAACTAGAAGTAAAGGGCAGCAAATTACTGGGAGCATCATCACCTGGAAATTCCCCTCCAAGTCACTCAACATCCTGACTTGGAATTACATCAATGTTCCTTCACTGTCACTGGGTCAAAATCTTGAAATTGTGGATGTACCTACAACCTATGGACTGCAGCGGTTCACGAAGGCAGCTCACCACCACCTTCTCCAGGACATTTATGGACGAGCAATAAATGCTGCCCGAGCCAGCAATGCCCAAATTTCTTGAAATTATTATTTTTCTTCATTCTGAGGGGCTTGACACAGTAGATGATGAGGGGATATCTCCCCCATGACAGTCTAGAAAAGGGGCACTGTTTCAGAATGATGCATTTTCCATTGAGGATAGTGATGAGAAAGAATTTCTTCTCTCAGAAGTTTGTAAATCTTTGGACCTCTCTTCCCAGAGAGTAGGTCATTGAATGCATTCAATAGTGAGTTAGACAGATTTTTGATCCACAAGGGAGTTAAGGGGGCAAACAGGAAAGTGGAGTCGAGGCCATGATTGGAACACCAGTGATCTTGCTGAATGGCTGAGCTGGCTTGAGGGGCTGAATGGCCTACTCGTCTTCCTATTTCTTGTGTTCTTATGCTCAAATAATGGAATTCCAAATGTAATAGGATTTAAACTAGTTTGGCAAGAGGGTGGGAGCCAAAACAAAGGTGAATTAACTTAAGGGGAACTAGAGAGTAGGGCCAATAAGACTCAGAGGAAGAGCAGGTGGTGGGATGCGGTTGCTGATCAAACAGGGTCTGGTTGACTGAAGTGCATTTGTTTTAATGCGAAAAGTGTAACAGGGAAGGCAGATGAACTTAGAGCTTCGTTTAGTACTTGGAACTATAATGCTGTTGCCATTATAAAAACTTGTTAAGGGAAGGACAGGATTAGCAGCTTAAGATTCCAGGATACAGATGTTTCAGGTGGGATAGAGGGGGATTTAAAAGTGGTGGGGGAGTTGCACTACTGGTTAAGGAGAATATCACATCTATACTGCGGGAGGATACCTCGAAGGGTTCATACAGCCAGACGATATGGGTAGAGCTGGGGAATAGGAAGGGTGTTGTCACAAAGCTGGAGGTTTACTGTCAGCCTCCCAACAGCCAGTGGGAGATAGAGGAACAGATATGTAGGCAGATTTTGGCAAGGTATAAAAGTAACAGGGTTGTTGTGGTGGTAATTTTAACTTCCCCTATATTGACTGGGACTCACTTAGAGCTAGGACTGTGGAAGGGGCAGAGTTTGTAGGGAGCATCTAGCTGGGCTTCTTGAAACAGTATATAGATAGTCCAACTAGGGAAGAGGCCGTACTGGACTTGGTATTGAGGAATGAGCCCGGCCAGGTGGTCAACGTTTCAGTAGGGGAGCAGTTTGGGAACAGTGGCCACAATTCAGTAAGCTTTAAGGTACTGATGGATAAAGATAAGTGTAGTCCTCAGGTGAAGGTGCTAAACAGGGGGAAGGCTAATTGCAACAATATTAGGTCGGAACTGAAGAATGAAATGAAAAATGAAAATCGCTTATTGTCATGAGTAGGCTTCAATGAAGTTACTGTGAAAAGCCCCTAGTCGCCACATTCCGGCGCCTGTCCAGGGAGGCTGGTACGGGAATCGAACCGTGCTGCTGGCCTGCTTGGTCTGCTTTAAAAGCCAGCGATTTAGCTGAGTGAGCTAAACCAGCCCCTGTAGATTGGGGGCAGATGTTTCAGGGCAAATCAACATCTGGCATGTGGGAGGCTTTAAGTGTAAATTGATAGGAATTCAGGACCGGCACGTTCCTGTAAAGATGAAGGATAAGTAGACTAGGAGACTGGGAACACACAAAGCAAGTGGGAATACAGGGAAAGTAGAAAGAAACTTAAGCATGCAGTCAGGAGGGTGAAAAGGAGCACAAAAAGTCATTGGCCAGCAGCTTTAAGGAAAATCCCAAGGACTTTTATACATTTACAAAGAGCAAGAGGGTAGCCACAGAGAGGGTTGGTCCACTCAAGGACGGGGGAGGGAATCTATGCATAGAGCCAGAGGAAATAGGTGAGGTATTAAATATGAACGTTGTGTCAGTATTCACCAAAGTGGATGATAAGTCTGGGGAAGGGTGTATAGATAGTTTGGGGTCACGTTGAGATCAAAAGAAGGAGGTATTGGGTCCCCAGGGCCTGATGGGATATACACCGGAATACTGAGAGAGACAAGGGAGGAAATTGCTGGGGCTTTGAGAGAAATCTTTGTATTCTAACTGGCTACAGAGGAGGTCCCAGAGGATTGGAGAATAGCCAATGTTGTTCCTTTTTTTTTTAGAAGGGTAGCAAGGATAATCTAGGTAATTACAGGATGGTGAGCCTTACGTCAGTGGTAGGGAAATTATTGGAGTGGATTCTTCGAGACAGGATTTATTCCCACTTGGAAATAAGTGGATGTATTAGCGAGAGGCAACATGGTTTTGTGAAGGTGAGGTCATGTCTCACTAACTTGATTGATATTTTTGAGGAAGTGACGAAGATGATTAATGAGGGTAGGGCAGTGGACATTATCTACATGGACCTCAGTAAGGCCTTTGACAAGTTTCCTCATGACAGACTGGTACAAAAGGTGAAGTTGCATGGGATCAGAGGTGAGCTGGCAAGATGGATACAGAACTGTTCGGTCATGGAAGAAAAAGGGTAGCAGTGGAAGAGTGCGTTTCTGAATGGAAGGCTGTGATTAGTGGCATTTCTCAGGTGTCAGTGCTGGGACCCTTGCTGTTGGTAATATATATAAATAATTTGGATGAAAATGTAACTGGTTTGATTAGTAAATTTGTAGACGACACAAAGTTTGGTGGAATTGCGGGTAGCGATGAGGAACTTCAGAGGATACAGCAGGATATAGATTGATTGGAGACTTAGGCGGAGAGATGGCAAATGGAGTTTAATTTGGAAAAATGTGAGGTAATGCATTTTGGAAGGTCCAATATAGATGGGAAATATACAGTAAATGGCAGAACACTTAAGAGTATTGATAGGCAGAGGGATCTGGGTGTACAGGTACACAGGTTACTGAAGGTAGTCAAAAAGGCACACGGCATGCTTGCCTTCATCGGCCAGGGCATTGAGTTTAAAAATTGGCAAGTTATGTTGCAGCTTTATAGAACCTTGTTAGGCTGCACTTGGAATATAGTGTTCAATTCTGGTCACCATACTACCAGAAGGATATGGAGGCTTTGCAGAAGGTATAGAAAATCTTTACCAGGATGTTGCCTGGTATGGAGGGCATTAGCTATGTGGAGAGCTTGGAGAAACTTGGTTTGTTCTCACTGGAGTGACACTGGAGGTTGAGGGGCCTGATTGAAGTCTACAAGATTATCAGGGGCATGGACAAAGTGGAAGAGTCAATTACTAGGGTGGTGGGAGCCTGGAACTCGCTGTCGGGGGAGGTAGTGGAAGCAGATACCATAGCGAATTTTAAGGGACATCTTGACAAATACATGAATAGGATGGAAATGGAGGTGTATGGTCCCCGGATGGGTAGGGGTTTTTAGTTCAGATGGGCAGCATGGTCGGTGCAGGCTTGGAGGGCCGAAGGGCCTAGTCCTGTGCAATAATTTTCTTTGTTCTTTGTTTTTTGTTTCTTGGCCAACACTTAAAATTCTGGATATATTTTACAAGGTTCTAGGCAATACGTGTTGTTGTTTTCATATATCTCCACCCCTTGGGGAAACATGTGAAGCAGTGTGAGAGTTAACAGGGTGATTAAATGTCTCAGCGACAAAACAGCAAAGCTCCTTCCTTGGTTTCAGTTTGGAAGTTAGTCCTCTATGATGGCAGGGCTTTATGGGCTCCCACCTCTTTTCCGGGGCATGGGAATGGAGGCGGCGTCCACACTCACCAGATGCGGGCATCCCTGCTGCCTGAATTTAGAGCCAGAGTTCCAGTTCGCAGTAGTCAGGACTGCAAGCCTTCTGACTCAGAGATGGGATGCTATTACAAAGTAAATGGATGCTCCTGCAGCAGTCTTTCCAATGCTCTACAGGAGTACTCTGTATAGAATTCTTTGCTTTTTAACTCCTTTTGTATTATGCCCTGCATGTTATAATACATTTATCCAATGCCTGCGCTGTGTCACTCTCTTGTTACAAGTGCAGAAGAAGCAGGTTTAGGCCAGAGGTAATTTTGAGAAGCACAATTATAATAATGCTATATATAAGAACCCAAGCAAATTACCTTCCCTCTACTCTGTTGAAGGCACCAGTGAAGTATATTGTGATAAGGAACAACGAGACATTTTAAACTTGGGAAATTTGATGATGATCTAAAACTCAAAAGAAAATTAACAGAATAAGTCTTACCAACTTGGGATTTGTTTGTTGCTGTGTCATCTGTCAGAGGCAGAAGAAACAATAAAGCAGTTAGGCAATACAAGAACAAAGATTTTATGTGATTTATAGATCAGCACAGCACTGAAATATTTGATCCTGTATAATGCCCCACTGGAATATATCCCAGCATGTTGAGCAATGTACATTACTTTCAACAATTAGAATATTTACCTGATGGAATTCTAACTTATTTGGCGATTTATACTTCATCCTATTGTGATTTTGTAACAAAGTATTTAGTTCCACTTGATACTTGGTTGTCCCTTGTTAATAAATGTTTTAATAAATTGAAAGGCAATTTTCTGTAATCAGTGTAATCTGACATTGGTGTATGCATATTATTTTCTGGTAATTTTATAACTCCAGGTTGAAACACCCATTGCAATACTGCAGCATAGTATTCAATCACCCATTATTCTTCATTGCAACCTGTCATCTCAATAATGGAGTCGTCAACCCAAAACAATATCAGACATTTTTCACAAAGATGCCACAATAAAAGCAATCCTTTGAACTGGCTGACACGGTGAGTTAATAAGCCATCTTTTTACTTCCAGTATCTGGATTTGAATCAAGCACAAAATGTTCTGATCAAAGTTTCTTCTCTCTGCTGATTGCAAGGTTTTTATATGAAAAGGGCTTGGACAATGTCAGTAATGTCCTGGATTGTACGTGTTCACCGCAGAAAATTGCCCAACTCTCAGTCTTACTCAGATTGACCATTAGGATGGCTGATGTGGGAAATGGAAACATTCACATTTGAAGTTTGGGGAAATTGTTAGAGCAAAGTAGAAGGAACTTTGTTCAGATCCTACTTTTAACAGGTGTGTTTGGATATATATTGACTAGGAGCAATTTTTATTTTAAATACAAATGGAATGATTTTCTATGCTTACCACCTGGTTGGTAATAAGAAAGCATTGATTTCCTGGTTTTCCCAATTGTCATCCCTTTAGAGGCGACCTGCTCTGCTGATTTGCTGCCTAGGTGGCGAAGGCAAAACTTTACCCCAATATGTTGTCTGACATCAAGTCGGGTTAAAATCATAAAGGATTAGCTCCTGAGAGATACTAGCTAAATGTGAATTTACTTATGTGGAGGGATCTGCCTTTTCATTTTTAAAAATAAATTTAGAGCACTTAATTATTTTTTTCCATAGTAAGGGGCACAGATAGGAGCTTCTGTAGATGTGAAAGAGTCCAGGATGGTATGTTGCCTCCCTAATGCGAGGGTCACGAATGTCTCTGAAAGAACACAGGACATCCTGAAGGGGGAAGGTGAACAGCCAGAGGCCGTAGTACCCCCTATGTACTAACAGCATAGGCAGGAAGAGCGATGAGGTCCTGCAGAAGGAGTTTAGGGAGTTGGGCAGTAAGCTAAAAAGCAGGACCTCCAGAGTTGTAATCTCAGGATTACGCCCTGTGCCACGTGCCAGAGAGGCTAGAAATAGGAGGATAGTGTAGCTATGGCTAAAATGTGGCTAAAATGGTGGTGTAGGAGGGAAGTTTGGCTATCACAGGAAGGGCAGGATTGGTAGCTGAATGTTGGAGGATATAGATGCTTCAGGAGAGTTGGGGGGAATGTAAAAGAGGTGGGGGAGTAGCATTACTGGTTAAGGAAAATATTATAGCTGTACTGTGGGAGGACACCTCAGAGGCCTCATACAATGTGGCAATCTGAATAGAGCTCAGGAACAGGAAGGGGGCAATCACAATTTTGGGGTTTATTACAGGCCTCCCAAATACTAGTGAGAGATAGAGGAGCAGATAGGTAGAGAGATTTTGAATAGGTACAAAAGCAACAGGGTTGTGATAGGGGATTTTAACTTCCCCTATATTGACTGGGACTCACTTAGTGCTAAGTGGATGGGGCAGAGTTTGTAAGGTGTATCTAGGAAGGCTTCTTGATGCAATATGTAGATAGTCCAACTAGGAAGGGGCAGTACTGGACCTGGTTGAGGTTTCTGTCGGGGAACATTTTGGGAATAGTGACCACAATTCCGTAGGTTTTACGGTACTTTTGGATAGGGATGAGGATATCCCTCACATTAAGGTGTTAAACTGGATAACATCAGGCAGGAATTGAAAAATTTGGATTGGGTGTGGCTGTTGGAGGGTAAATCAACATTGGACATGTGGGTGTCTTTCAAGCAACAGTTGATTAGGATTTGAGAAAATCACGTACCTGAGAGAACGAAGGATAAGTAAGGGAAGTTTAGAGAGCCTTGGATAACGAGGGATATTGTGAGCCTCGTCAAAAAGGAAAAGAAGGCTTTTGTACGGTCTAGAAGGGTGAGGACAGTCAAAACCCTTGAGGAGTATAAAGAAAGTAGGAAGGTAATTATGCGGGAAATTAGGAGGGCTAGGAGGGGTCTTGAAAAGTCCTTAGCAAGTAGGTTTAAGATGAATCCCAAAGCTTTTTATTCAAATGTAAAAAACAAGAGGGTGGCCAGGGAAAGGATTGGATCACTTAAGGACAGTGGGGGGAATCTATGATGAGCCAGAGGAAATGGGCGAGGTTAGAGATGGAAGATTTAAAGGCACCCCACCAGCTTCAATTCTCGGGTAACCTAGAAAAAATTGATGAGCTTTTAAGCAGCAATTCGGATTCTATATTGTAGCCCTTGGCCTGCAGGCACAGCCTGACAAGAGGCTTATTGCGTTGCTGCTCCAGTAGCAGATCTTCAAGCAACAGAACTATATACCTTCGCCTGTGACAGTGAAGAGGAGAGCAAGCACTACGTGAGGTACTTCAGTCGGTATTGCTCTCTGAAAAAAAACGAAGTATGTGGGGTGGCACGGTGGCGCAGTGGTTAGCACTGCTATTTCACAGCACCAGGGACCCGGGTTCAATTCCGATCTCGGGTGACTGTCTGTGTGGAGTTTGCACTTTGTCCCCGTGTCTGCCTGGGTTTCCTCTGGGTGCTCTGGTTTCCTCCCACAGTCCAAAGATGTGGATTGTCCATGCTAAATTGCCCCTTGGTGTCTAAAAGGATAGGTGAGGTTACGTGGATGGGGTAGAGTCGTGGGCCTAAGTAGGGTATTCTTTCCAAGGACTGGTGCAGACTCGATGGGCCAAATGGCCTCTTTCTGTACTGGAAATTGTATGATTCTATGAATGTGACACATTTAGTACGCATACCCAGAAAGATGAGCTTCAATCAGAATATCATATCAAGATGTGTCATGCAAAGGAACGGGCTGCACAGAAGACCAGCACGCTCAACAGAAAAAATGTTGCCACCATAAGCACTATGACGTAGTCAAAAAAGAAACGTGACCTCGGCATGAGAGGCCATTTTGAGAGCACTGTGACGCAGTCGAAAAAGAAACGTGGTCTCAGTGCGGGTGGCCATTTTGGGCAGCCGACCGGATCCGCCATCTTATGCCAGAAATGTGGCAACCGACATGGCCCACGGCAATGTCCCGCATATGGAAAAGTATGCTCCAGGTGTGGCCAGACAAATCTTTTTGCGAAACAATGTTTTTCGCGTCCTACAGTGGACCAAATCAGATCAGTTTATGTAATTGATGAGATGCCTCCGAATGAACAGTTCTTCCTTGATCTCATTTCAACCAAGTATCAGAAGAGTCCGACCCATAAAAGTCCTTCTAGGGCAGCACGGTAGTGCAGTGGTTAGCACTGATGTGATGTTGTATGAAGTAAATAATGGCATGATGGGCAAACTGGGTACAATGAAATAAAAACTGACTTCGCATGACCTAAAACATGACATGACAAATACAATCAGAGAAGGTCAAGTTGTTCCGAAGTGCCTGGGCTCTGTAAACTCTGATAAGACTAACTCGTCATAACCCAAAGCAGTCTAAATACGACAAGATAGGGTTTGGACGAGTCTCCGCCAATTCTTAAACATGGGATCAAAAGACAAGATAATGATATGAGACCCAGCGTCCTGAAGGGTCAGCAAGATGACGCCTGTTTTATGATATTGTTTATGTTTGTACTTCTGATCGAATTCCTGACCAAACTGTAGTTACACAATCTTGATTCTGATAATGTATGAATACTGAGCTGATTCTCTGTGAAAGCGCAGAACTGGAGAAGGAAATAGTAGTCTTGCTGACTGCTCCCTGACTTAAAGTTTCAGCCATTTCTGCATGCAGTTGTAATTCGCAAATAAAGCCTTGTTTTGTTTTCTTAACGAGCGTTGTTGAATCTTTCTATCACAGTTCAGAAGCGGGAAAAATATTGACTTTGACACTGATGCCTCACGGCGCCGAGGTCCCAGGTTCAATCCTGGCTCGGGGTCACTCTCCATGTGGAGTTTGCACATTCTCCCCGTGTTTGCCTAGGTTTTGCCCCCCCAACCCAAAGATGTGCAGGGTAGTGGATTGGTCATGCTAAATTTCCCCTTAATTGGAAAAAATTAATTGGGTACTCTAAACTTATTTTTAAAAATGTTCTTCTGAAAAGTCGTGATGATAGAAAGGACAAACACGATGCCATCAAAACCAGATGGGGGAACGCAGTGTACCAACTCCGGCAGACAAGGGGGACCTTCTACAAACACGGAGACAAGGCTGGTCGCCTATTGGCTCACCAGCTGAGAAAGCAGGCAGCCATGAGGGAAATAGCGCAGGTAAAGGATAGCAGAGGCAGACTGGTAACAGAACCAA
Source organism: Scyliorhinus canicula (assembly GCF_902713615.1). Lineage (NCBI taxonomy): Eukaryota > Metazoa > Chordata > Chondrichthyes > Carcharhiniformes > Scyliorhinidae > Scyliorhinus > Scyliorhinus canicula. Next base: position 39,604,644 of record NC_052152.1, on the reverse strand, counting down.
AAGAAGTCAACCAGGCATTTTAGACCTTCTACTGGGGACTGTACACCCCCAAGCCCCCCAGTGAGGACGCAGGAATGAAACAGTTCCTACACCGACTGGAACTACCAGTTGTGGATGAAGACAGAAGGGCGAGCTGGAAGCACCAATAGACCTGGGAGAAATCATGGAGAGCATCAGCTCCATGCAGGCGGGGAAGGCACCGGGACCCAACGGGTTCCCGGCGGACTTCTACAAAAAATCTGCACCAGTCCTGGCCCGACACGTAAGGGACATGTTCGCGGACTCACTGGCAAGGGGCTCACAGCGAATATCAGGCGGCTGTTGAATGTAATAATGACCCCCCCCCCCCCCGGGGAGAGAACACCAGAGGTAATCGCAGAAAAGGCCTTCGACAGAGTCGAATGGAACTACCTTCTCGAGGTACTGGAACGATTTGGGCTAGGAGCGGGATTCATCACCTGGGTAAGGCTGTTGTACAACGCTCCCAAAGCGAGTGTCCAAACTAACACCACCAGCTCTGAATACTTCCAGCTACAGAGAGGAACAAGACAGGGCTGCCCCCTGTCCCCATTCTTGTTCGCGCTAGCGATCGAACCCCTGGCGGTAGCCCTGTGGGATGTGAAAAGCTGGATGGGAATCCGGAGAGGAGACAGAGAGCACAGAATTTCATTCTGTGCAGATGACCTGCTCCTCTAAGTCTCAAAGCAAAGGAGGGACTGAAGGCAATACTGCAAATACTGAAAGAGTTTGGAACCTTCTCGGGCTACAAACTTAACCTGGGCAAAAGCGAGACATTCCCAGTGAACCCAAAAGGGGGAGGGACAGAGTTGGAGGGGCTCCCGTTCTGGATCGGTCTCTAGTTTCCCCCCTTCCACATTCCCCCCTCCCTTCCTCCCTGTGGTGGTCACCACTAACTGAAGTGGTCACCACTAACAGAGCTGGAGTGTGGGGGGGGGGGGGGGGGGGGGGGGAGGGGGGGTTTGTAAGAACCCGAGAATTCCCAAACAGACACTGCAAAGGGGGCTTGGCCTTACCAAACCAACAATACTACCACTGGGCAGCAACGGCAGAAAGAGTGAGGGGATGGGTACAAGAACCCGACCCAGATTGGGTACAAATGGAGGAGGCATCCTGGAAAGGAACAACCCTCCGGGCCCAGGGTACAGCAGCACTTCCATCCTCCTCAACAAGATACACAACGAGCCCAGTGGTAGCGGCCACGCTGAGAACGTGGACCCAGTTGAGACAGCACTTCAGGATAACCAAAATGTCCCCCATGGCCCCCATATGCGACAATCACAGATTTCCATCTGCTAGATACCACCTTCAAAACATGGAGGTGGGACGGGGGCACACTGACGGTCAGGGACTTCTATGTTGGGTGCAGACTGGCGACACTGGATGAACAGACGAGGAAGTGGAAACTAGCAAAAGGACAGGAATTGAGACACCTCCAAAGAAACACTTCCTCCGCAAAGAGACAGTAGGGTACCCCGGGGCCCCAGAAAACACACTACTAGAGGACCTAATAGGCACAAGCAGCGAGAAGGGGGGGCTATGTGGGAAAATATACAGACAGCTACTGGACAGAGCTTGAACACCACTGGATGAGACCAGACAAAAATGGAGGACGAACTGGGGACAGAAGTAGGATGGAGACTCTGGAGCGAAGCACTGAGCAGGGCAAACTCCACCTCTTTCTGCGCAAGGCTCAGCCTAATGCAGCTCAAAATGGTTCACAGAACCCGAATGAGCAGGTTCTTCCCGGAGGCGGAGGAAAAATGTGAGCTTTGCCAGAGGGGCCCGGCCAACCACAGCCACATGTTTTGGGCTTGTCCCAAACTTGCTGTGTTCTGACAGCCTTCTCCGAGGCAATGTCCAAGGTTGTGAGGGTAAGGGTGAAGCCATGCCCAATAGTGGCACTCTTCAGGGTATTGGAGCAACCAGAGTTACACATGGGAAAGGGGGCTAACGCCCTTGCTTTCACTTCCCTAATCGCACGCAGGACAATCCTGCTTTGCTGGCGATGGGCAGCACCATCCACGGCTCCAGACTGGGGAGGCGGAAGAAAGGTGGGGAAACCACAAGAGAAGAGGAGAGAGGAGGGGCGCTGAAGCCAAAGGGGAGGGTGGGGGAGTGATGCACTATCAATTACTACAAAGACGAGAGTAGTGAATAATCGAGGCTTTATTGAGCAAAGATGTGTGGCCTCCTATAGCTGCTGCCAGAATGGGAGCAGCTCCGGCGAGCACACACATTTATACGCCGCCTACTGGGCGGAGCCAGCAGGCAGGGATTTACCCATGTACCTCTAGTACAGGAGCCTTACCGTACTACATCTAATACAGTTAGTGGTGACCACCACAGGGAGGAAGGGAGGGGGGAATGTGGAAGGGGGGAAACTATAGACCGATCCAGAGTGCAACAAAATGTACATAGAGCCAGTTAAATGAAGGACAAAATAAACCTCTCTGTACAATATAGTAAATTATCATGGGCAAGAAAAATGTAATGTACATACACAACTGTTTATAAATATGAGAAATGGCAATAAAAAGATTTCCCCAAAAAAACAGATGGAAAACTTTAGTTTGACACATTGGTAAATTGCAATCTCGACATGGGAATGAGAGCCAACCTCCTCAGTCTGTCCGATTTGCACTGGTTGCACGTTCAGCCGAAAGTTGTCGATCAACCAATACTACCGATACACTACGGTAAGATGGAGATTGAGATGTTGGGTGAATGTGAGCTTGAATATTGCGCGCACGACACAATGTATATGGTACCATTTTCCATTGTGGATATGAAAAGTGAGTCCATCATAGAAGCGGATGTGTGTGAGGCCCTAAACTTCATTGAGCGGCAGTACGTTCCAGACAGCGAGTGGCTAGACGAATACTACAAATCTCAATGAGATATGCTGGCGCAGTTATTTGATGATAAGCAAGCGAAAGTCGAGGCGGACTACAAATCAGATGAAGAGATGGAAGAGCTAAAGGAAATTCCAGACTTCTGGTTAACAGTCTTCAAGAAGATGTATATGCTCAGTGGTGTGACACAGGAGCATGGTGAGCCCATATTAAAGCATCTACAAGATGTGAATGTTAAATGTTCAGAACGTGAACAGCCAATATGCTTCACTTTGGAGTTTAAGTTAGAGCCGAATGAGTATTTTACAAATGAGGCGATTACAAAAGTATACCAGCTGGAATCGCGGCCTGACATTTTGTACCTTCATTCTTCGAAGAACCAGAAATCACAGGATGCACAGGGTGCCAGATCAACTGGAAAAAAGAAAACAAATGTCACACTAAAAACTATTAAAACAAAGCCGAAGCATAAGGGTCGGAGCACTCGTAAAGCAGTTATGAAAACTGCACCAAATGAGTCATTCTTCTCTTTTTTCAGTTCTCCTGAAGTTCCACAAAATGGAGTGTTGAATAAAGGTTCCGCTGCAAAACTCACTGCTAACTTTGAAATTGGTTGCCTCCTGCGCAAACACATAATTCCCCTCTGCAATGCTGTATTTTGCAGGAGAAGTCTTTGCAGATGATATAGACTCCGATGATGAAAACTATGATGATAACCACGAAGGCCATGAATACGATGAAGAAAGTAAAAGCTTGGAGGGTGAGCCAGATGAGGATGACTATGAAATGCTATTCAGGTTTTTTCACGAGAGTGATGGTAAACTAGATGAGGAAGCTCGTGAAGCGGTGGTTTTGCGGGAATGACGAGGTGATCACAAGGGATGCCCAGACTGCACAGGACACTGAGAAGTGCGAACGCTCTGAGATGGTGCCCGCAGAGATGGAAAGTGAGATTGCAGTAGCAGACACTTCGGAGGCACACGACTCAGCTGTGAACAAATTAATCACGGAAGATATAATTCCCCTCTTAGAGAAACTGGCTCCAGAGACATACGGAAAGTCAACTCAGGCCTATGAAATGGTTCCAGCACTGCACTCCCCATTGCTCGAGGCCACTCCTTTGAAAGATGAGTTAGAGGAGCAGATGGCTGTATCAATCGAAAGTTCTATGATGACAAACGATATGTATATCGTAGTACAAGACGAGGATGAGCCATCACACACCATATTACAAGACAAGGTTGAGCCACCACTGGGTTCTTCAGGAACAAATGATTTTGCATAGTAATTTTGAGTGACGAGGAGCCACCGTATTGGGCTCAAACACAGGATGTCGGGACAACACCCAACGTTGGAGAGTACAATCCACCCCAAACACCAGAGTGCGAGGTTCTGCAGCCAGCCATTGAAGGTGCAGACTTGACCGCGACCGCACAATCCCTCAGAAGCACGATCAAAAAGCTACTGCTTCCATGGCGCAGGCCGGCTGCAAGATGGTGCTTCCAAAGCCAAGCAAAAAAAGAGGAGCAGTCATAAACTCAGTTACAGAATCGCTTTCAAAACGAAAAGAGAAAGAGAAGGAGAGTGGGGCATATCATGTATCCCACTGATGACACCAAGCAAGAAGACATCGGCAATGTGGCCGACAGGCTGGAGAATACATAATAACGCAGCAGCAAAAGCATCGCGTAAAGACACAAAAACATCTGGTGACGTCAGATTGTACACAAGGATGCAGCAACAAAATGCATCGCATAAGGATACAAATTAAAGTGGTGACGCTGAAGCTGGTGACGCAGGCATGGCCAGCAAGGACACCAGTCTTCAGGCTGCATCGCACCAAAAGGCTAAGGCACAAATGACAGGCTTGGAAACCAGTCTTCAAGAAAGCTGACCACAGACCAGACGATCAGCGGCATGATCCTGTTGGAAATGCACAATGAGTTGTGCACGAGGTAGAGAATTGCAAGGCAAAATCTTTGAAAATGAAGACAGACGTCCCACGTGAGAGAGCCAAGCTTCAGTGAGATTGGTTAATTCACATTGTGACATCTGGGTGGGTTGTTGAAGAATCTTTGGACTCGCTCTTGGCTGCATTTGCAAATAACTGTGTGGTGTGGTATGTTTGACCACAGTTTGCCTGTTAATTCACATGTACCTTATATTAACACTGAATGTTCGAGTATAAATAGATATTGCAAATGGTTTTATCTTTCTGACCTCATATAGCAAAGTTTATTTTTGTTTGTTCAAAACCCGTGGGATCTTGTGGCTTTATTCACTGAGCAAGTATCTTGAATCTCAAAATGTTGTCTACGTTAAACAAAACAGTCCTTAACTGAATCCTACCAAAAATGTAATGGTCTGATCAAGCATCATAACAAAGGCCGGGATTCTCCCCTACCCGGCGGGGTGGGGGGTCCTGACGGGACAGAGTGGCGGGAACCACTCTGGCGTCGGACCTCCCCAAAGGTGCGGAATTCTCCGCACCTTTAGGGGCTAGGCCCGCGCCGGAGTGGCTCCCGCTCTGCCGGCCGGCGCGAATGGCCTTTGGCGCCCCGCCAGGCGGGGCCGAAAGGCCTTCGCCGGCCGACGGAAATCCGCGCATGCACCGGTGCGTCAGCGGCTGCTGACGTCATACCGGCACATGCGCAGCAGAGGGGGTTCTTTTCTACCCCCGCCATGGTGAAGGCCATGGTGGAGCGGGAGAAAAAGAGTGCCCCCAAGGCACAGGCCCGCCCGCCGATCAGTGGGCCCCGATCGCGGGCCAGGCCACCTTGGGGGCACCCCCCAGGGCCAGATCGCCTCGCCCACGCCGCCAATCCCGTCGGCACCAGACGTGCTTTGATTCCCGCCGGCAGGAACGGCCTGTCAGCGGCGGGACTTCGGCCCATCGCGGGCCGGAGAATCGCTGCGGGGGGCCCGCCGACCGGCGCTGCGTGATTCCCACCCCCGCCAATTCCAGGGTGGCGGAGAATTCGGGCCACGGCGGGGGCGGGATTAACGCCGGCCCCGAGCGATTCTCCGACCCCCCGGTGGGTTGGAGAATTCCGCCCAAAGTCTAGAGCCAAGTGCAAGTGATACAAATGCATTTGTTTGCCACTGGGAGCAAAATCTGGCCAATTAGTGACATAGTGAAATCATAGAATCATAGAATTTACAGTGCAGAAGGAGTCCATTCGGCTCATTGAGTCTGCACCGACTCTTTGAAAGAGCACCCTACCCAAGCCCACATCTCCACCCTATCCCCATAACCTAGTAACCCCATCCAACACTAAGGGCAATTTTGGACACTAAGGGCAATTTAGCATAGCCAATCCACCTAACCTGCACATCTTTGGACTGTAAGAGGAAACCGGAGCACCCGGAGGAAACCCACGCACGCACGGGGAGAACGTGCAGACTCCGCACAGACAGTGAACCAAGCTGGGAATCGAACCTGGGACCTTGGAGCTGTGAAGCAATTGTGCTAACCACCATGCTACCGTGCTGCCCACTAAATAACAGTGATTGGCAGCCATCATCATCATTTCAAAGCTATTTAGTTGGAAAATCATATGCAGTGCATACCCAATTTTGAATATGGCTTGTGCGTAACCCCTCTCATAAAATTACCCTCGAAGAGTTCATCTGCTACTATTGCAAACAGTACTTTCTATCCTCATGCCATAAGATACGATCACATGAAATCTGAACTTAACACTCGTTACTAATGTTTGTTGCTGGATTATAGCAGATTAACCTTACCACTTTCGCTCCTGGTGATAATAGGTCCTGCAGTAATGATTGCATTCCCAGTGGAACTGCGAGGGATTGTGGTAGTGACCTCCATTATGTCTCTTCGTTTCCTCTTGTAGCAATTCTGTCAATTGAAATCAAAAATAATTTACTCAGTAGACATTGATGATACTTCCAGTGATGTGAATTAGTGTCTAATGGACCATGTTTCATTGTGCATTCTGAAATGTTTGAGGTTAAGAGTAACTGAAAATAAAATTACACAAATTGGAAGACAACCTTAATGGATCAGCTGGCTAAAGTTGACCCAAAGAAAGTAGGAATATTGTTCATTGTTCCTGTGGAACTTCTATATACCTCCTGGATCTATATCACTGTGAAAATATCTCCGATAACTCCACTCTCAAATAGCTTCTGCACTTCACTCGCGACACCTGTTTCCAAACTGAGACAGCAACTCATCAATGCTCCATTGCTGACTCCACCCTACCCAAGCCATCATTATCTCTCCATAACGTAGGACTTCTTCCTATTATCTACCATCTATTTCATAATTCTCTTCTACTATCAGGTTTTCATGGATCCTGGGTGGGATTCTCCGTTTCTGCGACTAAGGGCTGGATTCTCCGATTGCCGACTCCGAAATTGCGTTCGGTGATTGGCCAGAGAATCTGTTTTTACGCCGAAATCGGGTGCGTCGCTGTTTTTCACCTTCGCCACCTCAAAAATGCCGTCATTGTTGAGTACGCCTCACGACGCCTTGGGACGGCCTCAGGACTTCACCTGAGGCCCTCTCCCGATGCTCCTCCCGACGGCGTGGGTCGCGTGTGTTCACGGTTTTCATGGACCTCACGTAGCGGTATGCGGACAGTTTCCAACACCACTACAGTCGGGGATAGGGGAACCATTCCACTGGCTGGGGCTGGGGGGACTGGTAGGGGTGGTTCGGGGGTGGCACTATCTGGCAGGCCAGTCCGCGCGTGGCCAGCGTCATGTTGTACGGCGCGACTGCTGCAGGTCGCCGCTGTGCACATGCGCGGCTGTGGATGCGGCAATTCTCCGTCCGCATCGGCAGGCAAAGCAGGAGGACTTTACGTGGCGCGGCTGCTTGCCCCCCACCGGGTGGCGCATCGGTGTCGGGTGGCGCCAACCTTTTGGTCATAAGACTAGACACATACTCCAGACATAGCCTCAAAATCGGAGAATCCAGCCCGAAGTGTTGACGCCAACGCTGAATTCGATGACTTACACAACATCAAATCTGGTGCCGCACTTGGACCGATTCTGCTACTGTTAAGGGGCTAGCACCGGCGCCATGTGGAACACAATCGTTTCTAATGAGAAATGGTGTCAGATTCGCCGGTTCACGATTGACATTCAGGAGGCCTACAAGCTGCAACCACATATACACACTTCACTCCCGACACACTCCATCCCAGCCAACAAGATAGCAGCCGGCCCCACGTTTCGCGGCCCCAGAGCTAACATAGGGCTGGATTCTCCGGTGGCCGACACTGAAATTGCATTTGGCGACTGGCCGGAAAATCCAAGTTTGCAACCAAATCGCGGGTGGCTCCGCTTTTGCGATGCTCCGCTGGCTCACGTGGAGTACACCGCGCCACATGTCGACGGCTTGAGGCCCGCGTCCCCGAACGCGACATGGCGGCTGCGGGGGAGGGCCAATCCGCGGGCGTTGGGGGACATTATCCAGAGCTGGTGGCACTGTGCAGGGTGGTCCGGGGCACGCGAGCCAGCCAAAGGGGGGTACTATTTTGCGGGCCGAGTCCGCGAGCGGCCTCCGCCATGTAGCACGGCGCGGCTGCTGTAGGCCGCCTCCGTGCGCTTGCGCGGCCATGGACCCGGCAATTCTCTGGGGCATATCGGCAGCTAGAGACGGGTGCTCTACGCTGCCGGCATGCTAGCCCCCAGCAAAATGGGAATCGGTGGCCGTTTTGCACCATTTGTTCTGGCGTAAAACGGCACCGTTCCTTGGCGCCGTAGGTACATAGCCCCAGAATCGGAGAATCCAGCCCATAGAAACATAGAAAATAGGTTCAGGAGCAGACCATTCAACCCTTCAAGCATGCACCACCATTCAATATGACCATCGTCGATCATGCAAATTTAGTATCCCACTCCCGCTTTGATCCCTTTAGCTGCAAGAGCCACGTCCAGCACTCTCTTGAATATATCCAACGAACTGGCCAACAGCTTTCTGCAGTAGAGAATTCCGCAAGTTCATAACTGTCTGAGACAAGAAGCTCTTCCTCATCTCAGTCTGAATGACTTAACCCTTATTCTTAGGTTGTGATCCCTAGTCCCAAAGTAGGGAACATTCTTCCATTCTATCCTGTCCAGTCCCATCGGGATTTTCTATGTTTCTGTGAGATCCCCTCTCATTCTTCTAAACTCCAGTGAATACAAGCCCAGTCAATCCAGTTTTTCTTCATATGTCAGTCCTGCTGCTTCGGCATTTAGGTGAACCTTTGTTGGACACACTAAATAACAAGAATGTCTTTCCTCAAACTAAGAGATCAAACTGCACACAATACCCAAGGTGTGGCCTCACCAATGCCCTGTGTAACTGCAGCAAGTCATCCCTACTCCTGTACTCAAATCCTCTCACTATGAAGGCCAGCATTAATTTTCCTCACCACCTGCTGTACCTGCATGCCAACCTTCAGCAACTGTTCCACCATGACACCCGGTCTCGTTGCACTTCCCGTTTTCCTAAGTGATGCACTATCAATTACGACGAGACGAGAGTAGAGAGTAATCGAGGCTTTATTACACAGGGATGTGTGGCCTCCTAGAGCAGCTGGCAAAATAGCTGCTGTTCGGAGAGCACACACATTTATACTCTGCCTCCTGGGCGGAGCCAGCAGGCAGGGATCTACCCCCGTACCTGTAGTACAGGGGCCTCACCGTGATACCAATATATACAATATAATACAACAGTGGTGACTACCACAGTAAACAACCATCATTCAGATAATAATCTGCCTTCCTGTTTTAGCCATCAAAGTGGATAACCTCACATTTACCCATATTATATTGCATTTTCCAAGTACTTGCCCACTCAGCGAGCCTTTCCAAATCCTGCAGCCTCTTTGCATCCTCCTCACAGCATACACTGCCATCCAGCTTATACTTTAAGCCAAACTTCTTATTCAATTTGCCCTCTAAATCCACATGACTTCGCCTCCAATAATTTAAATCAGAAACTTATCAGATATTGGAAGGTAAACTTGGTCTGAGTACTGTTTCAAAGATTCATATAAAGGTTGAGATTTATTGGGCCTTCCGCTTATATCTGGCAAGGTTTTCCCTCCAAATCTCACCCAACCATTCCACTGAAATAGACTCCTTATTCAACAGAGGTATTCCTATTGTCTTGAGAGTACATAGAACATGCAGTGCAGAAGGAGGCCATTCGGCTCATCGAGTCTGCACCGACCCACTTATGCCCTCACTTCCACCCTATCCCCGTAACCCAATAAACCCACCGAACCTTTTCGGTCACTAAGGGCAATTTATCATGGCCAATCCAACCCGCACGTCTTTGGTCTGTGGGAGGAAACTGGAGCACTAGGAGGAAATTCACGCAGACACGGGGAGAACGTGCAGACTCCGCACAGACAGTGACCCAGCAGGGAATCAAACCTAGGATCCTGGTGCTGTGAAGCCACAGTGCTATCCACTTGTGCTACTGTGCTGCCCAAAAGTAGCTACTTTTGGTTAGAACATTTTTGGTTCTAGCAGTCTTTAACTCTGGAGTCTTGTATCTAAAACTCTGGGCTGGATTTTCCGGGCGCCGACACCGAAATCACGCCGACACCGAAATCATGACATGGGCAGCACGGTAGCATGGTGGTTAGCGTAAATGCTTCACAGCTCCAGGGTCCCAGGTTCGGTTCCCGGCTGGGTCACTGTCTGTGCGGAGTCTGCACGTCCTCCCCGTGTGTGCGTGGGTTTCCTCCAGGTGCTCCGGTTTCCTCCCACAGTCTAAAGATGTGCGGGTTAGGTGGATTGACCATGCTAAATTGCCCGTAGTGTCCTAAAAAAAAGTAAGGTTAAGGGGGGGTTGTTTGGGTTACGGGTATAGGGTGGATACGTGGGTTTGAGTAGGGCCGAAGGGACTGTTCTGTGCTGTACTGTTCTATGTTCTATGTTCGGTGAATGGCCGGAGAATCACATTTCCCGACCGAATCTGGGGCGGCGCTGCTTTTACGATGCTCCGCCCCCTCCAAAGTGGTGTACTCTAAAAATAAAATAAATAAATAACCTTTATTGTCACAAGTAGGCTGACATTAACACTGCAATAAAGTTACTGTGAAAAGCTCCTAGTTGCCACATTCCAGCGCCTGTTCTGGTACACAGAGAGAATTCAGAATGCTTAACTGGTACGGGAATTAAACCCACGCTGCTGGCAAACCAGCTGTCTAGTCCACTGAGCTAAACCAGCCCGTACTCTAGGAGTACGATGTGCCACGTATCAACAGCCTCAGGCCATTGCCCGAGTCCCGACCCCGATGCTCCGTCCCCAACCGGCAGAGTTCCCGATGGTGCGGGCCACATGTTGTCTCATCCGCCAGGAACCCAGCGCGGCAGCTGCGGACTCAGTCCAGCGCTACCACAGTTGGGAAGGGCCGATCCGCGGGCGGGGCGGGGACATTATTCAGGGCTGAGGGCACTGTGGTGGACCAGTCCGTGCCTCGCGAGCCGGCTGAAGGGGGGGGGGGGAAACTATTTCACGGGCCAGGTCCGTGAGCGGCCTCCGCCATGCAGCACAGCATGGCTATTGCAGGCTGCCGCCTTGCGCATGCACGGCTATGGACCTAGCAATTCTCCGGTGCGTGTCGGCACCTAGAACTGCGTGCTCCACGCTGCCGTCCTGCTAGCTCCCAGTAAAATGGGGATCGGTGTCGTTTTTGCGCCAGTTTTTCTGGTGTAAAACACCACCATTCCCATGCTGGCGTGGGGACATAGCCCCAGAATCAGAAAATCCAGCCCTCTTCATCTTTTCTCCACTTGGCTATCCCAGAAGTAACTCACTGTTAGGAGTCTTTTGCTTAAAACGAAGATCAAACTCTTTTAGCCAGTGCATCAAATTTCAAATGAGCTCTGCTGGAAAGAGATGTTCTTTGCTCTGCAGCCAGATTTTGCTAAAACTAAAAACTAAAATGCTCATTGAAACCAGAACCACCCCCACAATCTACTCACCCCTATATTTAGCTTCTCGTTGACCCTTTACTAGTTTATTGTTTATTATCCAGGTAACATGACCACATGATCAGTTACTGGAAGCTAGGTGCTTTCCTAGAAATCTTTCAGAGAAACTTCATTCTTAAATGGACCAACATCCCACTATAAATCGGGGGCGGGGGGTCCCGGCGGGATGGAGTTGTGTGAACCACTCCGGCGTCGGGCCGCCCATCTGCACCTTTAGGGGCCAAGCCCTCACCTTGAGGAGCTAGGGCCGCGCCGGAGTGGTTCCCGTCCAACCGGCTGGCGTGGAAGGCCTTTGGTGCCACGCCAGCTGGGGCCGAAGGGACTTCGCCGGAAGTCCGCGCATGTGTCGGAGCGTCAGCGGCTGCTGACGTCACCCCGCGCATACGCAGAGAGGGGGTCACTTCCGCGTCAGCCATCGCGAAGGCTATGGCCGACGCGGAAGGAAAAGAGTGCCCCCACGGCATAGGCCCGCCCGCGGATTGGTGGGATCGCGGGCCAGGTCACCGTGGGGGCACCCCTCGGGGCCAGACCCCCCCGCGCCACCCCCCAGGAGCCCGGAGCCCGCCCGCGCCGCCAGTCCCACCGGTAAGGGAGGTGGTTTGATTCACGCCAGCGGGAGAGGCATTACAGCAGCGGGACTTCGGCCCATCACGGGATGGAGAATCGGCGGGGGGTGGGGGGACGCCAACTGGCGTGGCGTGATTCCCGCTCCCGCTGAATATCCGGTTCTGGAAATTCGGCGGCCGACGGGGGCGGGTTTCACGCCGGCCCGCAGCGATTCGCTGACCCAGCGGGTGGTCGGAGAATCCAGACCCAGATTTTTCTTTTGCCTAGATCAGTGTTTTTCAAACTTTTTTTCCGTGGACCCATTGTTACAAACTGCCAACCTTCGGGACCCATGCCGGCCGACCTTCGCGACCCACGCCGGCCGACCTTCACAACCCACGCCGGCTGACCTTTGCGACCCACGCTGGCCGACCTTCGCGACCCACCATTTTCTCTTACCTTGTTTGCTGCTGACAAAATGGAGGAATCGCAATCACGCCCAAAGCACGTGATTGCGATGATCGGGGGCCGTGACCTGCTCTCTGCCTCCTTCCTCAGGCAGGAAGATTACCTAGAATTTTTTTAAAAATCTTCTGCGTCTCCGATTGCGGTCTTCAGCCGCAGCAGCCAGCTCTTATATTCAATTTTTATTTACTTTTTGTAAATTGTAACAATGTTTTTGCACGACAAGTTTAATCAAAGAGACCAAAGCCCATGTCATCGTCAGACTCTGCAGATTCTTCCTGTTTCTTCTCTTCCTTTTTCTCTTCAGCAGCAATGGGGGCAGCGGGGGAAACAACTGCTGCAGCAGCTGGGGCACTGCTACCAGCACCAACGTTGCAGATCAGACTATTGACGTCAATATTAGCCAATGCCTTGGCAAACAGACTAGGCCAGAAAGGTGCAATGGTCACACCAGCTGTTTTAATCAGGGCATTGAGTTGTCTTCGGTAACAGTGACCTCGTCGTCGAGCAGGGTGAGCGTGCTGTAGATACAGGCGAGTTCCGAGATGGAAGGCATGGCGCTGGATCGCTGTGGGTGGGCCCGATGGTGCTAGTCGCTGGGGGGGGGGGGGGGAGAAACTCGGCCTTAGCTTCATTCCGAAGAACCGGGCACGAAGCTTTTAACTATGCTGGCTGCGAGCAGCCTTTTTACCATATAAAGAAAATACGGCCACACTGCGCATGCATGCCCACTCATCGGTGCGCATGCGGAAACTCTGCGCATACGCACCGATGAGCGGGCATGCACGCGCAGTGTGGCCGATTTAAAAAAAATATGGTAAAAAGGCCGCTCACAGCCGGCATAGTTAAAAGCCGGCTGCTGCGGCTGTTGCACGTGAATCTGCGCAATCGGGAGCACCGCAACGGACGGCTCCGCGACCCTCCCGACACACGCCAACGAACCAACCCTCGGGTCGCGTCCCCGACTTTGAAGATTGCTGGCCTAGATGCAGATGGGCCACCATAGGAGGCCAGAAGCTCTTCTGCCCAGCTGCTGTGGCTGCTGCAGAAAATACACCCATTCAAGGCTGAGACCTTTGTTGGAATCTCTCAACTCAGGCAAGTGATGGTAGGAGGTGTTCCCTAGGATTGAGAAGGCTGTCCACAGGCCTTGTTGTAACTCACAAGTACCTTACGGGGTGGGAACAATTAACTTCCTCATAAACCTTTGACATACAGGTGCCAAAGAAGAACCAGGCAACGTGCCTCAATGACTACCGTCCGGTGGCCCTGCCATCAATCGTAATGAAGTGCTTCGGGAGGTTGGTCATGAAGCGCATCAACTCTATACTCCCAGAATGCTTAGATCCTCTGCAATTTGCATGATTCCTCCCATTTATGGGGCAGAGATCTCAAAACATTGTCTAGTTGTATCATATATAAAGCCAGCCAGTTAGACGCCGGCAAGACAGAGGTATGGCCTCCGCAAAGCCATCCGGGATGCCAAGAGAGAATACCAGACCAAGCTAGAGTCACAGACTAGCGTTGTGGCAAGGCCTAAACAACATAACGGACTACAAAGTGAAGCCGAGCAGTATCTCCAGCAGCAGTGCACCCCTGATGAACTCAATGCAATCTATGTTTGGTTCGAGCAGGAAACCATCGATCCGCTTTCGAGTGCTCCAGCAGCCAGAACACACCCAGACCCGCCGTCACAGCTTCCGAAGTCAGATCGGCCTTCCTGAAAGTGAATCTTCGGAAGGCGACGTGTTCGGATTGAATCCCTGGTCATGCACTCAGAGCCTGCGTGGACCAGCTGTCAGATGAGTTCGCGGAGATCTTCATCCTGTCCCTATTCCACACTGAGGTCCTCACCTGCTTCAAGAAGACCACCATCATAAACGGTGCCAAAGAAGAACCAAGCAACGTGCTCAATGACTACCAACAGGTGGCCCTGACATCAATCGCAATGAAGTGCTTCGAGAGGTTGGTCATGAAGCGCATCAACTCCATACTCCCAGAATGCCGAGATCCACTGCAATACGCATACCACGACAACCATTCCACAGTAGACGCCATCTCCCTGGCCCTACACTCATACCTAGAGCATCTCGATCACAAGGACTCCTGCATAAGACTCCTATTTATTGACTATAGCTCCGCCTTCCACACCATAAACTCAGCCAAGCTCATATCAAAGCTCCAAAACCTTGGACTTGGCTCCTCACACTGCAACTGGATCCTTGACTTTCTGACCCACAGACTACAATCAGTAACAATAAACAACAACACCTCCTCCACGATTGTCCTCAATACCGGGGCCTGGCAAGCCTGCGTGCTTACCCCCCTACTATACTCCCACGACTGCGTGGCAAAATTTGGTTCCAATTCCATCTACGAGTTTGCTGACGACACGACCATAGTGGGTAAGATCTCGAACAACGATGAATCAGAATACAGGAAGGAGATAGAGGACCTAGTGGAGTGGTGCAACGACAATAATCTATCCCTCATGCCAGCAAAACTAAAGAGCTGGTCATTGACTTCAGGAAGCAAAGTACTGTACACACCCCTGTCTGCATCAATGGGGCCAAGATGGAGGTGATTGACAGATTCAAATTTCTAGTGGTGCACATCACCAAAAATCTGTCCTGGTCCACCCAGCTTGACACTACCACCAAGAAAGCACAACAGCGCCTATACTTCCAAATTTGTCATGTCCACACTGACTCTTTTACAGATGCTCCAGAGAAAGCATCCTATCTGGCTGTATCATAGCCTTGTATGGAAACTGCTTGGCCCAAGACCGCAAGAAACTTCAGAGAGTTGTGAACACAGCCCAGTCCATCATGCCAACCTGCCTCCCATCCATTGACTCTATCTACACTGCTTGCTGCCTTGGGAAAGCGGGCATGATAATCAAAGACCCCTCCCACCCGGCTTACTCACTCTTCCAACTTCTTCCATCGGGCAGGAGATAAAAAAGTCTGAGAACACACATGAACAGACTCAAAAACAGCTTCTTCCCTGCTGTTACTAGACTCCTGAATGGTCCTTTTTTGGACTGACCTGATTAATACCACACCCCTGTATGCTTCACCCAATGCCAGTGTCTATGTATTTATATTCTGTACCTTGTGTTGCCCTATTATGTATTTTTTTTAATTTTCTTTTATTTTCATGTACTAAATGATCTATTTGAGCTGCTTGCAGGAAAATACTTTTCACTGTACCTCGGTACACATGACAATAAACAAATCAATTCAATTCAATCCAATGTTTATAATAATTAACATAAATAAACTAAGGGCGGGATTCTCTGATCCTGAGGCTAAGTGTTGACGCTGTCGTAAACGCCGGAGCATTTTACGACGGCGTCAACAGGCCCCTCGGAGCAGCGATCCTGCGCCCTAAAGGGGGCCAGCACGGCACTGGAGTGACTCACGCAGCCCCAGCTGCCGATACCGGCGTCAGAACGGGCACCACGGGTCTGCGCATGCACATACAGCCGGTGTGTATTCGCGCATGTGCATGGGTTTCCTTCTCCGCACCGGCCCCAATGCAACATGGCGGAAAGCAACAGGGGTCCGGCGCAGAGGAACATAGGCCCCCACGAGGATAAGCCGGCCCGCCGATCGGTAGGCACTGATCGTGGGCCAGGCCACCGTGGAGGCCCTCCCCGGGGTCGGATCCCCCCTCCCCCCACCAGGCCGCCCCCCACAGGATGACCCGCCGGGTAGGACCATACGTGAATGCACCGGCGGAACTCGGCCTATCTCGATGGTCACTTGGCCCATTGCGCACGGAGAATTGCGTAGAGCGGCCCCCGACCGGCGTCGCGCCGGTCACCGGAGAATCGGAGGACCGGCGTCGGAGCTGCGTCGCGTGAATCCCCCCCCCCCCCACTTCCCCGCGATTCTCCGACCTGGCCCAGGTTTGGAGAATCCTGCCCTAAGTTCCTTTGAACTACTCGTGTGGACTCCTTCTTGGTCTTATAAAATTGGTGACGAGGATGAGATCATGTGGAAGCACCTTGATCATATTCGGTTCAGACAATCAATTCTTCAAAAGTTTCCTCATGAGCATAAAGTTCTCATCCAGCCGACTCTGATGCTGCTGCAGCCCGTAACAGAGCCCCAAGGAGGTAAAAATGCCGAGATCACTGAGGTCGTGGACATATATTCGGAAATGGTAACTCAGGCATCGGAAATCTCCGATGGGAGTCAACAATACAGCAGCCACTGGTGGAGCAGCCACCTCAACGTTCCACTTGGAACAACGTTCGCTTTCCAGGTTCAAGCCTTCCGATCCGGTACCTCGGGTGCATGATGTCCAACCAGATGTAAAAAGATTCCGCCACCCACCCTCCCCACAGAAGTTGGAGGACTTTGGGAGGGGGAGGATATTATAACCCACAAATACCTTACGTGGTGGGAACAATTAACTTCCCCATGAACCTTGCAGAATATGAGATCCCATGTTAAGTAGGCAGGTAGATCTTTAAACAATGTCTAGCCATATGATATATAAAGCCGGTCAGTTGGGTATTGGCAAGACAGACCCCGTTGGGATTTACCGTGCGATCTATATACTAGTTATTGTCAATAAACTATGTTTCTTTGAACTACTCGGTGTGGACTCCTTCATGGTCTTTTAAACCTTCCCGCCATGGACTTAATTGGGATGTGAGTTGCAGATGTTGGGGCCACACCCGCTGCCCTCCAACCTGATTAAATGTTCTTATCACCTCCAAAGTTGCATAAAGAACTGCCATTCTGTGGCTCAGTATGATATTTTGTTTAATAATGCAGGTGCAAAGCACGTTGGGGCATTCTGTACGTTAAATGTGCTGTATAAATATAGGTTGTTGTTGTTGCATGAATGGAAGAGGTCAGCAAAGGAGTTTTAAATCTGAAGACAATGCGCTCTACGAACAGCACTCTTTACTTTGGTCCCAAAATTCATCAATTATGTGGCATCAGCATAGGTATCGGATTAGAAAACAAACTGATCTTTTAACTATCCAGGAATGTCCTTTGCTTTCCAATCGCAATGTTTGAAATCACTGAGAAATTTCAAGTTATTTGTCTTGGAGAAGGCATGGAAGAGGATGTATACTTTGAGGAACATGGCAAGATAATAGCAACTTAATGGTACCATATATCGACTGAATGAACGAGCTGCATGTGCCATAATTTATTGCCTGTCAACTTACTCAACATTTACTATTTATAAGTTGTGAGCTCTCACAGAATCTCCAAATACATCCAAAGCATCCCATATATTGACATAGTTCAGCAGGGTACATGCTGGAGGTAATTTTTAACTTCCCCCCCCCCAAAAAAAAATCAATGAGTTTGGATTTGGTGGGAAGTTAAAAATATAATACATGAAGCCTGCCTAAACCTGTCATTCTAGTTTCTTTTTATTTTAATTAATATTTTTATTGAATGTTTTCCATTTTCCATTTAACCACAAGATGCAACAAATCTCCAAAATCTAGTACTTTACAGAATGACCATTACAGCACATATACGTGCAACGAATACTCGTACAAATAGTTCAGCATTGTAATCATTCAAAGGGTCTCCTTTAGTACGGATAATAAGGATACTAGAAAAAGTGGCCCACCTCAGGGTAACAGGATAAAACCATGAGCATTTGACACCACGGTGCATATTCTCCCCCACAGGCCAACAAAAATAGAGTCACGCAATATACTGGATCGTTTGTGGGGTAAAATACAACCAGTCGGGACTTAACTCAGCATCCCAAGACCTCCAAGCAATGGAAGGTTACCCCAGAAAAAGGGGAAACACCAGGGTACTGCCATCGGTATAAGTTGTGGCTTGGCAGTGTACGCTCTCGTATACAGGAGCCAGTAAACCAAGGATTATTGCATCATTCCAGAACTCACAAGACAACAAACCTCACTCCACTCCAGCCAAATCAGAGGCACCGTTCAGGCCCCGCCATCACCGGAAAACTTAAACCATTTTCCACCGAGGAAACCCCACCGACAATGAGAAGAAAAATCGCCAAGACACCCACCAATGGGATATCGAGGTAAAAATACAATTCTCCTCCTCCTGACAGGATAAGGGACATCCTCTAGAATTAAATATATCAGAATTGTATCAGCACCTTACTTACCCGAATAAAGAAAGATTACACCAGAGAGAGAGGAACACCAGGATTAGCCAATAGACGTCAGACATTGGTGCAGTACACTTGCGCAAAATGGATACCAGAACAGCATAACCTCATAAGGAACAGGATATTGTCCACCCCCTCCCCTTCAAGGAAGCCTCAAGAAGGAGGACCCTATTAAAGACCACTTCAAGCCCTACTCCTCTGATGAGGCATCAATTGCATGTGAGACGAGTTGCTGTACAAAAGTTAGGCTTTAATAAGCTAGAACTTAGCCCTGCGGTCGACTACAATAAATGGACGACCGCCGGGCGTTCTGACTATTTATACCTCGGTATGGAGGCGTGGTTAACTCAGCCTCTCGACCAATCGGAGAGCCGTCACATGACTGGTCTCAACCAATCGGTCGAGAGGCACATGACCGATCAGGGCCAATGGTAAGCCGATGTTCTGCACCAATGGCAGACAGCTATGCAAATCATAAGGGTGGACGCAAATAAACTGTTTCCGTTAGGCGAGGAGACGAGAACCCGTGGGCACAGCCTTAGAATTAGAGGGGGTAAATTCAGAACAGAAATGCGGAGACATTTCTTCAGCCAGAGAGTGGTGGGCCTGTGGAATTCATTGCCGCGGAGTGCAGTGGAGGCCGGGACGCTAAATGGCTTCAAGGCAGAGATAGATAAATTCTAGATGTCGCGAGGAATTAAGGGCTACGGGGAGAATGCTGGTAGGTGGAGTTGAAATGCCCATCAGCCATGATTGAATGGCGGAGTGGACTCGATGGGCCGAATGGCCTTACTTCCACTCCTATGTCTTATGGTCTTATACCACCACATTCACCCCTTGCGGAGAAAGAAGCCGGGGGGGTGGTGGGTGTATCAACGAGAGCCGGGGGCAGGGGGGGGGGGGGGGGGGGGGGGAGGAGAGAACTGGTGGCATGAGTAGCAGCCGGGAGAACAAAAAATTTCTCCTCTTTTCTTTTATTACATTTTTGGCTTCCCACTGGCCCAGACAATTAGCAATAGTACACAAAGTCCCAACAAAGTCCATGGAGCTGTTGTAATTTAAATCGATTCGATCAGTCTTTTCGTGGCCCGTGACGTTCTGGCAGACCGCCGCAGTGGAGTAGGTGACGTCGGTTCAGCCGATGGTGGTGGTTCCGCTGACGTCCTGGAGTCCGGGAGCGATGGTCCTTGAACAGTCTCCGTCACCCGAGCTGGCTGTGGAGACGCCATGGGTGGGGAAGGGGTGGCCTGGGTGGGGCGCTGGGGGGAATAAAACAGGGGGGTCTGTGGTGAAGGGGGGGAAGGCCGCACGCCGGCGGGTGCCAGGTCCCGGAGGGAGACCGTGACCTGCCGGCCGTCGGAGTACTCCACATACGCATACTGCGGGTTAGCGTGGAGTAACTGGACTTGTTCCACCAACGGGTCGGATTTGTGCACCCGGACATGCTTCCGGAGCAAGATGGGTCCGGGAGCGGCCAGTCATGTCGGGAGAGGGGATCCGGAGGACGACTTCCGTGGCAGGGTGAACGAAGCTTTCCGTGCTCCCGGAGTCCAACAGGCAGCCCGTCTCATGGCCGTTGAGATAGATCAGCGTTGTCGTTTTGGCGAGCGTGCGTGGACGTAACTGGTCGAGCTGAATGGCCGCGAGCCGTGGAGAAAACCCATATTCGTCGTCGTCATCCGAGTAGATGCTGGAAGAACCTTGCGTGCCAGTCCCGGAAGGTGGTGCCCAGGATCCGCACGTGGAGTTGGGATCCCAGGATGGCGCCGCCCAGGACCCGCACGTGGAGTCGGGCCCCCAAGATGGCGGTGCCCAGGACCCGCACGTGGAGTCGGGCCCCAAGATGGCGGCGCCCAGGATCCGCACGTGGAGTCGGCGCCCCGAGATGGCGGCGCCCGTGGGGCCCTCGTGGTTGCTGGGAGCGGGGTTAGCGGTGCCGGCTGGCCGATCGGAGCAGCTGGGAGCGGGGGCAGAGAGGCACGCAGGCCAGGCGAAGGGGCCCGGGGGCAGTGAGTGGAGAGTTGCGCGGTGCGCTGGAGGGGCCCGGAAGGGCCCCAAGGAGAGAGAGAAGCGCACCGGTCGGGCGCAGGGGCCCGGGGGCGGGAGGATAGAGATTGGCGCGGCGTCCTGGAGGGGCCCGGGAGGGCCCAGAGGAGAGAGAGAGGCGCACAGGCCGGGCGCAGGGGCCCGGGGGCGGGGGGGGAGACAGTTGCGCGGCGTCCAGGAGGGGCCAGCAAGGGCCCGGAGGGGGGGATCCCTGGTCGCTGCGCGGAACAGCAGCGACCGTTTTGGCCTTGCAGACGGAGGAGAAGTGGCTCTTCTTCCCGCAGCTCTTACAGAGGGCGGAGCGGGCTGGGCAGCGCGGGTGAGTGTGTTTCGTGAACCCACAAAAATAGCAGCGGGGCCCAGTGGACTTGTCGGGGTGTCCCGCGGCGCAGGCCTGAGGGAGGTCGGGAGCGGCGGATGGCGGTGGGGAAGCGTGCCAGGAGGCCCAGGGCGCTGCAGCGCGGCTGGGGACATAGGCGTGGGCGTTTATGTCTGGAGGTGGAGAGAGTCCGTGCCTCAGTTAAGCTGAGGTTGTCTTTTTCCAGCATCCGCTGGCGGATAGCGGGGGACTGCATCCCAGCCACGTAAGCATCTCTGATCAGAAGTTCCATGTGCTCCGTAGCTGAAACTGGGAGGCAGGAGCAATTCCTCCCCAGGATAGCGAGGGCCTGGTAAAATTGGTCTAATGACTCACCGGGGAGCTGTTGTCTGGTGGCCAGCAGATGTCGGGCGAATACTCTGTTGACTGGTTTAAGAAATTGTCCATTCAGCTTAAGCATGGCGGCATCGTTTATCTTTCTCCTCCTTGATTATCGTGTAGGCTGCTATGCCCACGCTGGAGTGGAGGATGTGAAGCTTCTGTGCCATGGTGGGGGGGCTGGTTGCAGACTCCAGGTATCCTTCGAGACATGCCAGCCAATGTTGAAAAATGTCTGCAGCGTTCCGAGTTTGCGGGCTGATGCGGAGGCATTCTGGCTTGATCCGGAACTCCATCTTCAAAAATCTAGCTTATTAAATTGATGAGCCATCAATTGCACGTGAGACGAGTTGCTGTACAAAAGTTAGGCTTTAATAAGCTAGAACATAAGGGCAGCACGGTGGCCTAGTGGTTAGCACAACCGCCTCACGGCGCTGAGGTCCCAGGTTCGATCCCGGCTCTGGGTCACTGTCCGTGTGGAGTTTGCACATTCTCCCCGTGTCTGCGTGGGTTTCGCCCCCACAACCCAAAAATGTGCAGAGTAGGTGGATTGGCCATGCTAAAAAGCCCCTTAATTGGAAAAAATAATTGGGTAATCTAAATTTATTTAAAAAAATAAAAAATAAAAAAATAAGCTAGAATTTAGCCCTGCGGTCGACTACAATAAATGGACGACCGCCGGGCGTTCTGACTATTTATACCTCGTTATGGAGGCGTGGTTAACTCAGCCTCTCGACCAATTGGAGAGCCGTCACATGACTGGTCTCAACCAATCGGTCGAGAGGCACATGACCGACCAGGGCCAATGGTAAGCCGGTGTTCTGCACCAATGGCAGACAGCTATGCAAATCATACCACCACATCCTCCATCCAGCCTAATCTCCAACTAAAGAAAGACTGACAACACTGAATTGAAGCACTCAGACTCGCACTCAGGCCCCACAGCAAACAGGAGGAACCCTAGGGGAACCAAATCTTAAGGAGGAGAATAGTCCAGAAGCCCCAAAAAAGGGACATTTCTCAGGGGAGGGTGACCTCCGCCCCTACTCTCCACCTGACCTGGCTAAACATAGTTACTACTGCCTTAACCTACTCATTCAAGCTAAACTAGGATCAACGACACACGAGAATAGAGTGGGGAGGCCAAGGATATTCCCTTAACGTTTAAACATTGAACAAAGCAAACTATCCCTTTCTCGAGATCCCCGGGAGATCCCCCATCAACGAGATTCCACCTATTCCCCTCCTCACTGGAGTGCTGAACATGGTGCATTTGAGTGCTATAGTGAGAGTTTGGTGACTGAGGGAGTATAAGGGTTAATTTTTATCTAAAGTTTAGTCTTTCTTTTATTTAGTAAATTAACTTAAAAGTTGCTGTTTGGTTTAGAAGAAGCTGAGAGTTTGGTGACTGAGGGAGTGCTGAACTTGGTGCATTTGAGTGCTATAGTGAGAGTTTGGTGACTGAGGGAATGCTGAACTTGGTGCATTTGACTTCTATAGTGAGAGTTTGGTGACTGAGGGAGTGCTGAACTTAGTGCATTTGAGTGCTATAGTGAGAGTTTGGTGACTGAGGGACTGCTGAACTTGGTGCATTTGAGTGCTATAGTGAGAGTTTGGTGACTGAGGGAGTTAGGTAAGGAGGGAGCAAGGTGCTCCTTTCTTTTCATTTCCGCAAAGAGCGAGAAGGGAGCCAGGAGTTTACAGAGTGCAGCTGACTGGGAGTAGAGTCGGAGGGCGGAGGTCCAGTTGGTCCACAGGGCAGCTATATTCTGTAAGGTAAGAGGGGATGGAGGCTAGGGCAGTTGCATGCTCCTCCTGGAAGATGTGGGTGGTGAGGGATACCACCGGTGTCCCCGCTGACTATACCTGCAGGAAGTGCACCCAACTCCAGCTCCTCAGGGACCGTGTTAGGGAACTGGAGCTGGAGCTGGATGAACTTCGGATCATCCGGGAGGCAGAGGGGGTTATCGAGAAGAGTTATGGGGAGGTAGCCACACCCAAGGTACTGGACAAGAGTAGCTGGGTTACAGTCAGGGGAAAGACGACAAACAGGCAGACAGTGCAGGGATCCCTCGTGGCCGTTCCCCTTCAAAACAAGTATACCGTTTTGGATGCTATTGGGGGGGATGACCTACCGGGGGAAGGCCCTAGTGGCCAGGTGTCTGGCACTGAGTCTGGCTCTGGGGTTTAGAAAGGAAGGGGGGAGGATAGAAAAGCAATAGCAATAGGAGATTCAATGGTTAGGGGAATAGATAAGAGATTCTGTGGTCGCGAGCGAAACTCCCGGAAGGTATGTTGCCTCCTGGGTGCCAGGGCCAGGGATGTCTCGGAACGTGTCTTCAGGATCCTGAAGCGGGAGGGTGAGCAGCCAGAAGTCGTGGTGCACATTGCTACCAACGACGTAGGTAGGAAAAGGGGTGTGGAGGTAATAAACAAGTTTAGGGAGTTAGGCTGGAAGTTAAAGACCAGGAGAGACAGAGTTGTCATCTCTAGTTTGTTGCCGGTGCCATGTGATAGCGAGGCTAGGAATAGGGAGAGAGTGCAGTTGAATACGTGGCTGCAGGAATGGTGAAGGAGGGAGGGCTTCAGGTATTTAAATAATTGGAGCGCATTCTGGGAAGGTGGGACCTGTACAAGCAGGACGGGTTGCATCTGAACCAGAGGGGCACCAATATCCTGGGAGGAAGGTTTTCTAGTACTCTTTGGGAGGGTTTAAACTAATTTGGCAGGGGAATGGGAACCGGATTTGTAGTCCAGCCACTAAGGAAGCCGATATTCAGGACACCAAAGTGTGTAGTGAGGCAGTGGGGAAGGTAACACTGACAAAGGAGAGTACTTGCAGGCAAGGAGATAGGTTGAAGTGTGTATACTTCAACGCAAGAAGTATCAGGAATAAGGTGGGTGAACTTAGGGCATGGATCGGTACTTGGGACTACGATGTGGTGGCCATCACGGAAACTTGGATAGAAGAGGGGCAGAAATGGTTGTTGGAGGTTCCTGGTTATAGATGTTTCAACAAGATTAGGGAGGATGGTAAAAGAGGTGGGGGGGGGGGGGGGGTGGCATTGTTAATTAGAGATAATATAACAGCTGCAGAAAGGCAGTTCGAGGAGGATCTGCCTACTGAGGTCGTATGGGTGAAGTCAGAAATAGGAAAGAAGCAGCCACGTTGTTGGGAGTTTTCTATAGGACCCCCAATAGCAGCAGAGATGTGGAGGAACAGATTGGGAAACAGATTTTGGAAAGGTGCAGAAGTCACAGGGTAGTAGCCATGGGTGACTTCAACTTCCCAAACATTGAGTGGAAACTCATTAAATTAAATAGTTTGGATGGGTTGGTGTTCGTGCAGTGTGTCCAGGAAGCTTTTCTAACACAGTATGTAGATTGTCCGACCAGAGGGGAGGCTATATTGGATTTGGTACTTGGTAATGAACCAGGGCAGGTGATAGATTTGTTAGTTGGCGAGCATTTTGGAGGTAGTGACCACAATTAGTAATGGAGAGGGATAGGTGCATGCAACAGGGTATGGTTTACAATTGGGGGAAGGGTAAATACAATGCTGTCAGACAGGAATTGAATTGCATAAGTTGGGAACATAGGCTGTCAGGGAAGGACACAAGTGAAATGTGGAACTTGTTCAAGGAACAGGTACTACGTGTCTTATATGTATGTCCCTGTCAGGCAGGGAAGAGATGGTCAAGTGAGGGAACCATGGTTGACAAGAGAGGTTGAATGTCTTGGTGGGAGGGGGCAGAACAGGGCAGCACCACGCTACCTGGGACACCCGAGTGAACTGGTGCGATGACAATAATCTCTCCCTCAATATCAACAAAATGAAGGAGATTGTCATCGATTTCAGGAAGTGTTGTGGAGAACATGACCCTGTCTACATCAATGGGAGCGAAATAGAAAGGGTTGAGAGCTTCAAGCTTTTAGGTGTACAGATCACCAACAGCCTGTCCTGGTCCCCCCATGCTGACACTATAGTTAAAAAAGCCCACCAACAACTCTACTTTCTCAGAAGACTAAGGAAATTTAGCATGTCAGCTACAACCCTCACCAACTTCCAGAGATGCACCATAAAAAGCATTCTTTCTGGTAGTATCACAGCTTGGTTTGGAGCCTGCTCTGCCCAAGACCGCTGAAACTACAAAAGGTCGTGAATGTAGCCCAGTCCATCATGAAAACCAGCCTCCAATCCATTGACTCTATCTATAATTCCCACTGCCTCAGAAAGGCAGCCAGCATAATTAAGGACCCCACGCACCCTGGATATACTCTCTTTCACCTTCTTCCATCAGGAAAAAGATACCAAAGTTTGTGGTCATGTACCAACCGACTCAAGAACAGCTTATTCCCTACTGCCATCAGACTTTTGACTGGACCTACCTCGTATTAAGTTGATCTTTTCTCTACACCTTGCTATAACTGTAACATTATATTCTGCAGTCTCTCCTTCCTTCCCTATGTATGGTATGCATTGTTTGTACAGCATGCAAGAAACAATACATTTCGCTCTATACTAATACATGTGACAATAATAAAATTTTTTAAAAGACCAAAGTCTGCACACTCACGGCCATGGAGCACAGGGCGTGGACCATCTCTGTCTGGGACTGCACAACATCATGCTGCTACCACCCTGTGGGTCTGTGCCACATCAGCCAGCGACTGGGCTACCTCCCTCTGTGGGCCAATGCTGAGGAGGGCCGCGGTAATGGACAGGTAGCTCTAGCACATGGCTGCCTGTGAGAGGGCAGCTCTGTCCTGGGATTCGGCCACCACCTGCACTGAATGCCCCAGTCCTTGGACACGCTGATCCATTGCTGAAAACGTCGCCCCCATTGCGGACGCCACCCATGCAGTTTCGACCTGGGTGGCACGCATGACTGGCACCGCCCCCTGCTCCGACACGCGGATGGACTGCTCCACCTACACCTGCAGGTGTTGGATGCCCGCCGTCATCCCTTCTTGTAGTCCCTGAATCTCTGAATGCATCTGCACTGTGGCTCGGACAGATGTTCCAAGAACCCAAGACCTGTCTGGAAGGCAGCTGGTTCCTGGGGCTGGCCTGCCCTCCAGCCGTCCGGCCCCTCAGCTGCACTTAATTCCACCTTCTGTACCGGACGAACTGTGTGGTGTATACCAGATAGTGTCGCAGGAGCCTCTTCACTAATGTGCCCAACCGAGGTTATAGTTTCTAGGATGCTGGTTTTGGGTGGGAGATGGAGGCCTGGAAAAAAAAGAGCGTGAAGCACTGATGGAAGGAGCATCTGCAGGAAATAAATTTAAAGATAATTGATTTTTTTCTTTTAAACTCTTCAATTGTAGGTGCAGGTGCTGACTATCTTGGCTGATCAGCTGCTGCAGAAACAGGAGTGGCTGCTGGAGGCTGTGTCGGTGGCAGTGACTATAATAGTAACCCAGGGAGGCAGAAAGTCCATGGCACCGGCCCCTACATCAGCTCATGTGGCCACACACTGTACTTTTGCCAGAATTCATCCAGGGAGAAAATGGGGAAAAAGGTCAAGCCATCCTCGGGGATTATTTTTGGAAACCTTTTGGCAACCCATTTTACATCGTCCCATAACCCAATCGTAGGTTGGGACCCCCACTTTGAAAAACACTGTTCTAAGCCTCAGGAAAGCGGGCAGGTAAAAAGTGGTGAGAAGGGCTGGATTCATACGGTAAATTCCTGTACAGCACAGTTTGTGGGCCAGAAGGAGCTTGCTCTTCTGCTTCATCCTTTTGCTGCAAGCTTTTCTGCCCAAAGTCAGCAAATCTGGCTGGTACTTGGGTAGGAAACCTGGATAAATAAATGCAAATTATATCCTGCAGTTTTTAACTGCAGGGCACTTGAGAAACTTGTTCTTCCAGGTTATTTTCCAGAACTACTACACCGATAGCTGAGGTAGACCACCTCCTTCACATGAATATATTCAAGAGGCGGCTATAACACTTAGGGAGAATGGGATTAAAGACTATGGGGAGAAAGCAGGATTAGGCTGTTGAGTTAGATGATCAGCCATGGTCGTGATAAATGGCGGAGCAGGCTCGAAGGACCACAAAGCCTCCTCCTGCTCCTATCTTCTATGTATCTATGCATCTATGTATGCTGTAGGCAGACACCAGCCTCAGAAAACCTTTTCAACACTGTCTCCAAGTTGTCCAAGTGCTCCTGCTCTGAGGCTTCATTTGAAAATACCGCCACACACGGAAACCCTTGCAGGATGCTCTCCATTAGGTGCTGAAATATTGCACAGGTAGAGAACATTCCAAAAGGCAACCGCGTATACTCATACAGGTTCCTATGCGTATTGATGGTAACATATGTGTGGGAGGCCAGATCCAACTTGAGCTGAAAATATGTGTGGCTCATATTAGCTTTCTGAATGAATGCCCAGCCACAAGCTTCGGATAGAGATCCTCAATGCGCAGCATGGGTTAACGATCCTATTGCAAAGCTGTGTTTAACGTCAATTTGTAATCCCCACATAAACGGACTGTTTTGTCCGGCTTCATTACGGGGACCACCGGTGTTGTCCAATTGGTGGACCATACAGGTCAGATGATACCCAAGGTCTCCAATTGACTAAGTTAGTTTCCACCTGTGATATCCAAAGAGTATCCAAATAAATAACAAACTACTAACAGAAACTAACTATTATAGAGCTACTGCAAAATACGTCTATCCTCCACATGACTTACTCCCAATTGCCTCGAGGCACAGAACTGCATGGTGGACGTATACTGGTCGGAGGTATTATGTACAGAATTACTTTATGCATATCATCACATCCCCTTTCCTTTGGATAATGTAATTATTTACATTCAGGTCTTTCTTTTTCCTAACCAATATGATATGCATAATAATTTACAACATTTAATTATATGCAGTTCATCACAAATTCAGTCTCTCACGTTTACATCGTAGCCTTGTTGATTTTCTGAGTGGCAGCTCAATTTGTGGCTGTGTTTAATTTTTTTTTGAAAGATCAGTTTCTCCTCTGGTCTTCCGAGTAACTGACGCTTTACACGGTGTGCAGGCATTTGCCATTGCTTCAATGTTGCGGCTGATACCCGGCCAATAGACTGTGTCCTCGGCTCTTCTTTTGCACTTCCCTCTTTTTTGAAAGATAAGGGGTGGGATTCTCCATTGCATGATGCCAAAATTGTGTTCGGCAATCAGGCAAAGAATGGGCTCCGATGCCAAAATCGGGGCCGGCGCCGGTTTGACGCCGATCAACCATGCTCTGCCTCAGAAATGGAGTCATCATGATGCACGCCGCGTGCAGTCGCAGTGGGATTGGCACCTCATTGGTCGGCCCACCTGCGATGCTCTGCCCCGATGGGCTGAGTTCCTGACAGCGTAGACCATGTGTCGTCCCACAAATCGTGAACCCGGTGTGGCAGCTGTGGACTATGTCCAGTGCTGCCACACTCGGCCGGAATCTGTGCCGGTGGCCAGGGTAGCTTCTGCAATGGCCGGGGGGTACTGGTGGGGAGTGACCAGGAGGTGGGCTGTGGGGTCGCAGATGACAGGTTGGGTCACGCATGGCCGGCGCCATGTTGTACGGCTAGACTGCTGCAAGTAGTCAGCCATGCTCATGTGCAGCCCGGGACCTGGCCATTCTCCGGCCGTTTTCGGCGTGGGAAGTGGGAGTTCCAGTTGGTGCCGGTGCTAGCCCCTCATCGGTATAGGAATCGGTGAGGGGTTCGCGTCTATATTTAAAATCTGAACCTTCTCCGGATTCTCCGTTCGAGCCGGTACTTAGCCGCAGAAACGGAGAACGCAGCCCCAGTTCTTTTTTCTTTTTTCTTAGCTTTAGTGTCAGCATCCTCAAACTTGGTAAAGTCCACGTTCAGATCTGCCTGTGAATCTTTGACATCATCCTTGCTGCTGGTCTTGGCCACGGAATTAGTTGTTTCTGGAGCTTTAGCTGGATTTAAGGGGTTTGATTGATCCATGGCGCTTGCATTCGAGAGCTGTACTGTGTGTCCATGAACTGGTGAGGCATCGAATGTCAGCAGATGCTTGGATGCTTTGAAGTCGAAGGCAAGTTTGTGACTTTAGGAATGATCTGCAAACCCTTGTGTTCCTGTATCTTGAACAGGTTAATGTCCTCCAAAATGCAGATTATTTCTTCAGTTTTCAGCTGGATGTTCTCCTCTGATTTGTTCTCACTTAATTTGTCTTTTGTTGCAATCTCATTTTCAGTCTCTGCACACTCCATCTTCGAGCTTTCACAATCATCTTTCTCCTGCACAGATTTGATGCTACTTGTTATCACCTCTTCATTAATGCCCAATGAACTGTCACGGTCTTTTTCTTCTAGCTCAGCCTTCAATTTGTCTTTTAATGGAACTGGTACTCGTCTTGGTGTGTGTATTACTGGCATCGTGTTCCCCTTGGTTGCAGTGCTGTCTACACTATAAACCCACTGAACTAGTTGAAGTTCCTCACACGTTTCTATCAGATATTCACGTTCCGCCGCCACAATGGAAAATTTCAACATATAAATTCTGTTTTTTACATTGACATTGAGCTTGTGTGCTCCTAGCATCGTGATTTCATTTCCATTGTAATTTTTTAACAATACTGTTTTGTTTACTACTTTCAGTTTAATTCACATCTTTTTGACATCGGACAAATTGATGAAGTTGGCCTTCTCACCTGTGTCGAGATTGACTGTTATTACTGTGTCATTTAAGTCTGGGTCGCGTGGGGTAATGTCTATTTAATTGTTATTCTATATTCTCTTTTTACACTATGTTAATATTCACTCTAGTTTGTTTTATTATTATTGTTTCTACTGTTTTATTATGAAAAATTCTGCAAAACCTTAATAAAAATACTTTTAAAAAAATTACTGTGTCATTTATCATTAATGACACTGTCTATTTATCTTTTTGAGTTTCAGCATTGTTGCTAGAAATTGACATTGCAACATTGTCATTTTGCATGCAATGACTACCTGTCTTCGAGTGTAGTCTTCGAGGCACACTTCATCAACTGCGTTGATGGCTTTCATTTGTTTCTCTTTTTGATGCGAAAAGCATTGGCTAACAAAATGATTTGTTCTTTCACATTTGGAGCATACCTTTCCAAACGCTGGGCATTATCGTAGGAAATGCCATTTGCTACATTGCTGGCATGAAATGGTGGATTAGGTCAGCCGCTCAAAATGGCTGCCTGCACTGGGACCATGTTTTTTATTCGACTGCGTCACCACATTAATAGCGTCGGCCACCTCTTCTACCTTCGCACCAAAATGCCAGCGATTCAATGTGCTGATCTGCTTTGCTGCAAGCTTGTTAGCGTGACATATTTGGATAGCATTTTCGGAGATCCCGAAAACTATCTAATCGCGGACCATTGATGACTGGATAGTACAAAAATTACACGACTGCGCCTTCAACCGCAAGTCGGTGAGAAAAGTATCAAATGCTTTGCCTGCTTTCTGGGTGCACATGCAAAATATGTAGTGCTCGAAGGTCTCACTTTTTTAAGGAGAGCGATGCCGATCAAATCACTTGTGAGCTTCATTGAAGTTCTTGCTATCTGCCTCGCTTTCAAAGCCAAACGTGTTGAAAATTTCAATTGCTTGGAGACCTGCTGCAGTGAGCAGCAACGCAATACGCCTCTTTTCAGACTGGTCCTGCAGACCAAGGTCTGCAACATAAAGTTTGAACTGCTGCTTAAACACCCACCAATTCTCGTCTACATTATCGGTAATCCAAAGCTGTTGAGGTGCCGTGATGCCTTCCATCCTGGGCTTTGAAGTTTTACTTCAGCTTTATTGAGCACCAGTTGCCAGTAGTTTATGATGTGAGGAGAAAAAAATTGTTTTCTGATTGTACCTTCTTTTTCTTCATAGTTATCTTTAATTGTTCAGATCTTTGGAGAATCTTCTTGTTCTTGGTTGATCATCACCCTTGGTACCATGTCATGTTCTGTAGACTGGCCGATATGAATGATGCACTGCGGAACATCTAGTTTAAATAATTTATTCTGAAACAACTGCGTGGTGAAGATAAGTGGAATAAATAAATAAGAAAATACTAACACTAACTAACTATTATACAGCTACTGCAAAATATGTCTATCCTCCAACACGACTTACTCCCAACTGCCTCGAGGCACAGAGCCCCATGGTGGACTTACATTGCCAAACAGCCACCTGCTGGTCGGAGGCCATGTACAATATTATATACAGAATTGTTTTATGCATATCATCACAGACACCAAGTCGGGTGCGACAAGGCCTTGGAATCGTGTCCTACTTTCCTGCCTACCTCCTTTATACTCTTTGATCTTCTTGGCCCACAAGCAATACTGTAAAAGCCTTAAATATCCAGCCGTTCTCACCTCTTTTAACCTGCCTGCTTTCTATTTAACAACCTTGCTTCCACTGCTTTCCAGGGGATAGAATTCCACAGATCATTGACCCTCTGGGGGTAAATAAATTCTTCTCATTTCCATCACACGTGCATTTGAAGGCAAAAAGCAAACATTTTCTCCTCTTCTGACCTCCGCATCTAGTTTCTCAAAATGTGTTTTCCTGGCACATGAAGCACCACCAAAACCCAAAGCCTACCTCATGTTAGACATCTCATACATTCTGAACTAAATGAACAGAAGACAGTAAAGTTCTTAAGAACATAAGAAAATAAATAATAGGGACACGGTTAAACTTTGCAACTGCTGTAGCACGCCCCACCATTCAGTAAAGCCACAGTTGAACTTTTACGTCAGCTCAATTTTCCTACTATTTTCCTTGATTCCCTGAGTGCTCAAGATTCTATTGACCTCATTGAGAATATGCTCATTTACTGAACGTCCACAGCTCTCTGGAGTAGAGGATTTTATAGATTGTCAATCCTCTCAGTGGAGAAATTTCTACTTATCACTCTCTTAAACTCCGTATCCTGGAACTATGACTCCCAATTCGAGATTCTTCAGCCAGGGAAAATAGTTTCTTAGCATCCATTGTGTCAAACCCCTTGAGAATTGTACATGTTTCAATTAGATCACTTCCTATTTTCCTAAACTCCAGAGAATATAGGCCTATTCTATTCAATCTCTCCATATAGGACAGCCCTCCAAACAATGAATCAACCCAATGAACCCTTCCTGAATTCCCTCTCAGGTCAGGCAAGTATGTCCTTTCTTCGATAAGGAAATGCAAACTGTGCAAAGTACTCCAGGTGTGACTTACCAGAGCCCTATATAATTGTTTCTTGCCATATGAGGAAAGGTTGAGCAGTTTGGGCCTACACTTACTGGTGTTTGGAAGCATGAGGGATGATCGCATTGAAACATATAAGATTCTGAAAGGGTTAAACAGTTTAGCTGCTGGGAGGATTTTTCCTCTTTTAGGACAATCTAGAACTAGGGGACTCAGTGAAAAATAAGGGTTGTCTTGTTTAAGTTGAAGATGATGAGAAATATCCTTTCTCAGAAGGTTGTTACTCTTTGCAATCTTTTTCTTTATTCTTTCATGGGATGTGGGCGTCGCTGGCAAGACCTGCATTTCTTGTCCATCCCTAATTGTGCTTGAAAGTAGTGGCAGTTAAGAGTCATTGCTGTGGGTCTGGAGTCACATGTCGGCCAGACCAGGTAAGGATGGCAGATTTCCTTCCCTAAGGGACATTATTGAGACAAATTGATTTTCACAACAATCGACAATGGTTTCTTGGTCAACATTAGACTTTTAATTCCAGATTTTTATTGTATTCTAATTTCACCTGGGTCTCTGGATTACTAGTCCAGTGATAAAACCACTGCACCACTGCCTCCCCTAATTCTCTTCCACAGAGGCCAGTGGAGGCTTGGCCATAGAATCCATTCAAGGCTGAGTTAGTTCAGGGTTATGGGGAACAAACAGGTGGAATTAAGGCCACAATCAGATCAAGGGATTCAGGAAACGTTCACAAGATTGGTTCATGGTTAAATGGGCTGTCCTATGAGACAACGTTTCCGTACATCATTACAAACCCTGTGGTTGCTCTGAGTGTTGATCTTGCCAACATGGATACAATGGGTCAAGTGGTCTCCACCCGCGCTGTTCGTATTCTAGATTCTGTCATTCTATGATTCTAGGAAAGGATGATTGGTGTGGGAAAGAATATAGATAGCAGAGTTTTGGATAAACTGAAATCTAGGGAAGGTGCAGTATGTAAGACTGGCAAGAGCAATTAAGACGTGATAATAAAGGCACTTGGTAAGGTCTTGGTGGGAGATGGGGTAAGCGAGGAGACAGAAAATGAACGGTAGGGGGCAGCATGGTGGCCTAGTGGTTAGCATAGCTGCCTCACGGCGCTGAGGTCCCAGATTCGATCCCGGCTCTGGGTCACTGTCCGTGTGGAGTTTGCACATTCTCCCCGTGTTTGTGTGGGTTTCACCCCCACAACCCAAAGATGTGCAGGTAGGTAGATTGGCCACACTAAATTGCCCCTTAATTGGAAAAAATGAATTGGATACTCTAAGTTAAAAAAAAAAGAAAATGAATGGTGATAGGAAATTTGTGATTTTTCTGAGGAAAAGGATATGAGGTTAGAAGCTCAGATCAAACTGCACAATTTGACATAGCAGTCTCAAAGAAAGATAAATATAAACAATGGCACTTACTGGTGTCAGGAAGGGACAGTCATCTGCTTTGCAAAGCTTTGTTACACAGTGTAAAAACACTGGAGACATCTTCTGGTTTTTGTGTTTCACAAAACGGAAAACTTCAAATGAGAATTTGCCCATCTGACTCCTGCCATTTTCTATAACTGTCGTCTGTGGATCCTTGGTACAGCTGGTTTCACCAATAAAAAACAGCAAAGTTAGCAAATGTGAAAAACCTGACCCACCACACCCCAATCGATGCTAGCATTTAATATGTTTAACTTTCAAATCATCTATGTTACTGTACTGGCCACTATTCTCACAGTAAAGGGATAAATGGTATATTGAGAGTATATTGAGGATCCAAGCAAACCAAAACCCTGTATTTACCATTTGGATTAGTGAGGAATCGATATTTGTTATTTTAATTTGGTTTGATCTGGACTAACCCAAACCAATCCAAAATGGTTCCAAATTGAAACCACACAAGCCAACATGCCATATGAAATTGAACTTCTTCATTAGCAGGAATATGCCATTAAATTAATTGCTAAAAATATTATTGTTTGACATTTTCTTTAGTTTTGGCACTGGCAGGTGCTTTTTATGGGCGTCGGATTTGTAAATTTGCACTTCCAGTGTGCATTGAGAAATTGAATACATACCCAGAAGGCTCCTCCTTCTCAACTTTGCCCCTCACCTCCTCAAGTTAAATCACCACCAGTGAGCTCTCCCCCTCAGAGGGAAAAGCAGCCTATGTCATCTGGGACTATGGTGACTTTACTTTACTAATCCAGTATGAATTTTTATCCCTTCACTTTATGTAGGTGTAAAATTGGGGCTGTAACCCCATTTTCCATTATATGCCCAGGTGAAGCTTTCTGCAAATTCATGAAACTCAAAACAACTATAGTGGGTTTAGTCAATCACCAGTTGCACCCTAAAATGTTGCTGTGGACAAAGCAACATTGAGCATCTGAAACCTTCCGAAATGATGGACAGTGGTGAAAGGGAGAATTTTATTTGGCACAATCACTTATTTCCCCCTTATGGATGGGGAAAATGGTTTTAATACTACTTATAAAAAGCATTTTGCAAAGAAAGTATTAATCCTGCCATAGGATATGGGCAGATTATCTCTGTGCGCGAGTAAGTGACAGATGGATATTAATGTAGGGAAACGTAAAATTATGTACTTTGGTAGGAAGAATAAAAAAGCGGAATATTCCTTAAAAGGTCAAAAATGCGTAAATATTGGTGTTCAGGGAGATTAGTGTGACTGGAGGTGCCATGTAGGCACAGCAAACAATTAGGAACGCTAATAATACAACATGTTAGTCTGGATTGCAAAGGGGCTCAAGTATAAAAGTGAGAAAGTCTTGCTGCGGTGGTATAGGACTTTGGTAAGACCACGCCTAGAGTATATTGTGTTAATATGTTTTGCACGGTAGCATTGTGGATAGCATAATTGCTTCACAGCTCTAGGGTCCCAGGATCGATTACAGCTTGGGTCACTGTGCGGAGTCTGCACATCCTCCCCGTGTGTGCGTGGGTTTCCTCCGGGTGCTCCGGTTTCCTCCCACAGTCCAAAGATGTGCAGGTTAGGTGGATTGGCCATGATAAATTGCCCTTAGTGTCCAAAATTGCCCTTAGTGTTGGGTGGGGTTATGGGGATAGGGTGGAGGTGTTGACCTTGGGTAGGGTGCTCTTTCCAAGAGCCGGTGCAGACTCGATGGGCCGAATGGCCTCCTTCTGCACTGTAAATTCTATGATAATCTATTCACCCTGGAGTAACACGGACTGCAACACGATGCAGAGAAACGATAAAGCATACACCAAACTTAGGAGTTGGTTCAATAAGATTAATTGAACTTCAGTAACGAAGCACACAGCTGCCTGTGGGTTGACTCTCTACTATGCTTAGTAAACTAACTCTAACTATCTAGACTAGGCTAGCTCTGATCCACGTGTAGAAGGTGTTGAATAATTTGTACACCCTGACTGTCACTACAGTTGTCATTAGTGGAAAGAGGCAGAGTGCTGATGCCTCGTGTGTTTTATAGTTGGAAGCCCCCTTCTGGTGTTCTGCCTGGTGATTGGTTGTGTTTTGTTCTGTATGTTGATTGACTCACCTGGGTGTCTGTCACTTCCTGCTTTTACCTCAGGATGTGCATGGGTGCAAATTATGACATCCCTCCTTTTTTAAAAAAAAATTGTCGGTTGCTGACAGCATAGACGACATATTTACAGAATTAACTATTTACAGCAATTGTTGAGTGAATGCATATGTACATGTAAGGTGTCTAGCATGCAGAAACATAACAGTATGTATACAAAGGAACTATTTATAAGTCCAGTCGTTGGGGCTGTCGTCGAATTCTTGTAGACCGCCTGAGAGGTGGAGGTGGGGATGATGGCGTCTTGACAGGTTGGCATGCAGCCAGACTGGTGGCCTCGTGGAGCGAGGTGTCCGGATAAGGCAGAACGACATCTGGGAACGTGAGATCCGGTGGTGGGCAGGCAAGTTTGCGTAGTGCCCTTGTGTTGAGCCTGATAATGGATCCATCAGCCATGCGAACCATAAACGACCTGGGTGCAGCCTGTCGAACCACAACAGCTGGAGCTGACCATCCTCCACCAAGCAACTTGATGCGAACAGCATCCTTCAGAGAGAGCACGGGCAGATCAGTAGCATGAGCATCATATGTCAGCTTTTGCCGGGTTCTGATCTGCTGCATCTTTTGCAGCACTGTAAGGTGATCCAGGTCAGGTAAATGAATGGCCGGAACAATCCGCAGGTTACGATTCATAAGGAGCTGTGCCGGAGACATACCGCTGGACAGAGGGGTTGCTCTGTACGCCAGAAGAGCAAGATAAAGTCCGAAGCTGAGTTTGCAGCCTTACAGAGCATCTACTTCACGACATGGACCCCTTTTTCGACCTTCCCATTAGATTGCGGGTAATGCGGGCTCGAGGTGATGTGCTGGAACTGGTATTGCCTTGCGAAGTTGGACCATTCTTGACTATAAAAACAGGGACCATTGTCGCTCATAACCGTGAGCGATACCATGCCTGGCAAATGCCTCCTTGCAGGCCTTTATGACAGTCCTGGATGTTAGGTTGGACAGTTTCACTACCTCGGGGTAACTGGAGAAGTAATCAATTATAAGGACGTAGTCACGCCCATCTGCCTTAGACCACGGTGAGGTCACAATCTCGTGCTGCTGGAGAATTTCTTTGGGCTGAGTAAGCTGGAAGCGCTGGCAGGTCGCGCAATTGAGGACGACGTTTGATATGTCCTCGTTGATGCCGGGCCAATAGACAGCCTGCCAGGCCCTGCGCCTGCACTTCTCAATACTGAGGTGTCCCTCGTGGATCTGCGAGAGCACCAAGCTCTGGAGGCTGCGAGGAATGACGATGGGATCAAATTTAAGGAGGATCCCCTTGACAACTGTTAGGTCATCCTTTACATTATAGTACTGTGGTATTGCCCTTTCTGCCAGCCATTCGTGAGGTAATGTATGACCCGCTGCAGAAGAGGGTCCTTGGCAGTCTCTTCTCGAATGACGAGTCATTCGACGGATGTCAGGAGGGTGCTGGCACACAGTTGCACTTGTGCCTCAATGTTGTGTATGAAGTCTACCTGCTCACATGGCGAGGTGATGGCACAGGGCATCCACGATGATCAGCTCCTTTTCAGTTGTCCAGCTTGAACCGGATGCTACAATGGTTGACTTGTACTGTTGTAGTGTTGCACGCCACTCATCCGCCGAATCCACATTGAGGATGGGTGTGTGTGTTGCTGAATGTGAGGAGGCCTTGTCATGCATGGTGATGATACCCACTCGATATGTGGACTCCGGGCAGTCGTCCTCGGGATCCGTGGCGGGATCAGGTTCGAAATACAGCAGCCCTTGCTGCATACTTCGAACGCGTCTGCGTTGGAGCTAGGATCGCTAGCCCCCTATCGGAGGTGCAGACCTGCGCAAGACCACGTAATGGCCAGGCTTCTTGCAGTTGAGACATCGCCTGCCTCTTGCAGGGCATTGGCACTTTAAATGGGCGGTGCCGGAGTTGGGACACGTATCACGTCGAAGTCGTGACGTTCCGTGCGTCATTGCACATGCGCAGTGCAGTCAGCCGCCGCTCGCACCTGTGTAGTGTGGTCATCGGCCGCTTCTTTCTCCCAACCGTGGTGCGCATGCGTGGGACCCCTGGAAAAGTTAGCAAAATGACTGCCTTCGTTGATGCTCAGGCTCCACATTCAGGCGATGGCCTGTACACTCTCAGCCTCGTGGGAGGCAAGTTGGTCCTGCTCTGCCGACTTAAGACGGCAATAGCAACTTTTCACCTGTTCATGGACTTTGCACGTCTCAATGTCTACTGGCAGGGTCATATTTTATATTTTTAGGAGCTGCTCTCGCAGGGTGTCGGAGTGGACACCAAACACGATCTGATCCCTGATGAGGGAGTCAGCGGTGTCACTGTTGTTGCAGGATTGTGCTAGAATGCGCAGATGAGTGAGAAAAGACTGGAAAGGGTCATCCTTACCCTGAAGGCGCTGCTGGAAGACATAAAGCTCAAAGCTTTCATTTGTGTTGACTTCACAGTGACTCGAATTTGGCTAAGACGGTCTGGAACTTGGTCTTGTCCTTACCATCGGCAAAAGTGAGCGAATTGAAGATTTGGATGGCCTGGTCCCCTGCAGTTGATAGTAGCAGCACGATTTTTCGGGCATCGGACACACTTTCAAGGCCCGAGGCCTCAATGTATAGACTGAATTTTTGCTTGAAGACCCGCCAGTTGGCACCAAGGTTTCTGGAGATCCGGAGCTGTGGAGGTGCCTGGATCTATTCCATGCCGCTGTAAGGCAGTTGCTGGTCGCCAGTGAATTTTTGCAGGTAAATTACTTAGAAGCAGTAGCCACTCCTGGTATCATGTCATATTATTCACCCTGGGGTAACACGGACTGCAATACGTTGCAGAGAAACGATAAAGCATACACCAAACATAGGCGTTGGTTCAATAAGATTTATTGAACTTCAGTAACGAAGCGCACAGCTGCCTGTGGGTTGACTCTCTACTACTCTAAGTAAACTAACTCTAACTATCTAGACCAGGCTAGCTCTGATCCACGTGTAGAAGGGTTGAATGATTTGGACACCCTGACTGTCACTACAGTTGTCACCAGTGGAAAGAGGCAGAGTGCTGATGCCTCGTGTGTTTTATAGTTGGAATCCCCCCTCTGGTGTTCTGTCTGGTGATTGGTTGTGTTCTGTTCTGTATGTTGATTGGCTCACCTGGGTGTCTGTCACTGCCTGCTTTTACCCCATGATGTGCATGGGTGCATATTATGACAGAGTATTGTGTACAATTTTGATCTCCTTACCTAAGGAAATATATACTTGCCTTAGGTAGGGTACAATGATGGACGCTAGATTGATTCCTGGGATGAGAGGGATGTCCTATGAGGAACATTTAAATATAATTGTCCTGTATTCCCTGGGATTTGGAAGAATAAGAGTTGATCTCAGTGAAACATATATAAAATTCTTTAGCAAGCATGATAGGGTCTGCTTTCCTTGGCTGGTGTGACTACAACTAGGGTTCATTGTCACAGAGGTTAAGGGTTTGGCAATTTAGGACTGAGATTAGGAGAAATTTCTTCACTCGAATATTTGTAGATCTCTGATTTTTTTCCCCAGGAGGGTGGTGGATGCTCAGTCAGTGAAGAGTGAGATCAATATATTTCAGGACAATAAGGGAATAAATTGATACAGGGATAGGACAATCAAGGGGAGTTGATGTTGAAGATCAACTATTAACTTATTGATTGGTGAACCAGGCTCAAGGGGATATATGGCCTATTTGTGCTCCCATTTCTTATGTCCAAATATGATTCAAAGCATGGAAATGCTTAAAAATGGTTGCACTTTACATTTGCTACATCTGTCACACGAATGGATATCAGGAAATCACTGCAGTAATTTAAAGATTTATTTGGAATTCAGAGCTTCTAAAAAGCTGTTTGTGTTTTTATTTATTTATACTTACTTCAAATTGTACCAAATGCATTCTCGGTATAGGATATAATTTGACCTGTGGATAGTCAGCCAGAAAGAAGTACTGGTGCTTATTGATCCAAGAGCTATTACTCACCTGAAGAAAAGATCATATCTATGTTCATCATTTGGATTACCAGAAGGTGTTGTGTAACAATAATCCATAAAGACGTGCCATCTATGCAAATAACAAGAGATTTATTTTTTAATCAGAAATATTTACCATATTTATAATGGATAAAATAAATGTGAAAATCACACTGTTACCTTCCATCTAGATTTGTAGCTTTCACAGCTGCATACACTTTGGTCTTTAAAGGTAGGCCCACGGGTGGTATCACTAGAGGGAGATTGTAGGCTGAATCCTGGAGAAATCAAAAAATTGTTCAAAGTTCTCAGAAGCCTTCACCTTCCAATTTGTATGTAACGTTCTCTGTTAGTAATGTGTAAGAAGCCAATTTAAAAATGTTAAATGAGGAATGGGCATTCAGACAATCAAGAAATAGAAACAGAAAATGCTGGAAATTCTCAGCAAATCTGTGAAGAGTGGAGATTTAAGGTCTTGCATCATACTGTATACTCTATCATAGTCTGTAAACTCATCCATTTATCTCCTGTCCCAGAGTTCTGCATAAGTAATTCACAAAGCAAATCAAATAAAACACCAGAATATTCTTTCACCCCTTTCAATTTCTATTGCTGTCTTGCTGTGCTTCACAAACCTCCCCTCTTCCATCACCACGACTCAGCAGTGCAGGGATTGTCATGTCTCATGAGGTGTTCATTGTCTGACTTCATACCTAAACTCTCTGGATCCCAGGCAGGTATAAATGACAATAATCAATGATCCATGTCTGAGTTTGTTGCATTCAATTTTGCTTCTTATTCATAAAATTCAACTTTTACATTATACATTTAAAAATCTTTTCTCTGTTTGTAATACTGGCTGATTGCAGTTTTTAGTGAACAGCAAGGGCAGCACGGTGGCGCAGTGGGTTAGCCCTGCTGCCTCACGGCGCCGAGACCCCAGGTTTGATCCCGGCTCTGGGTCACTGTCCGTGTGGAGTTTGCACATTCTCCCCGTGTTTGCATGGGTTTCACCCCCACAACCCAAAGATGTGCAAGTTAGGTGGATTGAACACGCTAAATTGCCCCTTAATTAAGAAAAGAAAATAATTGGGTGCACTAAATTTATTTTTAAAAATTGATACTGGGCCAGCTACTTAGTGGTCTGGACTAAGGATTTCGAGATGTGAGCTCAAATTGTCCCATAGTAGCTGGGGAATTTAAATTCAGTTAATTCAATACATCTGGAATAAAATGATATTGTCAGTAATTGGGACCATGTAGCACCTGGATTCCTGTTAAAAACCCATGACGTTCCCAAACATAGTTTAGGAAAGGAAATCTGTCCTTCCTTGCTCTGACCAATATGTGACGCCAGATCTACAACAATGGGGTTGACTCTTATCTACTCTCTGAAATGGCTTAGTAAGATACTCAGTTAGAGCCAATAACTGCTGGTCATACCAGTGATGCCCATATCCTATTGTAACGGCCCTTTCTGTTCATTCCCTTATTTCCCTTTTTTTTAGTTTTTGCAATTATCAGTTTTGATCCATGGATACTTAATGGATCAAGTAGCAGAGACAATGAGGAATTCAAAAAGTTGCAACATAGTATATGGGCGGCATGGTAGAACAATGGTTAGCACTGTTGCTTCACAGCGCCAGGGTCCCACGTTTGATTCCCGGCTTCGGTCACTATGCGGGGTCTGCACGTTCTCCCTGTGTCTGCGTTGGATTCCTCCGGGTTCTCTGGTTTCCTCCCACAAGTCCTGAAAGTCGTGCTGTTAGGCAATTTGGACATT
The DNA here is from genome assembly GCF_902713615.1 of Scyliorhinus canicula. NCBI lineage: Eukaryota > Metazoa > Chordata > Chondrichthyes > Carcharhiniformes > Scyliorhinidae > Scyliorhinus > Scyliorhinus canicula. The sequence goes on along the minus strand of NC_052152.1, from coordinate 39,562,367 downwards.
CTGAATTCTCCCTCTGTGTACCCGAACAGGCGCCGGAGTGTGGCGACTAGGGGCTTTTCACAGTAACTTCATTGCGGTGTTAATGTAAGCCTACTTGTGGCAATAAAGATTATTATTCTTACAAGCTACATCTGAACCAGAGCGGGACTGACATCCTTGCTGGCGGGTTTGCTCGTGCTATTGGGAGGAGTTTAAATTAATTTGGCTGGTGAAGGGAACGCAGACTGTTAGCAGAATAGGGACACAGCATAACACAGAAAAACAATCCAGTAAGAGGGAATACAGCAGTAATATGTTTCAAGAGAATAGGACAAGGCTGGATGGCCTTTAATACCATCAGTATTACAGGTAAAATGGATGAGTTAAGGGCGAGGATTGACGTGTGGAATTGTGATATAGTAGCCATCATGGAGACGTGGTTGAAGGAGGGGCAGGATTGGCAACTCAACTTCCTGGGATAAAGAATCTTCAGGCAAGAGAGGGGCGGGTCAAGGAGGAGGCGACATTGCATTATTCGTTAAGGAGTCATTTACTGCGGTAAGGAGAGCTGATATCTTGTAGGGGGCATCAAATAAAGCTCTGTGGGTAGAGCTGAGCTATAAAAAGGGACAGCCACATTGATAGGTGTTTATTATAGATCCCCAGATAATCAGTGGGAAATTGAGGAGCAAATATAGGCGCAATTCACAAAGGTGTATAAAAATGATAGTAGGGTAATTGTATTAGGTGAGTTCAACTTTCCTAACTTTATTCTCCGCACCTTTAGGGGCTAGGCCCGTGCCGGAGTGGCTCCCGCTCTGCCGATGGCGGCAAAACTGGCGCCAACGGCCTTTGGTGCTACACCGCCCGGAGTCGGGGCTGGCCGAAAGGCCTTCACCGGTCCGCGCATGCGCCGGAGCATCAGCGGCCATGGGGGGGGTCTCTTCCACCTCCGCCATGGTGGAAGCCGTGGCGGCGGTGGAAGAAAAAGACTGCCCCCACGGCACTGGCCCGCCCACCAATCGGTGGGCCCCGATCACGGGCCAGGCCACCGTGGGGGCACCCCCCGGGGTCTGATCGCTGGCACAGAGGTGGTTTAAACCACGCCAGCAGGATTGGCCTGTCAGCGGCAGGATTTCGGCCCATCGCGGGCCGGAGAATCGCCGCGGGGGGCCCGCCGCTCGGCGGGGCGTGATTCCCGCTCCCGCCAATTCCCGGGTGGCGGAGAATTCCGGCCACGGCGGGGGCGGGATTTACGCCGGCCCCGGGCAATTCCCTGACCCCGCAGGGGGTCGGAGAATTCCGCCCCTGATTCTGGGGAATAAAGCTGGACAGGTGGTTGATGTGTTGGTGGGGAAGCATTTTGGTGATAGTAACCATAACATAGTACAATTTAAAACAGAAAATACTGGACAATCTCTGGGTCCCCCCACCCCCTCAAGTACATGAGTGACTTGACCTGCCTCACCCCCGCCCCACAGAGGCCCCCTGAATAAAGAGACCCCCCCACAGAGACCCCCTAAATGAAGAGGCTCCGACAGTTATTGAGTCATCGAGTTTTACAGCCCAGAAAGAGGCCTTTGGCCTATTGCATCCGCACTGGCCATAAAGTACTTAACTATACTAATCCCATTTTCCAGCACCTGGTCCGCAGGCTTGTATGCAATGGCATTTCAAGTGTTCTTCTAAATACTTCTTAAAGGGTTCCCACCTCAACCATCCTCTCAGGCAGTGAGTTCAAGATTCCAACCATCCCCTGGGTAAAAAGGTTTTTTCTCACAGGCCCTTAAAGCCTTTAGCTTAAATCTCTGCTCTCTGGTCATTGACCCCTCCACTAAGGGAAAAAGTACCTTCCTATCCACCCTATCTACGTCCCTCATAATTTTATATACCTTGATCAGGTGCCCCTTCAGTCTTCCGTGCTCCAGGGAAAACAACCCCAGCCTATCCAGACTCTCTTCATAGCTGAAACGATCCCAGCCCAGGCAACATCCTGGTGAATCTCTTCTTCACCCTTTCCAGTGCAATCACCTTCTTTCTAAAATGTGGTGACCAGAACTGTATACAGGACTCCAGATGGGGCCTAATCATAATTTTAAACAGCTCCAGCATAACCTCCCTGCTCTTGGAGTGGCAGTGCTGTCTCAGGACTTGATCCCGGCCCCTGGTCACTGTGGAGTTTGCACATTCTCCCTGTCTGCATGGGTCTCACCCCCACAACCGAATGATGTGCAGGGTGGGTGGATTGGCCATGCTAAATTGTCCCTTAATTAGAAAAATTAACCCCTGCTCTTACATTTAATGCCTTGATTAAGAAAGGCACGAATCCCAGAGGCCTTCTTCATTATCTGTCTATGCTGCTACCTTCAGAGATCTTGCACACCAAGATCCTCTGTACTTCCTTTTTTAAAATAAATTTAGAGTACCCAATTAATTTTTTCCAATTAAGGGGCAATTTAGCGTGGCCAATTCACCAACCCTGCACGTCTTTGGGTTGCGGGGGTGAGACCCACGCAAACACGGGGAGAATGTGCAAACTCCACACAGACAGTGACCCAGAGCCGGGATCGAACCTGGGGCCTCGGCGCCGTGAGGCAGCAGTGCTAACCCACTGCACCACTGTGCTGCCCGACCCTCTGTACTTCCTAGGGTCCGTCCATTCATTGTACATTCCCCTGCCTTGTTAGTCCTTCCAAAGTGCATTACCTCACACTTTTCATGCTTAAATTCCATTTGCCCCTCTTCTGCCCATCTAACCAACTCGTCTATACCGTTCAGTAATCTAACGCCTTGCTCCTCATTATTTACCACACCACTAATTTTTGTGTCATTTGTGAACTTATTTATCATACCTCCTACATTCACATCCAGATCATTAATGTATATTACAAACAGCAAGGGACCCAGCACCAATCCCTGCGGAACACCACCAGACACAGGCTTCCAGTCACAAAATAACCTTCAGCCATCATCCTCCACCTCCTACCACTAAGCCAGTTTTGGATGCGATTTGCCAAATTGGCCTGGATCCCTTGGGCTCTTACCTTCTTCATCAGCCTCCCGTGTGCACCTTGTCAAAAGCCTTACTAAAGACGATGTAGACTACATCAACCATATTACTGTCATCTACACACCTAGTCACCTGCTCAAAAAATTCAATAAAATTTGTAAGATATGATTTCCCTTTGTCAAAAATACAGAGACCTCACACAGAAACACCCTAAATATGGAGACCCTCCTACAACTCACCCAGCAGATGGAGACACTGTCCCCAGTGCTGTCAATTCCTAGCTGACCACTTCAAAATCACTCAACCGTGATGGGAAGTGATTTGAAAGCACTTAATTCTGTTTGACGTTGTCCAGGAACTGTCAATCAAAGCTAGATTTTTATAAACATTGCAAAGTTACTCAACCATGAAGGAAGATGAATGGCACAATGCAGACAGCTGTGGTGTGTGGAAGCTGCCAATTAGAGCCTAGTAAAATCAATATCAAAGAGAAATTAATGAATGGCTTGCTGATCAGAGATCTGAGCGGGTTTAAACACAGCTGACTGGTTTTCTCTTTCTATGAATGATAGGTGTTTCCTGTGTCTGAGCGAGCTGGCGTATTGCACAAGTGAGTGCTAATGCAGTGATTTTACTCACTGCCTCTGTATGGACTGCTCTCTGGCTTCCAGACAGGGGTTTTCTTCTGGGGGGCTTTCAGACAAGAGTCTCTCTTCTGGGGCCTTCCTGACAGGGGTCTCTTTTCTGGGGCACGGACCGACCCCGCTATCTAACGGCACTTTGTTGCTATTTCGGGACCTGCCGAGGTCACACTTATATTAATAATAATTCTAAGAATATTTATTAGTGTTAGAAGTAGCCGCATTTCCTGCACTGCTAACCTGGAAGTGCCTCCTGGGCATCCTTGCAGTGCCAGGCTGGCACCCGGGTGGCACTCAAGCTGCCAGGATGGCACTGCTAGGGTACTGGGCTGGCAGTGTCAAGGTGCTTGGGTGGCACCAGCAGTGCCAGTCTGGCCAGAGGCTGACCACCCGGGGGCCACTGATTGCCTCTGAGACCTGCCAAATGCGATTTCGCACGATCCTCATTTGTGGGGACCGATGCTAAACGGTACCTGGCTGGGATCTCCTTTGTGAGGCTGGTAGATGCCAGGTGACCATTCAATCAGGCATAGACATAGTTAAGTGAGATTTAAGCTCGCTCAACTATGCAAGTCTGGATCCTGTCCATTGTGGCGTCTGCGATATTTGGTTAATGACCGTCGGTAATCCTGGGAGAGGCCTCTCCGAGGCTCTACTGGCTGTGTCCCGTCCCCAAATCCGGCAGGATACGGCTGGTAAATCGTGCTCATAATACGTACACAACACAGAAATTGAAATGTAGCATGATTAAGAATTGTTTTTTCCACAGCAATTTTGCATTAATTTCTTAATTTGGAACTGTTTTATGAAGATACGTATAGCTATATTGACTATTGCTATTTCAGTAACAGTTGACAAATTTAGGACAAACTTACATTGTACAGGAGTAAGTTCAAAGTACTGATAAATGTACCATTGCTGTCTTTCACTGAAATTGCTGCAGATGATCTAAAAACAATGTTGTAAAAGTACTTTAAAAACTGTTCCAGAAAATTTGTCAAGATCTAAGGCAAATGAAATTGTTTTCCGACTAAAATTTATACTCACGAAGCAAGCTGGGTATTGTTGATAAGGTACTCCAGTGGGTAGCTGCAGCTATACTTATACAGTAGCCCTGGCAGGTAGCTAATAATGGTCGGTGGATCTGGAGTGTCAATATAACCTGAAATGTTCCCAAATTGCACCATCGAAATATTACCTAAAGCATTGAGTCCTTGAGCAGCAGAGACCTACAAAATAGTTCAGAAAACAGTTTTTACTGATTCTACAGTTCAAAATAAGAGGCACAGGTACCTCTTCGGAATATTATTTATTAAGGAAGGTTTTGAAAGAGATGTAGGAATCTTAGTCGATTTTCCATTCACTGGGGTAAAGGTTGGTATGTGTTTGATCCATGTTCCACTCATAAAATAGATGTTACAATAGCAAATGTATCAATGAGAAGGCCCACATCCAATCCACATGTGTGTTCTGGCTGCTGTTACTTTTGTTGGGTAAAATTTCTAGGAATCCTGGATGTACATCCATTATTGCCTGTCCCTTGGCTCAAGGTTGATGTCTATTCAGAATCACAGGATTCTGCCATATGTCTTCTGAACAGGGAGACTTTCAACCCACTGAACTTTAGGCACATGAGGAACAATGTCCCACGAGCAGTGGGATCCAAGTATGGGTATACATCAATGAGGAATGTAAAGCCCGCTAGGGATTTCTCTGGAAAATTGTTTACCATTGAGAGGAGCAGGAGATGGGCCTGCTCTACTCAGGCTTCTGTAAAAGCTGCTGCAGTCTAAAGTAAATTTAAACAAATACACCTTGCTGTGGAATCAGGATAAACAAACATCCTCTCCTAATCCACAATTTCCTACTCACCAATCTCCTCCCCAGCCTTGAGGCTCCACCCTATCCAACCTTCACATTAGACCAATGCCAATGAGCCAAATGTCTAATATTCTCTCTCTGCAGATTGGCAAGATATTCATGTGGATGAGACAGACACTGCATGGTAGCCATTTCAATCAAAAGGCCCAACGCCCAATTTTAGGCTGAACTTAGGATTCCTGATGGAAAGGCATGTTGCCAGTCCATCATCTGCCAGTCAAGAAAATAGGTAGCCATTATGATGTGCGTGACAGAAACCCAAATGATTTTATCTCTGGTTTTCCCTCTCCAATGTGACCTGGACCATGGAAATTATGGGTATCACTCCAGAATTATTTGCAAAGACAAGGCTTGTGCTATTAACCTTTTTTCTTTATCTTTTGAGAGCAAGGGAATCATTTATTCAAAATAATCAATTTAGAAGCATCAAATCTAATGCTTTATAACTAGAGTGAGGCTTCCCACAGATTCATACATGGAAAATGGTGGAATCTTAAAAAGATGACAGATTCACATTGCATTTCATTGTTTCTACGTCTCTGAGGTACTTATGAAATATTACCTATAATCTATTGTTCACAAGAGAAAGAAGAAAGTTAATCTTACCACGAGGCTATTTCCACAGCCTTCTAGTGTATTGAGGTTGATGGTGAATATGACAACTGTGGGAAAAGTACTGTTATTAATAAAACCCCTGCAATGTGCGTTGCCATGTCTGCCATTTAATGCTAAATCTGTTTCTGAGTAGCCAGAGAACAGTACTGGACAAAAATTGATCTTGATTGTTATGGTCTGAACTCCACAAAAGACTAGGATGTCCTTTTCACCTGGAGGAAGAAACATTGAATTAGGTCAATTATAATTTGAACAAAGAAGTTAAATAAAGATTAACTGATATTATATATTGTGAACTGCACTTATTGCAGTTAAATTAAATTTTGTTGATATATGCTTGAAAAATACATATCTGCGACATAGACATCAAGTTACAAGTGATATAAATTCATTCAAGTGGTCAGGTGATAACCATTTAATTCTTTCCTAGATTCTAGTAATATTATAAACATTGCTAATGATGCCAATTTATATGGCTAAGTGATAAGTATAAGAGCATAGCATAGCATTCAAAAAGATTCAAATCAATTAGCTGGTTGAGCTGAAGAATGGTTATTAGATTTAATGTGGGCAAATGGAAGGTTATTCAATTTGGAACAGGAAATGTGAAACGCAAAAAGGCAATGTAGTAAGTCTGTTTACAAAGCTGAAAGAGGAAGAAATTCTGATTTATCTTCAAGTATTCACACAAAGCGACACACTTACCAGCAATGCTAATTGGGAGATGTTCCCCTTTGGTTGCTCTGCATTAGCGACATTATAAACACAGTGGAACAATTTATCTGATTGCAATTTCCTTGATCTTTTTGAACACAGTTATGATTTGACTAAAAATAGCAGTCATTGGAAATCTTCCAGCTATGCCACTAACAGAGAACAGAAGAAAACCTTCCCTGGGGTGTAGAAATGCATTTCAAGAATATTTGATTTGGTCAAATCAGATTATTTTAACTTTGTGTACATCACTGTTAAGGACTCATTTACCCACAGTTTCAGACGGACATTATCTGCTTGGAATAGTTCAGAATGGTACCCCAGTAAGAATCACTGGGGTGGATGTTTACTTTATGAAATAGTGGAAACTGGATGGTAGTGTGTCATAACCCATTTTACAAATCTCCCCAGGTTGGGAGTGATAGACTGTTATAGAACATAGAACATACAGTGCAGAAGGAGGCCATTCAGCCAACGAGTCTGCACCAAACAACTTAAGCCTCACTTCCACCCTGTCCCCCTAACCCAATAACCCCTTCTGACATTTTGGACACTAAGGGCAATTTAGCGTGGCCAATCCACCTAATCTGAAAGTCTTTGGACTCATTGTTGACTCATTACTCACTATTCCACACTATCGCGTAAAGTCAAGATCTACTGTACTGCTTTCAGGAGAAAAGGGGGAAACAGAACTAACAAAAAAGCTGCTACAATTGAGCAAGCTGAAGATATGAAATGCAGAAGGAATTAGATGAGAGTCTCTCTTCAGACAACCTTTTCACCATGACAGAAACTATTGAGTAAAATTAGAAATGTTCAGCTTTGAGCACAGACCAGGCAGATAGAATTTACTGTTTGACGTTATAAAGCATTAAATATTTTATGTACATTCTATTTTGTTTAATAAGAGAATCATAAAAATTCAAGATGGAGAGAGGCCACCCATCCATTGCATCAGCCAATGAGCAGTGATCCAGCCCAATCCCACTTTGTCTTGCTCCATAGTCTGTAAATTAAACACTTCAAATGAAGAACCAAGGGTGAGATTCTCCATTTGAGAACCTAAGTGCTGATGGCAGGACTCAATCCCAGGTGTTCTACGGCCCTTATAGTGGCACCAGTCCCAAGCAATTCAGGATACGCTACTGGACCAGCACCCGGCACCACATGGAACTAGTGAAATTCCAACTGATGTCAGTGTCGGATTCACTGCAGTTGGGATTGGCACTGGAGGGCCTGACAAGCTGGAGCTCCACTCCCCACACACTCTCATTCCAGCAAGAAGATGTCACCATGGAGAGAGGTCCCGCGATTTGCAGATGCAGAGCTGGAGACACTGCTAGATGCTAAGGAGGAGAGACGGGATACCTGTTCCCCAGGGTGAGAAGGTAGATGCGATCACAGGCATCAACCGGGCCGGGGAGCATTTGGCAGAGATCATGAGTGCCAAGGACCCCACTACTGGGACCAGGCAGCAGTGCAGGAAGAAGCTGCACAACCTCCTCAGGGTGGCCAGGATGAGTCACCACCACCACCGTGCCCTTAGCACCAAACTTTGTCCAACACTCCCCACACTACACCTCCCTCCCCTACCCCCTCCGCCGCCACCATGCAGCCCCACTAAGCGGACCAGTAGGCAGTGCTGGGTGAGGATGGGCAATCCCTCCAGGCCAACCAGAGTGAGTCACTACCACCGTGCCCCTGGCACCAACTTCCGTCCTGCACACTTGTAACACCCATCCCCACCTAGAGGGCGATCGAATCCCACCCGCCAACAGGCTGCTCACACCACAACCTGTACCACATACCAACACCCATTCCGCCTGCCATGACTGGGTGTCCTGCACATACAGGCCAATGGCTGAAGACCCTCTGTGCTACCTTGGTCCAATGATGTGCATTACCTGCCCTCCCAAGAGAAGGCAGCCCACAATCGGAGGGAGCGGGAGATGACCGGAGGAGGCCCGCAGGACCTGCAGCCTCTCACCATCACAGAGCACAGGGCATGGGTCCTGGCTGGCGGAGTTGGAGACGAGGCAGTCGCCAAGGCGGTGGTTGGCATTGGAGACACAAGTGAGCCCCCAGCAAATTGGAATGGCCCTATGGCACATGAATCACCCCTTCCCCCCACACCATGCCTATCCGCGATTTAACCATGCATTTTGTCTTGCAGGATCACCTGGTGACGAGGCGGGTCCATCTGGGGTCCCTCGTCCCTCCCACTGTAACCCGAGTCTCACCTGGTGATAGGGCAGGACCTGCTGATGACCCATGCCCCCATTGCAACCCCACGACACCTCAGGGGACAACACCAAAATTTTTGTCACTGCTCTCTCCAGCATGCTCCACCCCAGAGACTCTCACCTCGGCTGGACACTTTAGTGTAGAGGCTCCTGGGGCACTACCTGATGCACACCGGACACATGTAGCGGTACATCAGGTGGAGGTAGGAACCCCCGAGGGGCAGTCGGTCAGAGGGCGGCCCAACCCTAGAGACTTTCTGTCAACCAGACTGGTCTTGGGATTTTGGAAAGGGCGGTCCGATCAGTGTTAGAGATGCAGGCACAGAGCCGGGGACCACAGTAGAGAGTGTCAGCGAGCATCCAGCACCTACACGTGTAGTTGGAGGAGTCCAACAACCTGTATGGGGAGGAGATGGTGCCGACCATGCGTGTTATTCAGGCCAACACCACATGCCTGCCGTCCACAGTGGATGTCTTTTAGTGCAAAGGCATTGGCCATGGGCCAAGATGTCCAAGGTCTAGGGTATTTTGTATGGGCAGTGGCCAAGGCGAGGACAGGGTGGCCATGTCATAGGCAGGCATGTACCAGAGCAAGATGGACATTATGCTCCAGAGCTTGGCCCAGTCATAACGGACCATGCTACGGGCATGGAGGGCATTGGCCTGCCACTGGCTGATCTTAGCCAGTCCCAGAGGCAGCTGGCGCGGTCACTGAGTGACTGTGGGACAGTGCCTGTGCTCCATGGCCGGGAGCATGGAGATTGGTCGGAATGAGAATGGCAGTACCAGGTGATGGCGGAGCCCCCAGAGCTCGCTCTGACCATGTCCCTATCCCAAGAAGTAACCCAGGGGCCTCGGGCACCCCAAGGAAGAAGGAGTTGATGGGGCCCATGCCGGGAACACACTTGGGAGGTTCCGGAATGCCATAGCATCTCTGAATCTCCCCCACCTGTTCCTGGCGCATCCGATGGGCAGCTGGCAGAACAGGTTGGCATCATGTCACCGGTGACACCCGTAAGATTGCCGGGCCCATCCAGACACGGTCGCTCCAGAGTACAGGCGCCAAAGGGGTCCAAGTCGCAAGGCGAGATATGCTGCAGGCTGCCTCCACTTCCGATGTATCACATGGGGGATCCATTAGAGGGAACTTTAGAACATGTAAGGTTAGAAAGTTAGACACCAGTTAAATTGGCATGGGTGAAGCACGTGGGTTAGCATTAGGGGCTCGGGCACAATACTTGTATTTATCACAATAAACAGGGCCTTCCGGTGGCGACATGTCGGTAGAGGTCGTATGTTGGGTAGCTCCCGCTAGATTCTAATTGTTTGGTCCTTTTCACCCAGTTTTCGGGGGATCTTTTGTATAAGCTGTCTTCAGTAAAGTTGTGGGAATTAGACAATGTCAAAACCACAACGAAAGAATACAGCACAAAGAGGAATGAGCACTAGTCCACCTGTGGGTCTGAGTTTGGTGTGGAGTTCTGTGGGAGGAAAGATGTTGGGAGCAAGCTCGTCAGTGGGGCTGTGCCCATGCGGTGGACACGCTGGTTGAGGTAATGGCGGTGGAGTTTGAGCAGCAGTTTGCCAAACATTTTTAGTTGCATGGGAAGGAGATGATGGGAACGCTCAAACAGCTGGTGGAGGATGCCCTGGCCCCGATAAAGGAGGCTCTTGGAAAGACATCGAAGACATTGCGGGAGCATGATGAGGTGTTGAAGTGGGTGGAGGAGGCATTGTCACGGCGCAGCGACCTGCTCGCCTCATGAGAGAGGAGCTGAGGAAGGTGGGGAAAAGTAATAAAGGACTGAGAGCCAAAGTAGAGGACCTAAAGAACAGGTCATGGCAGCAGAATGTTCAGATTGTGGGACTGCCTGAGGGGCTGGAGGGTCCGAGACCAAAGGAATACTTCTCGAGGATGTTTTCCAGGTTGTTGCCAAAGAGAGAGAACACCTTGCTCTTTGAGCTGGATAGGGCTCATCGGTTGCTCTGGCCGAAGCCAAAGGTGAATGATCCACCAAGAGGTGTGATAATCTGTTTTAAAAGCTATCAGATGAAGGCAAGGGTCTTGCAATGGACCAAGTAGAAACAGGAACTGAGGTGGGAAGGCAGTTGTATTCATATATACCAGGATTATGGTGGAGCTGGCAAGAAGGCAGGTGGCTGGCCTTTAATAGGCCTCCTTTGTGTGAGGATGGCAAAGGTAATTGATGATTATGTGGGGTTCAATAAAAACGGGGAGATCTCGTATCGGTGGTATAGCGGGCTCAGAAGGTGGTGGTAAGGGGCAAGCACAGCCCGTTTGAGGCAAAGGTGAGGAGCAGCAGTGATTGGTTGACAACATTTTGGAAATGGATGGGAAGTATGAGGGGGATCCCACTCTGGAGCTTTTGGCCAATAGAAAGGAACTGCAAAGGCAGTTTTACCTGTTGTCTACATGGAAAGTGGTAAGTCAAGGTGAGCCAAGCAAATGGTTTATGAGGTGCCATTTTGGGAAGACGGTGGACCTAAGAAATTGGCGGGGAGCGAAGTATGCCACTTGGGATGGTTATGGCGGATAGGAAAGGGAGTCCAAATGGTAATGTGGAACATGTGGGGTTTGGGCAGACTGGCGAATACCATTGGTAACTGCATCGCTTCCATTTACAGCTCTGCTGGCAGGGTTCTTCCCAGGAGATTGTTCAGGTTCAGCATGGGCTGAATGGGATGGTGGCTGAGCCGGAGCAGGTGAAGAGGCCTTTTGAGGAGATCTATAAGAGGTTGTAGAGGTCGGAGGCCCCAGGAGATCAGTCGGATATGAGGGGGTTTTGGAGGGGCTGGAGTTTGGGAGAGGAGGATACGGCAGAGTTGGAGGAGTCAGTGGGGATTGAGGAGGTTTGGACTGTGGTAGGGAAGATAGTCCCCTCCCCGGTATACATGCTCAGCCTCTGGTCACAGAGATGGGTCTGGTGCTGGGGCTCAGCCACTGGGTTTTCGGATGTTGGCCACTGCATCCTCAGTGTTGCCTCCTACAATGTTCAGGGACAGTGTCCTGACATCACAGTCTAATTGGAATGTTAGGTAATAACTCCCACATGCTACATGGCCCTCCCACCCATAGGAATCCACTTGGGATGTGTGAACTTAAATATGATTGTCACTTCCCTATTAGCTACAGTCTTCAGTCGCACGACCAGAGGACTCCGTAGTCAATGGGTTTATGGGTGGTCAGTGGGGCAGAAGGGCATGGGTTGGGGTTGGCTGCAGAATGGGACCACACGGTCTGGGGCTTGAAATGGCGAACCCGCGGGTGCTGAGACGCCCATCTTTTCCTCGCCTTCCCCAAGCCTAGCCCAGGACATGGATGGCCACCCACTTGCTCTGGCAATCACCCCCCCACCCCTCCACTCTGCAACCCATCCCTCACACACTGATGGTGGCACCCTGACTGAGGCTAGCCGTCACCCCCTTCTGAGCACCGGGCCAGCCACCCCAGTGCCCCAGGGCTCCTTACCTGTGAGCGAAAATGGCTCCCCGCGGTAGCCCTTCTGCCAGCTTCACGTTTTAAAAAAGGAGTACTAATTGGTGCCCGCGTGACTACTTGTTAGATCACAGGAGACCGTTAGATAGGGGGTCGCTCCCGCAATTGGATCAAGATAGAGCTTAAGTGGTGAGTATTAGTTTCCCACCATGATACGGCGGGATCCCAATTTCACCAACGGGAGAGGTCCGGTAAGATCGCAGATTGGTCCCTGGCACAGTTCTGGTTTTGGCCTCTCCTGTGATTTAATGGCCTATTCACGCTCTCGCTTAAGTGAAACGCAGCCATTAAATTGCGCCCATGGTGTTTTATTTTGCTCTTTACTAATCCATTGGGACTTGCCAGAAACAGGGGGCTGGATTCTCTAATAATGGGACTATGCCTCCCCGCCAGTGTCAAAACGCGGCATTTCACTCTGGACTTTCCTTAAGAAAGATTCTCCAATTTGCGGGGGGCTAGCAGGGTCCTGGGGTGCTTCTCGCAGCTCTAGCTGCGGATACGGGGCCCTGTACTTCCGGTCGGGAGTTTGTACATGCGCACGGCGGTGGCCTGCATTGGCCGCCCCGTGCGAAATGGCGGACCCAGCCCGTGGAGCGGCACCAAAAATATAGGTCCCCCCGAGATCGTTCCCGACAGGCAAAACGTGGTTAGAACCACGCCATCGGGAACTCGGCCAGTTGTCCTCTTAGAATTGGAGCGGGGCCCTCTGTCAATGGCCCCCTACCCGCACCGCATAGACCGCGTGTGTGATCCGCGGCGATTCTCCGGGGACTGGAGAATCACGGCAGCGGTGTCACGCCGGATTTCGGCATCAATGCCCATTCTCCACCCCCGCTCCGATTGCGATTTTGGCGCGGAGGCTTGAAGAATCCCGCCCAGGAAATTTGGAACAATTAATATATTCTTTCTATTTTCTTTATCTTGATATCACATAGTTTTATACACCTCAACTAAATCTTTTAATCTCTTTTTTTCAAATTAAACAACTCCAGTCTATCCAGTTTTGCCCCAAAGTAAAAATTATCCAGTCCTGGTAACATGTTCTCAAATCTATCACAACCCTTTCTGGCCTGATCACATTCTTCCTGCAAAGTGACAATCAGAACTGCAGGCAGCACATGAGATGCGGTCTTACCTGAGTTTTATACAGTCTGAGGGCGGGATTCTCCGTTGGCCGACTTCAGAATTAGGAAACGCGATTGTGTGGAGAATCGTTTTTGACGCCAAAATCGTGACGGATGCCTGTTTCACGCCAAATCGCAAATCTCCAGTGCCTTGACAGCGTCGTCAAAGCATTCCAGAATGCACGTACAGTAAATTTCATTGGTATATCATTAGTGGGTCTGACCCAGTATTCTCCGGGGCCTCCGCAATGCTTCACCTCCACTGTGGCAAATTCCAACGTTAAGGTCCAATTGTGAAACAAGCGCACTGGCTGCTGAGGGAGTATGGAAAGTGTTGAACATCGGCATAGTTTGCTGACAGTTGTGCCGCTGATCGGGGGGCTTCTGCCAGGGCCAGAGGGTGCCGCTGACTGCCCACTGTGAACTTAGGGCTACTGGTTGTATAGGTGTCCCCCCAGGGCCTCCCCCTAGGTACCCTCTGGACCCAGCCGACCCATCAGCGGGATAGGCACGCTCCAGCACAACCAGTGCCATCTTGGCTGTGATGAGTGTGTGTGGGGAGTGTAATGTGTATATGACGCTGCAGCATGTCAACCTCCCGAGTGTCAATCACGGACCCAGCAAATCTCATTGGAATCAATTGTATTCCATGTGGCATTGGTGCAAGCCCCTCCATATTTGCTGAATTGGTCCAGGTGTGACGGCAGTTTTGCTGGCGTGGAAGTCCACGAATCCTGCCTCGGTGTCAACACTTAGTCTCGGGAACGGAGAATCCCGCCAAATCCCGCCAGGAGTGCATCTTCTCTGCTGCTATATTCTGTGCCGCATCTAATAAAGGAAAGTATCTCTTATGTCTTCATAATGGCTTTATTTATAAATCTTGCTATCTTCAGGGTCTTTGGACATACATGCCAAGGTCCCATGATACCGCTGAACTTCTCAGTATCTAACCATTTATTGTTTGCCTTGTTTCTCCCCAAATGCATTATCTCATTTCTCTGTACAGAGTTCCATTGCCCACCTGACCAATCCGTTGATAACCTCCTGCAGTCTACAGTTTTCTTCCACACTATCAAACACAGTCAATTTTTGTGTTGTCTTTCAAACTTCTTAATCATGCCCCTAGATGTAGGTCTAAAACATTGTTATAAACTACGAAAAGCAAGCACTTAGTATTGAGTCTTGCGGAACATAACTGGAAACAGCCATCCACTCACAAAACATTCAGAGACCATTATCCTCTCCATCCTGCCAATTTTGGATCTAACTTACCAGGGAATCTGCTGTGCAGATTAGCATCGCAGTTGTACCCATTGAATTGTGCATCTGCTGAATGTATCTTGATAGCTAATAGCAGCAGAAAGCTGAAATGTTCCATTGCAAAGCTGTTGAAAAAAAGTGAACAAGTTGCATAAGTGTAACCTGCCAGTGTCAGCTGTGGTTCAGTTAGTAGCACTCTCACTTCTGAGTTAGAAGTTTTTCAGTTTGAGGTCCTGCTCCATCACCTGAGTACACAAATCAAGGCCCCTATTCCAGTGCAGCATGGCGGTGGTGGTGGTAGGGTGGGAGGTGGGGGGGAGCTACATTTCCTGCATCACAACCGTGACCACTCTTCAAAAGTACTTCTTGGCTGAGAAACACTTTGGAATGTACAGAAGCCATGAAAGGTGCTATATACATCCAAGTTTGTTTTCTTTCTTAGTTTGCAGTGTAAAAATGATTGTACTGCTCCCAATCCAATTGTCTGCTAAAACAATTAAAATAATATTAGGATTGTTATTTTCTTCCTTCCGCTATATACCTTACCGAAAGTATTTGGAAATTGAATTGCCGCTGTCATACCAGGCTAAAACTTCCTCCAGCTGTGACTTTATTGCAGGTATTAATCATCTGCTAATTTAGAACAATTTAATTTGTGTGCAATCAACCAGAATTTTCCTACTTCTGTTGCTGTTTCCAATAGTCAGTGTAATAATGGTGATTGTGGGCCTGATTTAATGTTCCTCACATGGATCCATCCCACTGTTTAATAATAATAATCTCAGAGATAGGTTGCAGCTTTGTTACATTGACCACCCAGCACCAACTAAGACATTGCAGAAACAACTTGTTTGCAGACACGGTAGCACAGTGGTTAGCACAGTTGCTTCACAGCTCCAGGGTCCCAGGTTCGATTCCCGGCTTGGGTCACCATCTGTGCAGAGTCTGCACGTTCTCCCAATGTCTGCGTGGGTTTACTCCGGGTTATCCGGTTTCCCCCCACAGTCCAAAGATGTGCAGGTGAGGTAGATTGGCCATGCTAAATTGCCCCTCGTCTCCAAAACAGGTCACGTAGGGTTACGGGGGGGGGGGGGGGGGGGGAGGGGGGGGTGTGGAGGTGTGGTTTAGGTGGGGTGCTCTTTCCAACAGCTGGTGCAGACTCGATGGGCTGAATGGCCTCCTTCTACGTTGTAAATTCTATGATTCTATGCATTTGGGACAACATCTAAACTTAACTGTATTGTTACAATCCCAGTTAATGTTCCAACTAGTCGGCAAGATCCCAGATTGGAATGCTGGCTCAAAAGACCGTCAATGGAATTCTCCGTCAGTGGGATCAGCCTGTCCATGGCAGAGCCCAACAGCATGAGGTTGGCAGCGCAGGGGCAGCACGGTAGCATGGTGGTTAGCATAAATGCTTTACAGCTCCAGGGTCCCATGTTCGATTCCCGGCTGGGTCACTGTCTGTGTGGAGTCTGCACGTCCTCCCCGTGTGTGCGTGGGTTTCCTCCGGGTGCTCCGGTTTCCTCCCACAGTCCAAAGATGTGCGGGTTAGGTGGATTGGCCATGCTAAAATTGCCCGTAGTGTCCTTATAGTAAGGTTAAGGGGGGGTTGTTGGGTTACGGGTATAGGGTGGATACGTGGGTTTGAGTAGGGTGATTATTGCTCGGCACAACATCGAGGGCCGAAGGGCCTGTTCTGTGCTGTACTGTTCTATGTTCTATGTTCTAGGTGGCCACAATTGGAAACCCCATTGGCTGGCTGTTAATGTTCCAACTAGACGGCAAGATCCCAGATTGGAATGCTGGCTCAAAAGACCGTCAGTGGAATTCTCCGTCAGTGGGATCAGCATGTCCATCGGCAGCACACCCATGCCTGTGGGTTTCCCAACGGCATGAGGTGGCCATAATTGGAAACCCCATTGGCTGGCTGTGGGAACCGAGAATCCTGCTGCCAACAGGGGCGCACTGTGCCAGAAAACACGGCTGGCAGACTGGAGAACCCCATTCCGTAACTTTTACTTTTTTATATAAACATGGAGGACAGAGTTACAGGACTGCTAATTAGTTTTAACAACAAGAAAAAAAGAATATTGAACATGAAAAAATTGGATTAAGGTACAATACTTCTTTATTCACCCTTTAGCCGAAAAAGTACACACAGTTTTTAATATTAACATGGATTATAAAGTACTTCTTAAGCTACAATGACCTCATTAGCACACAAAGTCCCTTTTGAGCACATGAAATGTCTGCGGTAAGACACACTCCTCTCTGAACCAGAGTAAATGACTGGACTTCTCAAAATCCCCCCAGATGATTCTTATACCATGAGCCACTTTGTCTCTCTGAACCCCAGCTTCCAAAAGTTAAGTTTTCAAATCTTCTTTTAAATGATGCTTTCCCTCCACTGCTTCCATCAAGGGTTTGCTTACAGGTTTTACAACTCTCCCTTCAGATTTCCTTTTGCCAAAAGGTACTGATACAAACTCCCAGGTCCGGCCACTGATTTCCACAATTATTTGAAATAACGTCTCCTAAACTGTAGTCATTTCTCACAAACCTTAGCACTACTGCAAATATTTTTCTTGCCTCTCACGATCCAATGCCTTTTCAACTCTTTGATTTTACTGAACAGTAATCTGCTGGTTTCTTAATTTCCTCGGTTCTGTAAACTCTAGACATATTGGAAACTTTGCCATCTTCCCCTCTGCTGCCCCGCAAGACGTGGCGGCTTGATCTTGTGGGGCGGTGGAGGGGAAAGAGTACGTCGCTTTGAGACGCCGACTTTGTTTTCCCAGTACCTCCCCCTTTGAATGAAAGAAATCTTCATAATAATGAAGATTTCTTTACACTGGTGTTGCATTCATTTTACACAAACTTAACATGCTAAATATCTAACCACGCAACGTACATCATACAAATACAGATTTCTTAGTTCACAATTGCACATGTTATAACATACAATCACAGTGATTTTACCAAAATAAAGACTTCACCAGCATCATCAAATGGTAACACAATCATTCTCAGATCTTGGGCGGAATTCTCCAACCCCCCAGGGCCGGCGTCAATCCCGCCCCCGCAGTGTCCCAAATTCTCCGCCCCCCCGAGATTCGGCAGGGGTGGGAATCGCGCCACGCCGGTCGGCGGGCCCCCCGCGGCGATTCTCCGGCCCGCGGTGGGCCGAAGTCCCGCCGCTGACAGGCCTTTCCTGCCGGCATGGTTTAAACCACCTCTGGTACCGGCGGGATTGGTGGCGCGGGCTGGTTCCGGGGTCCTGGGGGCGGAGGCGTGGGGCGATCTGACCCCGGGGGATGCCCCCACGGTGGCCTGGCCCGCGATCGGGGCCCACCGATCGGCGGGCGGGCCTGTGCCGTTGGGGCACTCTTTTTCTTCCGCCCCCACCATGGCCTTCACCATGGCCGGGGTGGAATAGACCCCCTCCCCTGCGCATGCGCCGGTATGACGTCAGCAGCCGATGACGTTCCGGCGCATGCTCGGACTTCCGCCGGCCAGCGAAGTCCTTTCGGCCCCGGCTGGCGTGGTGCCAAAGGCCGTTCACGCCAGCCGGCAGAGTGGAAACCACTCCGGCGCGGGCCTAGCCCCTCAATGTGAGGGCTTGGCCCCTAAATGTGCGGAGAATTCCGCACCTTTGGGGCGGCCCAACACCGGAGTAGTTCACACCACTCCAACACGCCGGGACCCCCCGCCTCGCCGGGTAGGGGAGAATCCCGGCCCTTGTTTTTCTTTTTTCTTCTGATTTCCAGTTTTTAACACAGAAAAGAATGTTTCATTTATGACTACAGTGCAATTCTTCTTTTCTCCACTTGTAGGTATAGTTCCACTCTCAAGCCCACTTTCCAAACTCACATGTAGTAAATATGCATTTCAATTCAACAAAGTCAAAATGTCATTTTTTATGCATTAACATTTCATTTCTTCTCTTGTCAAAATCTTTTAACTGTTTCAAGAATGTTATTAAGACGCTTCTTATGTTCACTCAGAATAGTACAATACTCTTGTTTTGTTAGTTCTTTGAACATTTTGTGGTCCTGTTGTTTCTCCCTGTCCCATTTCAAATGACTTCTTTTAAATTATATTTGAGACATGTCAATGACTTCCTCTCGCTCTGAAGTTTCATAGTTCGTTCTGATCCTTCAACTTTTTTTGCACAATTTCTGCACTATCTCAGTCCAGTCTGAGTAGAGTTTGAATGGTCTTTGGCAAACTATTCACATGCATTTCTTCCAACTAGTACACCTTATGTAACATCACCGGTAAGCATTTTAAAATCAGTCTGGTCACTGACTTAGAAAGATCACTTTACAATTTCAATCCTTCTGATTGATGATTCATAATTTCCAATTTTGCAAATATTTTGGTTGTTTTCTTATTATCCATTACTGACTTTGATACATCAATAATATTACTTGGATCAGTTCTTTGCTCAATTGGGTCAGAATACGATATTGAGTTTTTATCCACAGGAACAACTTTTGAAATTGCAACACTCCATACCATCCATCTTCTCCTTCACTTCCTCGATTTTGCTTAAGTTCAAATATCTCATTGTTCTCATGACGAATATCGAACAATTTGTTTACTTTTGCTTTTTAACTCTGCATTCAACCAATTATTCTGATTTACCAGAATATTCTTTTCTTGTTTACGGCATTTTCCATGATACTTCATAAATACATCTGATGCTTGAAGTTCACAAATTTTTAATGGAAGATCAACCATTGCCAAAGTCTTCAGTCAAATGTTTCACCTTTCCTGACTGATTCTCAGTTGTTCTCACCAGTTCTCTTTTTCATTCACAAACTCTTCTTTCATAGGTGAAAATTGGTTTTCTAGGGCAGCATGGTGACACAGTGGTTAGCACTGATGCCTCACAGCTCCGAGGGCCCAGGTTTGATCCCTGCCCTGGATCACGGTCTGTGTGGAGTTCACACAGTCACCTCGTGTATGTGTGGGTCTCACACCCACAACCCAAAAGGATATGCTGGTTAGATGAATTGGCCATGCTAAATTGCCCCATCATTGGAACAAAAACAATTGGGCACTCTAAATTTATTTTTAAAACAGAAAGTTGATTTTCTGTGTTAATCAGGTTTTCTTTCAATTGCATGTCATCTGCAGTGTCTCATTTTTTGCCACTGTAGTTTTTAAAAGTTTGTTAAGATCACCATGATCTGCCTGTTGCAATACAATCACTATCACATTACTGTCTCCACAAGGCAAATCATTACCAGGATGAAATCTATTCCTCCAACAGGTAATTTAGGAATAATTCCCATTGTAACAATTTAATTCACAAAATTACTTCTTAAGTTAACTTTACAAAAAGAAACAGGTTCATTATTTCTATTAATATCACTTATTAATATGTATTCCTTCATAAAACCTCCTGGAATACAAATTGTATCATCAGCTACCATCAATGATTGATCTTCTCCCATATCTCTCAAAAGTTTAATTTGTTTACTGGTTTTGTTAGACGAGTAAGGGAATACTTCTCCCTTTGAAACAAAACATTCAGAACCTCTGCCAGTACTCATAATATCTGAACTATCTTGAGATCTGTCCCCTATTCTCACTGATCCTGAAAGAGCTTGTTTCAGCTGCACCTGTGTTACAATTTTAACAGTCATTTATTTTCAGGTGCTTTCTTTCCTACAACTGTAACTGGTGATCCATTTAATTTCCAACAATCTGCCCAAATATGTCACACTTTGTTGGAATGGAAACACTTAGGTGTCCAAATGTCACTTTCATCTTCAACACTTTCCCTTTTGATCGGAGGTGAAATTTCTTGACCGTTCCCAAATGTTCCATCTATTTCTGTTTCCTTTTCTCCTTCCCACTTTCTCATGTTTAAAAGGATGATGGAAAAAGTATTTGGTTCTATGGACCAGTTCGTAATAAGCAACTAACTCTGCAGCCTGTCTAGTAGTTTTATCTTTTTCTTCCCAGCATGTCCTAATAACCAAAGGAAGTGAATCTTTAAATTCTTCGAAAATAATGACTTCTCTCGGGTCTTTGTTATGTTCTCTTTATCTTTAATACCAGTATACAACACTCAAAACTATTTTGCTTCACTCTCTCAAACTCAATATGAATTTGTCCAGGCTATTTTCTTGCAGTTTGAAATCTCAACCTGTCTGTTCACTTCAGGAACCAACTCATATGCACTAAGGATAGCTTTATTCCTACATAATAATCTACAGGTACCTCTTCCAACAATGATGCTTGCACCTCACTAGTTCTACCTACCAATCCAGTTTGTAAAAGTAATGTCCAAATTTCTTTTGGCCATTTCATCTGTTTAACTACCTTTTTGAAAAAAATAAAGAATGCTTTCACATCCTTTTCATAAAATTTTAGAAGAGCTTGTCTAAATTTAAATATTTCCCCACTAGGTTCATGTGTAGAACTACTTCCTTCCTCAACCTGCTCTAGTCTCTCTTTTTTTAACTACCAGCATTTTAAGCTAAGATTCTCCTTATTTCTCCTTTTCTCTTTCTGCCCGTACTAATTCTTCCATTCCACATCAGGCTTTATCATTTCAATTTCATTTGAAATGCTCTCTCTTTTTGCTTTTCTTTTTCCTGCATTTCAAATTTATTAATTTCTATTTCTTCCGCCTTTATCTTTATCTCTTAATCCTTAACTTTTCCCTGAATTTCTAATTGTTTTGTTTGTAATAGAATTTCAGCTAATTTTTAAAAGTTAATTAATGGGATGTGGGCATCACTGGTTAGCCCAGCATTTATTGCCATTCCTAGCTTACCTTCATAAGGTGGTAATGAGTTGTCTTCTTGAACTGCTGCATTCCTTGAGGTATAGGTACACCCACTGTGCTGTTAGGGAGGGAGTTCCAGAATTATGTCCCAGCGACAGCGAAGAAATGGCGATATATTTCCAAACCAGGGTGATGAGTTACTTGGAGGGGAACCTCCAGGTGGTGGAGTTCCCAGGTATCTGCTGCTCTTGTCCTTATAGATGGTAGTGGTTGCGGGTTTGGAAGGTACTGACTAATGAACCTTGGTGAGTTACTGCAGTGCATCTTGTAGATGGTACACAAGGCTGCCACAGTTCGTCAGTGGTGGAGGGTGTGAATGTTTGTGGAAGGAGGAGCAATCAAGCGGACTGCTTTGTCCGGGATGGTGTCGAGCTTCTTGTGTGTTGTTGGAGCTGCACTCATCCAGGTGAATTTCCATACATTTTGAAAGACATGCGGCTGGATTCTTGGATTTTGAGGCTATGTCCCGAGCATGTGCCTAGTATTACAACCAAAAAGTTGGCACGGCCCCACACCAATGGGGGGCTGGCAGCCACGCCACGTAAAACCCCCGACTTTGCCTTGCCGGATGGAGAATTGCCGGGACCGTGGCTGGGCATGCGCCTTAAAACGCCGTGCACGGACCCAGCCTGCCAGATAGTGCCCCCCCCCCCCCCCCTGTAATCCCCCTCGCCAACCCCAGGCCACCTGCCACTAGCCCCCCCAGCCCTCGCCGAAGCCCTTCAGGCGGCAGAACAGCTCCCCCCGGCTGCAGTGGCCCTGGACACAATTTGCAGCTGCCACTTAGGTTGACGAAACCTCAGACCACAAGTGATCCATGCTGAGAGGAAGTCGGCCTATTGGAGGGCCTTCAGGTGACGCCTGGAGGCCAGCCCAACGGCGTGCGCCGTACTCACCGATGACGCCCTTTTTTATGGGGCGGCGCATCTGAAAAATGTGCTGCCACCAATTTCGGCGCAAAAACGGATTATCCAGCCAAACGCGATTTCGACATGGCAATTGGAGAATTCCACCCTTGATCCATCTAGTAACTCATGCAATTTTACTGTCCTTTCAATAATTTCAGATTTCCATACCCCTGGAGGTAATCCGAACTCCATTTTAGCTGCCAATTCAGTTAAATGACTCTTGGTACTTTCTGCAATTCAGTCAAAGATACTTCTTCCATTTTTAGGAAAGTCTTAGCAATTTCCAATGCTAAGATTTGGATTCTAACCTGTATAAATATACCTCACAGTAACTTCAATTCTTTTGCCCAGTACCTCAGTGTTATGTTCCTTGTATTGTTCTCCAAGATAGCCAAATTCGTAGTGTTGACAAAAGACATAAAGCTATATGTTTAAATCAAAACTAGTTTATTTTACACTACTGGTAGCATGTTATGAATTTCCACTACTTGAAATGGTTCACACACTCTACTGAGTAACAGTTAACAAAATAATAATATTGAATCTATGATACAACAATTAATTATCTCTCCAATATATAACCTACACTCCAACTCAACTTCACACTATCCTTCTCCATCAACTTCTCCAATAGCTTCCCCCAACATGCCGAGAGACAGACTGTAGCCTTTTATAAAACTGCTTAGTGATGCAGTGTCGATATACAGGAACATAATCTTGTTAACTTTTTACTCTCCTTAGATTATACATATCATTGCACTCAGTATCCCACTTATTCTTTTTAAGGATTCACAGATTCCACCATTTAACAAATCCCAGACCAAACTTTACTATTTAACATCCAGGAAATTGCTTTCCACATTTCAAACTATCCTGACAAATTATTATTCATCAGCATCCAATAACCTTTTCTCCACATTTTGAAATCTCCCATTAACCCCCCCCCCCCCCCCCCCCCCCCTCCACCACACACACACACACACACACACACACTTTTCTAGTAAGCGCAGTTGAAAAATGAAAACTGAAAATCGCTTATTGTCACAAGTAGGCTTCAAATGAAGTTACTGTGAAAAGCACCTAGTCACCACATTCCGGCGCCTGTTCGGGGAGGCTGGTACGGGAATTGAACCGTGCTGCTGGCCTGCCTTGGTCTGCTTTCAAAGCCAGCGATTTAGCCCTGTGCTGGACGGGAAGATCCTAGAATTTAACCTTGACTTAAAAGACCGCGGGGGAAATTTTCTGTCAGCTGATGCCAAACTCAGGAGAGGTGATTGGTCGGAGAACCGGTTCAAATGCTGAAATTGTGCCGAATGCTGGTTCATGCCAAATCGTAATTCTCTGGTGCCTCAATAGCGGCATCAATGCGTTCCATTCTGCACGTACAGTAAATATCTTTGGTGGACCTGACCCAGCATTCTCTGGGGTCTCCACTGGATCTGGAACGGGCTGCCAGAGGCAGTTAGACAGTGACATGGGCAGGGTGGATAGAGAGGAATTTGGGCCAAATGCAGGCAAATGGGACTAGCCTAGTGATAGAAACTGGGCGGCATGGACTAGCTGGGTCAATGGGCCTGTTTCCATGCTGTAAACATCTATGACTTCATGACTATGACTCATATATACAAATTCATGCCCTAGCTCCTATCACGAATCTGTGCCCAGCATCCATGCCAATTTAACTGGTGTCTACTTTCCTGGCCTTACATGCCCCAATGTTATGCATAGGTGGATCCCCAGGCGGTACAGCAGGAGTGGAGGAGGCTTGCTGCGATTCCCACCCTGTGACCTGAGTCCCCTTTGGCGGCCATAATATGGGGCAACTTGGCCTGGATGGGCCTGACTGCTGCTTGGGTGTCCCAGATGGCATGGTGCTGTACTGTTCTGCCCTCTATGATGTGCCAGGGACAGGAGGGGGGAGCCCAAGGTGCTGCGGTGTTCTGGCACCTCTCCTGCGGGAGTCACTGGCACGGGCCCCAACAACTCCTCCTCGCTCGGGGCGCCCCCAGACTACTCCATGGGATGGGCTGCGAGTGGAGCTAAACCCGGAGGGTCCCCTGCCACCTGGCACTGCCAGCCTTGGAGGCCACTGCTGTTTCGGCCATGGTCTGCATGCTCTTGGTCATGAAGCGCAGGGAGTGGACCACCTCCACCTGCGACTGTGCCACTACCTTCTGGGTCTGTGCTACATCAGCCAGTGATTGTGTCATCCCCCTCTGGGACTAGACCATCTCCCTCTGTGTCTGTGCCATGTCGCCCAGTGCCTGGGAATGCTGCCGACGCACTCAGCCATGCCCGCTGTTACTGGCCGTGCTCAGGAGTGCGCTGGAATGTCCCAGGGTGTCCCAGGCCTTAGCAATGCTGATCCATCGCCGAAATTCACGCCCCCAAGGCCTCCACCATGTAGCTGTTAGTCTGGGTGCAGTCATGGCTGGCATCACCTCCTGCTCCTGCATATGGTTGAACATTCGCTGACAACCCCTCATGCAGTCTCTGGCTCTGCATCTGCATCTCCATAATCGATGAGACTTTCTGTATCAGAAGCCCAAAACCTGTCTGGACTGTAGGTAGTACCTGGGGTTGACCCACCCTCCGACCGTCTGCCTCCTCAGGGGCTCCTGCCTCCACCTGATGTATCGGAGCATGTGTGTGGTGCACACCAGATCGTGCCCCATGAACCTCTTATTAATATGCTCAACCGACGTGAGTGTCTCTGGGATGGTGGAGGGTGTTAGAGACAGCTGTGGCGGGAAATCTGCGTCGTCCTCGGACCCGGGCTCTGGTGTGTCCTGGGATTTGGGTCAATAGCTCTGTCTGTGTTGGTGTCGTCCTCGGCGTTGGTCGGCACCTAGGATTTTGGCTGTGGCACCGGCTGGGGTTGGGGGACACCAGTAGGGCCTGCCCCATAACTAGCAGCTCCAGAAAGACACAAGACAAGCCGCATCCATTAGACCATGGGCTGGTGGGGAGTGGGGTTAGTGGAGGTGTGTTGTGGAGGGGGGAGGGGGCTGTGTTTTGGAGAGGGGAGTAGGGTGGTGGAGAGGGGTGTGGCACTGATGTGGGGGGTGAGGGTGGGTATGAGTGTGGTGTGGGGGTGAGGGTAATGTGGGGGTAAGGGTGGTGTGGGGGTGAGGGTGGTGTGGGGCTGAGGGTGTTGTGGGGGTGAGGGTGGTATGGGTATGGTGTTGGGACACACATACACGTGTCCTGGGGAACCGTAACTCAGCGGAGTTTCACTTCCTTGCCCGATGCTGACCTCCACCCTGGTGACTGTCATTTTTTCGGGCCCGCCGACTACGTCCTGGGCCCTCTGCTCTGCTGCAGTGTGGGGCCGTAGGTCCAGAGGTCTTCCTTCAGTCTTCTCCCACACTGGCGGTTATGGGTGCTTTCTCCTGGGGGGAGGGGCAGGCAGGCAGAGACAAAACGCACACCATTAGACTGTCCGATGCATGCAGCCCAGGGGTAGGTAGCTGGCGGCTTCAGTGGCCAGGTCACCCAGCCATGGAGGCCGGTATGAGTGTCGGCATGTGCTGCAGAATGGGGGTTGTGCCGCCCTTCGAGTGTAGGGCAGGGACTGTGGTTATGGATGTGTGGGACAGGGGTTTATGCTAGGTACATAGTGCTGCCTACTCACCCTGACTACCCTGAGGAGGGTGTCCAGTTTCTTCCTGCACCACTTGCCGATCCGGATAGTGTTGCTCATGGTGCTGACCACCTCTGCCACCTGCACCCAGGCCCGGCGAATAGTGGTGGCTGGCAGCCTCCTTCCCGGACCAGGTTACAGGGTGTCCCACCTGTCCTCCATGGCTTCTAGTGGGGTCTCGAGTTTGGCGTCCGTGAAACGGGGTGCCACTCTCCTCACTGCCTTCTTGTTGGCTGGGATATCATGTGTGGGGAATGAAGTGTGTATATACAGCTGCAGCTTGTCAGTCTCCTGAGTGTCAATCACAAACCCGGTGAGTCCCCCCGTCGTTTCCAGTTGGAATTGATTGTGTTACACATGGCGCCAGTGCAAGCCCCTTAACGGTCCATGTGCGGCGGCAGCTTTGCTGTCGTAGAAATCCCCTAACAATACTTTAGTTACAATACTTTAATCTCATCAACAGAGAATCCGGCTGCAGAACTTTTAGTTTTTCTTTATGAGACGGGGAGGAACAGAATCACATGACCACTAATTAGTTTTAACATGAAGAAAAATCAATTTAACAGGAAAACATTGGATTATGACACAATACTCCTTTTCGCCCCCATTAGTTTAACAATTATTGACAAGTTTTAGGATTAACACGGATTATACAGTACATCTTGAACTACAATGGTTCCATTAACACACAAAGTCCCTTTTAAGCACACAAGATGACTGTGGTAAGACACATTGCTCTCTGAACCCAAGTGAATATCTGTGGATTTCTCCTGAAAATCCTCCTGATGATTCTTATACCATGAGCCACCTTGTCTCAGTGAACGCAGGATCGACACCAGTGATTTCAAATTCTGCTTTCAAAAGCCACACTTTCAAACTTCTTTAATTTGTGCTTTCCCTTCACTGCTTTCATCAGGGTTTCACTTTCAGGTTTTACACCACTCCCTTGAGGTTTCCTTTGTCTTAAAGGTTTTACGTAAACTCCAATGTCTTGCTGCAGATTTCCACAATTATTTCAAGTAATGTCTCCCAAACTCGAAATTTCTCAGAAACCTTAGCAAATATCTTTCATGCCTTTACAACTATCTGTGACTTTACTGAAAAGTAATTTGTTCTGGTTCCCAGTTTCCTCTGCATTATTAACTCCAGACTTCTTGGGAACTTCTCTTCTTTTCGTTAGTTTCCTTAACTAGCTCGATTTTAGGTTCCTATCATCGGTTTTCTTAATCATTTCTCCATAGTATGGCTTTTCTTCCAGCAAGGTTAAGAGAGATGTTCCCTTTTTAGCTTTCTAAACCCAACTGCTTCTCGCAGAGCTGTGCGAGCTGCCATTTCTCTCACTACCTATCTCAAACTGTAATCAAATTAACTAAACTAAAACTTAAAAGCTTCTCTAACTTACAAGGTCCCAGTTGCTAAGCAACCACTCCTGGTTTATTTACTCTGCCCACCATAGCCCTCTCTCAGCACAATAGAATCACAGTTGGAATTGAAACCAACCCCCACACACACAAACACCTTTGTCTCTCATGAATTTAGCTATACTTTTTACCATTCCAGGCACAGAAACAATACATTAAACTAATTTAAAACTATACTTTAGTTCTAATGTTTACCAATACAAATACACATTGCTTAAAGCTACCTTGTTTCCCAAACAGTACAAGCATTTATATCATGTCATTCACATGCTCAGGGCATCTCAAAGCGCATTACTGCCAGTTCATGGGCTATTGATGGAATTAATTTTGAAAATGTTTTAGTAATGATAATTATGTTTTGTTTATATTGATTGAGGAATAATTGTTGATCAGCTCATTAGAGAACCTTTTTCCTCTTCTTTAAATGTTGTAATGAGATCTTTTGCATCCAATTGGATGCAACCTTTCACACATGGGAAAATGGTACTTCTAACATGCAGCACTTTGCCACAACGTTATTGAAGAATCAGCCGAGATTATGGGCTCAAGTCTTAAACCACAATCTTCTTATTCAGAGAGCAGTGTGCTATCATGAGCGACTAACTCAGCAATTAGCAGAGCTGGATCAGGAGGAACATCAGAAGGGAGGTTTGCAAAGTAAAGCAACATCCAGCTACCGCCAGTAATAGGCTAGCTAAACTACTAGCCTATGCATGCCTACCGAGAAATCACTGTGAATCAGTGCCCCAAATTGCTCAGACTAACCTAATAAGCAAAGATGTATCTGTGCTACCTTCCGAAATAAAAACCTGCTGACACACTCCACTGTTGGTGGCAGTGATGGACACCACAATCCTGAATATCCGTGCAACATTCCTGTCAAATGCTGGTTACAGTACGTTGTGTCAGCTAGTTTGCATTGCGTACATCACTGCTGAGATTGCAGATATATTATTCCACTCTGCAGACACATACATTCAGTTCATCGTGGACCAATGGCAACAGCAGGATAGGGTAACTAATTTGTCCAGCACTGCTGCCGTAATACATCTACAGTGAGTAATGACTGTGCCTATGGAACCATGTTTGTCTTATACGTTTTGCTATGTTAAACCTGAATAGAGAAGGATTTTATTCCATCAACGTCCCATGAACTGATGTGAGATGGCATTGGTTGGGTGGGGGTGGCAGGTGGGGGGGGGGGGGGGGGGGGGGGGATGGTAGTGATGGAAAATTACGACCATGAGAATTATTTTGAGTGTGTCATAATTTTGTTCTTCTAGGAATACTCATCGTGGAAAAAAATGAAGAGTATCTTGAATCCATAGCAGGCCATAAGGCTAAGGACGAAGTTATGTGGAACTTATGTTCCAAGAGCACGGACAACAATAGCAGGTCTCCATAGCTAATCTTTATTCACCAGTTTGTAGCAATACTGTCAATGCATGTCATCCTCTGCAGTGTTATCGAAGTTAAGTGTGTGTTGGATGACCAAAGGAAACAATAATTATTTTGGTAGGTTCACTTGCAAGCTTTGCTGGTCTAAAATGGCCTCCAATTGCAAGGTTGCGTATCACATTCACCTTGATTGCATTCAGGATTGCATCTTGCCTCGCATTTATGTCAATGCTTGATCCTTTTGGTTATCCCACTAAGTTTACTAAATTCATCATACAGACTTTTGGGGACAAGCAGATTAGGGTCACTTCCCTTAATTTATTTATGACAAGCACTCTATGCACATTAAATTTAATTTGTTGCCGCTGCAGATTTTTTTCAAATCTGACATCTTATTTTAATATCTTCCCTGGTTTGCTGTACAGTCTGAATCTCTTGGTCATTTCCTGCCATAGGCATCCCAGGAATTTCTATCTTTATAAAAAATGAAAATTCTGGAGAAACAGCGCTGGCCAGTCAGCATATGTAAAGAGAAAAGGTAGATTATGGCCTTAGGGGTGCGTTCGCAGATGTGCATCTGGGTGTGAATTCTTCACAATAAAGAACACACAACCCACAACATCTTAACCTTCTTTTCCTTTTACAGGCGGACCTGACAAGCTGTCTACTCCAACATTTTCTATTTATTATATTTCAGATCTTCAGCATTTGTAATTATTTAATTTTTAATTTACTGCTTTTCATATGATGTTCATCTTACTACCTATGGGTGGCACGGTAGCACAGTGGTTAGCACTATTGCTTCACAAGGCCAGGGTCCCAGGTTCGAGACCCGGCTTGGGTCGCTGTCTGTGCAGAGTCTGCACGTTCTACCTGTGTCTGCATGGGTTTGGTCCGGGTGCTCCGTTTCCTCCTGCAAGTCCTGAAAGATGTGTTGTTAGGTAATTTGGACATTCTAAATTCTCCCTCCCTGTACCTGAACAGTTGCCGGAATGTGGCGGTTAGGGGCTTTTCAAGTAACTTTATTGCCTACTTGTGTCAATATTATTCAGAGCCTTAATAAACTAGCTATCAGAATGCATTTCTTTAGTCTTCCATGTTCCATCAGTCAATCAGTCTTTTTACATTGTTCTTGGAAAATCCCAGATGGACTATATTGATATGCACTGTTAAAATGAAGAAGTAACTGGTTTGTGTGTTAAATAGATGCTTCATTGCCCAGCAAAAAGTACATATCACGCGGATTTAGGGCTCGATTCTCGGTCCTGCCACACCAAGTTTCTGGTTCAGTATGCCGGAAGGATTCTCTGTTTTGCCAGCTGGTCAATGGGGCTTCCCATTGTGGGGCAGCCCCACGCCGTCGGAAACTCCCCGGCTGCCAGCAAAATGAAGCATCCCTACGGTGGAGAATCCAGCCGTTAGCATTTCTTCACAATATAATGAGTGCTTTCCTGGCGCTTGAGAGCAATCTTTCCTCAGTAAGTTATTCCAGGATATTTTTCTGTTTTGACATCTAGTTGTCTATTTCTGTGGTATAGTGGCACGGCATGATAATTCAATCACTAGTCACCACATTCATAACTTTACTCAACCAAACTCAATAACAGTACAAAGCAGAATGGCTAATGCATTTTCATATCTCATTAGTAATAGCGTAGGTAATTAGACTAAGGTGCAATATAGGAATTATAAAAACTCCTCGTGGGATTCTGTTTTCCATATAATTGGTTGCTACCAATCTCATATGTCTTTTAATTAATTTTGAAACGTTCCATTACCTCAACGTCACTTGATATTTGTTTAGACTTTCTGATTGACTGAAACTTTAGACTATCCACTACATAGATAGACAAGAACACATTCTACTCTTGACTGGAACTACTTGCATTGACAAATTATCAATCTTTAACATCTTCAGGCATACAGTCCAAAAATGCATAGAATAAATAAGCAATTTATTTTGGCCTAGTTGATTTTAATTCACTCATGAAACATTTTCTTTAACGCCTCTTCCATGTTAAAAGATGAAACATGTTTGTCCAATCAAAAATTTTAAAAAACAATGTTTGTGTTAAAGGTGTGTCTATCAATGAAAAATACAAAACTGTTTTCCCTTATTGAACTTGACACAGCACTATTCAGAAAATAATAACATGGAAAATAAGTTAATCTTATCCTTGCCTCTTTACTCATTTTATAATTCTTATTAGCTTTTTAACTAAGGAAAGTTCATCACCAGCTTGGTTATCCAACAACCTAAATTATACACAAACCGCAAAAATGGTCAATGCTACAGCTTTCGTGAGCTAAAAATCTTTCACACTTTAAATAGAATTGTAGTAACTCTTCATTGTCAGCCGTTTTGTACTTCAGTGTAAAAATGGCACAATGGGAACTAATTCAGTGTTTTGACTTATTGATAATGAAAAATGAATTTATATGAGCATTACTAGTATATATAATGTTACTCTTTCAGTTTAAAGTGCTAATGTTCTGAATTAATCTGTACAAATCTAAATTTATTGTAGTTTAGAAAAATGACAATTTGATAATTTTATATAATTCATGTTGGTTTAAATTACAAAAATGAATAGCATGCGTTAGGGCAGCATGGTAGCATTGTGGATAGCATAATTGCTTCACAGCTCCAGGGTCCCAGGTTCGATTCTGGCTTGGGTCACTGTCTGTGCGGAGTCTGCGTATCCTCCCCGTGTGTGCGTGGGTTTCCTCCGGGTGCTCCGGTTTCCTCCCACAGTCCAAAGATGTGCAGGTTAGGTGCATTGGCCATGATAAATTGCCCTTAGTGTTCAAAATTGCCCTTAGTGTTGGGTGGGGTTTCTGGGTTATGGGGAGAGGGTAGAGGTGTTGACCTTGGGTAGGGTGCTCTTTCCGAGAGCCAGTGCTGACTCGATGGGCCGAATGGCCTCCTTCTGCACTGTAAATTCTATCTATCTAACTAAGAATTTTATGAACTGAGGAATTCAGTGATTTTTAAAACTTGAAATTGAATTAATTTTGTTTCTCCCATAATTCGATTTAATATTTAATTCACATGTAACAGTTTGTTTACCAGAAAAATAATTGAACTATTTAACAATGTGCTGAAGTTAATTTATAGGCATAATAGTCAATATAAGGCCTTAGCTTAGTAGTAGCTCTCTGTTCTCTGAGTAAGAAAGTAATTTATATAGCGCCTTTCAAAACCTCAGGATGTCTCAAAGCATTTTACAGCCAACGAACTGTAATCAATGTTGTTGGAGACATTGAACAGCAAGATTCCACAAAGAACAATGAGATACAGAATCATAAGACACACAAGGGGGCTACATGGCCCATCATGTCAGGGCCACTGTTTTGATAGATTATCCAATTAGTTCCACTCCCCTGCTCTTTCCCCATCACCTTGCAATATTTTCTTGTTCAGCTATATCATCCAATTTAATTTGAAAGTTATCGCTTCAATTGCCTTCTCACGTAGTGCACTCCAAATTATGCATATATAAACATTTCCCTGCAGAGGACCCGGTTTCAATCCTATCCTCGGGTCACTGCCTGTATGGAGTTTGCACATTCTCCCCGTGTCTGCGTGGGGCTTACCCTCACAACCAAAGATAATAATAATCTTTATAGCCATGCTAAATTGTCCCTTATTTAAAATTAAATAAATAAATAAATAATTTCCCTAATTTGCCAATTATCTTAAATCTGTGTCCTCTGATTATGAATTCCTCCAGTGAAATCAGTTTTTAAGGAAGCCTGCTCTATCATACCCTTCATAACACTTGTCCCTCCATAACCTTCTCCACTCGAACAAGAATAATCCATTTTGTCTGGTTCACCATGGAACTGACCAGAGCAGGTGAAATTTTTATTGAAAAGGCAACCGACTGCTTATCACCCACTTCACACTCTGGCTCAAGACGTAAATTAACCCTATAGAGTTTTCCAACGCAGGAGTTAATTTGACCCATCATGTGCTGCGCAGCCCGCTGAAAGAATTATCCATATAAACCATTCTTTTTTTTACCCCAATGGACCATTTAAACATTTGGGTTTCAAATACTGATGCATTTACTGCTTAAAATCTATTTTGGATTCTGTTCCCCATCACTGATTCTGGCGAAGAATTCAATTTCTTAATATTCAGATGAAGACATTCATCTTAATCTCTCTTTCTGTTTTTATTGGTGATGATCTGTTTAGCTCACTGGGCTAATCGCTGGCTTTGAAGGCAGACCAATGCAAGCTGGCAGCACGGTTCAATTCCCTTAACAGCCTCCCCGAACAGGCGCCGGAATGTGGCGACTAGGGACTTTTCACAGTAACTTCATTTGAAGCCTACTCGTGACAATAAACAATTTTCATTTCATTTCTTAAATGGATGTCTACTAGTTACAGACTCACTCGCTAGTAGGAATACTTTGTCCCAATATATGTCATCAAATACTCTTACAATTTTGAACAACTCGGTCAGTTGTTTTATGTTTGCAAATTCTGTTAATTTAGAATAATCAGGGTTTCAATGTTTTATCTGCGACTCCCCCCACAAAAAAAAGATGAATTTCAAAAAGGAAACTTTTAAAGATTTTATCAATTGAATTTTGTGAAGATCTATGAAGCACATTAGGAGTTGTGTTTCAAGTTATATAATTCTCAATTATTTTGAATGATCTTGCTATTGTTGCCTCAAGTCTTACCACAAGCTTTATTGACCGTCTCCATGTTATCAATATTACCTCATTACTTGTGAGAATTCTTTCTATCCTGCTCCTGCAAAGATAAATATATATTGTTCCATTCACGCTTCCTCTACTCAGATCCTTATCTCTGCTAAAATCAAGGCTCATTCACAGTTTTTAGCACCTCATACCTATGAAACTCTTTACCCACTTCATAATCTTCCATTCTTCTTTTAAATGACAAAGTAGTCTTCAGTTGATCATATTTTTCCAATTTACATTGACTTCCCCCTACTTTTTTTCAAACTTGATGATGCCAGCCCATTATGACATTTAGTCTTTGCATTGGCTTTGCTACTTAAAAAAAATCTTTCTGCCATCAAAATAGAGATAGATAAATACATTTTCAAAGGCAATATCATATTTCCCCTTGCTCATGAAGAATGACTACAAATAAAACAGAACTGATTAAACATGATCAAAGTAGGATTAGCATTTTATAATATTGTCTTTGTGAAGAATGAGCAAACAAGGAATTTGTCGACAAATGCAGTAAGTAAAATTATTGGAAATGTTACATTTTGTGGACAGGATTTTTCTAAATGAGACTTTGATTTGTGGCAACACAGTTATTTTGTTACAGGGCTTGTTGAAACAACAAAGATATATGCGAATATTTATCCTTAATATGCCCATCAAATCATAATTAAAATGACAAACAATTAAATAGTCTGCTTATCAAGTATTCTGATGCATATGATTTATTAAATAGGATTATTGATAGGGAAATTATAGTATCATAAAATACATAATTTTTGAGATCTTTTAGGGGAACTTATTCTATGTTCTTAACAAAAGTTTTCACTGAGCTTGGCATCAACAACCAGCCTTTATGTAAAATCAGTAAGTGTTAGACGTCAATTTCAGATGTTAAACACTCCTTCTGAAGTGATCTCTGGATTCTGTAAGTTTTGGATAAAAATGGATGATAATGGTCAAAGGGCTTAGTATACCTGCCTCACAGCACTGAGGACAAGGTTCAATCCCAGCCCCGGCTCACTGTCCATCTGAAGTTTGCACATTCTCCCCATGTTTGCGTGGGTCTCACCCCCACAACCCAACAAGATGTGCAGGTTAGGTGGATTGGCCACGCTAAATTGCCCTGTAATTGGAAAAAAAAGAGAATTGGGTATTCTAAATTAATTTTGAAGAAAGATAATGTTGAAGGGCATAAGTTCTTACCTCTGTTAAGGAAGAAGATAATTAGGGGCTAAATTAGGGTCAGCATTGCTTATTGTTTACCAGGCAAGGAAAATAAGTGACTAAAAACATTTTTTTAACAATCATCTTTCCACTTACCCAAGTAACTTGTAGCTGGCAGGTCAGCTGTGCTCCATATGCCTTGTCCTTCTTCATGTGATCAAGTTTTCTGCTCTCTTGCCATACAGAATATTACTAGGGGAAAAAAAGAGGAGTAGTGTTAACCTAAGGCAAACAGAGGAATTCATTATTTAAGCACGGTGATAAAAAACCTGTACATGGAGTAACATGGGAAAAGTTACCAAATCTGAATTTATTGTACCATTCTTTTCAGCAGCCCAGAAACCTGAGTAGATTGTGAGGTCCAGGCTTTGACTGTGCTTTCTGTTTCATCTCCACTTTTCAATACACAATCTTTTTGTGAGATTTACACTGTAAGTTGTCGATTTAGCAAAATTACTGAATCATCAGACTGTTGAGCATTCCTGTCTGCAGTGTGTACAATACGTCTGGAAAAACTAACTGCAGAATTAAATCAAACACTGAAAGTGAGCCACAGATATCAGTCAATTATGTATTTTGCCAAGATGTTTCACCCATTCAATCTTAACTTAAATATAGTTCTATGTTTGTTTCATTTGGAAGAGGTGATTGTCTGTGGCATATAAAAATCTAGAAATGATACCTGCAAACGAACCATTAAACTACCCCTGAGTATAAAAGTATTTTCTCAATCAGAGTTAATTGTGCAAAGGCAAAAACTGAGACACATTCGAGCCCCAATTTTAACTTAGGGGTGAGTGCTTGGGAAGTGTACATGATGATACCAGTTTGGATCCTGGGCTATTTTAACACCCTTAACCTCATTAACATGTAGGAGATAATAATATTTATTTCCATGGGAATAGCAAAGTGACCGGTGGGTAGGGACAGGATTTTGCAGGTTCCGAAGAAGAATTGTATTTAAGTCAAAATGTTAATCTGTTTCTCTCTCCACATATGCTGCCTGACCTGCTGAGTATTTATAGCATTCTCAGTTTTTATTTCAGCCTTTTGCAGGGCAGGAGGCAACTGCTCGGATTCAAGGAAGTGGCACCTGGTGGTTTAGTAAGTGGTGATGGAGGGTTGGGAGAATTCGGGAGGATATCATAGTCAGGGGAGAGGAAGAAAATCTGGATCAGTGGAGGCTCAAGGTTTTCTTGTACAGACTGGAATTTACCATTTAGAAGTGGTTAAAAGTTTTAAATACTCAGTCATGTTTTAGCCATGAATCTGCATACTACCAGGATTTACTTATGGGCCCAGCAAATAGATCATAGAATTTACATGCAGAGAAGGCCATTCGGCCCATCGAGTCTGCCCCGGCCCTTGGAAAGAGCTACTTAAGCCCACACCTCCACCCTATCCCCGTAACCCCACCTAACCTTTTTTGACAAGAAGGGCAATTTAGCATGGCCAATCCACCTAACCTGCACATCTTTGGATTGTGGGAGGAAACCGGAGCATCAAGAGGAAACCCACGCAGACCCAGGGAAAACGTGCAGACTCCGCACAGACAGTGATCCAAGCCAGGAATCGAACCTTGGATCCTGGATCTGTGAAGCAACTGTGCTAACCACTGTGCTACCGTGCCACCCATGCCAAAGTGTATACAATTGGCATCATAGGACTCTGATTTTTAAATATTATTCAGGCCTCCATATGCCTTTGGCAGATGGCCCTCACTCCTCTGAAATCCGGTGCTTAAATGACAGTGGGAGAAATTATGCTGGGAATGCTATGGGAAGTTCCCAACATCAATTCTAATCATCTGCCCACTCTTTTCCTGTCAGGCAGGCAGTGTTAAAATCAGGCCTTTCGTGTGACTCATTAGCATTTTGTTTTTGTAATAAAAAATATTTATTCAAAAGTAGTTATAACACAAACTATTCAATATTTTCCATGCAGCATGATATAATTTGACACACAAGCAATGGATTTTTCAGAGGTCTAGCAATGGCTGATTTTATTACCCATATTGGGAGTTTGGAACTCGCTTCCTGAAAGGGTGGTGGAGGCAGAGACCTTCATAACATTTAAGAAGTATTTAGATGTGCACTTGCGATCCCAAGGCATACAAGGCCAAATGCTGGCAAATGGGATTAGAATAGGTGGTTGTTTTTGACCAGCGTAGACACAATGGGCTGAAGAGCCTTTTAGAACATAGAACAGTACAGCACAGAACAGGCCCTTCGGCCCTCGATGTTGTGCCGAGCAATGATCACCCTACTCAAACCCACGCAACCCATATACCCGTAACCCAACAATCCCCCATTAACCTTACACTACGGGCAATTTAGCATGGCCAATCCACCTAACCCGCACATCTTTGGACCGTGGGAGGAAACCGGAGCACCCGGAGGAAACCCACGCACACACAGGGAGGACGTGCAGACTCCACACAGACAGTGACCCAGCCGGGAATCGAACCTGGGACCCTGGAGCTGTGAAGCATTGATGCTAACCACCATGCTACCGTGAGGCCCCTTACGGCCCCTTTCTGTGCTGTAGGTCTCTATGACAATATTGGGCAGTGTTGCCGAACACAGAAGCCTACTAACTTGAAGTTCTTTAAAATTGAGTTTAAAATTCTGAGGTCTTCAAAAACTTTCATTAAAAATAGGTTTGCTGAGCTCCCTTAATTGCTGAGCGGATAAATAGGTCACCAGGTGTGGTACTGACATATCAGGCCAGATTTGATTCCAAGTCTGCAATAAGATAGTTGATCTCAGCCAGCTGTTGAAACCAGCCACAATGCCTTTGGTTGCCAAACAAATAAATCAACCCGTGTTCTGGATTTTGTGTCCAGATTTTCACTCTTGGTCAGCTGCACAGAATCGGGAAATTTCCTGACTCCATGAACCCAACTTGGGCGAAGCTGCCCCGAACTGCCAGGATTTTGCTCTGGGAGTGCAGATGCGTACTGCAGTCAGACGCACTGTCTCCGTAATCAGAGAATTAATGAAGAGGCAGCTATAGGGGCTGCCAAACGCCAGGGTAGGTTGTTTAATAATGATGATCTTTATTAGTGTCACAAGTAGGCTTACATAAACACTGCAGTGAAGTTACTGTAAAAATCCCCTAGTCGCCAAATTCTGGCGCCTGTTCGGGTACACAGAGGGAGAATTCAGAATGTCCAATTCACCTAACAAGCATGCCTTTCAGGACTTGTGGGAGGAAACCAGAGTGCCCGGAGACGCAGACACAGGGGGAACGTGCAGTCTCTGCACAGACAGTGACCCCAGCCGGGAATCGAACCCGGATCCCTGACGCTGTGAAGCAACAGTGCTAACTCCTATGCTACCATGCTGCCCTAAAAGATGATTTTCGAGCCAGCCGGGAGTCAAATTTAGAATCTCCTGATTCGTAGTCAGACGCATTATCCATTGTACCACTGGCCCGTCTAGCTGCTCTGGGACTTCATTACAGAATAAAAACATTAAAACAAAAGAACAGGTCTGGATTCTCTGCCCACCAACATCAAAATCACATTCGGCACCAGGGCGGCGAATCCAGTTTCACGCATGGAATCGGGACCGGCGCCGGTGCGGCGATTCTCCGGCCCCCGAAAAGCAGTGTACTCAGGGAGTATCCACCACCTTACGCCTTTGCCAGAGGCCCGACACGCTATTCTCTGCCCCCAACCGGCCGAAGACCTGACGCCATATTTCTAATATGGTCCTGCTGTTCGGGACACTCGCCGTGGCTGCTGCAGACTAAGTCCACGGCCGCCATGGTCGGGGGACAGGGCCGACTGGGGGCAGGGGGAGCCTCATACGGGACTGGGCCTTAATTGTGCGGGTGGTCCGGGTTGGGCACGCAGCTGATCGGGGGCACTATTACCACGGTCTGGGTCCGCGGTTTGAGTCCACCAAGGGAGCACGCACGGCGGTTGGAGGCCGGCACCGTGCGCATGTGGCCTCTGACCCGGATGTCCGGGGGGCCGTATCTGCAGCTGGAGCTGTAAGTTCCACGACAGCCCCCTACAGGGCTGTGAATCTGTGGCCTTTTGACGCCAGTTTTTCTGGCGTAAAAGACCACAGTTTTCACAAAGGCGTGGGAACATAGTCCCTGAAATGGAGAATCCAGCCCCATTTTTCTAGGTTTCACACTTTACACCCCTTCATCCCCACACACCCATGTCCCATCCATGCCAACTCATGCCAACATATACCTCTCTACACATTTAAATGATCCCTCATACTCTCCATGCCAACTTTTGGCCCTCTACATTGTCTCCATGGC
This sequence comes from Scyliorhinus canicula, assembly GCF_902713615.1. Classification (NCBI taxonomy): domain Eukaryota; kingdom Metazoa; phylum Chordata; class Chondrichthyes; order Carcharhiniformes; family Scyliorhinidae; genus Scyliorhinus; species Scyliorhinus canicula. The sequence continues at coordinate 39,522,982 of NC_052152.1, read as the reverse complement.
CCCTTATAGCCCCATGCTAATTTATGGCAACACATGCTCCCCACCAATGCCTCCACCCCGATCTTCCCTTCACATCGACTCATTCAGGATCTTCCAAGAACATACCTCAGGAGCCATGCTGATATGGAGCTAAATTACATTCTATTACGGACTTCACTATGAGTACAATGCAATGATTGATAAAAGCGCAAACAAAACAGTTCCATTCCTTCATGTACTTAATCCCTTAAAAAATACATTTGTTTTCATTGTCCGATCTCAAAGATAGCTAACCCCCTTAGAACCAAATGTCAATCAAATTGTGGACTTGTAGCCCCACCCTCCATAGTGATAATGATAGGGTGCGTGAGCAGTCAAGCACTACTCGTACTATAATGAGAGCCTCCAGGCTTTTGACATAGAATAGAACAGACACAGAATTCCCAGTGTAGAAGGAGGCCATATGGCCCATCGAATCAGCACTGACCCTCTGCAAGAGCACCCTACATAGGCCCACTCATCCACCCGATCCTTGTAATCCATGCTCTAACCATAGCTCCACCTAACCTGCACATCTTTGGACATTAAGGGGCAATTTAGCATAGCCAATGCACCAAACCTGCACAGCTTTGGACTGTGGAAGGAAATCGGAACACCCGGATGAAACCCACGCAGACACGGGGAGAAAGTGCAAACTCCACACAGTCACCCAAGGCTGAAATTAAACCCTGATCCCTGGCGCTGTTATGTAACAGTGCTACCCTGGCGTCCTGTCAGCAAACAGCTTTTGAAATTGCAAGTACCAATTTTTTTCAACCGAGAGACACCATAGGCTGTTTTTTTCCTTCACCATTTAAAGAACAGAGGATTTAAATAACTCAATAGCTTGACTGTTCCTCAGGCTTTTTCCACCTTTTATGCATATTAATATCTGCTCTTAAAGATACCAAAATGTACCTTAACTCTCCAAAAGTGTAGTTGATCTTTAGAAAAGGATATCTGATCTCTCCAAAGAACTCCAGTAAGTTTAGACCTTTTCTGCAAATTTGTAAATCCCATGAGTCAGAAACCTCGGTAACAAATTGCTTCTGAAACTTTACACTTTTAAATGTGCTGCTGCCTCTAGGAATTATGGATATGTAAAATACATAAATATGTCCCATCCTATCCACCCCCCCCCCCCCCCCCCCACCACCTCCATTCCCCAGCAAAAATTGTTTGGGATGAATGGAAGATGTGGGGCTTCCAGATTCAGAGTTCCAGCCCCATTTTGGCTAAAGCACTGCGGCCTTCCATCCCTACAAAATTTGAGCTTTTTATGTCAGTAATTTCACTGTCAAGTCGCATAGTTGAAGAATAGTCAATGAGATACTGAAGAGCTGCTGCAAACTGCATGAATCAGTGATGAGAGAAGAGGAAGAACTTAGAAGTTAAAAATATAAAATGCACATTTTTGTGACAATGTGTGTAGAAATAACAGGGGATAGCAAGAGGATTTCAATGCATAATTAGTCACAAACATGTATATTACTATATCACTCATTGACAGTTACAGTGCCGGCATTATTGTTTGTGATTATCTTTGGCCCTGGGTACAGTGATTAATATGACCATATTGGTAATGCCATTGATTGTGGTCATTTTAAAATTAAGTTTTTAGGCCTCAGAGTTCACCCAAACAAAGAGCTTTATTAAGATGATGTTAACACTATAGGCTGCGATGATACACTGCCCGTTTGCCTGCGCAAACAGCCGATGATGTCATGTGATCGGTCTCTTAAAGTGCCCCTGTCACACTGCAATGCTGCTGGTGAGGAAACATTAGAAATACCATGAATACAGGGCAGCACGGTGCGCAGTGGTTAGCACTGCTGTCCCAGGTTTGATCCTGGCTCTGGGTCACTGTCCGTGTGGAGTTTGCACATTCTCCCCATGTTTGCGTGGGTTTTGCCCCCACAACACAAGATGTGCAAGGTAGGTCGATTGGCCACACTAAATTGCTCCTTAATTGAAAAAAATTAATTGGGTACTCTAAATTTAAAAAAAAAGAAATACCATGAATCCACAACATTGTCCTTCTCCTTTAAATCAAAGGTCCCTGACACAATAAAAAGTATAACATTAACAATCAGTTGTTTCGGAGGCCATCCTACTCTGTGTGATTGTCAGCGAACCTCAGATGTCTGCCTTTTAGTGCTTGCTGCAACTTCTGGTATTTTTGTCTTGGTTTGGACGTCATCCATGGTCATCTTAACCAGAGTTGATTTAGTGTTCAGAGGTTGACTCTGTGTCTGGTTCTCAACGGAGGTACTGCTTTCTCCAATCGGTTTGATTAGTGTCAGGATCTTGGGAAGGTTCAGATCATCTCTTGGTTTAGCTTGGATTTGGATTCCCGGCCGTTCTGTCTTTGACAGATTGGTTCTTGTTGCCAGAGTTGATCTGCATGTCTCATCCATTTATATTGTCTTGGGTTTGTACGGTATAGGAGACCAGTCCTGTCTGTGCTAAAATGGTGTCATGTATCCACTTTTCAAGAACTTCTTAAATCTGGCAAAAAGCACGTTCACCTTATTCTCCTGCCGTGTGTCCTCATCCAGTTGCTTTTTCTCAACAATTCATTTTGTCTTGGATGATTTTAGCAAATTGAATGCTGTACGTAGCTGACATCTAACCATTAACAACACTGGAAAATCTTGGGTTGTTGAGTGCGCAGTGTTCCTGTACATGAGCAGGAATTGGTTCATGTGTTTAGACAATTAAACCTGTTGTCTAGTTACCTTCAATGAATGTTTCATCCTCTGTACAAAATGTTGCCAGCCCATTTGTGGCAGGATGAAAAGGAGTGGATTGGAGGTGTTGAATCCTGTTCTTCTTCAAGTAGTTTACAAACTCTTGAATTGCGGCCTATTATCGCACAAAAACTGCTGAAGATTTCACCCAATCCCTCAATTGTTTTCTCCGCTGACATTGGCCTGTATTCTTTGTCCCACGGTGCCGACAACACGGATTCTGATCGGATGAAGAATTGGGCTTCCAGCCAAAATCGAGATTTATGATGGGGACAACAGGAGGGCCCTAATTCACCCATTTGCATCCACGTAGTCGACCCGGCAGCAGCGTCTCTGGGCCCTCGCGATTTGGGCCGGGAATCATGTGGGCGGGATTCACAACAAGTATTACCAAACCTGTACCTGACATGATGGACCACACCAAGGGGGTAACTCTTTAAGGGAGCTGCCCCCAAAATCTTCCCTACCAGACCCTTCTGTAACTCTTCCCTACCAGACCCTTCCCCCACTATTCCCCGAGGCCCCCTAAAATGGGACTCACCCTCACAGACCTCATATATAGGGAGATCCCCCAGAGACCCCCTTGACAGGTGAATAGAGGGACGCCCCAGAAACCCTCTGGATAGGGGGACCCCCCAGAGACCCCCTGAATAGGGGGACCGCCGAGCCCCCCCAGACACACCTTGGGCCGGCGCCGGGGTGGAGAATCCAGTTTGACGCCGTAATCGGGTACTACGCTGGTCCGGCAATTCTCTGGGAACCAAAAGTGGCCGTCACCGTGGAGTACACCATGCCACCGGGGGCCCATTGCCGAGGCCCGCTCATCAATCCTTTGCTCCCACCCTAATGATACCCTAACTGAAGGGACCCCCACAGAGACCATCTAACGAATGGAACCCCTCCCAGAGAAAAGACCCCTGCTTGGAAGCTATTGAGCAGTCCAGACAGGCAGTGAAAAAAAATTATAGTTGTAACACTCCCCTGGGAGCACCATGGGCTGGATTCTGCATTTATGGGACGATGTCCCCACGCCGTCGTGAAAACTGGTCTTTTGCACCAGAAAAACTGGCGTCAAAAGGCTACAGATTCACAGTCCTGCAGGGGGCTATCAGGGAGCTGTCATGGAGCTGTGGCCTCCCAAACTTCCGGGTCAGAGGCCACGCATGCGCACGGCGGCGGCCCCCAGCGGCCGCGCTGTGCTCCATGGCGGACTCAGCCCGTGGACCTGGACCGCCGAAATAGTGCTCGGCATCGGCCGCTCAGCCACCCCGGACTGCCCGCACACATAGCCCAGTCCCGAATGAAGCACCCCCCCCCCTCCGATCGGCCCTCCCCCGACTGTGGCGGCCCTGGACTGAGTCCGCAGCCGCCACGCGAGGTTCCTGAACGGCAGGACCAGTTTAGAACCACACCATTGGGAATTCAGCTGGTCGGAAATGGAAAATAGCAGAGCGGGCCTCAGGCAATGGCCTGAGGCAGTGGAAACTTGGCGGCGGTCCCGATTTTGTGCGGGAAAATGGTTTCTCCCTCCGTCGCCGAATGGGATTTCGACGTCGGGGTGCAGAGAATCCAGCCCCATGTGTCATTCCTGGAAAGAGAACAGCTGTGACCAATTTCCAGCTCAGCACTTCAAATTCACTCAAGCGTGAGAGGGCGCGACGGGAATGCACTTAACTCTCTTTGATGTTTATAAACATTGTGGTTACACCAGTTAGAGTGAAGAAGATGAATCAAGCAAAGCTATCAGCTGTTTTGTGGAAGCTGTCAATCACAGCCCACTGCCAGCAATGAATGAATGGCTTGCAGATAATGGATCTTGAGGGGTTAAAACACAGGTCACAGCTCGAGAGGGATATTGAATTGCTTCCTGAGCTGTGGTCCCAGCAGGAGAACAGATCAGGAGCAATTCTCCTCCAGCGGGAGAAGAGTCATCCAAATGGAGAACCCTGCCCCTGATGTTTTTCAGCCAAGTTCTTCCTATTAATGCTGGATAATTTCCTTTGACTACATACAAGGACAAGTCTGTCGTCTGACCATTTAAGTGCACTTTTACATCAATACTGCTCCTCGACAGAACCACTTTTCCAGTATGATTTTAATACTATCTTTGAGGGTTTCAGAGCAATAGATCAGAGCTTGCCTTCATAAACAGTTTCCAGTTCCAACGAGACAGCTGCATCAGTGCCTACCTCCACCTTTACCAGCTTTACCAGTTTGTTTCACCAGCAATAACCAGTACCTTTAATGATAGTTAATCTTTGAACTGTGAATGGAATTTCTTCTCACGCCCTTTTAATACCATGTGAACACTTTTTCTTTTATTCAGTTTCCCATTTGATTTATTCAGCTCTTGCTTTTTGCAACTTTTGCCTGAAACATATTTCTTTTTCCAACACGTTCAATGTGGCTCTTTCCTCCACAGTTGCTGCACATGATGTCTTTACACCAACAATCTGCTGCTGAGTGCCTGGTTTTTGCACATCAATGGTAAGTGCAAGTCGGGGTTCAAGTTTCGACCGACACCTTGTGAACTCTTGTGCTTGAACTCAACTGTTGAGCTTCTTTGGTTACGAATTCCATGGATACAGCAACTTCCAAACCTTTCATTAAGGTCGGGTTGCTTTCAGTGAACAACTACTTTTGAATAGCTTCTCTCCTTAAACCAGAGATTAATCTATCGCTGATAGCATCATTTAACACATCCCCAATTCAGTGTTCAGCCAGTCTTTTATGGGCAGCTACAAATGGTGCAATCGATTCATCTTCTTGGTTGTGCTTATGGAACCTAAACCTTTCTGTGATAACTAAAGGCTTCGGTGAATAGTGGCTCGACAATACTTCCCTTATTTCATCATAGATTTTTGTGTCTGGCTCTTCCGGCTGTACCAGACTCCTCAGGAGGTTAAATGTTCCCCCCCGCCCCCGCATTATTCTCAGAAAATTGGGTTTTTTGTATCTGCTGCTATCCTGTTTGCTTGGACAAAATAACAAATCTCTCTGCGCATGAGCTCCATCGCTCTGTATTCTCATCAACAGTCCCGTGGTGCCAACCCCTCCCCTGTCATTTTTCACTATGGAAGGACCTACATGTGCACAATGTGCCACAAATTTTTAGCACTATCTCCCTTTCTCCCCAAAACAAGCAAATCTGAGCTCAGCCTGTTTTCCTTTTGTGTTTTATAACACCCTCAGCTCAAACTTTGTTGCAGGGTACTTGCTACTCACAGTGCTCCCGGTGCTATTACGTTCATTTTGGGCAGAGCACGTGGTGAGCTTCTTTCCAGAGTTGTTTTTTTCAGATTCCTCAATGATTTTTCGGTCCCTCCAGTGGGCTGCAACTGTTGTTTGGCTTCCCTGTCGCGACAATTTAAATTATTTTTTTTCAGTGCCTACAAACTATTCGCCTACCTCATCGCCAGTTTTTGTGTGGTGATTTTAAAATTAAGTCTTCATACCTCATAGGTTTCAACAAACAAAGAGCTTTATTCAGGAGATGTCACACTACAGGCTGAGATGTTAGACTGCCCGTTTGTCTGTGTAAAGGCCAGTGACGTCAAAGATCGGTATCTTAAAGTTCCCCTGCTCCACTGCAAGCTTCGAGTGAGGAAACACTACAATACCTTGAATACACAACACTGAGGGTGGACACAGGGGCTGAATTCTCAATCCAGCAATGGGAATCCAAAGCCTGGATCATGACCCTGCATTGCATCTATATCAGTGACCTGGTACAATTTTCAAATGTAATTGGTTCAGTTCGGCTCCCGATTAGTGGTGCTGGAAGGCGACCTGGAGGTGGGCCTAGTTACAGTAGATGATTTGAAAAGGAAAGCAGCAACCACAACTGGGGATTACATTGCCTGAAGGTATGGAGCAGCAGGGAGCTCAGAGGGTGAACGTTTACATGGAGAGGCATCATCTTGAGGCCCATGCTTTTCAGATACCTCCCTGAAGCCATGACAGATCAGTGGGATTTTACATCAAACGACGCTGGATTGGTGAAACGCGATTGCGCGGAGAATAGCGTGTGAGCCTACAATTGTGGCCGCCGCCGGCAGCCCGATGGAATTCAATGCTCCAGTGCCTCATCAGCAGCATCAATGTGTTCTACTCTGCACGTACACTGAACAACATTGGCATATAATTAATGGGCTTGGCAGGTATTCTCCAGGGTCTCCAGATGCTCTGCCACAGCCAGGAGGAATTATAGACGGTGAGATTCACCTGTGGTTTTAAAAATGGCGAAACAGATACCATGGTTCCTGAGGGAGAGAGAGGAGATAGGACATGTTTCCAGAGGCCCGACTGTGGACTGCCGGTCTTGCTGCTGACAGGGCTGGCCTAGGGATGGGGGCATCTGCCAGGGTCGATGTGGTGGTGGTGGGGGGGGGGGGGGGGGGGGGGGGGGAACGGACGGGACAGGGGGGAGTAGCGGGAAGCGACCAGGTGACTGTCATCATGAACATTTACACCACGGGGTCCTTCCAGGTGTGGAGTGGGTACCTCTCTGGGATCTCACAGACTTCGGTGCACAGTTGCATCCGCACTATCATGGAGGCGGCGTATGCCTGGTTGGTGCAATATATCAAATTCCATGTGGACCAAGCTCAACAGGATGCCTGGGCAGCGGGGTTCGCCGCCATTGCCAGGCTGCCCCTGGACCAGGAGTTGATTGACAGGATGCATGTCCTCCTAGGAACAGTGATCAGTCTTCACAAACTGAAAGGAGTTCCACTCGATGAACGTACAGCTGGTGTGTGACCATGAGCTGCACACCATGCACGCCTGTGCCCGATACCCAGGAAGTGCGCACGACACCTTCATCCTGGCACACTCAACGGTTTCTGACACCTTCAAACCTGGTGAGGTTTAGCTCTTGGACGACAGGGGCTATCCGCTGGAGTTGTGGCTGTTCGGTGGCCACAGTCCGCGCGGAGACCTACTACAACGATGCCTATGCAGCAACCAGGGACATTGTTGAGCAGTGCATCGGCATCCTGAAGATGCAGTTCAGGTGCTTGGACTCCCACATCGTGGTAGCCTACTGCTTCCTCCAAAATATCGTGAAGCAGAGGGCGATGTGCTGGAGGAGGGGAATGAATGGCAGGCCTCATCCAACGAGGAGGATGCGGAGGAGGGCCAGGATGGGCAGGGCATGGGGCCCGGGCAGGCACAGGAGGCTGCACAATGTTCTAATCGCTTCCAGTTCACTGACTAGGAGTCCTGGCCAACGGCACGAACATCCTACCCCACACCCATGGACACCCCCCCTGCATCTCCCCTCCCCCCGCAACCCTCAGTCCCCTGCAACCACCACTGTGATTCCTACTTCCTCACTATAAGGTGCAGACACAGTCTTGGCAGTAACAGCGGGTCTGGTCCATGGGGCGGAGGATGATGACGACCCGCTCTGCAATGAGATCTGGCGCTCCACTTTGTTTGCGTGTCTGACTCCTGCCTACTTCAGCACCTTCCACCTGGGTGATTCCTGCATGCGAGCTGACCATTCCTGCCCAGTGACCACTCACCCTAGCGCTCCTTCTGCCTGGATGTGCCTGGCAGTCACTTGGGTGTCCCAGGTGGCGTCTACCACCCTGTCTTGCCCGCTGCCCACTGGATGCGGCAGGTACAGGAGTGGAGCAGTCCAAGGCGGTGTGATGGTCCAGTACCTCCCCTGCAGAAGTCACCGGCACAGGCCCCATCACCTCTTCCAGGTCAGGTCGCTCCAGAGGACAGCCACCAAAGGAGACCCATATCACAGGGCAGGATTTGCAGCAGGCCGCCTCCACTTCTGATGTATCGCCTGGGGATCCACCTAGACATAGCATTAGGGGCCGTAAGGCCAGAAAGGTAGACACCTCCTCCTTCTCGGGGTGCCCGGTGGCTCCCGGGCTACCTATCAAGTCAGGGGTGCGACTGGAGCAAACCCCTAGGGCTCGCCTATCAACTGGCACTGCCAGTCCTGGAGGCTCACTCTCGCCTTGTTGAGGGTCTCCATGCTCGCGGCCATGGAGCACAGGGACTGGGCCACCTCATTCTGGTGCTGTGCCACCTCCCTCTGGGACTGGCTCAGGTCAGTCAGCATTCGGGCAATGCCATTGTTGCCTTCAGCCATAACCTGTTGTGACTTGGTCAAGCTCTGGAGCACTGCTGCAATGTCCAGGTGGCCCTGCTACATACCTGCCTGTGACAGGGCAGCCCTGTCCTGCTTCTTGGCCACCACCTGCACAGAGTGCCCCAGGTTCAGGCATCCTGCACCAAGGCCTCCGCTGCAGATGCCACCCATGCAGTGTTGACCTGGGCGGCACACATGGGCGGCACTGCCTCCTGTCCCTGCAGGCAGTTGGACTCCTCCAACTACATTGCAGGTGCTGGATGGTTGCTGACAACCCCTCATGTAGCCCCCAGCTCAGTGTCTGCATCTCCATTATCGATGGGACTTCCATTTCCATAAGCCTGAGACCCATCTGGATGGCAGCTAGCCCCTGGGATTGGGCAGCCCTCTGACCATCCGCCCCGTGGTGATTGCTAACTCCACATGATGTACCACTGCATGCGTGTGGTGCGCACCACATAGTGCCCTTGGAGCATCATCACTAGCATGCCCAACCGAGGTGAGTGTCTCTGGGATGGTGGAGGTTTTGGTGACAGCTGTGATGGAAAATCAGTATCGTCTCCGGGCTGGTGACCTGGGATTTCTCGAGCTGGAGTTTGGGGATTTGTTCGCTATCAATTGTCTGCTCCTCACTTGGAATTCACTTGGGGTCGGGGAACACCAGAAGGGCCCACCTCATCGCCGGGTGATCCTGCAAGACACAAGATATGATGCATGATTGAATCCCGGGTTGGAGTGGTGGGGTGTTGAGGGGGTGTTGAGGGGGTGATGTAGGGGTCATGCCACGCATGTCATAGGGACATTGCAACTCAGTGGGAGCTCAGTTTGTTGTCAAATGCTGTCCTCTGCATCGGTGGCTTCATTTTTTCCGGGCCCACCGACCAGGTCCAGTGCCTGCTTCCCCGTGACCGTTAGTCCGACGGTCCCCCTCTGGTCTTCTCTCTATCTTCTCTCTATGCACTGCCCTCTGCCACCTGCACCCAGGCTTGGTTTACGGCAGGAGTGGCATCCTCCTTCCCACCCCGGGGAACCAGGTGGCCCATCTCTCCTCCGTGGCGTCCAGCAGGGTCTCAAACTCTGCATGCGTGAACCGGGGTGCCACTCCCAGCGCTGCCATCATGTTGGCTGGAATGAGTGTGGGTGGGGAGCGGACACTGTTTTTCATTTTAGTTGATTGAGTTGCACATGGAGCCGGTGCTAGCCCATTAACAGATCCTGAATTACTCCAGGACTGGCGGCAATTTAGTTGTTGTAGAAGTCCACCGATTCAGTTCCGGTGTCAACACTGATTAGTTTCTGAAATGGAGAATTCCGCCCGCTGTCTCTGAAAGGAAGATGTGATCATCCCTCAGTCTGGAAGAAGAAATCCTCCAAATCAGAAAAAGGGGAGATGAATTGAGGTGGCCACAAAAGGTTAGCAGCTGGGGATTTAGATTGGATTGGATTGGATTTATTGTCACGTGTACTGAGGTACACTGAAAAGTATTGTCCTGCACACAGTCCAGACAGATCGTAGCTTACATGCAAAGCACAGGCCATATATAAATATATCAGGATTTGGGTGAAGGAAAAGTTTCAGTCATCTGATAAATCTGGTGAATGACAAATGACACTGAGGTGGCAGGTCTCTAACTCTATGGGCTTGATTCTTCATTCTGCAGACTGAATTCTCACCAGAGTAGAATTGCTTCTGGTCTCTGCTGGTACTAGGAGCAACGCCTAGTAGCAATTCCCTCTCCTTGTCTTTGCAGATTGATGCATGGATGAGAGCTTGTCGGATTCTGTCGGAATCCCTGAATCGAGCCGTCATTTTGAGTGAGCAGCCTGATACTGAGTTCTGGTGGTTGCCCCACCCCACAATGCAAATCCTGTGCCCTCCATTCTCCACTGACAAGTAAGGACATCCTCCATCAGACCCCAACAATAATCCTCAGCGGACTCCCCTCGATCAGACCCTCAGCAGAGACCCCCCCTCAACCTCTCCCCCCACCCCACAAGTCCCCTCCATCAACCCTCCATCAGGGACCTCTGCCTGAAAGACCAGTCCAGGCAGAAGATTGCGTTTTCACTTACCCTTTCCTAACATCTGCTGCCTCAGAAAATGATGTGGAGATGCCAGTGTTGGACTGGGGTGAGCACAGTAAGAAGTCTTACAACACCAGGTTAAAGTCCAACAGATTTGTTTCAAACACTAGCTTTCGGAGCACTGCTCCTTCCTCAGGTGGACTTTAACCTGGTGTTGCAAGACTTCTTACTGTGATCACCCCAGTCCAACGCCTGCATCTCCACATCATGGCTACCATCGACACCGCAAACTGCCGGCTCAAAGTGGAGAGGATCTCCAGGAAGATCGTGCCTATAGCCTCAGAAAAGATTGTTTAAAGCAGCAGCTGTTACAAATGTCAGAGGCTTCCTCAAAGCCCTGTACACTCCAAAGGGATTGATATCCCTTGATAGCCTTTGAAAGGCAAATCTTCCATTCAATTTCTATCAGCAATACATTGCATTAGTAATGATTACAGTTTTATTATTCCAGAGCTAGCTACTTGGTGGATTATTTATGGATCTTTCCCTTCACGCCTGAATACATTTCCATTACCCTGCTTTGATGATAACCACAATATTTATTAACACTTGCTATGATTGACAGTCCCTCACCTCAGCAAAAGCAGCTAAGTGCTTCCTGCTGTGAAAAAGAGGAAGTCAAGCACTTAGCAGTCTATTGCATCAGAGCCACACGTGAAAATACCTGCATAAACTCAGGTCAGTGTGAATCCCAGCTGAGAGACCTGGAGCGGGAGTCTCTGTTGCCCGATGCTAAAATTGTAAACGCTGATCGGGCGGAGAATTGCTCCGTGGTCAAATTGGGGCCACGCCGGTTTGATGCCGCTGAGCCATGCTCCGCCCCCCCCGAAATGACATTATTGCATTGTGTGCCGCGTGCTGTTGCAATGGTGTTGGCGCATAATTGCAAGCCCTCCCGTGATGCTCCGCCCCCGATGGGCGAGTTGATGACCTCGCGGGACACATGTGGGGCGGGATTCTCCCGTATCCAGCGGGGCGGGGGGTCCCGGCGGGACAGAGTGGCGTGAACAACTCCAGCATTGGCCTGCCCCAAAGGTGCGGAAGGGACACCGCCGGCCAGCGCGGGTCCGCGCATGCGCTAGTGTGTCACCGGCTGCTGAGAAGTCCCCGCGCATGTGCGGGGGGGGGGGGAGTTCATCTACGTGTTGGCCATCACGGAGACTGACATGGCCGGTGCATAGGAAAAGAGTGCCCCCATGGCACAGGCCCGCCCGCGGATCAGTGGGCCCCGATCGCGGGCCAGGCCACTCTAGGGGGCATCCCCCGGGGCCAGATCGTCCCCCGCCCCCCAGGACACTGGAGCCCGCCCGCGCCGCCAGGTCCCATCGGTAAGGGACCCAGTCTAATTTATGGCAGCAGAACTGGCAATAAACCAGCGGGATTTTGCGGTTCAGAGAATCGCCGGGGGGTGGGCCGCTGTGAGTGGTTGCCGACTGGCACGGCGCGATTCCCGCCCCCGCCAAATCTCTGGAGCTGGAGAAGTTGGCGGCCGGTGGGATTCACGCCGCCCTCCGGCGATTCTCCGATCCGGCGTGGGGTCGGAGAATCCCGATGTGGTCTCAGCGGTCGGGAACACAATGTGGCAGGTGTGGACTGTGTCCAGCGCGGCCACACTTGACCTGGATCCATGCCGCTGGCCAACGGTGCTTCCATGAGGTCTCGGGGTACTAGTGGGTAGCCTGTGGTGTCACTGATGGCGGGTTGGATCCCTGCACGGCCAGCGCCATGTTGTACGGCAAATTCAGTTGCAAGTCGTCGCCATGCGCTTGCACAGCCGAGGACCCAGCCATTCTCCAGCTGTTCTTGGCATGGGAGCCGGGTGAAACTCCCTGCTCCACTGCTTTACCCTCGCCGGTCCCAGAATCGGTGAGGGTCGGCGCCAACTTTGTTGTTGTATTAAGATGCCCGCAAATTTTCCATTCATGTTGGCACTTAGCCGCTGAAACGGAGAATCCAGCCCCAGAAGTATCACGGGGGCCCTACAGAATTGGACTTCCAGCCTCTTAATTGGATGTAAATGTGTGCAAAAGTCACATTTGCATCTTCACGCTGCTGTGGGGCATGTAGCTCACTGCCACTGTTGGTGGGAGACATGAGCATTGGAATGATTTTCAGGCCAACGTGGATTCTCCGCTGAATCGGGAAGCTATGTAATCCAGAATAAACACGAGCTGAACAGGCTGAACACCCATATATTTATTAACATTGCCAGAATAAGTGGCATCACTGACACTCCAGTGACACTCACATATGGAGTGGAATTCTCCTGCGGTACCAGCTGGTGGGTTCAATGGCGGGGCGGGGAATTTGGCAGGAGTCCCAAAATCATTTTTATATTTGCATGAATTTCCCATGGTATCAAACACTGGTGCTCATCAAGACAGATCAAGAAAACCACTGAAGGCTGCTGTTAAACTGATTTGCATCCAGCTAATTGAATGCCGATGAAGGGCTGACAGGAGTCTTTCACCTCTGCCTGTTTCTCCGCTATGGGGCTGGTTTAGCACAGTATGGGGCTGGTTTAGCAGTGGGCTAAACAGCTGGCTTTAAATGCAGAACAAGGCAGCAGCGCGGGTTCAATTCCCTTACCGACCTCCCCAAACAGGCGCCGGTATGTGGCGACTAGAGGCTTTTCACAGTAACTTCATTGAAGCCTACTTGTGACAATAAGCGATTATTATTATTATTCTGCCTCAGGAAAACATGCCAGTCCAAAGCATGTCTGAAATTATGTAGCATGCAGAAATCGGACTCACCTTAACAATGCCTGGGGTTGGCTCCAAAGTCCGGGATGAAGGCCGTCAGCAACCCCGGAACACCACAGCAGTAGCTGGAGCATCTACAGATGGATCTTCCCAATTCAGTGTCATCAAAAATGTCCATCTTCCTGCCTCCGAAGATCCTTTGAGGTCTATCTTTTTTTTAAGAAGGTCCATCTTTATTAGCGGATCAATGATGTTGGTCACCTTTTCAATAAGGCACCCAGATATGACGGTGGCCTGCACACCATCATGCCGTCCCACCACAGAATATGGCACTAAACCCCTGGCTGGTTAATTAATGAGGTTGGGGTCGAAAGCTATGGCGTGGTTTCCCATCGGCCTCCGCAGGCCCATCATGGAACTTAATCGGCTGGTGGGGGAATCCCAGGTGGGGGAATTCCACCTATGAACTGGAATTAAACAGAGAAATGCAACACCTCATGTGAATGTTATTGCTGGAATGGGTGAGGGAGGGCAGCCGTCACATAAATCCGTCTCCCACCATCCTGTAGGAGAAGAGAGTTCATAACACCAGGAAATGTCTTTATCTGGTGCACTGCAGCACCCACTCTGACTCCCATGGAGGAATTTGGGCTGGAGACTGTGAGGGTGCTCACATTAAGGTGTAGGGCAATGAAGAGATAGAAGGTGATCCGGAGAGGGGCCATTTTAGAGTTCAATCTACTGGTGAAGCGCACCAATGCCAATGTTACCCAGTATTTGTAATGGTTTTACCCTCACTGTCAACTATTGAGTTAGTTGTGCTCAGGTACCTGCAAAGTAGGGCCGAATTCTCATTGCCATCTATTTGTGTTTCCCACTAGGCCAGTCACCGAGGGGAAGCTGAATGTATCAGTCCAGTCATCACCACTTCCTCAGTTGGTAAAAATGTCCCTACAGCAGCATTGCCACTTCATTCCTCCAAACCTTCCACAAATACACACACCTCACTTGGGCTTCAATCTAACTTAGAATGGGACCACTGGATGAACCACACCTCACAAACGACCAGGAGGAGGAGGGAAAATCAGAGTCAACTGTGGGCAGCCTCAGAGGATGGAGGACAGGCACAGGCATGCTCTGCTGGACAGAGATGCTGGGTCTCAGGTGTCACGCATAAGAGGGTCAAAGCGGTCCAGAACGCACGTACAGTAAACACCGTTTGCATATTTAAAATAAATAAATTTAGAGTACCCAATTCATTTTTTCCAAATAACGGACAATTTATCCTGGCCAATCCACCTACCTTGCACATCTTTGGGTTGTGGCGGTGAAACCCACGCAAACACGGGGAGAATGTGCAAATGCCACACGGAGAGTGACCCAGAGCCGGGATCGAACCTGTGACCTCGGCGCCGTGAGACTGCAGTGCTAACCACTGCACCACCATGCTGCCCTCTGTTTGCAGATAATTAACGGGCCTGACCCGGTATTCTCCAGGGCCTATCTGATTCTTCGCCTCCGATGGGCTGACAGTGCGGTTCACTTGTGTCGTGGTTGATGAGGGGGAGACAGCAGATCACTGCCGCAGCCCTGGGGGATGCCCTGCAGCTGTATGAGTGTGGTAGTATGACTAGAGGTACTACGGTACCTGGGAGTGTGAGCTACCATTGGTGGAGAAGGCTCGCTGCTCAATGGCCCAAGTGTTTCATTGGTCGTGATGTAAGGTAGCTCCGCCCAATGAGGCGGGGTATAAGAACCCGTGTGCACCAGCAGCCAACCTTCTTTCTGTACTCGAGCTGCTGGGGAAACATCTTGTTGATTAAAGCCTTGCGAACTCTCTAGACGTTGTGAACATAAACGCCCGTTCATACGCCCCCGACCGCGTGGCAGCCCCTGGGCAGCATGGAATTCAGCTTCCCTTTCCCCTAAGGAGTCTGAATCGCCTCAGGCCTGCGCTGAGAGACACACTGGAAATCCCGCTGGGCCCCGTTGTTATTTTTGTGGACAGGCAAAACACCCACCGACAGCGTTGCCCAGCCCAATCGGCAATGTGCAAGGGCTACGGGAAGAAGGGCCATTTTCTGTCCGTTTGCCAGGCCAAGGCGGTCGCTGCGGTCCCGGGCAGCAACTGCGGGACATCATCTCGTCTCTCTCCAAGGGCCCCGTGCGGCCCGCGAACTTCTCTGTCCCCATCCCTCAATGCCACGTGAAGCCTCCGGGCGCCGCCATCTTGTATTTCTGATGCCACATGGTGGGAAGGGCGCAGCTATTTTGTCCATCCCCACCATGTGCGACCAGTGGGCGCCGCCATCTTGGATCGGCTCTGAGGACCCCGGCGCGGGTGACTACGCACCGCCCGATGATGACTCCGATCTTCTGCCACGACTCGCTTCAGTCACCTTGGACCAGTCTCGACCCCGCACCCTCTCTACGGCGACGACGAAGGTCCTGCTCAATGGGCACGAAACGACCTGCCTTCTGGACTCCGGGAGCACGGAGAGTTTCATATACCCCGCCACGGTAAGATGCTGCGCTCTTCCTGTCTATCCCGTAAAGCAAAAAAGCGCCCTGGCCTCTGGCTCCCATTCGGTTGAGATCACAGGGTATTGTATAGCAGACCTCACGGTCCAGGGGAGGGAGTTTAAAAATTACAGGCTCTACGTCCTCTGCCACCTCTGCGCGGCCGCACCCCTGGGGTTAGACTTCCAGTGTAACCTCCAGGGGCTAACATTTAAATTTGGCGGCCGTATACCTCCCCTCACTGTCGGCAGCCTCGCGACCTTCAATGTCGATCCCCCATCCTTGTTTGCAAACCTCACCCCAACTACAAACCTGTCGCCACCAGGAGCAGACGGTACAGTGCCCAGGACCGGGTCTTCATCAGGTCCGAGGTCCACCGGCTTATGAAGGAAGGGGTCATCGAGGCTGGCAACAGCCCCTGGCGAGCACAAGTTCTGGTGGTAAAGACCAGGGAGAAGCATAGGATGGTCATAGACTACAATCAGACCATCAACAGGTTTACGCAGCTGGACGCGTACCCTCTCCCCCGTATATCCGACCTGGTCAACAGGATTGTGCAGTACAAGGTCTTCTCCACGGTAGACCTCAAGTCGGCCTACCACCAGCTCCCCATCCGCACGAGCAATCGCAAGTATACTGCTTTCGAGGTGGACGGGCGGCTCTACCACTTTTTAAGGGTTCCCTTCGGTGTCACAAACGGGGTCTCGGTCTTCCAACGAGAGATGGACCGAATGGTCGACCGATACGGTTTACAGGCAACCTTCCCTTATCTCGATAATGTCACCATCTGCGGCCACGATCAGCAGGACCACGACACCAATCTCCACAAATTCCTCCAAACCGCAAAGCCCCTGAATCTGACTTACAACAAGGACAAATGCGTGTTTAGCACCGACTGTCTAGCCATCCTTAGCTACGTAGTGCGAAATGGAGAAATAGGCCCCGACCCGGAATGCATGTGCCCCCTGACGGAGCTCCCCCTCCCCCACTGCCCCAAGGCCCTGAAGCGCTGTCTCGGCTTCTTCTCATATTACGCCCAGTGGGTCCCCAACTACGCCGACAAAGCCCGTCCCCTCATCCAAACAGCCACGTCTCCCCTGTCGATGGAGGCCCGCCAGGCCTTCAGCCGCATCAAAGCGGATATCACAAAGGCCACGATGCGTGCTATCGATGAGTCCCTCCCCTTCCAGGTCGAGAGCGAAGCGTCCGATGTAGCTCTGGCGGCCACCCTCAACCAAGTGAGCAGACCCGTGGCCTTCTTCTCCCGTACCCTCCATGCTTCCGAAATCCGCCTCTCCTCAGTCGAGAAGGAAGCACAGGCCATAGTAGAAGCTGTGCGACACTGGAGGCACTATCTGGCTGGCAGGAGGTTCACCCGTACTGATGCTCTGCCCAGTGGGGGGGCTAGCAGCTGCACCACAATTACCTGAAGATAAGGATGGCGAATTGCTAGGTTCATGGCCGTGCATGCACACAATGGAATGCCCGTCTCAGGAATGGAGAATCCCGCCGAAAGTCTTTATTCCCCTTTGTCTGAACTCTGCACAGAATCCCCAGCCTTACTTTAAGGAATGTTCTCAGTTTAAACTTCAACTTGAGCTCTTCCAGCCCCTGAGACACACATTTGGAATGTTACAGAGCTAGGGTGAAAACGGCTGGCACTTTCACATTCAAGAGATCTCGGGCTGAATTCTCCATTTCTGAGGCTAAGTGCAGAGGATCTGTGGCGGCCCTCTCACTGATCCTATGACCAGTGAGTGGTGAGCAGCTGCGTTGTGTAACCAGCTTTCACCAAATAAACGGCCAGAGAATGGCCGATTCCGGGCCCGCGAAGGCGCACGGTGATGACCTGCAGCGGTCGCGCCGTAAAATGTGCCCCCCTAGACACCCCCCACCAGCCCTCGCAGAAGGCCCCCGGAGGGCTGAACAGCTCCCGTCCGACTGTGGGCGTGCTGAACACAATCCGCAGCCGCCACGTGAGGTTCCCAACTTCTGAGACCATATGTCAACCGCGCGGTCGGGAACTCGGCCCATTGGAGGCGGAGACTCAGGAGCGGGCCTTCAAGTTACGCTCGGAGGCTGTCCCAATGGCGTGCGGTGCATGATGCGATGATGCCGTTTCGGAAGGGGCGGAGCATATAAAACCTGCGTCAAACAGGCGATGCCCCAATTTGGGCGTCAAAAGACATTCTCCGCCTGATCAATGATTACGAAATTGGCATTGGGGAATGGAGAATCCCACGCCTCTTTTCCAATTTTGGTGGCTGTCTGTGCCCTTTTAAACAAGACAGTCCCCGCAGATTTAACTAGAATGTTTCTTAAAACAGCTAGCAAAGGGAGAGAAGGAGAAAGGGAGTCTTCAAACTCCTTAGTTGGCTTCCTTCACAGAACTGAAACGAAGGATAGATGTCTGCAGAAGACCCGTCTCCTTTCTGGAAGTTTCTGACTGGTCCCATCAATCACAGGCAACAAGAGGAGCTGGTAGAGAATCTGACATTCACCGAGTGGCTGCTGGCCAAGTCTATCACATCAACATCAAGGTTGGCCTGGTCCACCAAGACAGGGGCATTCCAATGTCCAAAGACTGCAATTTAAACAGAAATCTCAAAGGATGCAGGAATGGTGAGATGAGTGGTAAAGCGAAAAGTGCAGAGGATACTGGAAGTCTGCAGAGGGATTTGGATAGGTTAAGTGAATGGGCTAGGGTCTGGCAGATGGAATACAATGTTGACAAATGTGAGGTTATCCATTTTGGTAGGAATAACAGCAAACGGGATTATTATTTAAACGATAAATATTAAAGCATGCCGCTGTTCAGAGAGACTTGGGTGTGCTAGTGCATGAGTCACAGAAGGTTGGTTTACAAGTGCAACAGGTGATTAAGAAGGCAAATGGAATTTTGTCCTTCATTGCTAGAGGGATGGAGTTTAAGACTAGGGAGGTTATGTTGCAATTGTATAAGGTGTTAGTGCGGCCACACCTGGAGTATTGTGTTCAGTTTTGGTCTCCTTACTTGAGAAAGGACGTACTGGCGCTGGAGGGTGTGCAGAGGAGATTCACTAGGTTAATCCCAGAGCTGAAGGGGTTAGATTATGAGGAGAGGTTGAGTAGACTGGGACTGTACTCGTTGGAATTTAGAAGGATGAGGGGGGATCTTATAGAAACATTTAAAATTATGAAGGGAATAGATAGGATAGATGCGGGCAGGTTGTTTCCACTGGCGGGTGACAGCAGAACTAGGGGACATAGCCTCAAAATAAGGGGAAGTAGATTTAGGACTGAGTTTAGGAGGAACTTCTTCACCCAAAGGTTGTGAATCTATGGAATTCCTTGCCCAGTGAAGCAGTTGAGGCTCCTTCATTACATGTTTTTAAGGTAAAGATAGATAGTTTTTTGAAGAATAAGGGAATTAAGGGTTATGGTGTTCGGGCCAGAAAGTGGAGCTGAGTCCACAAAAGATCAGCCATGATCTAATTGAATGGCGGAGCAGGCTCGAGGGGTCAGATGGCCTACTCCTGCTCCTAGTTCTTATGTTCTTATGTTGTAGCTGCTAATCAGAAGACTGTAAGTCAAAGCAGGACAGGGATAAAAGGGGAACACAGGACAGACAAAAGGTTTTACAACATAGTCCTAACACCCTGTCCATGCAATCCCCCCGTCGCTGCACTTGTCCCCTTTGACTACAATCCCCCCGTTGCTGCACTCGTCCCCTTTCACTGCAATCCATCCCCGGGCACAGCAATCCCCCCCTCACTGCGATCACCCCGTCACTGCAATCCCCCCCTCACTGCATTCCCCCCGGTCACTGCAATCCCCCCCTCACTGCGATCACCCCGTCACTGCAATCCTCCCCCGTCACAGCAATCCCCTCCTCACTGCATTCCCCCCGGTCACTGCAATCCCCCCCTCACTGCGATCACCCCGTCACTGCAATCCCCCCCGTCACAGCAATCCGCCCCGGTCACTGCAATCCCCCCCGTCACTGCAACCCCCCGTCACTGCAATCCCCCCGTCACTGCACCCCCGTCACTGCAATCCTCCCCCGGTCACTGCAATCCCCCCGTCACTGCAATCCCCCCGTCCCCCCCCCCGTCACTGCAATCCCCCATCACTGCAATCCCCCTCACTGCAATCCCCCTCACTGCAATCCCCCTCACTGCAATCCCCCTCACTGCAATCCCCCCAACACTGCAATCCCCCCAACACTGCAATCCCCCCTACACTGCAATCCCCCCAACACTGCAATCCCCCCAACACTGCAATCCCCCAACACTGCAATCCCCCCATCACTGCAATCCCCCCGTCACTGCAATCCCCCCGTCACTGCAATCCCCCAGTCACTGCAATCCCCCCAACACTTCAATCCCCCCAACACTGCAATCCCCCCAACACTGCAATCCCCTGTCACTGCAATCCCCTGTCACTGCAATCCCCCCCCCCCCCCCCCCCGCCCCCGGTCACTGCAAACCCCGTCACTGCCCCCCCGTCACTGCAATCCCCCCCCCCTCCCCCCGGTCACTGCAATCCCCCCCCCGGTCACTGCAATCCCCCCCCCCGGTCACTGCAATCCCCCCCCCGGTCACTGCAATCCCCCCCCCCCCCCGGTTCACTGCAATCCCCCCCCCCCCCCCCGGTCACTGCAATCCCCCCCCCGGTCACTGCTCCCCCCCGCCCCGGTCACTGCATTCCCCCCCCCCCCGGTCACTGCAATCCCCCCCCCCCCCCGTCACTGCAACCCCCCCCGGTCACTGCAATCCCCCCCCCCCGTCACTGCAATCCCCCCCCCCCGGTCACTGCAATCCCCCCCCCCCGGTCACTGCAATCCCCCCCCCCGTCACTGCAATCCCCCCCCCCCCCCGCCCCGGTCACTGCAATCCCCCCCCCCGGTCACTGCATTCCCCCTCAGTCACTGCAATCCCCCCGTCACTGCAATCCCCCCTACACTGCAACCCCCCCAACACTGCAATCCCCCCCTCCCCCCCTTGTCACTGCAATCCCCCCCCGTCACTGCAATCCCCCCCTCCCCCCCTTGTCACTGCAATCCCCCGTCACTGCAATCCCCCCCCTCCCCCCTTGTCACTGCAATCCCCCGTCACTGCAATCCCCCCCCTCCCCCCCTTGTCACTGCAATCCCCCCCGTCACTGCAATCCCCCCTACACTGCAACCCCCCCAACACTGCAATCCCCCGTCACTGCAATCCCCCCCCTCCCCCCCTGGTCATCGCAATCCCCCCTCGGTCACTGCAATCCCCCCGTCACTGCAATCCCCCCCCGGTCACTGCAATCCCCCCCGTCACTGCAATCCCCCCCGTCACTGCAATCCCCCCCGTCACTGCAATCCCCCCCGTCACTGCAATCCACCCCCCACTGCAATCCACCCCCCCCCCCCCCCCACCCCGCCCCGGTCACGCATATAAATAACACACTTCCGAATTTTGGAGGTTTGATCAGTATTGGTCTTACGCTTGTGGTTTTTCCTTTTTCCAATTGGATTCTAATTCAAATTTGTGTTCTCTCGGAATGACAACGCCACTTCTCGGTCGATTCCCATCACATGTTGCCAGTAATGTTGCTCTGTTTACTTGCTATAAATATAGCAGTCAATATGGTCGCCTTCCTTAATCCTAATTATGTTTACACTTAGAGTCGCCAGGTATCTCTCGATACCGCCGCAAGGTTCAAACCCGAATACTGATCAAAGAGCCAATACACCAGTTAGTTAGTTCAAAGTCAATACTATTTATTTACACACACAGTAAGATCTACTCATGCACAATAGTACTACAAACGAAACTTTCTCTAATGCTAAAGCCTATACTTAACTTCGGATGCCCACTTAGGTCAGAGGAACAATGGCCGTTGTTCGGATCTGAGGCTGTTGGGTTCGAAGAGGTAACAGGAGAACAGCTAAGGTCGTCCGTCTGGTAGTGAGCGTTGACCTTGGACTTACTTGCTTCTGGTGATGCTGGTGGACGGGTCTCTCCGCTTTGGGAGCCAAGTCCAAGAGAGCGATTCTCTCGTGGGGGTTCCTTCTTATACTTGGAGGGGCTTTGCGCGCTTTTAGGCGGGCCTTAAACTTGGCCCCAATTAATTGGGCCGCTTCTCGATCATTGTTATCGATCTTGCCTAATAAAGGGGTGGGTGCTCTGATGGCTGGCCGTGTCTTAGGTGGCTGTCGGCCTTGCTTTGTTTGTGACTTTCTGGCGCCGGGATGTCTGCAACAGTATCAACTACCTGAGTGTTCGTCCTTTGTTTCTCGGAGATGGGCCATCAATATGCTAATCGACCCAGAGTTTCGATTCTGTCTGGTAACTGCTTCCCAAATATACATTCAGGCACTGTGCCTGCTTGCTGTCTAGCATTGTCCACATTTCCCTACATTCTTCGTGAACGTCCATTTTGTATTCTGGAAGTGGCCTTCCCAGATGGCTACATGTCACGGTGATTGTCCCGTCATTGCAATCCCCCCCGTCACTGCATTACTCCCGTCACTGCATTACTCCCGTCACTGCGATCCCCCCGTCACTGCATTACTCCCGTCACTGCGATCCCCCCGTCACTGCAACCCCCCCCCCGTCACTGCAATCCCCCTCCCCGTCACTGCAATCCCCCTCCCTGTCACTGCAATCCCCCTCCCCCGTCACTGCAATCCCCCCCCGTCACTGCAATCCCCCCCCGTCACTGCATTACTCCCGTCACTGCGATCCCCCCGTCACTGCGATCCCCCGTCACTGCATTACTCCCGTCACTGCATTACTCCCGTCACTGCATTACTCCCGTCACTGCGATCCCCCCGTCACTGCGATCCCCCCGTCACTGCATTACTCCCGTCACTGCATTACTCCCGTCACTGCATTACTCCGTCACTGCGATCCCCCCCCGTCACTGCGATCCCCCCCCCCCCGTCACTGCAATCCCCCTCCCCCGTCACTGCAATCCCCCTCCCCGTCACTGCAATCCCCCTCGTCACTGCAATCCCCCTCCCC
The DNA here is from genome assembly GCF_902713615.1 of Scyliorhinus canicula. NCBI lineage: Eukaryota > Metazoa > Chordata > Chondrichthyes > Carcharhiniformes > Scyliorhinidae > Scyliorhinus > Scyliorhinus canicula. The sequence continues at coordinate 39,499,803 of NC_052152.1, read as the reverse complement.
CGTCACTGGAATCCCCCTCCCCCGTCACTGGAATCCCCCTCCCCCGTCACTGCAATCCCCCTCCCCCGTCACTGCAATCCCCCTCCCCCGTCACTGCAATCCCCCTCCCCCGTCACTGCAATCCCCCTCCCCCGTCACTGGAATCCCCCTCCTCCGTCACTGCAATCCCCCTCCCCCGTCACTGCAATCCCCCTCCCCCGACACTGCAATCCCCCTCCCCCGTCACTGCAATCCCCCTCCCCCGTCACTGCAATCCCCCTCCCCCGTCACTGCAATCCCCCTCCCCCGTCACTGCAATCCCCCTCCCCCGTCACTGCAATCCCCCTCCCCCGTCACTGCAATCCCCCCCCCGGTCACTGCAATCACCTCCGGTCACTGCAATCACCCCCGGTCACTGCAATCACCCCCGGTCACTGCAATCCCCCTCTGGTCACTGCAACCCCCCCCGTCACTGCAATCCCCCCCAGTCACTGTAATCCCCCCGCCCCCCGGTCACTGCAATCCCCCTGTCACTGCAACCCCCCCCCTGCAATCCCCCTGTCACTGCAAACCCCCCCTCCCCCCCACCGTCACTGCAATCCCCTCCATCACTGCAATCCCCCGGGTCACTGCAATCTCCCCCCCCCCCCCCCCCCCCCGGTCACTGCAATCCCCCGTCACTGTAATCCCCCCAGTCACTGCAATCTCTCTGGTCACTGCATAGCCCCCCGGGCACTGTACTGGGCAGTACTCAGTCAGTTGTGTTCGCAGTGGGCAGTGTTCACAGAAACAGCACTCGCAGTGGGCAGTGTTCACAGTGGCCAGTATTTGCAGTGGGCAGTGTTCGCAGAAGCAGCACTCGCAGTGGGCAGTGTTCACAATGGCCAGTGCTCACAATGGCAGCACTCTTAGTGGGCAGTACTCACAATGGGCAGTGTTGCTCGTTCTGGGTGAGTGTGCTTAACACTCAACTTGGCTCTGTTTCGTTCCTTAGCTCTAGAGTCGCCAGGTATTGTTGATACCGCCACAAGTTTCAAGTTCAAGTTCAAAGCAACAAATCAATACACCAGTTAGTAAGTTCAAACAAGACACGTTTATTATATTACAGTAATCTACTAATCATGCATATAAAACTATAAGACTAGGCTAATCCTACCACTAATAGGCCAAATACTTATCTGTGTAAGAGAGCTGCCGGATCAGGGAAGAACGGCCTCTAGCTTTGTCCTGGGTCCACAGACATCCAGTAGTTATGGACTAAAGGGGGTCAGGAGTGTCTACTCTCGTAGCGTGCATTGTATGACACTTACCTGTTGGCGGCTACTGTCCAGACCTCTCCTCCTCAAGGTTCTTCTGCTGCAACGGTGTTCTGCTGGGAGGGCTGGCTGGTCAAGGAGAGGCTGGCAGAGAGAGAGAGCTGGGGTCGGGGTCTCTGTCTTATACTTCTCTCAGGGTCTCGCGCCCACCTGGGTGGACCCTCTATACACTCACAATCGATTGGGTCTCTTCCCAATCGATTGATTTGAATTCCCCAATAACAGGGCAGTTCCTCGATCCCTGGGCGGTTCTTGGGACTTATTGTTTTGGACTTCCTTTGGCGCCGAAAAGTCTGGCCTTCCATTTAATGTATCGATTAAGTTAACTTGTTTCCATTGTACCTGGGGATCGCCCGGTATCGTCTCATTAGTATGCTAACTTGTTCTTTTCACAGTGCTGTCTGGTTTCTGCAGCAGTCAGAACTGGTTTCTGCAGTAGTCAGAATGCACAAGCGCTTTGCAAGCTGCTTGCTTTTGCAACATGTCCATTTTCCCTGCATTCCTTGCAATCTTCCATTTTGTGTTGGGCGGAAGTCACCCCAGGTGGCTAAAGCAGAAGTCCCAGTGGGCAGTACTCACAGTGGGCAGTGCTCACAGTGGGCAGTACTCACAGTGGGCAGTACTCACAGTGAGCAGTACTCACAGTAAGCAGTACTCACAGGGGGCAGTACTCACAGGGGGCAGTACTCACAGGGGGCAGTACTCACAGGGGGCAGTACTCACTGAGCAGTACTCACAGGGGGCAGTGCTCACAGTGGGCAGTGCTCACAGGGGGCAGTGCTCACAGGGGGCAGTGCTCACAGGGGGCAGTCCTCACAGGGGGCAGTCCTCACAGGGGGCAGTACTCACAGGGGGCAGTACTCACAGGGGGCAGTACTCACAGGGGGCAGTACTCACAGGGGGCAGTACTCACAGGGGGCAGTACTCACAGGGGGCAGTACTCACAGGGGGCAGTACTCACAGGGGGCAGTACTCACAGGGCGCAGTACTCACAGGGCGCAGTACTCACAGGGCGCAGTACTCACAGGGGGCAGTACTCACAGGGGGCAGTACTCACAGGGGGCAGTACTCACAGGGGGCAGTACTCACAGGGGGCAGTACTCACAGGGGGCAGTACTCACAGTGGGCAGTACTCACAGGGGGCAGTACTCACAGGGGGCAGTACTCACAGGGGGCAGTACTCACAGGGGGCAGTACTCACAGGGCGCAGTACTCACAGGGCGCAGTACTCACAGGGCGCAGTACTCACAGGGCGCAGTACTCACAGGGCACAGTACTCACAGGGCACAGTACTCACAGGGCACAGTACTCACAGGGCACAGTACTCACAGTGCGCAGTACTCACAGGGCGCAGTACTCACAGTGGGCAGTGTGCACAATGGGCAGTGCTCACAATGGGCATTACTTAGTCAGCAGTACTCACTGGGCAGTACTCACAGCAGATAGTGCTCACTGTTGGCAGTGCTCACAATTGTCAGTGTTCACATTGGGTAGTACTCACAGTGGGCTGTACTTGCAGTAGACAGTGCTCTCAGTGGTCATTGCTCACAATGGGCAGTGGTCACAGTGGGTTGTGTTCGCAGTAGGCAGTGCTCACAGTGGGCAGTACTCGCAGTGGGCAGTGCTCTCAGAGGGAAGTACTCACATTCGGCAGTGCTCGCAGTGGGCAATGCTCGCAGTGGGCAGTACTCACAATGGGCAGTGGTCTCAGTGGGTAGTGTTCACAGTAGGCAGTGCTCACTGTGGGTAGAGCTCTCAGTAGGCAGTACTCAATGGGCAGTGCTCGCAATAAGCAGTGCTCACAGTGCACAGTAATCGCAGTGAGCAGTACTCGCAGTAGGCAGTGCTCACAATGGACAGTACTTGCAGTCGGCAGTACTCAGTCAGCAGTACTCGCAGTGGGCAGTGCTCTTTGTGGGCAGCACTCAGAATGGGCAGTAGTCGCAGTAGGCAGTGCTCACGATGGGCAGTGCTCACAATGGATAGTACTCGCAGTAGACAGTACTCACAGTCAGCAGTTCTCGTAGTAGGCAGTGCTCACGGTGGGCAGTGCTCACAGTGGACAGTGCTCATAGTGGGGCAGTAATGCTGAGCTGCCGAGCTGCTGACCCTCTGAGTCAGCACCTCTGAGAAGTGACCTTGGCGGCAGCCTCTTAATCGGCTGCTACTTGAAGAAATGCCACCCAATGTCCCACTGCCTGCAGTGCGGGATTGGCTTCCACCTCGGTGTATGACAAACTTCAGCTCATATGATGATGAGAAAATAGTCACTATGACAATGGTGAGACTAGTAAAGAATTTAGAGTATTTAAGCAATGGGAGATGAGTCAGGTACAAGCCAAACATTATGCCCAGGAGGGTGTAAAGAAGGATATAGAAAGCTCAAGCTCCCTGGATGACTGAAAATATAGAGATTAAAATCTAACATAAAAAGGGACTTATAATGAAGTTCCTCACGGGGAAGAACAAAGCTGAAACTACAGAGGAGATGTAAAAACATAAGGAATAATAGGGACAAAGAGACAGTATGAGAATAGATTAGAGTGTACAGAAGAGAGAACGTAAATGATTTTATAAACATATAAATAGTGAAAGAAATGATAGAGCTCATTACCGAATTGGGGAAAACAATTCTGCCAAGTATTCCTATTTCCCAGTTTTTACTGTTTTTTCCTTCTGCGTAGGAAACAAAAAGAAAATCTTGTGGTGGCAGAAGGTACTGAGCTGCATTACTCAAAGCCTTCCAACTGTCTTCACGAGAGAAAAGATACATGTCATGTTTGGGGCCTCACGGTAGCATGGTGGTTAGCATCAATGTTTCACAGCTCCAGGGTCCCAGGTTCGATTCCCGGCTGGGTCACTGTCTGTGTGGAGTCTGCATGTCCTCCCCGTGTGTGCGTGGGTTTCCTCCGGGTGCTCCGGTTTCCTCCCACAGTCCAAAGATGTGCGGGTTAGGTGGATTGGCCATGCTAAATTGCCCGTAGTGTAAGGTTAATGGGGGGATTGTTGGGTTACGGGTATACAGGTTACGTGGGTTTAAGTAGGGTGATCATTGCTCGGCACAACATCGAGGGCCGAAGGGCCTGTTCTGTGCTGTACTGTTCTATGTTTTATGTTCTATGTCAGATAAAGGCGATGCAGAAATTGGATCGGAATTGCAACAGATAAAATTGTTGTACTTAAAGATTGGCAGCGTTCAAACTGGAAGATTGGAAATGTTGCACTACTGTTCAAAAGCAGAGAATGGGTAAACCCAGAAAGCATACACTCTAATGTTGGTGTAGGGAAACCGTTAGTGATAATGTATAAACCAAAATGAATTGTCACTTCAACAAAGATCTGAATAGATGAAATACAAAACAAAATGATTTACTTCATGAAACTGGCAACATTAATTTGCTGAATGTTTTTGCTACACTGGTCAATGTGTTTGTCCTTGCAATCTAGAAAAGTGATTAGTGTTTTGTTATGCTCTTGACGTAGCATTAGCTGCTTCCTTGATGTGCACTCTGACAAAGGAAGGTTCAGACTTGGAGATAGCTTGAACACATTTATTAAACTGTTAACGATTCTCCTACTTGGATTCGACTCTCCTGTTAATCCTGCTATCGCTACTCAGGCTATTTTGAGAATAGTCTATGCCTAAATTCCTCCTTCCAAAGTGCATAACCTCACACTTTTCCACATTGTATTTCATTTGCCACTTCATTACCCACTGTCCGAGCTTGCCCAAGTCCTTATGCAGCCCCCTTGCTTCCTCAATGCTATCTGTCCCTCTCCAGATCTTTGTATCATCTGCAGACTTACCAATAGTGCCTTCAGTTCCTTCTAGATCATTAATGTATATTGTGAAAAGTTGTGGTCCCAGCACAGACCTCTGAGGCACACCACTAGTTACCGGCTGCCATCCTGAAAAAGACCCATTTTTCCACACTCTCTGCCTTCTGCCTGTCAGCCAATCCTCTATCCATGCCAGGATCTTACCCTTAACACCATGGGCTTTTAACTTATTTAACAGTCTCATATGCGGCACCTTGTCAAAGGCCTTCTGGAAATCTAAATACATCACGTCCACTCGTTCTCCTTTGTCTAACTTCCTTGTTACCTCCTTAAAGAACTCTAACAGATTTGTCAGACACACCCTCCCTTTGACAAAGTCGTGCTGACTCAGTCCTATTTTACCATGCACTTCCAAGTACATTGCAATCTCATCTTTAATAACAGACTCTAAAATCTTACCAATGACTGAAGTCAGGCTAAGCGGCCTATAATTTCCCGTCTTCTGCCTCCCTCCCTTCTTAAACAGTGGTGTTACATTTGCCACTTTCTAGTCTTCTGGGACCTTTCCTACCTCCAGTGATTCCTGAAAGATCATCACTAATGCCTCTACAATTTCCTCAGCTATCTCTTTTCGGACCCTGGGGTGTAGCCCATCCGGTCTAGGTGACTTATCCACCTTCAGACTTTTCAGTTTCCCCAGAACCTTCTCCTGAGTAATGGTCACTGCACTCACCTCTGCCCCTTGGTTCTCCTGGAGCTCTGGCATCCCACTGGTGTCTTCCACCGTGAAGACTGATGCAAAGTAACTATTGAGTTCATCTGCCATTTCTTTGTTTCCTGTTATTACTTCTTCAACCACATTTTCCAGTGGTCCCAAATGTCTATTTTTGCCTCTCTCTTACCTTTTATATAGTGAAAAATACTCTTCCTCTCTTCCTTTATATTACTAGCTCGCTTGCACTCATACTTTATCTTCCCCCTCCATATAGCTTTTTATATTGTCCTCTGCTTGCTTTTACAGACTTCCCAATTCTCTGGTTTTGCACTAATCCTTGCCACTTTATGTGCTTTTTCTTTAGTATTTATGCTGTCCTTGACATCCCTCATCAGCCATGGATGCCTTGTCCTCCCCTTTGCATGCTTTCTCCTCCTTGGGATGAATTTCTGTTGTGCCTCCCTAATAACCCCCCAAAACTCCTGCCACTGTCTTCCCTGCTAGGCTCCTTTTGCAATCAACTCTGGCCAGCTCCTCCCTCTTTTCTTTGTAGTTACCCTTATTTAATTGTAATATCGCTACATCTGATTGCAGCTTCTGCCTCTCAAACTGCAGGGTAAATTTTATCATATTGTGGTCACTGCTCCCTAAGGGTTCCTTCACCTTAAGTTCCCTAAACAAGTCTGCCTCATTACTCATCACCAAATCCAGAATTGCCTTTTCCCTAGTAATCACAAGCTGCTCCAAAGAAACATCTCTTAGACATTCCACAAATTCCTTGACTTGGGATCCTCTACCTACCTGATTTTCCCAGTCCACCTGCATATTGAAGTCCCCCATGATTCTTGTAGTATTGCCTTTTTTACATGCCTTTTCTATCTCCTGCTATATTTTCTGCCCCACATCCTGACTACTGCTAGGGGACCTGTATATAACTCCCATCAGGGTCTTTTTACCATTGCGATTCCTCAACTCTACCCACAGAGATTCTATGCCATCTGATCCTATCGTTCCTTGCTATCAGTTTAACTTCATTCCTTACCAATAATGCAACGCTGGCCCCTTTGCCCATCTGCCTGTCCTTTCAATGGGATATATATCCTTGGATATTTAGATCCCAACCCTGATCCGCTTGCAGCCATGTCTCTGTGATCCCCACAACATCGTACCGGCCATTTTCAATGTGCGCAACAAGCTCATTTACCTTGTTCTGTATACTGCGCGCATTTAGGTACACCACCCTCAATCCTGTACTGACTACCTCCCTTTTCACACTCTCCTCAGTCACTGTATCCTATACTGTGGCCCTTTTTGATTTTTGACTATGGCTTCTCTGCCTTACACTTTCCCCTTTACTGCTTTTTGTTTCTGGCCCCGTTTTACTTCCCTCCGACTTCCTGCATCGGTTCCCATCCCCCTGCCATATTAGTTTAAACCCTCCTAACAGCTCTAGCAAATATCCCTTCAGGACATCGGTTTCAGTCCTACCCAGATGCAGACCGTCCGACTGGTACTGGCCCCACCTCCCCTAGAACCGCTTCCAATGTCCCAGGAATTTGAATCCCTCCCACTTGCACCATCTCTCAAGCCATGCATTCATCCTATTTATCCTGACAATCCTATTCTGACTAGCCCGTGGCACTGGTAGCAATCCTGAGATTACTACCTTTGAGGTCCTACTTTTTAGTTTAACTAACTCCCTGAATTCAGCTTGTACGACCTCATCCTGTTTTTTACCTATATTGTAGGTGCCTATGTGCACCATGACAGCTGGCTGTTCACCCTCACCTCCCCCCCCCCCCCCCCCCCCCCCCCCGTGAAGGAGCCAGGTCAGTGGATGTGTCCCTGAGCTCCCACATCGTACACGAGGAGCATGACACGGGTCTGGAATCTCCTGCCAAGTCTTAAACCTTAGGTTAACTCGTACAACTACAATGCCAAAAAACAAATGAAAAACAAACAAAAAATAGACAATTAAAAGAAAAGAAAATTATCCCCGGACTCGAGCTCTGGATGTCCTGGGTCTTGGGTCTATGGCTCACATCTGTATCAGTATCATTGACACTGGTTGGCACCTGGGGTTCTGGCTGTGGGGACACCAGAAGTGCCTAGCCCTTCACCAGCAGGTCCTGCAAGACACAAGACAAGACGCATAATTAGACCACGAGCTGGGAGGAGTGGGGTGGTGGCAGTGTGTGAGTATGTGGTGTGTTTGGGAGGGGGCAGTAGTGTTAATGGGTGTCGTGGAGCGAGGGTGTGGGGGTGGTGTGGGGGTATAGGTGGTGTGAGGGTGTTACAGGGAACTGCAACTCAGCGTGGTCTCACCACGTCCAGAGAACCACTGCTCTACCATGGTTAGGGGTCGCAGGTCCGTCAGTTATCCTCCAGTCTTTGCCCGCTCCTGGCAATTATTTGTGACCTACTCCTAGGGGCATGGGGTGGGGTGGTGGTGGTGAAAACGCATGGTGTTAGACAGTCCGACGCATGCAGCCTAGGGGGTGAGTAGCTGCCTGTCAGCCTCCTGTGTGTTAATCGCGAATCCAGCGAATCCCGCACCGTTTCTCATTGGAATCTAGTGTGTTCCACGTGGTGCCGGTGCTCGCCCCTTAATGGTTGTTGAATTGGTCCAAGTACGCCGCCAGTTTTGCTGTCGTAGAACTTCATGAATGCTGCCCTGGCATCAACACTTAATCTCAGGAACGGAGAATTCTGCCGTGGATGTTTCCTTGTTGGGCATTCTAGAATGAGTGGCCATAGTTTTAGGTTAATGGTGACAAATTTAAAATGGAAATGAGGAGGAATTACTTCACTCAAAGCATTGTCAACCTGTGGAATTCTCTGGCCCAGATTACTGTGGATACAAATTTAAGGAGGTGCTAGATGAGCTTTTAATTAATAGCGGGAAGAAGGGTTATGGGGAGTGGGCATGAAGGTGGAGATGAGATCAGCCATGATCATATTGAATGGCAGAGCATGGCCGAGGGGCAGAATTGCCCACTTCTGCTCCTGGTTCTTATGTTTGCACTCTGGATTTAAATCCACTGGGAGTGGTGAATTTCCAGCTATTTTCATGTAGCTCACTGAATAATCACCTGGCTGAATTATTTTAGAAACTAGCTGGAGGAAAACCCGATTTTGATACCTGAAAGGGAAATGGTTTAATCTCTTTAGGATAAGAGAGAAGAAAATGCAAATCTGAACGGGACGCAGAAAATAGGCCGAATTTGCATCAGCACTTGAAAGAAAATTCAGATTAACATGTCGGGAGGGTGCCCTTCATCACATACCAATCAGGAGTGTTAACCTGTGACCCTTGTGGATGTTGATGTGTATACTGTGCATTTTCTGTTCTTTTTAAATTTAAGAACAAACACTCCAACAGTTAAATTAGCTTTATTTTTAAAATGCAGATTCATGAGAATGGCATCTGGAAATAGTCATTCAATCTCTGAAAAGATATTTCAGAATGTGCTGGACATAATACCAAGCTACTGATAATGGTGCCTGGGGAACAATGCTGTCATTCTCATTGCATCAACCCCTTCACAGGCCATGTTTCTGTTATTACTGTATGTATGGGTTGTCTTAAAGGTCAATGCTGTTTGGGATGTAATTGATATAAATCTGTGTTTTGAAATTGTTTTTTATTTGAAACTCTACACAATAATTTAATTGTGGTGATTAAATAACACAAGCACCTTCTCCTTTGAAATATGATAATAAAATTACTCCTTTCAGTGAATACCCTGCTTAATATCCATCATCGCTGCATTGACTTTTTGGACAGCTTTGCTTGAATGCTATTGAAATTACAACAGCAGAAATGAGAGAGAAAGGCACTCCCAATATTTAAACTGAGTTGACTTTTGTTCAGGCTCCGGATTACATCTGTGCATGAAATATTTTTATGCACAGAATCAGTTCAGACAAAGAATTTCCCTTGGAGAGTTGAGACAATTAACTCTGCAACATCAAATCATATTACTTGGATTAAATATGTCAGTATTCATGTTTTTTTAAAATTAATGTTATTGATTTGGAAAGATCAATTTTGGATGTGTTGTGATGAAATATGCAGATCCTTCCACGAGTCAATTAAAATAAATGGAAGAAAGAAGCACAGCTCAAATACTTCACGACTATGGGAGGTTGGAACAAGGCTCAGCTATTGTCTCACAAATTCCTGGTCAGCTCTTTAAAGTCACTTACTGAACATTGCTGTTAAATCACATCATAATTCAGAGTCATTTGCGTATAATGAGCATATTGGATATTCTCCTAGAAGCAGGCACTGTCACAAGAAAGACTCCAAATTGTATCTACAGTGATAAAGATTGGTATCGTGAAAGCTGTCATGAAAAGTAAAGATTTTCTAAAATGTATCTTCATCAAATCAGTTTCCTCTTTGTTCCTGACTGCTGCCTCTCAATCTGATCACTGGTTATTCAGCTCTAAGGAATACAGTACCACACCTTCTGCTTTGTTTCTGACAACTTTACCCTAAACCTTCCAGACCCTCCATTTTTCTCATCTCTTCTGATTGAAAATCTAAATCTGCTGCTCCAAACACTCTTAATAGACTCCACAATGAGCTCAACAGTTAATTAGAGGCTTACAGTTTGCAGGCTCTCCATCTCCAGCAATGATGTAGTACTGCCAAAGTGCACCAGTGCGGCTCAGGCATCTCTAACCAGCGACAGCCCCGTGACTCCCTCTCTTCCCCACGGAGCCTCATCTTCCTGCAACAGCCTCGCAACTTCCTTTGAACAGCCTTGTGACACCCCGCCATCCCCGAAGACCCGACTCCCTCCAAACTGGCCAACGTCTCCCCTTGAACATCTCCATGATTCCTGCTAAAGCCGCCGCTACCCGCAAACTGCCCCGGCTCTCCCCAAGTAGTCCATCTCCCACTCATCTCCGCCCCGAAGACCATATGACGTGAGGAGCAGAGTTAGGCCACTTGGCCCATCGGGTCTGTTCCGCCATTCAATGTGTGATATCTTTCTCCTTTCTCATGCCTTAATAATAATAATAATAATCTTTATTGTCACAAGTAGGCTTACATCAACATTGCAATGAAGCTACTGTGAAAAGCTCCTAGTCGCCACATTCCTGCACCTGTTCACGTACACAGAGGGAGAACTCAGAAGGTCCAATTCACCTAACAAGCATGTCTTTCGGGACTTCTGCGAGGAAACCGGAACACTCGGAGGAGACCCACGCAGACGCGGGGAGAACGTGTAGATTCCACACAGACAGTGAACCAAGCCGGGAATTAAACCTGTTAGCCTCGAGCTATGAAGAAACAGTGCTACCCACTGTGCTACCTTGCCGCGCTTCTCCCCATAACCCCTGATCCCCTTATTAATCAAGAACCTATCTATCTCTGTCTTAAAGGCACTCAGTATATGGCCTCCACAGCCTTCTGCGGCAAAGAGTTCCACAGATTCATCACCCTCTGGCTGAAGAAATTCCTCCTCCTCCTCTCTGTTTTGAAGGATCGTCCCTTTAGTCTAAAATTGTGTCCTCTGGTTCTCGTTTTTCCTACGAGTGGAAACATCCTCTCCACGTCCACTCTATCCAGGCCACGCAATATCCTGGAAGTTTCAATAAGATCCCCCCCTCATCCTTCTAAACTCCAACGTGAACAGACCCAGAGTCCACAACCGTTCTTCATATGACAAGTTCTTAATTCCAGGGATCATGCTTGTGAACCTCCTCTGGACTCTTTCCAAGGCCAGCACATCCTTCCTTAGATACGGGGCCCAAAACTGTTCACAATACTCCGAATGGGGTCTGACCAGAGCCTTATAGGGCCTCAGAAGTACATCCTGCTCTTGTATTCTAGCCCTCTCGACATGTATGTTAACATTGCATTTGCCTTCCTAACTGCTGACTGAACCTGCACCTTAATCTAAAGAGAAACATGAACAAAGACACCCAAGTCCCTTTGTGCTTCTGATTTCCTAAGCATTTCTCTATTTAGAAAATAGTCATGCCTCCATTCTTCCTTCCAAAGTGCATAACTAAAGAGCTTGTCATTGACTTCAGGAAGCAAAGTACTGTACACACCCCTGTCACCATCAACGGGGCCAAGGTGGAGATGGTTAGCAGTTTCAAATTCCTAGGGGTGCACATCTCCAAAAATCTGTCCTGGTCCACCCACATCGACGCTACCACCAAGAAAGCACAACAGCACCTATACTTCCTCAGGCAACTAAGGAAATTTGGCATGCCCACATTAACCTTCACCAACTTTTACAGATGCACCATAGAAAGCATCCCATCTGCTGTATCTCAGCCTGGTATGGCAACTGCTCGGCCCAGGACCGCAAGAAACTTCAGAGAGTCAGTCCATCACACAAACCTGTCCCCCATCTACTGACTCCATCTACACCTCCCGCTGCCTGGGGAAAGCGGGCAGCATAATCAAAGAACCCTCCCACCCGGCTTACTCACTCTTCCAACTTCTTCCATCGGGCAGGAGATACAGAAGTCTGAGAACACGCACAAACAGACTCAAAAACAGTTTCTTCCCCGCTGTTACCAGACTCCTAAATTGCCCTCTTATGGACTGACCTCATGAACACTACACCCTGTATGCTTCATCCGATGCCAGTGCTTATGTAGTTACATTGTATACCTTGTGTTGCCCTATTATGTATTTTCTTTTATTCCCTTTTCTTCCCACGTACTTAATGATCTGTTGAGCTACTCGCAGAAAAATACTTTTCACTGTACCTCGGTACAATAAACAAATCCAACCCAATCCAATCCATAACCTCACACTTTTCCACATTGCATTTCATTTGCCACTTCTTTGCCCACTCTCCTAGCCTGTCCAGGTCCTTCTGCAGCCCCCTGCTTCTTCAATACTACCTGTCCCTCTACATATTTGTTATTGTGGTGAATGTATTACGGCAACCATTCACCACAATGGTTCTTCTTCCTTGCGGTGCAAGATCGAGAATGATAAAATCTTGAGGTGGAGGCTCGAACTCTCCACCTATAATTATGATATCGTGTATTGTCCTGGGAAGCTCAACGAGCCCCCAGATGCCCTGTCTCGCGGCACATGCGCCAGCGCGCAAGATGACTGACCCTGGGCCATCCACAATTACCTCTGTCACCCGGCTTCTCCACTACATCAAGGCCCGCAACCTACCCTACTCCACCGAGGAGGTCAGGGCCATGACCATGGACCGTCAAATCTGCGCGGAGTGTAAGCCACACTTCTATTGACCAGATAAGGCCCACCTGGTGAAGGCATCCCGGCACTTTGAGCGCCTCAGCATCGGCTTCAAAGGGCCCCTCCCCTCTACTAACCGCAACGTGTATTTTCTCAATGTCGTTGACGAGTACTCCCGCTTCCCCTTTGCAATCCTTTGTCCCGACATGTCCGCGGCCACCGTCATTAAGGCCCTGTATAGTATCTTCACCTTGTTCGGTTTCCCCACTTATGTCCACGGTGACGAGGGCTCCTCGTTTATGAGTGACGAACTGTGTCAGTATCTGCCCGGTAAGGGCATCGCCTTGAGGCGGACTACCAGTTACAACTCCCCGGAATCGGACAGGTGGAGAAGGGGAACGCAACGGTATAGAAGGCCATCATCCTGGCCCTACGGTTGAGGAATCTCCCAGTTTCCCGCTGGCAGGAGATCCTCCCAGACACACTCCACTCCATTAGGTCACTCCTTTGCACAGCCACGAACGAGACCCCTCATGACCACCTATTTGTTTTCCCTAGGAAATCCACCTCCGGGGTCTCGATTCCGTCCTGGCTGATGACACCGGGGCCTGTACTCCTCCGAAAACACGTGAGGAGCCATAAGTCCAACCCCCTGGTCGAGGGGGACCAGCTCCTTCACGCTAACCCCCAGTATGCCTACGTGGCACACCACGACGGCCGACAAGATACAGTCTCCCTCCGGGACCTGGCACCTGCAGGTTCCCCTATGACCATCACCTAACCCCCCCCCCCCCCCCCCCCCACCCTACAACGAACAGCGCCCCCACCCCTGCATTCACACACCCCTCCTTCCCCCATCGCTGACCTACAGGGCTGATGCTCCAGAAGACACACTCCTGGAGTCAACACTCATGCCCGCAGCGACGAGTTCAACACCTGTGCCCGCAGCAACAAATTCAACACCCGTGCCCACAGCAAAACCAGAGCTCAGGCGATCGCAGCGTACGATCAAGGCGCCGGATAGCCTCAACCTGTGAGCCACTTCACCCCCGCTGGACTTCAATTTTTTTAATAGGGGGTGAATATGGTGAATGTATTACGGCAACCATTCGCCACTGTATTACATTACATTACATTGTACTATGTTGATGCTCTTATGGACTCCACCTATGGACCATTGTATTACATTACATTGCATTGTATCCTGTTGGTGTCATTGTGTACAGAGCCCTCGGGGGAGTTATATAGATTTGCTGCCTTGCAGGCGGCTCTCAGTGCAAAGCAGCCGCAGGCAGGCAGTTCTAGCTGATTAAAACCACTCTTCACTTCAACTCTCTGTCTCGTGTGAATTGATGGTCGCATCATTTACCATCTGCAAACTTAGCAACAGTGCCTTCAGTTCCCTCCACCAGATCATTAATGTATACTGTGAAAAGTTGTGGTCCCTGCACAGACCCCTGAGGCACACCACTACTCACCCTCTGCCATCCTGAAAAAGACCCGTTTTTCCTCACTCTCTGCCTTCTGCCGGTCAGCCAATCCTCTAACAATGCCAGGATCTTACCCGTAACACCATGGGCTATTAACTTATTTAACAATCCCCTATGCGGCATCTTGTCCCCGCCTTCCCCCCCGCCGAGTCTAGGGAATTGCCACTGCCATGGAATTACTTTTACGGTAGGCTGCATCCTCTCAACTCTTTTGCACATGCACTGGCTGGGACCTGAATGTGAGCATATGTACAGTTTGTTTGGTCAGCTGGGGAATGACCCTGAGCCAAATGTAGAAGAAAAGACTTAAAGGGCCGAGATCCCTGCCAGATGATGCAAAACTACAGGTCAGGTGACCTAAGGAGGAGCACCATTATGGAGGAGCTGGCCCACTGAGCAGGGCACAGCAAGGGAGACGGGAGAAAGGTTCCAGAACTTGCAGAAATAAAGTTAAGGAAACTTCCAAGTTAAGGAAAAAGCTATTAAGGGAGCAGACTTGAAGCAAAGTGGGCTTGAAAGAAATCATGAGGATCTGTGGAAGAAGCCAAAAGTTGGTCACTCATTACTGTGGGCCCTTGGAACAGTGGTGTTCTGCTTGATGTGCCCGAAGATCTGAAAGAGTGCTTGGACGGTGAAGCTTGAGACTGCGCTCAAATATCGGGAAAATTTCAGAAGGCGAGATTGAACAACCTCCCAAAACTACTCTCCATTTCGGGTTCCGGCATGTTGCGTGGCAGTAGTCACATGTTTTTTTATTTTTTTTTCCCCTGACAGCTGGCTCTCGAAGTTTAGCAGTGGCAGGTTAGCAGCTTGTAAAATACAACAGCCTAAAATCCACTGGCTTGCTCTGTACTCACAGCCAGCCTGGAGAGAGAAAGGCCTCAGTCAGAATTCCTGATAGTTGCCTGCAGGAAACAGGACAATTGGCTAAAATCTCCAAACCCAAGTGCCTGCTGTATGTGTAATTTGGGGAATGAAAACAAACCTTCAAAACCCCCTGAAAGCCACACAATGACCATGAAAGAAAAAAGTATAACCTCCTTCTTTCTTAGAGAAAGTGAAGAAAGTAAAGAACATTCAAATACTGCCACAGGGAATAATGATGGGACAGGAGGGTGCCAGTGCTGCAGCTGCCTCAGGGTCAGAGGCAAAACTGACCACACTGTGTACATCTGAAACTGAGCTTGATACAGTGGCAGGCCCCTGCACAGTTGTGTGGACACAGGAAATCTGGAAACGGGAAAAAGAGATGTATCTTTGATTAGATTGTAAGGGTGGAAAGCTTGGATTAAAGTGCATGTGAATGTTAGCAGCTCGTCACTTTTCAGGGCCAAGGGTTTGACTTTTAAATTTGTACCAAATGACCTACAACAGATCCAGCTGGAGAGCAGGTGTAAAATCTCTCTCTCTGAAAGAACTTGCCAAACGCAAACTGTTGCAAGCTCACATCACTGTGTAACAAACCGCTGAAAATGCAGAAAAAACTCCTGTAAAAATCTGTGATAACCTGGATGCATTTCATCAAAAGGTGACTTTTGTGCAGTTTACCTGTTCTGCAACACCTGGCACAAAACAACAAACTTGACTCTGACCACTTTGCTTTGCTGAAGCCTCAAAGTGCAAATAGCGTTTGTTATATTCCTTGCCTTTTCCTCCAATATAGCCAGATATGTAGCGTTGACAAAGAATATAAAAATAAGGGGCGGGATTCTCCCTTCTGGGGACTAAGTCCCCATGCCCGCTGGAAAACGGGCGGGAATCACTCTGGACTTTTTCCCAGAAAGTCCGGGGCGATTCTCCTTCCTCAAGGGAGCCAGTAGGGCCCCGCCGGCAGCCGGAGCTGCTGGACGCAAGCGGCCGTCTTTGTGCTGGCCCCCGCGCAACATGGCCGTGCTCTACAGGGGCCAGGTGCGCAGTAACATAGGCCACCCCAGAATGAGTTCACTTGCCGATCGGTAGCCACCGATCGGAGGCCTGGCCACCATGGAGCCCCCCCGGAATCAGATCCCCCACCAGGACGGCCCCTCAGCCAGAACGCCGAAGTCCCGCCAGATGGGACCACATGTGAACCACACCGGCGGGACTCGTCAGAACGTGGCCCTTCAAGCGTGGAGAATCACCGCGGGGGCCACTTGCATCAGCCCCCGACCGGCGCCGCGTCGATTGCGCGTGTGCGACTGCCGCCGATTCTCCGGTCACCAGAGAATCGCGTGCCGGCGTGGGAGCCTATTTTAGGTTATTGTCCGCCCCCATGTCGAGCACGATTTTGGCACGGAGGGTCGGAGAATCCCACCCAAGAAATTTAAATCAAAACAAATTTATTTTACACTACTAAACTTGATTAGGTTCACACACTTCACTAAATAACAGATAATAAACTAATACTAAATCTGTAGTACCGTAATCAATATTCTCTCTAACTATTAAACTACACTATAACTTGATCTCGTGCTGTATGGTATAACAGATGAATATTTAAGAGAGGCCTTCTTACGTCAAAATGATCTTACGTTAAAAATTGTTACTGAAAAGTGTTTTTCACAGCATGGGCACATTGCCATATCAATATAAAATTCTTCTTAAAAAAGATGCCAAGCCAGTAATACATCCACCAAGAGGAGTACCATCACCTCTCAGAGAAAGATTGAAAGCTGAACTCACAAGACTGCAATTTCAAGGAATAACATCAAAAGTGGCACAACCGACAGATTGGGTGAGCTCCCTAGTCTGTGTGAAAAATCCATCTGGTAACATAAGGATACACATTATTCCTGAAGATTTCAATAGAAATATTCATCGAGAGCATTACCCAATACCTAAAAGAGAGGAAATCACTGCAAAAATGGCCAATGCCAAAATATTCACCAAATTAGATGGCGCACAAGGATTTTGGCAGATGCAGATTGATGACAGTAGCAAGCTCCTCTGCACGTCCAACACATCTTTTGGGAGGTATTGTTTCAATAGGATGCCCTTCAAAATTGTTTCTGCATCAGAAATATTTCATCGCATAATGGAGCAAATGACAGAGAACATTGAGGGGGTTTGTATTTATGTTGATGACATAATCTTCTGGCTTACCACAGCAGAACGCATGATGCGACTCAGAAAAGGTTTTGAAAGAATACATGAGTATGGTTTAAAGCTCAACCAATCAAAGTCCATGGGCGCGATTCTCCGCAAATGCAGAGAGTCGTAAAGGCTGCCGTGAAACCGGCCGTGTTTCACGGCAGCCTCCGCGCCCTCTCCCGGGACCCGATTCACCCCTACTACTCTCTGAGTAAAGAAACTGTCTCTGACATCTGTCCTATATCTACCACCCCTCAATTTAAAGCTATGTCCCCTCGTGTTGGTCATCACCATCCGAGGAAAAAGACTCTCACTGTCCACCCTATCTAACCCTCTGACTATCTTATATGTCTCTATTAAGTCACCTCTCAGCCTTCTCTCTAACAAAAACAACCTCAAATCCCTGAGCCTTTCCTCGTAAGACCTTCCCTCCATACCAGGCAACATCCTAGTAAATCTCCTCTGAACCCTTTCCAAAGCTTCCACATCCTTCCTATAATGTGGTGACCAGAACTGCACGCAGTACACCAGGTGCTACCGCACCAGAGTTTTGTACAGCTGCAGCATGACCTTGTGGTTCCGAAACTCAATCCCCCTACTGATAAAGGCTAGCACACTATATGCCTTCTTAACAGCCCTATTAACCTGGGTGGCAACTTTCAGGGATTTGTGTACCTGGATGCCGAGATCTCTCTGTTCATCTACACTACCAAGAATCTTGCCATTAGCCCAGTACTCTGCATTCCTGTTACTCTTTCCAAAGTGAACCACCTCACACTTTTCCACATTAAACTCCATCTGCCACCTCTCAGCCCAGCTCTGCAGCTTATCTATGTCCCTCTGTAACCAATAACATCCTTCAGCACTATCCACAACTCCACCGACCGTGTCATCTGCAAATTTACTAACCCATCCTTCTATGAAAATGAAATGAAAATCACTTATTGTCACGAGTAGGCTTCAATGAAGTTACTGTGAAAAGCCCCTAGTCGCCATATTCCGGCGCCTGTCCGGGGAGGCTGGTACGGGAATCGAACCGTGCTGCTGGCCTGCTTGGCCTGCTTTAAAAGCCAGCGATTTAACCAAGTGAGCTAAACCAGCCCCTACACCCTCTTCCAGGTCATTTATAAAAATGACAAACAGCAGTGACCCCAAAACAGATCCTTGCGGTACACCACTAGTAACTGAACTCCAGGATGAACATTTGCCATCAACCACCACCCTCTGTCTTCTTTCAGCTAGCCAATTACTGATCCAAACCGCTAAATCACCTTCAATCCCATACTTCCGTATTTTCTGGAATAGCCTACCGTGGGGAACCTTATCAAACGCCTTACTGAAATCCATATACACCACATCAACCGCTTTACCCTCATCCACCTGTTTGGTCACCTTCTCAAAAAACTCTAAGGTTTGTGAGGCATGACCTACCCTTCACAAAACCGTGTTGAGTATTGCTAATCAACTTGTTCTTTTCAAGATGATTATAAACCCTATCTCTTATAACCTTTTCCAACAATTTTTTCAGTAATTGAGTCCCCCACTCTGGGGAAAAGCTTCTTGCTATCCACCCTGTCTATACCTCTCATGATTTTGTAGACCACAATGAGGTCCTCCCTCAACCTCCGTCTTTCTAATGAAAATAATCCTAATCTACTCAAACTCTCTTCATAGCTAGCGCCCTCCATACCAGGCAACATCCTGGTGAACCTCCTCTGCACCTTCCCCAAAGCATCCACATCCTTTTGGTAATGTGGCGACCACAACTGTATGCAGTATTCCAAATGTGGCCGAACCAAAGTCTTATACAACTGAAACATGACCTGCCAACTCTTGTACTCAATACTCCTTCCGATGAAGGAAAGCATGCCGTATGCCTTCTTGACCACTCTATTGACCTGTGCAGCAACCTTCAGGGGACAATGGACCTGAACACCCAGATCTCTCTGTACATCAATTTTCCCCTGGGCTTTTTCATTCACCGTAAAGTTTACTCTTGAATTGGATCTTCCAAAATGCATCACCTCGCATTTGCCCAGAATGAACTCCATCTGCCATTTCTCCGCCCAACTCTCCAATCTATCTATATTCTGCTGTATTCTCTGACAGTCCACTTCACTATCTGCTACTCCACCAATCTTAGTGTCATCTGCAAACTTGCTAATCAGACCACCTATACCTTCCTCCAGATCATTTATGTATATCACAAACAAAAGTGATCCCAGCACGGACCCCTGTGGAACACCACTGGTCCACTACTACTCTGTCTCCTGTTGCCAGCCAGTTCTTTATCCATCTAGCTAGTACACCCTGGACCCTATGAGACTTCACTTTCTCCATCAGCCTACCATGGGGAACCTTATCAAATGCCTTACTGAAGTCCATGTATATGACATCTACAGCCCTGCCCTCATCAATCAACTTTGTCACTTCCTCAAAGAATTCTATTAAGTTGGTAAGACATGACCTTCCCTGCATAAAACCATGTTGCCTGTCACTGATAAGCCCATTTTCTCCCAAATAGGAATATATCATATCCCTGAGTATCTTCTTCAGCAGCTTCCCTACCACTGATGTCAGGCTCACCGGTCTATAATTACCTGGATTATCCCTGCTACCCTTCTTAAACAAGGGGACAACATGAGCAATTCTCCAGTCCTCTGGTACCTCACCGGTGTTCAAGGATGCTGCAAAGATATCTGTTAAGGCCCCAGCTATTTCCTCTCTCACTTCCCTCAGTAACCTGGGATAGATCCCATCCGGACCTGGGGACTTGTCCACCTTAATGCCTTTTAGATTACCCAACATCCTCCCTCCATATGCCGACTTGACCTAGAGTAATCAAACATCTATCCCTAACCTCAACATCCGTCATGTCCCTCTCCTCGGTGAATACCGATGCAAAGTACTCATTAAGAATCTCACCCATTTTCTCTGACTCCATGCATAACTTTCCTCCTTTGTCCTTGAGTGAGCCAACCCTTTCTCTAGTTACCCTCTTGCGTCTTATATATGAATAAATGGCTTTAAGATTTTCCTTAACCCTGTTTGCTAAAGATATTTCATGACCCCTTTTAGCCCTCTTGATCCCTCGTTTCAGATTGGTCCTACATTCCTGATATTCTTCCAAAGCTTTGTCTGTCTTCAGTTGCCTAGACCTTATGCATGCTTCCTTTTTCCTCTTAGCTAGTCTCACAATTTCACCTGTCATCCATGGTTCCCGAAATCTTGCCATTTCTATCCCTCATTTTCACAGGGACATGTCTGTCCTGCACTCTAATCAACCTCTCTTTAAAAGCCTCCCACATATCAACTGTGGATTTACCTTCAAACAGCTGCTCCCAATCCACAGTCCTCAGCTCCTGTCGAATTTTGGTATAGTTGGCCTTCCCCCAATTTAGCACTCTTCCTTTAGGACCACTCTTGTCTTTGTCCATGAATATTCTAAAACTTACGGAATTGTGATCACTATTCCCAAAGTAATCACCAACTGAAACTTCAACCACCTGGCCGGGCACATTCCCCAACACCAGGTCCAGTATGGCCCTTTCCCAAGTTGGACTATTTACATACTGCTCTAGAAAACCCTCCTGGATGCTCCTTAAAAATTCTGCTCCATCTAGACCTCTGACACTAAGTGTATCCCAGTCAATGTTGGGAAAATTAAAATCTCCTATCACCACCACCCTGTTGCTCCTACATCTTTCCATATCTGTTTACATATTTGTACCTCTATCTCACGCTCGCTGTTGGGAGGTCTGTAGTACAGCCCCAACATTGTTACCGCACCCTTCCTATTTCTGAGCTCTGCCCATATCGCCTCACTGCTCGAGTCCTCCATAGTGCCCTCCTTCAGCACAGCTGTGATATCCTCTTTGACCAGTAATGCAACTCCGCCTTTTACCTCCCTCTCTATCCCACCTGAAGCATCAATATCCTGGGATATTTAGTTCCAATCATACTCTTCCCTCAACCAAGTCTCAGTAATAGCAATAACATCATACTCCCAGGTTCTAATCCAAGCCCTAAGTTCATCTGCTTTACTTACTACACTTCTTGCATTAAAACAAATGCACCTCAGGCCACCAGTCCCTTTGCATTCATCATCTGCTCCCTGCCTACGCTTCCCCTTTGTCATGCTGACTTCATGATCTAGTTCCTTACAGGCTTTAGCTGCTACCTCCTTACTGTCCACTAACCTCCTCATGTGGTTCCCATCCCCCTGCCACATTAGTTTACACCCTCCCCAACAGCATTAGCAAAATACCCCCAAGGACATTGGTTCCAGTCCGGCCCAGGTGTAGACCGTCCAATTTGTAGTAGTCTCACCTCCCCCAGAACCGGTCCCAATGTCCCAGAAATCTGAACCCTTCCCTCTCCCATTTCACAGTAACTTCATTTGAAGCCTACTCGTGACAATAAGTGATTTTCATTTCATTTTCATTTCATTTCATGCACCATCTCTCAAGCCACACATTCATCCTACCTATTCTTTCATTTCTACTCTGACTACCATGTGGCACTGGCAGCAATCCTGAGATTACTACCTTGGAGGTCCGACTTTTTAACTTGGCTCTTAACTCCCTAGGTTCTGCTTGTAGGACCTCATCCCGTTTTGTACCTATATCATTGGTGCCTATATGCACCACCACAACTGGCTGTTCACCCTCCCCCTTCAGAATGTTCTGCAGCTGATCTGAGACATACCTGACCTGTGCACCTGGGAGGCAACATACCATTCGGGAGTCTCGTTTCCGACCACAGAACCGCCTATCTACTCCCCTTAGAATTGAATCCCCTTTGACTATAGCCCTTCCACTTTTTTCCCCGCCCTTCTGAGCAGCAGAGCCAGCCACAGTGCCATAAACCTGGCTACTGCTGCCTTCCCCTGGTGAGCCATCTCCCCCAACAGTATCCAAAACGGTATACCTGTTTTGGAGGGAGATGACCGCAGGGGACACCTGCACTGCCTTCCTGCTTTTTCTCTGCCTTTTGGTCACCCATTCCCTTTCTCCCTCAGCAATCCTAATCTGTGGTGTGACCAATTCGCTAAACGTGCTATCCACGACCTCCTCAGCATCGCGGATGCTCCAAAATGAGTCCATCTGCAGCTCCAGAGCCGTCATGCGGTCTAACAAGAGCTGAAGATGGACACACTTCCCGCACATGAAGGAGCCAGGGACATCAGCCACGTCCCTGAGCTCCCACATTGAGCAAGAGGAGTATAACATGGGTCTGAGATCTCCTGCCATTTTTAATCTTAAACTTAACTCAGTCCAACTATAATATCAAACAATAGATAAATGAAAATGGGAAAAAAAAGAAAAATTGTTACCAATCACATGATAAAAAAAATATAGAAATAGAAAAACCTTACCAACACACCTCAGGGAAAAGAAAAACTACTTACCAGTCACCAGCCAATCACCTACCTGCTGGCTGTGATGCCACAGTTCAACTTCTTTTAACTTCTACCTGCCCTCGAGTCTCCCTCTTGATCTTTACTCGACTTTCACTTGACAACAGCTCCTCCACAAACCACCTTCTGGATACAGTGACCGCAATGCACTGATGCAATTTTTCCCCACAACAGCCAATCAGCAGCTCCGCTCTGCTTCCCTCTGCTGGATGCTTGCCTTCACTTGAACACGGAGGGTGTCTTGCTCAGGTACACCTTCTGGATACAGTGACCACAATGCACTGATGCAGATTTTCCCCGCCACAGCCAATCAGCAGCTCCGCTCTGCTGCCCTCTGCTAGATTTTCCTTCACTTGAACACGGAGGGTGTCTAGCTCAGGTACACCTTCTGGATACAAGTGACCGCAATGCACTGATGCAAATTTTCCCCGCAACAGCCAATCAGCGGCTCCGCTCTGCTGCCCTCTGCTGGATCAGTGGAGAGTATGTTAGGAGTGCAGAGAATACTGAAAAGAGACAGCTAGAGAGAAGTTCATAGATATCAGTATTTTGTTTGTTTACCAGTTTAGTATTAAGTAAAAATAACTCACAAGATTATTTTATATTACTCATTAAATTACTTTATCATCCATGGAAGACTACGTTTATATTTCAACAACTTGGCTAGACAAAAAGAGTAATATATACATTACAATATTGTAATATAACAGTAAAGCCATCTAGTGTTGAGTTACCTATAGTTTCAGAAGTTACCCCTTTGCTACACTTGTACTGTACATATCATTACAGCGTTGACATGGGAACTAAGTTCCGTTCCCACTACAGCGCTGTAGAGATTATTGACCACATAGCTACTCAGATGAGAAAGAAAATCTGCCAATAAATCAAAGTAATCGAGGGCAAAATTGTGATTCTCATTGGTGACTCTACAAGCCTCAGTCACAGAACCATTCTATTAGTTTATCTGAAATGTGAAAGTGATAAGAAGGATGACCCACATTTTGGGTGGAATTTTCTACACCCCACCCCGCGTTTTCCAGCGTTGGAGATGGTTCACCATTGGCCGTCAGTGGGATCTATCTGTCCCGCCGAGGCCTGTGGCCCTTTGCATAGCTCACCCATTCTGCCTCCGGGAACCTGCTGCGCGTGGTCACCTTTGGCTGAACTGGAAGTTCCTGCCAGTGGGAAGGGAGAGAAAATATCGCCGTCCATTGTTCTAGATCTATTTGAACATCCAGATGGAAAAGCTGATACAATAGTTAAGTACCTTCTTGAATGTCTCGAGAAATATGGTTTTGATGACCCCTACGTGAAGCAGCATCTTGTCACGATTGCTAATGATGACGCAAGCGTTATACAGGGCACCAATCAGGTGAAGCTCACAGACTTATGGAGCAATACCCAGATATTATTATTTGGCATTGCCTGAACCATGGATTAGAACTTGCAGTTGGCAATTCGGTAACGAAATTAGCGGAATGAATCATTACCATTAATTTATGGACAAATTCTCCGTGGAGAACAGATCATCTTTCAATCAGAGGCAACTGGCAGAATGTGCTGCTGAATTAGAACAACATTTCATCTATTTGCGTTCACTCCTGAGTCACTTTGAAATAGTCATTTCTTAATGACCCATTTTCATACTCCCACTGGCGCGGGATGCGAAGATCAATGCCGCTGCCAATGGGGAATCAGAGCATTGGGAATGGATCAATGCCAGGCGCCGATCCCATTTTTTCCCCCACGCTGAATTATCTGCAGCATCGGGAACTCCAGTGTCAGTTACGGGCAGTGGAGTATCCAGCCCAATGTTTTTGCTGATGGATGCACCTGAGCAATGTGCATCTATAAATGAGCAAGAAATAATGCCAATCTATAAAATGATGTGGAGATACCGGCGTTGGACTGGGGTGAGCACAGTAAGAAGTCTTACAACACCAGATTAAAGTCCAACATGTTTGTTTCAAACACTAGCTTTCGGAGCACTGCTCCTTCTTTCACCTGAGGAAGGAGCAGTGCTCTGAAAGCTAGTGTTTGAAACAAATATGTTGGACTTTAACCTGGTGTTGTAAGACTTCTTGCTAATCTATAACTAAAAGACAAAGTTATGAAACAAAAACCAATGTTGATGAGGCAGATGAAGCTGGAATGCCTCCCAGCAGAGTACATTGACGCTCTCAACCCTCTTCGACATGCAGACACAAAGATAGTAATTGATTGATTGATTGATTGATATTTATTGTCACATGTACCAAAGTACATTGAAATGTATTTTTCTGTGGCCAAGAGAACGTACATAGTGGACAAAAGAATAATCGACAGAGTACATTGACAAATGGTACATCAACAAATAGTGATTGGCTACAGTGCGGAACAAGGGCCAAACAAGCAATACATGAACAAGAGCAGCCTAGAGAATCGTTATTCAGTGGTACATCCTACTTTTCATCTATTTTATTGACTTTTGACTACAGCTAGCCTATGATTAGGCATTGTAATGTAATAGGTCTAGTCCTATATGTGGTATCTGGAAACCAAAATTATCTGAAATCTGAAACGGGATTGGTCTGCGGATTTTGGATAACAGATACATGACCTGTAAAAAGTTGCAGAATGAAATTCGAGCTACTCTATGATTCAAAATATTACACAGTTCAATATAAAAGGCCTTCTTCCTATTGACATTCATATTTTTCACTTAAAAAGCATGATTTTTGGGGACTCAAATCATTAAAATATAGGAATACAACGCAACAGCAGAATTAGAAATGATATGGCTAACACTTTCCTTTGAGCTGCTGCACCTCAGCATTTCCCACTACACCACCAGTCTCCTGTACGGCCTTTGGAAATCGCATTGCGTTCCGGAGACAACAAGATCCAGTGCTACCATCCAAAATCACAGTTTTTACTGTATACTCGCACTTTACCCTTTTCAAATGGGAATTGAAAATCCAGCCAAATATATCTCTTTATAAGAACATAAGAACGAGGAGCAAGAGTAGGCCATGTGGCCCCTTGGGCCTGCTCCGCCATTCAATTAGATCATGGCTGATCTTTTGTGGACTCAGCTCCACTTTCCGGCCCAAACACCATAACCCTTAATCCCTTTATTCTTCAAAAAACTATCTATGTTTATCTTAAAATCATTTAATGAAGGCGCCTCAACTGCTTCACTGGGCAGGGAATTCCATAGATTCACAACCCTTTGGGTGGGGAGGATCCTCCTAAGCTCAGTCCTAAATCTACTTCCCCTTATTTTGAGGCTATGCCTCCTAGTTCTTATTTCAGTGGAAACAACTTGCCCGCATCTATGCTATCTATTCACTTCATAATTTTATATGCTTCTATAAGATCCCCCCACATCCCTTCTAAATTCCAACGAGTACAGTCCCAATCTACTCAATCTCTCCTCGTAATTCAACCCTTCAGCTCCGGGATTAACCTAGTGAATCTCCTCTGCACACCCTCCAGCGCCAATACGTCTTTTCACAGGTAAGGAGACCAAAACTGAACACAATACTCCAGGAGTGGCCTCACTAACACCTTATAGAATTGCAGCATAACCTCCCTAGTCTTAAACTCCATCCCTCTAGCAATGAAGGACAAAACTCCATTTGCCATCTCAATTACCTGTTGCACCTGTAAACCAACTTATTGCGACTCATGCACTAGCGCACCAGGTCTCTCTGCACAGCAGCATGTTTTAATATTTTATCATTTAAATAATAATCCCTTTTGCTGTTATTCCTACCAAAATGGATAACCTCACATTTGTCAACATTGTATTCCATCTGCCAGACCATAGCCCATTCACTTAACCTATCCAAATCCCTCTGCAGACTTCCGGTATCCTCTGCACTTTTTGCTTTACCACTCATCTTAGTATCGTTTGCAAACTTGGACAAATTGCACTTGGTCCCCAACTCCAAATCATCTATGTAAATTTTGAACAATTGTGGGCCCAACACTGATCCCTGAGGGAAACCACTAGCTACTGATTGCCAACCAGAGAAACACCCATTAATCCCCACTCTTTGCTTTCTATTAATTAACCAATCCTCTATCCATGCTACTGCTTTACCCTTAATGCCATGCATCTTTATCTTATGCAGCAACCTTTTGTGTGGCACATTTTCAAAAGCTTTCTGGAAATCCAGATATACCACATCCATTGGCTCCCCGACATCTACTGCACTGGTAATGTCCTCAAAAAATTCCACTAAATGAGTTTGGCACGACCTGCCCTTTATGAACTCATGCTGTGTCTGCCCATCCAGATGCCTCGCTATTTCTTCCTTGATGATAGATTCCAGCATCTTCCCTACTACCGAAGTTAAGCTCACTGGCCTATAATTGCCTGCTTTCTGCCTACCTCCTTTTTTAAACAGTGGCGTCACCTTTGCTAATTTCCAATCCGCCGGGACCACTCCAGAGTCTAGTGAATTCTGGTCCCCAACACGGCGTTTTGTAATACATTAAAGCAGCTACATATAAGTTTTTGTTGAAGATCAAGAAATGATTCGATTAAACTCAATATGCTAAATGCAGCCGTATCGAAAAACATTGCACATAATCATTTACCTGGGAACCTTTTAAACTAGACTTGCCACTGATTGCAGTTATATTGCAATGGTTGTGGTCCAGGTTGAAATTCGGTATTTCTGGTCTCATAGTGTTTTAGGTCATATTGCTATCAGAATAGATAGCTCATATCAATATGAATCCATGTTGCATTGCCCATTTGCTCAGTACAGCTAGCCTTCCAGTTTGGTGAAACATAAAGAACATAACAGTAATATCTGCCAGTGCTCTGCAGGAAGCGCTATTCAAAGATCTTCCTGTCTAGTGACAAATTTTTCTTATTTTTCCAAGGAAAAGGTTTCAACCAGGTCTTCTGTCATTCTTTGTTGTTGATTCTTTTTCTATTTTTCAGTTTGAAAGAAAGCCATAAATATGTCTCAGGGGCGAAATAGAAACATAGAAAAATACAGCACAGAACAGGCCCTTCGGCCCACCATGTTGTGCCGAACTTTTGTTCTAGATTAAGAACAAATTAACCTGCACCCCAACATTCTACCGTCATCCATGTACCTATCCAATAGCCGCTTGAAGGTCCCTAATGTTTCTGACTCAACTACTTCCAGGCAGTGCATTCCATGTCCCCACTACTCTCTGGGTAAAGAGCCTACCTCTGACATCCTCCCTATATTTTCCACCATTCACCTTAAATTTATGTCCCCTTGTCATGGTTTGTTTCACCCGGGAAAAAAGTCTCTGACTGTCTACTCTATCTATTCCCCTGATCATCTTATAAACCTCTATCAAGTCGCCCCTCATCCTTCTCCGTTCTAATGAGAAACGGCCTCGGTCAGGGCCAAGATGGGATGCAATTTCTTTGCACATAACATCTATTATTTTTTAAAGTATTGAGCAGAATCCCAGTTGATTTTTTGCAGCCTGGTGCTTGCTTGTGTTTTCGGATAAAAGGCTGGATTCTCCTTCCCCGCCTGCCCCAAGAATGCCACGGGTGAGCCGTGTACAATGGGGAACTCGGGCGGGGGTCTCCGGTTGTCAGACGGACTCAGCTGGAGAATCCTGCCCAAAATCTTTTGTTGAGTTAGCGCAGGCTAGGGTGACACGGTCATTGAGAGGCTAGCACTGCTGTCTCACAGCGCCAGGGACCTGGGTTAAATTCCAAACTTGGGCAACTGTCTGTGTGGAGTTTGCACATTCTCCCCGTGTCTGCAAGGGTTTCCTCTGAATGCTCCGGTTCCCTGCCACAGTTCAAAGACGTGGAGGTTAGATGCATTGACCATTCAAAATTGTCACTTAGTATCCAAAGCTTAGGTGGGTTTCTGTGGATGGGGAGGGGGAGTGGTCCTAGGTAGGGCATTATTTCAGAGGGTTGGTGCAGAATCGATGGACCGAATGGCCTCCTTCTGCACCTTAGGGATTCTATGATTCTACTCTATGATTGAAGGCCTTTTAGGATGAAGATCATGTAAAAACATTTCCGTCACACAAAAAAAAGCTTGATTTTATACAGCACTTTTCAATCCCTGTTGACATCTCCAAGCTAATTTGTTACTTTTAAAATGTCCCCTTTTGTTTTAAAAACAAACACATCAGGCGGAATTTTCCCAGAGATTCCCAATCTTCTGCTTGAAACCTCATTAATTATGCATAGAGAGCTACTCGCTGAATCAGGTGGTGGGGCGGGCACTGATTTGTCCGCCTGTCATCACCTCATGGGCCCAATTTCCCTCATGCCACATTTAAATGCGAGCTGAATACACACACATTACCTCCAGCAGCCCAGCTGTGTGGTCAAAAGCTCTGGAGATGGTCCCAGTACACAGGAAGAATATGCCATGTTTTAGCCATGGCTCCCTGGATGCTTTAATTAGTGATGTCCTCCAGCACTGGGAGATTCTTTTTCCCAGGAATGGATCCAGGATGTTCGGCAAGCTCCTCTCGCCAGCCTGGGCAGCAGTCGTGTAGGAGGTCAGCTCCACTGGCAGTGGCCAGTGAAATGCCATCCATTGCAGGAAGAGGATGAATAATCTTATCCACACCACCAGGCTAAGTCACCCTTCAGCTTACTCCAAACTTACACTCTCATCTTGACGTTATGCGTTCAAAGTGTCACACGGCTCAGGGTCTCACACTATATTCGTGGGGGGGTGGGCGGAATTGACAATTGAAAGCCTATTCACTAGAATCTCAGCTATCATCCTGCAAATCAACACCTTCAACCCTTATGAGGAAGGGCTCAGCACACGCAGTAGGATGCATGCTTCCGAGCATCAGCTCTGTCCCTTCTGATTTCATCCCATCCGTTTGTCTTCATTCAGGCCAAGCTTGCCCACAGTAAAAGGGAGAGATCCCAGACTGGAGGAGGGACATTCAGGAACTCTCCAAATTCGAGGAGGATGCTGCTGAGTTTGCAGGGGAGGACAGAGGTTGCTCCTTTGGTGAAGGTGAGATCAGCCTCTCCCAGCAAGTTAGTATGGATGAACCCTCCATGAGTTGATCGCATCCTGGCATTCACAGTGAGTGACGTGCAATGTTGTATCCAGTCTGTTAATTAAATAAATCTTATCTTATCTCTCTTACAGGTAACAACAGGTTCAGACAGACGTGCTTAAGCAACATAAGCCCCAGCCCCAAGGCCACCTGAGAGGAGGATGATGAGGAGCCATTTGTAGGAGACCCATTACAATGTTCACCGGCACTCTCCACCAGCTCAGAGACACAACCCTGGTGGATCATTGTTCTAGATTACGCTCAGGGTCACATTCTGGGGAACACCTTACTGCCTCCTTAGCATGCGGAGGCAGTGACATCCCTGGTCTCTGGCACTCAGGAGACTGTTGAAATACAGGCACCCATTGAGTCTAAGTCTAATGATGAGCCTCTGAGAGAGCTGTTGTAAACATGCTGGAGCTTCAAAGACAGGTGGTGGAACATCAACAGGAGTTGCGTCAAGCAGTCAACAGACTAAAGTGAAGGATGGAGGAGTCTGACCATCTTCTGTCTGGTGTCATGGCTCCAATACACAAGCACCTTGAGGTCTCCATGGGAAGGGTGGTGACTTCCCTTGGAGACCATGGCTCTGCAGGTTCGACCGGATTAGCGCTTAGACCTTCATTCCATCACTTTGGGCATCGGTGCGATACATCACTGGCTATGTGAGAGGGGAGCAGGGTACCTCAATTTCCTTCCATGTGTTCCTTTTCCTCAAGGAGTCAGGCAGTGTCCCTCAGGCACCCATAGGGAGGAGGATCAGCAGCTGGACATCCCAGGGTACTTCACTTAGGTGACTCTGCGAGTGCACAGCCGATCCCAATCCCCTCTGCCTGTGACCCCATCACCTCCATCTGCACAGGTTAAAGGGCCTCACAACAGAATACCCAATGGAGGCCAGGGCTGACTAGGCCTCAGCGCTCCAGAGAACATTCATCAATGTCATCAATGATAATAGGGTGTAGCAGTGAGCACACAGCCTCCACCTTTGTTGGAATATTGGGGACTCTCCAAGACATCGAGGTAGGGTTAGAAAGAGTAAGAAACCTTGATATCAGTTTTGGGTCATGGGAGTTCACTCTGTATTTGTCACACATTGTGTAAATACATTTGCTTTTCATGACAATGGTCTCATCATACAAATGTGCCGTGCATGTGCATCTGTGTGCCCACGTATTGCGAGGATGATCAAGCTCCAACACCAGATTCATTTCCCTGTGTGAACCTCACATTCAGGTGGCGTCCCGCTGACTCATGTAAATTACTCACCTCTTGTCCAATGTGATGGGCCAGCCTCTTAATGAATAGCGACTTCAAATTGCATTAGGAACTGATATTCATTAAAAGACACCATGCAGTTATGTGTGTTCAATTACTACACGTATTGTCTCATCACCAATTAGCTATCTCCATTTTTGTTCCAATGCAGACCTGTATCTATGATGATCTCTCCAGCCATGTGCGCACCTTCGTAGCAGAAACAAGTGTCTTAATTGGGAACCTATGACTGAAGCAAGTCTACTTGATGTGGGCTTTACGCTGGCGTGCTGCCTTTCATCAAGCAGAGCAGCTGGATAAAGCTTTGGCTGCTGACCTTTTCAAATATCAGGATCTGGTGAAACATGGGCATTGAGGTTCCTCTTTTCTTCTCCTGGATCCTTGTGCCTATGAGTGTGTCATGGGCACGTTGTCCCTGGCCTGCGGTTTTGGTTGCACCCTCACATGGATGCTCCTCATTATTGTACTCTTTAGTATTGCCCAATTTTTCATTGTCAGAGGAGTTCTCAGCCTTCCACCTGCCTCTCTCGGGCAAGTTTGAAACGCCAGGTTGAGCAAGGTGCAGCAGACCATGATGATGCAGGACACCCTCTATGGAGAGCACTGTAGAGCCACACAGGAGCACTGCAAACATTGAAAGCAATTACTCAGGATGCCAATGGCCTGTAATACGCTGAATCTTCTTGCACTATGCACCGTGTCGTATTTTTACCTACGAGGAAATTTGAGGATGAATAAAGGATGTCATGAGCCATTGGTTCATCCCCAGGCAGCCAGCCCTGTAAGTGCTGCAGCATGTCATGTGAGAGTACCTTTAAGAAATGGGTGTTTAGAAATGGGTGTGTATATAAGTATCTGTAGTGAGAGTACCTTTAAAAAATTGATGTTTATTCCTGCAGTGATGTCAGAGAATGGGTGGAGCTTGGCTGTCTGTCAGCTTTTTACTTTTGTTTTAGGCTGTTTGCTGCAGGGTGTGTTTTAGTTTCCTTTCGGAACTGGATAGCTGCAGTCACAGCCAGAAGGTGTATTAGAGTCTCTCTCTGTAAACTAAAGAATGTAGATCGATCCTTTGGTGATCTAAAATAATAACGGCTCTCAGTAGTGACTTTAACCTGATGTGCTTCTGCTGAAAGGTTTTGTTTTAAGTCTTGTGGATGTTAAAAGGACGGCTTAAGAATTAGTTAGTGTTGTATTCTTTGGGGGTTGTATTTGAATTAATGTTTCCTAAGATGTTCACTGTATCTTTTCAAAAGGTTAACTTGAGTTCATAGAATAAACATAGTTTTGCTTTAAAAAATACTTTTCCATTTCTGCTGTACCACACCTGTAGAGTGGGTCGTGTGCTCCCCATACCACAATCTAGTAAAAGTTGTGGGTCAGGTGAACTCCATGATACACTTTGGGGTTCTCTAAACCCTGGCCCATAACAAGCACCCACAGTGAACAGCCCAGCTCAACACCTAATATGGACACAGTGAACAGCCCAGATCAACACCCGAATCAGAGACAGTGGACAGCCCAGCTCAACAACCGATATAGACACAGTGAACAGCCCAACTCAACACCGAGACAGACACAGTGAACAGCCCAACTCAACACCGAGACAGACACAGTGAACAGCCCAACTCAACACCCGAGACAGACACAGTGAACAGCCCACCTCAACACGCGAGACAGACACAGTGAACAGCCCAGCTCAACACCCGAGACAGACACAGTGAACAGCCCAGCTCAACACGCGAGACAGACATAGTCATCAGCCCAGCTCAACACGCGAGACAGACACAGTGAACAGCCCAGCTCAACACCCGAGACAGACACAGTGAACAGCCCAACTCAACACCCGAGACAGACACAGTGAACAGCCCAACTCAACACCCGAGACAGATACAATGAACAGCCCAGCTCAACACCCGAGACAGACACAGTGAACAGCCCAACTCAACACCCGAGACAGATACAATGAACAGCCCAGCTCAACACCCGAGACAGACAGTGAACAGCCCAACTCAACACCCGAGACAGACACAGTGAACAGCCCAGCTCAACACCCGAGACAGACACAGTCATCAGACCAACTCAACACCCGAGACAGACACAGTGAACAAACCAACTCAACACCTGAGATTGACACAGTGAACAGCCCAGTTCAACAATTGAGACAGACACAGTGAACAAAAAACTCAACACCTGAAACAGACACAGTGTACAGCTGAACTCAACACCCCGGACAGACAAAGTGAACTGACCAACTCAACATGAGACAGACACAGTTGTGGTATTATCATAACTATCAGCATTACAATGGTCGATGTAGTATCAGGAATAGCCACTAGAGGGAGCTGCCGATACAACTACGTAAAGCAGTGATGCTGGACCTTTGGGGAGAAGTGTATGCAGAAGACAGCTAGTGAAGGTCATAAGAGCAGTTAGTGTGAAAAGGTTAGATTATAGTTTTTCCAGTAATGAGATTAGCAGTAGATAGTGTGGTTCGATATTATTGATCAATTCTGTATTCTAAAGGACTAAGTGTTGAAATCCAGTTTAGTAGCATAAATTAAATCATTGCTTTGTTTAAGTAAAAAGTATATTGTGGTCTTTGTGGAAAAATCTACCAAACAGCCTAAATAAGCAACACAAAGAACACCACATGGTATCAGAGGTGTATTCCTTGAAAGAAACAGTAATTAGATTAGGTTAGAATGGCACTGGAGATTGAAAAAACAATCCAGAAGCTCCAATTCAGAAAAGATCTACAGTAAAGACTGATCAGAAGATGGAAGGTCTCAAGAAGCCTGACCACTTCAAGACATATGGTAAACTATGCTAGATCTGGGCTTCCGTTATACAACAGTTTGAAGTCTTTATTGCTGCCTCCACGCGAGAAAATGCATCAGACCAATGTAAAATAGCTCTCCAACTAAATTTGGCGGGACCGCATACATTGGAGCTATTCAACCCTTTTGAATTCAGTAAAGATGAGGATAAAAATAAATATAACATGGTGCAACAGAGATGGCCGATTGTGAAAAAATTCTGTGAGTGCTACATGTTAAACAAACGGCGGCAGTTCAGAGGAGAATCTGTAGAGTCAGACATCATAAACATCCGAGCGCAGTCCGGTAATTTCTTCTTAGGCTCCGAGTCTTGTTATGGGAGAGGTGTTTTCAGAACCTCAAAATGTATCATGGAGTCCAACCAACCCCCCCCCCCCCCCACCCGCTTTAATGGATTGTTGCTTTTGAACCACACGGCTTGTTCCCCAGGTGTGGTATTACAATAATGGACACGTGGGTTTTAAAACAAAACAATGTTTATTCCACGAACTCAACTTAACCTTTTAAAATAAACATTGGCTCTGTTAATACCCCGTACTTCAAAGATAACCCCAAAAATAATACAACACTACCCAATCCTGCACACTGTTCATATACACATCTAAACGACTTTACCTTCACAAAAACAGTAACACCAGGTTACTGTTAAAATATATTTTCTGTTGGATGGGAAAGATATATCAGCCTGCATTCCCAGCACGTTTTCATGCAGCACACAGCCAACACAGGCACTTCTCAAAATGCTTTCTCAGGATTGGCTTTCTCCTTTCAAACAGCTCTCAGCAAAACACACAGACACTCCCAGCTTTCTCCTCAAACTGAAACTAAAAACTTAAAAATGGCTGAGCTACAGCCCAGCTCCACCCGCACTCTGATATCACTGCATTTCTTAAAGATGCATTACTTAAACATCCATTTCTTAAAGGCACTCTCACATGACACCTCCCCCCAAGAAAATAAAATAAACCAACAACCTCAAGATGGTTTCATTTTTCACTTTTGCACCATCCTCTAAGAAATGCACACAGTAAATATACATTTTCATTTAAAGAAAACAACACACTCAAACAGGTAAAATAATTTAGTCCATTGTTCTTCGTTCTTCTTCCTCCAACCGAAAACCTTCTTACTGTGACAGTCTCTTTGAACAAGAAAATCTCTGCACGATCCATCCATTCTTCTATTCCGGCATTTCTCTTTAGAACCAGATACTTTAGTTCAACCTGACCACAGAGCCCCTTGCAATTCTTCAATACAGGAGCATTGGTGATCACAGCTTTCAGGCAGTCAAATGCCTGTTGAAAATGTTGCACGTTTTGCTATGAGTGTAAAACGCGTTTATTGGGGTGTATTAACTTGCCTGTGTTAAAGGCCGTGTGCTTAACACCACTAGGCTCTGTCTTATGTATTTTTCAGCTCAGGAGTCGCCAGTTGCCATATAGACAACTCACATATATTCCAAGGTCAAGTTCAAAGTAATAAAACGATACACCGATTAGTAAGTTCCAAACGATCAATATTTATTATACAATTATAATAAATACGCATGCACACACTAAGGGACTAAGCTATGACTAGACTAAGCAAACAGAATACTTAACTACACAGGAACAGGCAAGGTCAGGGAGCGAGGCCTTCGTCCCGGTCTTGGGCTGCAACCTTCAGAAAGCGTGCTGGTCACTGGGGGTCTAGCGGGCTTAGTTCGCGTAGCGAGCGTCGTACTGGCACTTACGGTTCGGCGGCTGGTGCTCAACGGCTGGAGTCAGGATACAGCTTCAAGTTCTTGGTCAGGGCCGGAGCACGAAACAACAGACAGGACCATGTGTGGGGGTCTATATTTATAGGGGTCCCCAATGTCCTTCCCTCTTCTTGGGCGGGCTCTACCTCTAGGTATCAATTGGATAGCTTCCAATCAATATCTTTTGAATTTCTCCAATGTAAGGGTCTTTCTTGATGGTGGGGGCGGTTTCTATAGTGGATACTTCTGGTGCCGCTCTGTCTGGACATCCACTTAAAGTATCTTATTCAAACCCAAATGTTGCCATTGTGTGTGCCTAGATCTGGACTGCCTCATTAGTATGTAGAACGTTCTGCCATTATCACCTTTGGTTGGAGATCTTCCACCTGGCCAGAAACTGGTTTGGCTGCTTGCAAAATGCTAATGAGTGTTTGCAGGCTGTTTGCCTTGGCTAAACTGTTTTTCCCTACAGTCTTAGCGATTCTCCATTTTGTTTGGTTCAGTGTCCATTTTAGGTGGCTACAGTGGCTACAAAAGTCCCCTGTCCATTGAAATTTTTTATGTTGCTTCAGCAATTCCATCAGTGGAGTAATCACGCCACTAAAAGTTTGCACAAATATTCGATCAAATCCACTCATGCTAAGAAATCGCATAATTTCCCTTCGTCTTCAGGGTATAGGAAACTCCTCAAGGAAAGTGATTCGGGCTTCTCCAAATTCACTTTCGGCTAGGTTCATCACCAAACCCGCCTCCTGAAGTCGATCGAAGAACTCCATACAATGTTTTAAATGTTCTTTCCATGTCTGGAAGTTAGAAATAAAAGCAGATTGTCCCACTTTCTCAATGCAATCCTTCAAACGTGGGAGAGAGTAAGGGTCCATTCTTGTAACTGCATTCACCTTTCTATAGTCCACACACAACCGTTGGGTACCGTCTGGTTTAGGTACCATCACTATGGGTGAGCTCCATTGGCTGCAACCCACTTCAATTATGCCATTTGTAAGCATACTCTCAATCTCTTTTTTAAACTGTGCCAATTTTAAAGGATTAAGTCTATACGGATGGTGTTTGATAGGAACAGCATTTCCCACATCTACATCATGTATAGCCATTTTAGTACTACAAACTTGCCCATGTGATATCAATAACTCTTTCAGGTGAGTTCATTTTTCCTCTGGAAGGTAACTTAACAATTCATCCCAATTTTTAAGAACATCTTCATTTTCCAATTTAATTTGAGGTATGTCAAATTCACAGTCATCTGGATTTGGTTCGTCACTGAATTAAATCTTTAAAACCTCATTTTTCTCTTCTTCCCTTTCAAAGTACCTTTTAAGCATATTCACATGACACACTCGGTGAGTCTTCCGTCTATCTAATGTTTTTACCACATAATTCACCTCACTTAATTTCCTTTCAATCTGATACGGTCCACAAAACCTAGCTTTTTACGGCTCACCTACCACTGGTAACAACACTAAAACCTTATTCCCACTGGCAAAACTATGAACTTTGGATTTCTTGTCCGGTACCCATTTCATCACATTTTGTGCAACTTTCAAATGTTGTCTAGCCAATACACCTGCTCTATTTAACCATTCCCTAAAATTTGACACGTAATCCAATAGTGTAATTTCCAATTTCTCACCCACTAGTTTTTCCTTAATCAATTTAAGTGGTCCTCTTACCTCATGACCAAAATTAGTTTAAAAGGACTAAATTTGGTAGACTCATTTGGTGCATCCCTAATTGCAAACAATACGAATGGGATTCTTTTATCCCAATCCTCTGGATAATCTTGACAATAAGCCCTCAACATTGTCTTTAATGTCTGATGCCACCTTTCTAACGCTCCCTGCGATTCTGGATGGTACGCAGTTGATTTAAATTGTTTTATTCCTAAGCTATCCATAACTTCTTTAAATAACTTTAAAGTAAAATTTGATCCTTGATCCGATTGAATTTCTGTGGGTACTCCATATCTAGTAAAGAATTTAAGTAACTCCTCCACAATCCTTTTAGCTGTAATATTACCACTGGAATGGCCTCTGGAAACCTAGTAGACACGTCCATTATAGTCAAAAGATATTGATTCCCACTTTTTGTTTTAGGAAGCGGTTCTACACAATCAATTAGGACCCTTGTAAAAGGTTCCTCAAATGCTGGAATGGGTATTAAGGGCGATGGTTTTATCACTGCTTGCGGTTTCCCTATCACTTGACATGTGTGACATGATTGACAAAATTTAACTACATCTTTATGTAGTCCAGGCCAATAAAAATGTTTCTGGATTTTAGCTTGAGTTTTCCTTATTCCCAAATGACATCCCACTGGTACCTCATGTGCAACTCGCAACACCTCCATTCTATACCCTACCGGCAATACTACTTGATGAACTTCTGCCCACTTTTCATCCGCCTTCATATGTACAGGTCTCCATTTTCTCACCAAGACATCACTTTTACGGTAACAACACTCTGGTATGCTCTCAGGTTCCTCTTTCGTATATGCTTTCTGATATATCTGTTTTATTTCTACATCTTTCTGTTGTAACTCTGCCAATTTTCCTGAGCTACAAATATCCGCCTCATCCTCCACCTGTTCTTGTTGTTTTTCAGCCATCTGATCAAAAATCGTTTCTGATAATTGCACTTCTACTTCATCTTCACTCTTTGATTTATCCTCTCGTCTTAACCTGTGACTTTGCGACCTTGTTACTACACAATCCGGAAAAATCCCAGGATATTCGTCCTCCAACACTTCAGTTGTCTGATTTTCCAGTGGCCTATCAACCACAGTAGGCATCACTCCCACTTGCGATCCAGCTATATCATTACCCAAGATAAACTGTATTCCTGGACAAGATAGTTTCTCTATTACTCCTACTACCACTTCACCACTCTTCACTGGACTTTCCAACCTTACCTTATATAATGGAACGCTCTCCTCTCACCCTGTATTCCACATATCACCACCTTTTCTGTCAACATTCTTCCCAAACTACATAATTCCTCATCTCTTACCATTAAAGATTGACTAGCCCCGTATCTCTTAAAATTGTGACTTCTTTACCTGCTCCTCCTGATACACATGAGTAAACTTTACCCACACAAGTAAATTCTTTAAAGATATCTGGCACCTTCTTAACAATTACTTCTTGAACAGGCTATACAATCATTTGCACCTCCTTCATTTCCCTCGGGCTTTCCTTTACCACTCTAACAAATCCTACTGTCTTATCCAGTTTTACCACATCAGCCTTTCCAATGCTTATCTTCAACTACCAACACTGTGACTTTACGTGGCCTAGTTTATTACAGTGATAACATTTGAAACTTTTCATTTCTTTCCCACCTTCCTGGATTTTTTTTAAATCTGAGGTACACTCTCTTTATTGTCTCCCATCAGATCACCTTTACCTTTACCACTTGAGTATTTCTCATGTCCCCAGTTTCTATCCCTCACCGGCTGAAACTGATGTCGAAAACCAATCTTTGATTTATGAACTAATTCATAATCATCTGCCATTTCTGCTGCTAATCTTGCAGTTTTAACCCTCTGGTCTTCCACATGAGCTCTCACTACATCAGGAATTGAATTTTTAAACTCCTCCAAAAGTATAATTTCTCTGAGAGCTTCATATGTTTGGTCTATTTTCAAAGCCCTTATCCACCTAGCAAAATTACTCTGTTTGAGCCTTTCAAACTCCATGTATGTTTGGCCAAATTCTTTCCTTAAATTTCTGAACCTTTGTCTGTAAGCTTCAGGCACTAGTTCATATGCACTTAAGATGGATTTCTTTACCTCCTCATATGTTCCAGATACCTCCTCCGGTCGTGATGCAAACACTTCACAAGCTCTACCTGCCAGCTTTGTATGAATCAGTAACACCCACATGTCCTGTGGCCATTTCATTTGTTTAGCTACCTTCTCAAATGAAATGAAAAAGACTTCCACTTCCTTCTCGTCAAACTTTGGCAATGCTTGGACATATTTAAATAGATTCCCACCAAGCCTTCGACTATGACGCTCTTTCTCACTGTCCTCATCAGTATCATCCAACTGTACGTTTCCCTTTGTGTCTGCAAATTTTAACTGATTGTCATAGTTCAAACTCCCTCTCTTTATCTTTTTCCCTGATCTGTATCTCCCTTTCTTTTTCTTTTTGTTCTGCTTGGGCTATTTCTCCTTTCTTCTCTCTCCTTTTCTTTTTCTTCTCTCTCTCTTTCTCTTTCTCTTTCCTCTCTCTCTCTTCCCTCTCTGTCTCTCATATTCAAGCCACTTTAATTCTTTCTCAAGTTCCATTTGTTTAATTTGCAACTGAATTTTTGCCATTTCCAATGAGTTAAACTCTATCTCAGGCAACTTTAAATGCTTAACCACCGCCATAATTACCTAATTTTTTGCATTTTGTCAGGTAATGTTAACTGCAATGTTTTTGCCAAACCTAACAGTCTACTTTTAGTCTCTGTCTGTAAGGTACTGTGTGTGACCGTCTCCACCGCCAAAAAATTCTGAGCCTCTGAAAGAGCCATTGTCCACAACACACTGCCCACTTAAACTAAAATACCACACCGGAAAAGCAACAATCCTTCACTGTCTTTAAGTTCACAAAAGCCAATCCAATAGATAGACTTTTATCCACCTCAAGCCCCCAATTGTTATGGGAGAGACATTTTCAGAATCCCGAAATGTATCATGGAGTCCAACCCTTTAATGGATTGTTGCTTTTGAAGCACACGGCTTGTTCCTCAGGTGTGGACACGTGGTTTTTTAAAACAAAACAATGTTTATTCCATGAACTCAACTTAACCTTTTAAAATAAACATTGGATCTCTTACACCCCTTACTTCAAAAATAACCCTGAAAATAATACAACACTACCCAATCCTGCACACTGTTCCTATACACATCCAAACGACTTCACCTTCACAAAAACAGTAACACCAGGTTACAATTAAAATATATTTTCTGTTGGATGGGAAAGATATATCAGCCTGCAGTCCCAGCACATTTTCATGCAGCACACAGCCAACACAGGCACTTCTCAAAATGCTTTCCCAGGACTGGCTTTCATCTTTCAAACAGCTCTCAGCAAAACACACAGACACTCCCAGCTTTCTCCTCAAACTGAAACTAAAAACTTCAAAATGGCTGAGCTAAAGCCCAACTCCACCCACACTCTGACATCACTGCATTTCTTAAAGATACATTGCTTAAACATCCATTTCGTTAAAGGCATTCTCACATGAGTCTATGCTGCGAGATAAAGTTGTGTTCGGAATAAGCGGTGAACGGGCGTGAGAAAAAATTAAGAAGACCGGTATTGTTGCTTGAAGATGCTCTAAATTTGTAAGGCCAGCAAGTGAATATGCCGAATGCATGGCTAAGGAAAAGAGCAGCAAATCGCTAAACATGGCTGATACAATTAATGCTGTGTCGCAGCAAAGAAAACTGTGCACAATGGCTGGTGGCCATTTTTTATGTGATGATCTGAGCATGATGATGTGCAAGGCTGTGGACATGACCACAGTAAAAATACTTGTCCAGCGAGAGGGAAACATTGTTCCTATTGTGGCAGACTGAACCGCTTCGCAGTGTTGCTCGTTCTGAGTGAGTGTGCTTAACACTCGATTTGGCTCTGTTTCGTTACTTAGCTCTGGAGCCGCCAGGTATCGTTAAGATACCGCCACAAGTTTCAAGGTCAAGTTCAAAGCAATAAAACCATACACCAATTAGTAAGTTCAAACAAATGAGTTTATTATAATACAATTATAATCTACTCATGCACACGCTAAGATGACTAAACGATTCCTACCACTAGATAAACCAATACTTACCTTAAAAGGAACTGCCGGGACTTCACTTCCGGTCGGCAAGCGGAGAGGTCGCACGGAGAGGGGCTCCCGCAAAGTAACCAAGTCGGGGCCTTTCTCTCCGTAGCGGCAAAGAGCAGGGAAGGAAAGGGAAGCCCCCCCCCCCAAACAAACCTGTCGGCGGAGGATCCTCGGAGGCTGCGGCGGTGCGGCGGCAGGAGTGGTGCGGAGGCAGCGGCGGCAGGAGCGGTGCGGTGGGAGCGGTGCAGCGGCGGTGGCAGGATCCCCCCCTCAACGCAGACCAGGAGCGGAGCGGCAGGTCCACCCACCCCCCCCCCCCAACGCAGGCCAGGAGCGGAGCGGCAGGTCCACCCACCCCCCCCCCCAACGCAGGCCAGGAGCGGAGCGGCAGGTCCACCTCCCCCCCCCCCGAACGCAGGCCAGGACCGGAGCGGCAGGTCCACCGCCCCCCCCCCCCAACGCAGGCCAGGAGCGCCCCCCCCCCCCAACGCAGGCCAGGAGCGGAGCGGCAGATGCTGGGACCGAAGCGGGGTCGGCCCAACCAGCAGCGACCACCACGTGGCAAGGACAAAGGGACTGGGCAAAAGCCTCTCTCTCTCTCCTGGGTGAGAGGAGAAAGGAAGGGGGGGGAGGGGGGGGGGGGGGGAAGGACTTTTATTTTAAAACAAAACCAAAAGAAAACTGTTAAAGAGAGATGGGGAGAGGTATATATATTATTTTCTCTCTTTTTACAATCACTCCCATCAAAAGTAAGCCCACCTGAGAGGAGTTGCATAAAAGCGGGGGGGAGAAAATAATTAATAAATAAATAAAATAAAGTGGTAAAGGAAAGAAGGGGGCGGGGAAGGAAGGGACAAAAAAAAAGTATTTTTTTAAAAAATCAATAAATAAATAAAATAAAAATAGGGTGCGGAAAAGGGTGGAAAAGAAAAACAAGGGGAGAAGAAAAGATGAAAGGGAAGGGGGAGAAAAAAACGCCAGAAGGGAGCCAAGGGAGAGGGGGCACCAGAAGCAGATGGGACAAAGGGCAAGCCAGCTCAGGCGAGCGAATCAGCACACGAAGCGGCGGGATGGATGTATTGTCGCATCAAAAAGAGCTGGACAGACAGGTGCCCTCTCCCCCGGGGCCAGAGGAGGGCTGGAATTGGAGGGTAGCTGTTACCGAGGTGCTGAGGGAGCAGCTGCAGGCAATCAAGGCAGAGGTGAAAGCAGACGCAGAGGCCGCAGTACAGGCAGCAGTGGCCAGGGCCATGTCAGGGGTGCAGCAGGCTCTGACCAGATTGGAGGAGAAAGTGGATGCCCAAGGGGAGAAAGTGGATGCCCAAGGGGAGAAACTGGAAGGCCATGAGGCAACCATTAAAGAGCTGGAGAAAGCAGCGACCGACATGAGCGACCGGGTCACGGTCCTGGAGAGGGAAGTGGCGAGACTGGGCGCAACACAGGGGAGCCTGAAGGGCAGGGTAGATGACCAGGAAAACAGCTCGAGAAGGCAAAATGTTAGGATAGTGGGCCTGCCAGAGGGGACCGAGGGTAGAAACCCCACAGCTTACGTGGCTGCAATGCTGGGTAACTTAATGGGGAAGAAAGCTTTCCCAACCCACCGGAAATGGACAGAGCACATCGGTCGCTGCGCCCGAAGCCCAAGGCAGGGGAACAACCGAGAGCAGTCATAGCCAA
The DNA here is from genome assembly GCF_902713615.1 of Scyliorhinus canicula. Lineage (NCBI taxonomy): Eukaryota > Metazoa > Chordata > Chondrichthyes > Carcharhiniformes > Scyliorhinidae > Scyliorhinus > Scyliorhinus canicula. Next base: position 39,456,447 of record NC_052152.1, on the reverse strand, counting down.
ACTGCACCGGTACCGGGATAGGGAGATAATCCTGCGCTGGGCCAAGGAAAATAAAGCCTGCAAATGGGAAGGGCACGCCATCCGAATATATGAGGATCTTGGAGCAGACATAACTAAGAGACGGGCTGAGTTCTCAGAGCGAAAGCAGCCCTATACAGGAGCAAAGTTCGTTTTGGTATGCTGTACCCAGCGAAACTCTGGGTCACATACCAAAACAAGGAATATTTCTTTACTGCCGCTGCTGAGGTAAATAGGTTCGTCGAGGAGCATGGGCTGAAAAAACACCAGCTGGGGTAGGGACGAGGGGCCCCTGTCAAGGGGCAACAACACGCCGACGAGGGGGTGGGGATGGGCGAGGCAAAGCCAGCCCCCCCCCCCGGGCAGGAACACCCAGAACAAAGAACAACACACTGCCCAGGCCCCAGCACGAGGGAACGAGAGTATTGGAGAAGGGAGAGCAGGCGAGAGGGGTGCAGGGTCGGATGGGGGAAGAGCGGGCAGAAAACCGTAGAGGCCAGGCAGAGGAGAAGCGAGACAACAACCTCCGAGAGGGGAGCCACCGTACTAGCAGGAAAGCTAGCGCCGGGGGCACGCAACAAAGCAGGGCCGCAGCGCACCCCCAACAAGGGGGAAGGCGCCAGGCAGGGGAGGGGGGGGATCACCCATCAAAGTCGGGAGAGCAAACGGGGACAGGAATAGGGGATAGAGGGGCAAAGGAGGGGTATACAGGGGAGGAGGGAAAAGGGAGAGAGCGGGGGGGAGGACACACAGGGAGCGAGAGACCAGGGAGGGGAAATGCAGGGACAAAGAGACAAAAGAGGCCAGAAAAGGAACAGGGCTACAAAGTGCCACAACCAAGGGCTCGAAACAAGGAACCGCTACAGGCACCCACCCAGTACGGTCTGTGAGTGAAGGGGGCCCCCCAGAGCGCAGGGGACTACCCGCGCGGCGGACACACAGTGGACGGCCACGGCGGGTGCCCCCGGGACAAGGGGAAACCCCGGAGCGCAGAGACCTGATCGCATGTGTGTTGTTCCTCGTGTCTTAATAAAGCTCGCAGTCTCAAATGTGGAGACGATGCTTTATTGTGAGTTTGTTCATTCTTCAGAGCTCTACGTACGGCTACCTTCAGTGCTATCCTAGCTGCTGTGTGTCCAGCTATTAGCTCTGCCTGCTCTGTAGTGTGTCCTCACTTCCTGTCCTGATCTATTTATATGGCTCTCCCGTGCTCCCTCTAGTGGTCGCTCAGTTGTGTTGCATCTGGTTAACTTGTGATCACCACATCCCCCTTTTTCTCTTAACATATTTTCTGAACATCGTTAAAGAAAATTGTACATCCTGTCCCAGTGTATTTATAGCTCTCCCGCTCGTGTTTGCTCTGTTGTTTTTGTATCTAGTCAATCTACGATCACCACATCCCTCTCTTTCTCATTACATAGTTTCTGTACATCATTAAGGAAAATTATACAAAACAGTAACTTATGATATGCGTATCTATACAAGTGATGATGCTATTGCCTTAGTTAACAAAGCCAATGTATTTATATGTCCAAACTTAATAAACACATTTATGAGTCCAAACTTGATGAATTTGTTCAGAGCTTTTTTTTTTTTTTTTTTTTTGTTGATGACGTGGTGATATTGATATTGCAAGTCCGCTGTGAATGTTGTTGGTGTTCCTTGTTATCTTAAGTACCCAATGCGTCATCCCGAGGTGTTTGCATGGTCACATCACTGATGTTGACTGGCATGGACTTTTTTTTGTGCTTGTGGTGTTGATTTATTGTCTCATCCGCCTTGGATGCTGGTGTGCTTGCTTGTTCTGGAGCAGACGTGAGTTTGTGCGATTCGTTGTCATCCCATGACATGTTTGTAGTCTTGTTATCGTTTTGCAGTGTGCTGTGGCATCGTCCATCATGTGCCAAGTAGTGCCATTGTGTACAAGTCGTTGTTTCATTGCTGTTGTTTCTGTCGTTCCTGTTTTTGTTGTTTCCGTTGCCGTACTTGTCGCTGTTTTTGTCGTTTCCGTCTTTGTTGTTGTCGCTATCTTTGCTCCTGACTTTGTTGTGTTTGTTGCCATTCTTGTTGTTTCTGCCTCTGTCGTTGTCGCTATCTTTGTGCCTGACGTTGTTGTTTGTCTTGTTGCGCTTCATGTTGCTTTTATTCTTGCTGTTGTCGTTCTCGTTTCTGCTGTGCTTCTTGCTATTGTTGTTTGTCTTGTCGCGCTTCATGTTGCTTTTCTTCTTGCTGTTGTCGTTCTCGTTTCTGCTGTGCTTCTTGCTATTGTTGTTGGTCTTGTCGCGCTTCATGTTGTTTTTGTTCTTGCTGTGTTTCTTTTGACTTTTGTTTTTCTTGTTATACTCTATGAGTGTCCCGAGTGGATAATTTGAGTCATTGAGCATTCCGTCTCGCGAGTGGTGCGAATGATCTGATGTTGCATCGGTGCAGGTGACATCAATCAGTTGTGGAGAATTGGATTCCGCATCTTTGCTTTCTTGGTGCTCGTCTTCTCGCGAGTGGTGCGAATGATCTGATGTTGCATCGGTGCAGGTGACATCAATCAGTTGTGGAGAATTGGATTCCGCATCTTTGCTTTCTTGGTGCTCGTCTTCCGGAGTCAAAGTCTTCTTGATTACATTTGACGCGGTGTCTGTGGACTCTCGGCGCTCCTCTTCTGGAGTCCAAATCTGCATGATTTCAGTTGACGTGGTTTCTCTAGACTCTTGGTGCTCCGCTTCTGGAGTTAAAATCTTCATGATTTCTGTTGATGTTATCTCACTGGACTCCAGGTGCTCCTCTTCTGGAGTCAAAATCTGCATGGTTTCTTTTTGTTTGATGTCTCTGGACTCCAGGTGCTCCTCTTCTGGAGTCAGAATCTGCATGGTTTCTTTCGGCATTGTCTCTGTGGACTCCAGGTGCTCCTCTTCTGGAGTCAAAATCTGCATGTTTTCTTTTGGCGTTGTCTCTCTGGGCTCCAGGTGCTCCTCTTCTGGAGTCAAAATCTGCATGTTTTCTTTCGGCATCGTCTCTCTGGACTGTTGGGTGGCCCGACTCTGTGCTTCTGTACAGACAAGCTGAGAACTGTCAGTCTCACTGTGATCCTGTACGTCGAGTGCGAGCACCTTGTCACTGTTTTCGCTCTGTGCGTCGGTACAGACAAGCTGAGAACTGTCAGTCTCACTGTGATCCTGTACGTCGAGTGCGAGCACCTTGTCACTGTTTTCGCTCTGTGCTTCGGTACAGACAAGCTGAGAACTGTCAGTCTCACTGTGATCCTGTACGTTGAGTGTGATCACCTTGTCACTGTCTTCACATGCAGTGGGCAGAGGTGCATTGTCTTCTTCTTGTTCCTGTGAGCGTGTTGGACTTTCATAGTCCGCTCTTTCTTCTTGTTCCTGTGAGCGTGTTGGACTTTCATAGTCTGCTCTTTCTTCTTGTTCCTGTGAGCGTGTTGGACTTTCATAGTCTGCTTTTTCTTCTTGTTCCTGTGAGCGTGTTGGACTTTCATAGTCCGCTCTTTCTTCTTGTTCCTGTGAGCTTGGTAGACTTTCATAGTCTGCTTGCGGTTGCTCAGGTACAGCGGGTTTACCTTCATGGTCTTGTTCATGCTTGGTGTCCGCCCGGGAGTGTTTGCTTGCATCCCTGTTGGCGTCTTTCATCACTCGCACTGTGGAGCCTGTCATCGCTCGCTCCGTGGAGTCTTCCTGTGCTCTCTGTGTGGCGTCGTCTTCGTCTTGGGTATTGCTGTCATCCAATGTATCGACGAGCTGCCATGGCACCATGGTGTTGGATTCATCCACCATGAGTAGATTCGTGTTGAGCTTTGCAACGGTGTCGCTGATGCTGTGATCAGCATGTCCAAATAACTCCTCCATGTCTGAGTAGTATTCTTTGAAAGCCATTTCATCTTGGTTGGCTTCTTCTACCACGAGTTGGTTCGTGTTGAACTTTGCGACCGTGTCGCCGATGCTGTGATTAGCATATCCGACTGACTCAGCTCTGTCTGAGTAGTATTCTTCGAAAACCAAAGCATTTTGGTTTGATTCATCTACCACGAGTTGGTTCGTGTTGTACTTTGCGACCGTGTCGCTGATGCTGTGATAAGCATATCCGACTGACTCAGTCAGGTCTGAGAGGTAATCGTCGAAAAACAAATCATCTTTTGTTGTTTCGGAATTCTTTTTGTTCGCTTCACTGTGTGTGGTGAAGGCAGCTTTTTCCAAGGTTTTGTGCAAGTTGTTTTTCACTGTTGGTTTAAGTTCAGGCGTTTTTCTGTGTTCTGAGGCAAGAAAATTTGGTTTTACCACTTTAAGTGTCTTGGTTTCAATTTTCGGGCATTTCCCTTTTAAGTGGGCGTGGTCAGGATTCTCAGACGTCATGACATCACGCGTTGGCATGACTTGCGCATGCGCAAATCGGCTTTCTTTCCTTGTGCAGTTCGGTGTCCATTGCGCATGCGCGGCTTGCGCATGCGCATGACGATCCGCGACAAAGACTTTTTTTGACTGCGCATGCGCGGCTTGCGCATGCGCATAACGATCGGCGCCGTGATCTTTTTTAAACTGCGCATGCGCGACTTCCGGTTCCGGCGCATGCGCAGACGCGATTTGTAGTTCTTTGCTTACCCGAGACTCCAAAATGTGCTCCGACGCCATTTTATCGCGGATTTCAGCGTTTGTTCTTTCTAAAAGTTGTAAGTTACCTTTTCTTTCCGATCTGGACTGGATTTCAGCGTTTTGGCTTTGTGAAAAATTCATGTTATTTCTTCTTTTTGATCTGTACTGTGCATTCGCGATTTCCTGTTCTTTTTGTGATTTTTTAAGTCTTGCATCACTCAGTCTCTCTGCAGTTTGGACTGTGAGCATGCCTTGCTGTTCAAATTTCTCACAGTACTCTTCAAATTTGTTTAGTAACGTTTGTAAGCTGTTCCTGTCTTCACCTTTTGAGTATTTAAATCCATTATACACTTTCCTATTGACAGGTCCTTCGATGAGAATTGCTATTTTAATTTTGTCTGAGGCTTCTGCTACATCATTAGCTATGAGATAAAAATCGAACATTTGTTTAAACCTTTTCCAGACATTTCTTACATTGCCAGTCGTGTCCAGCTGAGGTGGGTATCCATGCCACATCCTCGAATTAGCGATGTCTTCCCCAGTCAAATGTCCAGTAGGAGATTTCCATGCCATTTTGTGCTTTCTGTATCTGCAGCTGAGTTGTCCTGTAGTAAGCGTCCTGAAATCACTGCTGGTACCATGTGTTGTTCCTCGTGTCTTAATAAAGCTCGCAGTCTCAAATGTGGAGACGATGCTTTATTGTGAGTTCGTTCATTCTTCAGAGCTCTACGTACGGCTACCTTCAGTGCTATCCTAGCTGCTGTGTGTCCAGCTATTAGCTCTGCCTGCTCTGTAGTGTGTCCTCACTTCCTGTCCTGATCTATTTATATGGCTCTCCCGTGCTCCCTCTAGTGGTCGCTCAGTTGTGTTGCATCTGGTTAACTTGTGATCACCACAGCATGGAGAGAGCAGTGATAGCGGCCATCCTGGATGACCCCCTAACAAAGGGAAACCCCGGAGAGCAGGAGCGCGTCCACCAGATAAATATGGTTAATCCCACAGGAACAAGGGGGCAGAAGCCCCCCACCAGGATAGTCACCTGGAACGTAAGGGGACTTAACGGCCCAGTGAAGAGATCCAGAGTCCTCACCCACCTCAGAAACATGAGGGCCGACATAGTCTTCCTCCAAGAGACTCACCTGAGGGAGCAGGACCAACTGCGGGTAAGAAAGGGCTGGGTGGGACAAACCTACCATTCCTGCTATGGGACAAGGGCCAGGGGGGTGGCGATCCTGATTGGCAAGAGGACAATGTTTAGGGCGACAAAGACGGTTACAGACCCAGGGGGGGCGGTATGTCATGGTCAGCGGCGCCCTGGATGGGGCGCCGGTAGTTCTAGTCAACGTGTACGTGCCCAACTGGGACAACACGAGTTTCATCAAAAAGACCATGGCAGAAATCCCGGACATAGCGACGCATCGACTAATCATGGGGGGGGACTTCAACTGTGTACAGGACCCAAAGACGGACAGATCAAACCCCAAAACGGGGAAAACCACAAGCATGGCAAGGGAACTCAGTCACTTTATGGAGCAGATGGGAGCAGTGGACCCCTGGAGATTCGCCCACCCGGGGGAGAAAGAATTCTCCTTCTTCTCCCCAGTACACAACGTGTACACCAGAATTGACTTCTTTGTGGTGGGGAAAACGGTGCTTCCAGGGATAGACAAGGTGGAATACTCCGCAATTGTGATATCAGACCACGCTCCACACTACATGGACGTGCGGCTGGAGACGGGAAGGGCCCAGCACCCCACATGGAGGTTGGACGGTGCCTTACTAGCTGACAAGGCCTTCAGCGAAAGGATAGCGCGGGCCATAGTACATGGAGAACAACCAAAACGGGGAGGTCTCATCCTCCACGTTCTGGGAAGTGCTTAAGGCCGTACTAAGAGGGGAAATCATTGCCTTCAAAGCGCAAAGAGATAGGGAGGAAAGGGTGGCTAGGCAGAAGCTGGTCGACTCCATACTGGAGGTAGACCGTAAATACTCCGAGGCCCCGACCGTAGAGCTCCTGGCGGAGAGAAAAGAATTACAAAGGAACTTTGACCTGCTCTCCACCAAGAAAGCAGTGCACCAACTCTGCCAGGCACGCGGGACCCTGTACGAACACGGAGACAAAGCCAGCCGCCTGTTGGCACACCAGCTGAGAAAGCAGGCAGCCACCAGATAAATTGTGCAAATCAGGGGTACCAGAGGCACGTTGGAAACAGAACCAGAGAGGATTAACAAAACCTTCAAGGCCTTCTACCAAGACCTGTACACCTCAGAGCCCCCAACAGGAAGGCTGGGATGAACCGGTTCCTTGATGGACTGGACAAACCAGTCGTGGGAGAGGGCAGAAAACGGGACCTGGAAACACCACTAGCACTGGGAGAGATTATGGACAGCATTAGTTCCATGCAGATGGGGAAGGCGCCGGGACCGGATGGATTCCCGGCGGACTTCTACAAAAAATTTGCGACAGCGCTGGCCCCGCACCTGCGGGAGATGTTCACAGACTCGCTAGCTAGGGGCACACTGCCACCCACATTAGCACAGGCCTCAATCTCGCTGATACCTAAGAAAGACAAAGACCCAACGGAATGTGGGTCATACAGACCCATATCTCTGCTGAACACAGACGCCAAAATACTGGCCAAAATCCTAGCCAAAAGGCTAGAAGACTGTGTACCTGAGGTGGTCACAGAGGACCAGACGGGCTTCGTCAAAGGTAGACAGCTTACCTCGAACATCAGGCGCCTGCTGAACGTGATAATGACCCCCTCCGGGGAGAGAACACAAGAGGTGATTGTCTCCCTGGACGCAGAAAAGGCCTTCGACAGAGTCGAATGGAAATATCTCATAGAGGTACTGGAGCGGTTCTGGCTTGGAACAGAGTTCACCGCTTGGGTAAAGCTCCTATACAACGCCCCCATGGCGAGTGTACGGACCAAGAATACCAACTCCCAATACTTCCAGCTGCACAGGGGCACCACACAAGGATGCCCACTGTCCCCGCTGCTGTTTGCACTAGCAATCGAACCGCTAGCAATCGCGCTCAGGGCAGCAAAAAATTGGAGGGGGATCCAAAGGGGAGGCAGAGAGCACAGAGTCTCACTCTATGCAGATGATCTGCTCCTCTACATCTCGGACCACAAAGCAGCATGGACGGAATCATCGCGCTCCTGAAAGAGTTTGGAGCCTTCTCAGGCTACAAACTCAATATGAGCAAAAGCGAGATCTTCCCAGTACGCCCGCAAGGACCCCCCCCCCCCCCCACCCCCACCCCCCCAACCCCCCCAAAGGGTCTGCCGTTCAAACAAGCCCGACACAAATTCCGCTACCTGGGGATCCAAATAGCCCATGACTGGAAAAGGATCCACAAATGGAACCACACCAGCCTGACGGAGGAAGTAAAAAAGGACCTGCAAAGATGGAACACACTCCCACTCTCCCTCGCGGGGAGAGCCCAGACGATCAAAATGAACGTACTGCCCAGGTTCCTCTTCCTGTTTAGATCCATTCCGATCTACATCCCCAAGGCCTTTTTCAAAGTGCTGGACAAACTTATCATCGCGTTCGTAATGGGGGGGGGTGGGGGGGGGGGGGGGGTACAAATGCTAGGATCCCAAAGGAGGTCCTACAAAAAACAAAATCCGCGGGGGGCTAGCCTTCCCGAATCTACAATTCTACCACTGGGCGGCAACAGCCGAGCGAGTAAGGGGATGGATCCAGGAGCCAGAAGCCGAGTGGGTGCGTGCGGAGGAGGCCTCCTGCATGGGGACCTCCCTCCGGGCCCTCGCCACGGCAGCACTCCCATCCCCACCCAAAAAACACTCCAGCAGCCCAGTGGTGACAGCCACCCTCTAATCCTGAAACCAACTGCGGCAGCAACTTGGCCTGACCAAAATGTCGGACAAGGCTCCCATCTGCAACAACCATAGGTTCACACCAGCACTGACTGACGCCACCTTCAAAAGGTGGAGGCAGAACGGGGGGACACTGATAGTCAGGGACCTATACACGGACGACAGGATCACAACACTGGACGACCTGACAGAGAAATTTGGGGGGGAGCGAGCTACGGTACCTGCAGCTCAAAAACTTCTTACGAAAGGAGACAAGGACGTACCCACAACCGCCACGACAGACACTACTGGAAGACCTACTGGACGCAAGTATCCTAGAGAAAGGGAACTGTAGCGGCATGTATGACCGACTGGTAGAAAGGGACGACACCGTACTGGACGCAACAAGAATGAAATGGTAGGACGATTTATGTACTGGATCGAGAAGAATGATCAGTAAAAGCGCTCTCAAAGATAATAAAGGAGATGACTGTCTCACTTGAAATAAATGGAGAATCGATCCCATTCAAGATTGACACAGGAGCGCATGTAAATATTATCAAGTACCGATCTTTAAAGCAAGTAATCAGAAAGTCTCTGATAAAGAAGTCTGCCTGTAAACTCACAGATTACAATGGTAACGCGATAGCTACAAAGGGGTCATGCTGTCTTGTCGTGAAGAATGGGAAAATTGATCAAAAATCTTCATTGATTGATGTTGATGCTTGCAAAAGTTTGCAGCTAGTTGAAAGGATTCACTCAACTAGTACTTCAGATGACACAGATGAAGAGTCCAGGGAATATTTAGGTGATGTGAACGACCTCTCCAAAGCTAATACTGATGTTGAAACATCAGAAAACATACATACTACTAATGCTAAAACATCAGGACCCGAGTTAGTCTGAATAGTGGAATTGCGAGCTCGTTTAATTTCTGAGATACTGCCAGTATCTGATCGCAAACTCCAGACCATAAAAGCTGAAACTGAAAAGGACTTTCTGCTCCAGAAGGTAAAATTGCATCAACTAAGGCCTTTGATTATTAGCTCTATTTCACAGTTCTGAGTACCTTAAAATTTAAATGGGCAGGAATAAAGCCAAAGTACTTTCTTACATCGAAAATGACTTTTTTGATTGTGTTTAATGCAATGTTTGAAATATTGAATGATTGTTCACGAGAAAGATTGCCTTGTTATCTACACAAGGATGTTTCATTATTACTCACTTTATGTGGTAATGGGATCCTGCTGAATTAAAATGCTGTCTCTACCCGTGCAACTAACAGAGACTGTTATTGTCTTCTTTAGTGTCCAATCTATTTGCAGACAGAATATGGATTCATTCACCTCAAAAGATGCAAAGCTGTTGTAAGTGAATATAAATGAATGCCATGTCAAGAGGATAAAAATCATTTTGTCTTTCAGCCGCAGGCAACAACAGCTTTGTTGCCCATAGTGGCGTAAGCCGGATCCAGGCAGAAAATATTGTGTTGTCAACAGGATACTAAATTACTTATCACAAAATAACCCTCGCAGTTGTCATTTCAGTAAAATTGACAACTAAAATTTAGGGCACTGGGTGTGACTGTTTGAAACCATGAAAAGCATTTACTACCCATAAATGAGCTCCTAATGATAAGTGACCTCATTATTAGTTTGCTTTTCGATTTGGGTGCCCATTACAAGACAATTTATTGTTTCCATGACCTCAGCCCTCATAATGGTACGTTAATTGTACTATTAAAGTATTTTTGTAATTTGGAGTACCCAATTCATTTTTTCCAATTAAGGGGCAATTTAGCGTGACCAATCATCTGCACATCTTTGGGTTCTGGGGGCAAAACACATGCAAACATGGGGAGAATGTGCAAACTCCACACGGGCAATGACCCAGAGCTGGGATCAAACATGGGACCTCGGTGCCGTGAGGCAGCCGTGCTAACCACTGCGCCACCATGCTGCCCTATAACTACCAAAATTAAGGATACGGAGGTTAAGTGCCTTAACCAGATATAAATGAATACTCTTTTATTCATTTTATAAAAATTTACAGTCTTATTAAAAGAGCATATGAATAAATAGTGCTGGGACAGTGGGTGTTGGCTAAGGAGGAGGCAGATATGTGTAATGTTGCGTTCTGTAAGTAAATCTAGTATTAAGAAACAAAGATGGTGTTTGGTTTCCTACTTTACCATCTGGCTTTGGAATGAATGAATAAGCCCTCTCTCTCTCCTCCTGCCCCACAACCATTTGAGTTACCTGTGCCAATCTGATTCTGGTCTCTTGAACATCCCTTTTAATAAATCTATGATTGCTGTGGCTGTGCTATTAATTCCCTTGGGTCTAAGGTCTGGAATTCCCTCCTTTGACCCCTCTGCCTTTTTACCTTGCTTGCCTCTTTTAAGGCAGTGCTTAAAACCTAGCCGCACCAAACTTTTAGTCATCTGACCTAATATCCCCTTATGAAGTTCAGTGCAATATTTTGTTTTGTAAAAAACACCTTGGGATGTTTCCTACATTAAAAGTGTTATATAAATATAATTTGTTGCCCATTAATCAAGAAATGAACCAACTATCCGTTTGATAGTTAGTTAACATCAGATATTAAACCCATGTTTGACATTCAATAACTTTACTCAGCTTGCCAACTTAAATACTGAAAGAGATTTTACATGAAAAAACATGAAAAGTCAACTAAGCATTTTCACCCAGTGGTTCACTACTTTGCAACCAATGATTTTACTTTTCCGTGTCTGTGGTAATCCTCAACAAATCTGTTCCCAGCTAGATAGTCACCCATTTCATTTCCAAAAATACTGATTTACACTTTGGCTGAAAGTTTATTCCACAGATCTGCTCCTAAATTAGTTAATTGGTATCCATTTACTCAGAATCAGTCAAAAGTCCATGAGGGGCAGTAGGCATTCTCTTTGTTCATTGTAATTCTGATGCTCCTGTTATTTCTTCCTCCATCCAGTTTTTCTCTGACCTGGCCCATTCTTTCCTAATGTTAAGCCTTCTTTTGTAAGACATTAGACTCTTATCATTACATACTCAATTGAAACAATAGGCTAAATTATCTGCTCCATCATGGAGGGGGTAGGGCTGCAAAATATGTTGAGCCATTCCAAAGTCTATTGTCTTCGGCAGGAGCAGAAAATCCAGTTGGGGGAACATTCAACCCATTCATAGAATCCTTACAGTGCCGAAGGAAGCTATTCAACCCATCAAGTCTGTACCGACCCTCTGAAAGAGCACCCTACCCAGGCCCATATCCTACCATATCTCCATAACCGCACCTAACCTGCATATCTTTGGACTATGGGTGGAAACCGGAGCACCCAGAGGAAACCCACGCAGGCACGGGGAGAAAGTGCAAACTCCACACAGACAGTCACTCGAGGCCAGAATTTAACTGGCGCTGTGAAGCAGCAGTGCTAACCGCTTTACCACCGTTGTAAGACTGTCAGACTCATATACGATTTGAATAAAATACGTGGTACTGATAATAAAACTAAAAGCACTAAAATTCCTCTGGACTCCTCTTGTGGATGGATCTGTGGTGCAATGTACGGAGACCCATGTGGAGTAGTGGTAATGTCACTGGACCAGTAATGCTCGGGGGACATATATTCACATACAACCATGACAGTTGGCAGAATGTGAATTCAGCTAATTACATCAGGAATTATAAAACTAGTCTCAGAAATGGTGACCATGAAATTATAATTGATTATATCATTCACTAATGTCCTTTAGGGAAGCAAGTCCGGTCTCCATGTGATTCCAGACTCTTAACCACTCTCTGTAACGGGTTTAGCAAGCCACGCAGTTCAAGAGTAATTAGGGACAGGCAACAAATGCTGACTTTGCAAACGATGCCCAAATCCAATGAAAGAATAAAGAAAAAATATGTGGCAACTATTAGTTGAGACTTACTTCCCACTTAAATTGCGACGGATCATTTGTACGGATTAAATGGCTGTCACATTATTGATTACACAACTAGGGCCTGTTCTCAGGAAGCTCCTTTTAATGATTGGCCATTGAGGACTGGTGTTTCCTGAAGAAGTTGCAAGAAAAAGGTTAATTTTCAAAAGTTGGTTTCCAAACTGCAATCAAGGGCATTATGGAAACCCAACTTTAAAATGCAAATCCTTCTATTTGTTTTATGTATAGAACTGTTACTCTCACAGCGCCAGGGACCCGGGTCCCATTCCGTCCTTGGGTGACTGTGTGGAGTTTGCACGTTCACCCCGTGTCTGCGTGAGTTTTATCCGGATGCTCCAGTTGCCTCCCACAATCCAAAGATGTGCAGTTTAGGTTGATTTGTTAAAATTGCCCCTTGGTGTCCAAAGATGTGTAGGTTGGGTGGATTGACCATGATCAATGCTCCGGGTTACGGGGATAGTGAGGGGGAGTTGTCCAAACTCTTTTGGATAGTCTGTACAGACTTCATAGGCCAAATGGCCTCCATCTGCACTGTAGGGATTCTATGGATGCTATGAATTGCTCTTTTGTAGGACAGTATGGATTCAATGGGTCGAATAGACTTGTTTTGCAATATCGGGATTGTAGCACAAATGATAAGAGAGAATACGGACATAAAAGTGGGTATGACTGCAGAAGAAGAGCACAAATTGTCATTATATACTGATGATGTCCTTCTATACTTATCAGATCCCACAACATCCATATTTCCTCCGAGAGTATTGAAAAGTCTGGCTATTACTCGGGTTACAAAGTTAATGTCAATATAACTGAAGCAATGGATATAAATGGCAGATTCACTGGATGGTCTGATCTCCCAGGGAAATGACCAAGAGTGCAGTTTAAAAATTACAGCGTATTCAGTTAGAAGGAGGTTTGGCACTCTCCAATTACAAATTCTATTTTTGTGCTGTTCAACTAAAATCTATGACAGCTTGGTTGGACTGACCATTAACTTCCATTAACAGAGGGCAACATGGTGGCGCAGTGAATTAGCCCTGCTGCCTCACGGCGCTGAGGTCCCAGGTTCGATCCCGGCTCTGGGTCACTGTCTGTGTGGAGTTTGCACATTCTCCCCGTGCTTGCGTGGGTTTCACCCCCACAACCCAAAGATGTGCATGTTAGGTGGATTGAACACGCTAAATTTCCCCTTAATTGGAAAAAAAATTAATTGGGTACTCTTAAATTTAAAAAAAAAAATTTTTTTTAAACTTCCATCAACAGCACTGTCATTTATGGGTAATAGCATGAGTCCGCAGAACAAATTAATGGACGAGATTGACTATCAGCATTTGAAAAAGAAATTCAGAAATCATTTGATCTACTTGGTTCAATATCGGCTCTGACCACTATTGTGGCTATAACAAATTTAATATCGTCCATATATGGCAAGGGCTTTAATAAATGGCCTGGAAATGGTCTCAACTTCCTTCACCAGCTATTTCAGCTGGATACCCTAAAATAATTTGAACATATCAAAGTGGAATTTGGCCTACCAAATATATTTTTAAATACCCAGAGATAAGACTTTTTTTGTCATCGGTGTGTCCCTTTAAGAAATATTTTGTCTCATCACATGGCTTCAGTGATGTCATTGAGTGGGTGGAGCTGGGCTGTGGCTCTGTGAGTTTTTACTTTCGTTTTCACATTTGGCTGCTGGAGACTCAGACAAATAAGTATTTTGGCCTGTCTCTTTATTTTCCATTTTAAACAGTTATTCCAAGAAAGAAACCCAATGATTATACTTACCTGCTGTTTTGGGCAGAAAGGGGTTTTTGGTTTATGGGATCTTGTTATTGAATTGGAACAGTTAAAGGGGGAATTCATTGAGGGTGATACATAGATTACTGTAGCTGTGTGGGGCCTTTATGTTTGTAGTTGATAATAATTCTTACTGTGTGTAAATATACTAAATTTTATGCTAAATACTAAATGTTAACTGAATTTGCGGAATAAAGATTGTTTTTTGATTAACAGCACCTAGGAACTATGTTGAATAACACCTGAAAGGCAGGCTCTTACGTTCATCGTACACAACATCAATAAACAGTTACAGGTCAGGTGAACTCCATAATATACTTTGATGTTTTCTAAACCCTGACCCGTAACACTTTCAAAACATTAAGACCTAAACAAAATAAGGGGCGGAATTCTCCCAAAGGCCCGACGCCGTCATGAAATCCGGAGAGGTTCACGGCTGCGTCGGAGGCCTCTCCTGGGCCCCTATTCTCCCCCGCCGGGGGGCTAGGAGGGCCGTGCCGGGAAACTCGGCCGCCGGGCCTTGTCGCTGGCATCAAGGCACAGCGCGCCGAGAATGACACGGCCGACGCGCCTAATGACGTCAGCTGCGCATGCGCAGGTTGGCCGGCTCCAACCCGCGCATGTGCGGTTGCTGTATTCCTCTCCGCCGCCCTGCAAGACGTGGTGGTTTGATCTTGTGGGGCAGTAGACGGGAAAGAGTGCGTCCCATTGAGACGCCGGCCCGACGATCGGTGGGCACCGATCGCGGGCCTGTCCCCTCCCGAGCACGGTCGTGGTGCTCAGTCCCCTCTAGGCCCCCCACAAGCCCCAAACGGGCATCTCACACCGTGGTCACGACGGCAGCGACCAGGTGTGGTTGCCGCTGTCGTGAAATGGTCGCGAACGGCAGGCCGCTCAGCCCATCCGGGTTGGAGAACCATGGGCCGCCGTGAAAAACGGTGGCCCGTGATTATCCGAGCGCCGTGTTGCAAAACGGGACACGCCATTTTGGGGGGGGGGGGGGTGGGAGACTCGCGATAGGTGCGAGAGCGGACCTCCCGTGATTCTCCCACCCGGCGTGAGGAGTGGAGAATTCCACCCAAGGAGTACATCTCCAATACGTAGAGTCATACTTTGTAACCATTCAACGAGGTGTCACTGAGGGAAATGTATTTTTGTTTTTTGTGGTGCCTAGCAATTCCTAATACACTAAAAGGAAATGGGAAGTTGAACTGCAGCATGAGATACCAGTGGAAGACTTGAATAAAATTTATTCTAAGGCCCATCTCGTCACCTACCTGGAGTGAATGTAAATGGAATTTCATTAGTAGGCACTTCAGAACTCAACATATTATATAAAACTGGCTCCTCTCCCACAAGCAGTTTCTGGAGAGACTACGGGGAACCAATTAGTCATTACTTACACACATTCTAGTCATGCCCAAGTTGAGGGAAAACTGGGATAATAATAATAATCTTTATTAGTGTCACAAGAAGTCTTACATTAACACTGCAATGAAGTTACTGTGAAAACCCCTTAGTTGCCACACTCCGGAGCCTGGTCGGATACACTGAGAAGATATTTGAAACATTGGTTTAAGAATTCTACATGGGCATCCGGCAGGCCCCCTCACCCCAGCAAACTGCTCTGTTAGATTGGTTCTGCGAGCAGCTCAAAAGATCATTAAGTACATGGAAAGAAAAGAGAATAAATGAAAATACATAATCGGGCAACACAAGGGATACAATGTAACTACATAAGCACCGCATCGGATGAAGCATACAAGGTATAGTGTCAATGCGGTCAGTCCATAAGAGGGTCATTTAGGAGTCTGGTAACAGGCGGGAAGAAGGTGTTTTTGAGTCTGTTTGTGCGTGTTCTCAGACTTCTGTATCTCCTGCCCAATGGAAGAAGTTGGAAGAGTGAGTAAGCCGGGTGGGAGGGATCTTTGATTATGCTGCCCGCTTTCCCCAGGCAGCGGGAGGTGTAAATGGAGTCAATGGATGGGAAGAAGGTTTGTGTGATGGACTGGGCGGTGTTCACGACTCTCTAAAGTTTCTTGCGGTCCTGGGCCGAGCAGTTGCCAC
The DNA here is from genome assembly GCF_902713615.1 of Scyliorhinus canicula. Classification (NCBI taxonomy): domain Eukaryota; kingdom Metazoa; phylum Chordata; class Chondrichthyes; order Carcharhiniformes; family Scyliorhinidae; genus Scyliorhinus; species Scyliorhinus canicula. The sequence continues at coordinate 39,440,184 of NC_052152.1, read as the reverse complement.
ACCAGGCTATGATGCAGCCCGATAGGATGCTTTCTATGGTGCATCTGTAAAAGTTGCTCAGGATTAATGCGGACATGCCGAATTTCCTTAGTTTCCTGAGGAAGTATAGGATGTTGTGCTTTCTTGGTGATAGCATCGACGTGGGTTGACCAGGACAGATTTTTGGAGTTGTGCACCCCAAGGAATTTGAAACTGCTAACCATCTCCACCTCGGCCCAGTTGATGCTGACAGGGGTGTGTACAGTACTTTGCTTCCTGAAGTCGATGACCAGCTCTTTTGTTTTGCTAGCATTGAGGGAGAGATTGTTGTCGCTGCACCACTCCACTAGGTTCTCTATCTCCCTCCTGTATTCTGACTCGTCATTACTCAAGATCTGGCCCACAATGGTCGTATCATCAACAAACTTGTAGATGGAGTTGGAACCAAATTTTGCCACGCAGTCATGTGTGTACAAGTAGAGTAGGGGGCTAAGTACGCAATTCCAGAAAAGATGGAAGGAAGAAAACATAACTATCTTTTACAAAGGTTGCTGATAGCTGCCATTGAGGGCATCACCCTCAATTGGCTGAAACCCATGTGCCCAACCTGTGAATTTGGGTTTCCCAAAGCCATAGAGGTATTTGAGATGGACGGAATCATGCATTGCATGTGTAGAGCGAAAATTCCTTCCAATTGTGGATCCCAGTCATTCAAAATTTGTTCACATGGACTAAGTCACAGCAAGCACTCACCACCCCACTCCCACCCCAGCCCAACACCATTCCTTGTATGTATTTTATATGCCCTTTTTTTAAACTGTGCTTTCCCATATATTTCCTATTGTCATTTTTCACTGGTACTCTACGTAAGGAAGCAATTTTTATATGGACCAGTTATCACCATCAATTTCTTGCTTACTTTCTGTATCAACACTTGTCTGTACGTGTAACTTGATTCTCTAAACCAGAAGTGCCTTTGTAATATTGTTTCTTTTATATTTCTGCCAACAGCGCTGATGATTAATGTGATGGACAATTCTAACTCCTTTACCATTTTAATCTTTTGTTGGTGTGAGAAAAGGAAAAGAAAAACAGTAAGAACACAAAAGGAAATGTAACTGCTTTCAATGGTATGGATGCATGGCCTCAGAATACCTCTACAAATGGATAATCTTCTGACTGTTCTCAAAATGTGCAGACGTTTTATGTGAGACCAAAAGGCAGAGACCTGACCGAACAGGGTACTTCCCCAAATTTTCCTCTACCTCTATAGTTAACAATAGTTTTGTCACTCCAGGGCAAAAGCTTTCATCTCCAATGTATAACATATTCAGAAAATGCTTCAGATGCAAACAATAACTGTTCTATCCTCCTTAAAATCTACTTAGCTTAGATTGTCCACTTTGATACAATTGGCTGGGAAACTGGGGTGAGGTTTCTTCTCTCTCCCGATGAAAGGTCACAACTTGAAATGTCAGGCAGAATCTTCCGGGGAAAAAAATGGCAAGTGTCAGGTTCTGACTGAAAACCTGAGGGGGGAGTTTTCAGTCAGAACCTGACACTTGCCATTTTTTGTCAGAAAACAAATCAGTTGCTGTGTTGAGCGCCATCACTCTGGCAAGGCCAAACTCCCTCCCACCCACCCTACGCCATAGAAATCACCCTCCCCCACCCCTCCCCATAAGCTTCAGGGCAACCTCCACCCATCATAGAAGTATTTGGGTGCACTCTTCCCCCCTTCCCCCCTCACGTATTCTCCAGTGCACCCCCCTCTCCCCCCTCAGCACCCCCTCTCAGTGTCCGCAGGCACTGCCAGGGTACTACGGGCACAGCCCAGCCTCGGCCTTAAACCCTGGGACCTTCAGGGACCTCCGCACGGCGTGTTCGTCATGACAAGCATTCGATTTTGAAAACCAGTAGTGATTGGATTGGATTGGATTGGATTTGTTTATTGTCACGTGTACCGAGGTACAGTGAAAAGTATTTTTCTGCAAGCAGCTCAACAGATCATTCAGTACATGGGAAGAAAAGGGAATTGAACAGAATTCAAGAAAATACATGAGAATACATAATAGGGCAACACAAGATATACAATGTAACTACATAAGCATTGGCATCGGATGAAGCAGACAGGGTGTAGTGTTAATGAGGACAGTCCATAAAAGGGTCATTTAGGAGTCTGGTGACAGTGGGGAAGAAGCTGTTTTTGAGTCTGTTCGTCCGTGTTCTCAGACTTCTGAATCTCCTGCCCGATGGAAGAAGTTGGAAAAGTGAGTAAGCCGGGTGGGAGGGATCCATGATTATGCTGCCTGCTTTCCCCCGGCAGCGGGAGGTGTAGATGGAATCAATGGATGGGAGGCAGGTTCGTGTGATGGACTGGGCGGTATTCACGACTCTCTGAAGTTCCTTGCGGTCCTGGGCCGAGCAGTTGCCATACCAGGCTGTGATGCAGCCCGAGAGGATGCTCTCTATAGTGCATCTGTAAAAGTTGGTAAGGGTTAATGTGGACATGCCAAATTTCCTTAGTTTCCTGAGGAAGTAAAGGCGCTGTTGTGCTTTCTTGGTGATAGCGTCGACATGAGTGGACCAGGATAGATTTTTGGTGATGTGCACCCCTAGGAATTTGAAACTGCTCACCATCTCTACCTCGGCTCCGTTGATGCTGACAGGGGTGTGTACAGTACTATGCTTCCTGAAGTCGATGACAAGCTCTTTAGTTTTGCTGGCATTAAGGGAGAGATTGTTGTCGTTGCACCACTCCACTAAGTTCTCTATCTCCCTCCTGTATTCAGACTCGTCGTTGTTCGAGATCCGGCCCACTATGGTCGTATCGTCAGCAAACTTGTAGATGGAGTTGGAACCAAGTTTTGCCATGCAGTCGTGTGTGTACAGGGAGTAGAGTAGGGGGCTAAGTACGCAGCCTTGCGGGGCACCGGTGTTGAGGACTATTGTGGAGGAGGTGTTGGTGTTCATTCTTACTGACTGTGGTCTGTTGGTCAGAAAGTCAAGGATCCAGTTGCAGAGTGGAGAGCCAAGTCCTAGGTTTTGGAGCTTTGATATGAGCTTGGCTGGGATTATGGTGTTGAAGGCGGAGCTGTAGTCAATAAATAAGAGTCTGATGTAGGAGTCCTTGTTTTCGAGATGCTCTAGGGATGAGTGTAGGGCCAGGGAAATGGCGTCTGATGTGGACCGGTTGCGACGGTATGCGAATTGAAGTGGGTCAAGGCGTTCCGGGAGTATGGAGGTGATGCGCTTCATGATCAACCTCTCAAAGCACTTCATTACAACTGACGTCAGGGCCACCGGGCGGTAGTCATTGAGGCACGTTGCCTGGTTCTTCTTTGGTACCGGTATGATGGTGGTCTTCTTGAAGCAGGTGGGGACCTCGGAGTGGAGTAGGGATAGGTTAAAGATGTCTGTGAAAACCTCTGCCAGCTGGTCCGCGCAGGTTCCGAGTGCACGACCAGGGATCCCGTCCGGGCCCATCGCCTTCCGTGGGTTCACTTTCTGGAAGGCCGATCTGACTTCGGAAACTGTGATGGTGGGTATGGGTGCATTATGGGTTGCTGGGGCACTCGATAGCGGGTTGTTGGTTACCTGATCAAACCGAGCATAGAATGCGTTAAGTTCATCGGGGAGGGGTGCACTGCTGCCAGAGATACTGCTCGGCTTCGCTTTGTAGCCCGTTATGTTGCTTAGTCCTTTGTCCTTAGTGATTTGTCCTGGTGTCACATATGCAGCAGGGGGGAGAATCACATAGGGCTGGAACGTATGCCATAAAACTGGTTAATGACATTTAAGTTAATGGACATAGGGGGCGGGAGACTCTCTGATAATGGGGCTAAGTGTTGACGCCATCATAAACGCCAGAGCGTTTTACAACAGCGTCATCTGCCCGCGAGGAGCAGCGATTCTGCGCTGCACCGGGTGGCAGGCAAGGCACTGGAGCGCTTCATGTAGCTCCAGCTGCCGATATGGGCGCCAGCACGGGCGGCGCGGGTCCGCGCATGCGCGCCATGGCGGGCGGCTTGCACATGTGTGTGGGCTGCCTTCTCCACGCCGGCACCTGGGCAACATGGCAGACCTACAGGGACCTGGCGCGGAGGAACACAGGCCCCTCACCCCCTGGGATTATGCCGCCCGCCGATCGGTTGGCCCCGATCATAGGCCCCCCTCGGAGTCGGATTCTCCCTCCTCCCCACCAGGACGGCAGCCAGAATGCCGAGGTCCCGCTGGGTAGGACCGCACGCATTCAGCCCGTCGAGCGCGGAGAATTGGCAGGGGGGACCGCATTGAGCGACCTCCGACCGGAGCCCTGGCGTCGGAGCGACGTAGCGAGATTCGCGCCACCCCCCCCCCCCCCCGCCGATTCTCCGATTCTCCGGCCCCATGTTCACACCCTTTTTGGGAAGATCCCAAAGTGAGGTCCTGCTGGTGTAAATCCCGTTATGCCCGTTTTGTGAGATTTAGCAGCCATAATGCGCACAGATCGAAAGACCCAAAAAAGCGTGCCCAGTACCTCTGTTTCTCACTCCACAGATGCTGCCAGAATTGCTGAATATTTTCAGGGGCTAGCTACTGTCCAGATTTGTCTCAGTGTTTTGGAAAGGCAGTCCCATCGATAATGGAGATGTAGACACAGAGCCAGGAACTACATGACTACATGAGGGGGGTGTCAGCAACCATTCAATGCCTGCAGGTGCAGTTGGAGGAGGCGGTGCCTGTGTGATGATATGCAATCAGCAATCATGTAAATAGTAATATATATGATGTCAGACCAGCAGGTGGCAGTAGAGAACAACCACGTGACACTGTTACATCAGGGAGTTTGGCGATAGTCGTGAGGGTGGACAGTCATATTTGTAATAGCCCTGAGATAATTTGTTATAGTTTGTTTCTGATATTTTCCTCATATTTATCTAACCAACGTAATTATTTGACAATAAATATTGAACAAGTCATGAACTAGAGGCTCTCTTGTGCATGATTTCTACCGGCCAAGCACCAAACTTTAACGTGGCACCAGGATTGACTTTGAGGATCTAACAAGATGCCAAGATTGGTTTTGAAGATCCAAAAAGACAAAAATAACTGAGACGAAAGAAGAAAAGAATTTTCTACTAACCACGGAGAGTATTGGCAAATCTCACTCAATGCACTGATAGGCATCGAAACCCATAATGGAAGGTCTGAAGACACCACACCAGCTTCGAGTCACTGGTCATGTAAATGCGAATTGGCACACTTTTAAACAGCAATTCGCACTCTACGTACCAGCTCTAGGTCTTCAGGCATAGCCTGATGAATTGAAAATAGTGTTGCTGCTCACCGTAGCAGGTCCACAGGCGATAGAAATCTTTAACACCTTTGTTTTCGATAATGAAGCTGATAAAAAAACTTTGTTCAAGTCAGGAAACAATTCAATCAACACTGCACACTGAAAAAAAAAAGTTGAGTGCTATGTATTTCGCACACATACACAGCAGGCAGGTGAATCATTCAACAGCTTTTTAACAGACTTGTGGTTGAAGGCTCAGACATGTAATTTTGCGACTTTGCAAGCATCGATGATATGCGTTCAAATCATGTTCGGGATTAGTAATGGCAAAGTTCGGGAGAGATTGTTGAGGGAGAATGAACTCCAACTTGACAATGCCATTAAAATTTGACATGCCAACGAGCCAGCTGCGCAGCAGATTAGCACTCCAAACCGAAAGAAATTTGGCGCAAAGATTAGAGATGCAGCCAATACCATTTGTGTTGCAACGCTCCCTGAGGCAAAACATGGTCCCGGGAGCGGCAGGCATTTAAGCGACTGATTGAAACCACCATTTTGTGCAAGTGATGTGGCCATGAGTATTTGCAAAGGCAATGGCCGCGATTCTCCGCTCCCCAGGCCGGGTTGGCGTGTCGCGTTTTGCGTGATGGGCCGAGCGGCCTGCCGTTCCCGACCTGTTCACGGCGGCGGCAACCACGCCTGGTCGCTGCCGCTGTGAACATAGTAAGCTCGTGTCGCGTCTTTTCGTCCGACGTCACTTCGTCCAACGACACTTCGTCCACGTCTTTTGGTCCAACGTCTTTTTGTCCGCCCGTCTTTTGGTCCAACATCACTTCGTCCAATTATCCAATTACAAATTAACTCCATATAAAACCATTTAATTGATAAAATGCAAGTACAATACAGCAAGTGAATTTAATTGCTAAAATGCAAGTAATTGATAAAATGCAAGTAAAATGCAAGTTGAAAAATGCAGTTAAAAAGTTAAAAAATCTAAAAATGCAGTTAAAAAATCTAAAAGTTTACTAATTACTTAAAATTCCCGAAATTACTTAAAATTGATGTAAATTGTAAATTCCCGAAATTCCCTAAAAGTTAGATTTCCAGAACTGTACCCGAGAGAGAATAATGGGGAGAGGACAAGATGATTTGATATTCTACAATTCCGACAGACACAGATATAAGTGGGAGTCTAATTGGATTTAGACAATGAGTGCAGTTCTGAAAGAAGCAGGTTTAAACTCGATTTTCGTCGAGTGATTAAAACCTCTGGTTGGCAGTGGGTTCTGACATTACAGGTCTGAAATGATCAAATATTCCATCAGATACAATGGCTCTCATCACGCTGGAGCATACATGGGTGAATATCCTGCAGCTTATCTTAATAATGTCTGGAGATCAAGCAGCACAAATGCAGAACTCAACCTCAAGAGGCGAAATAGGTGGAGAGGATCCTTGAGCAGTAACATTGAAAAACTAAATTAAACTATTTGTAATTGGATAATTGGACGAAGTGACGTTGGACCAAAAGACGGGCGGACAAAAAGACGTTGGACCAAAAGACGTGGGCGAAGTGTCGTTGGACGAAATGACGTCGGACGAAAAGACATAGCACCAGTAAGCTTGGGGCCTGTGGGGGGCGGAAAGGGGATCGAGCACCACAGCCGTGCTCGGGAAGGGACTGGCCCGCGATCGGTGCCCACCGATCGTCAGGCCAGCGTCTCTAAGAGACGCACTCTTTCCCCTCTGCCGGCCGGCAAGATCAAGCCGCCACGTCTTGCGGGGCAGCGGAGGGGAAGACGGCAACCGCGCATGCCGAATTTCATGAAACGTCACTCCTAGCGGTGGGGGGGGGGGGGGGGGGGGGGGGGGGGAGAATAGGGGGCGAGGAGCGGCCTCCAATGCCATCGTGAAACACTCCGGGTTTCATGACAGCGTTGGCCGTTGCGGAGAATTCCACCCAAAGTCTGCCATTTGGAAAAATCTGCTCCAAATGCAAAGGCAAAAATCAATTTGCTAAACAATGTTTTTCAAATTAAAAATCGGAACTACTAAAATCAATCAACGTGAATCTCGAAGACACATTCTTCATAGATATGCCCATGGGTGGGATTCTCCGACTCCTCGCTGGGTCGGAGAATCCCCGGGGGACGGTGCGAATCCCAGTCTGCCGCCCTGACACCGGTTGCCGTATTCTCCAGCGCCGTTTTTCGGGCGGAGCGGGATTCATGCCACGCCAGTCGGGTGCCCTTTGCAGTGGCCCCCCCCCCCCCCCGGCAATTCTCCGGGCCCCGATAGGCCGAGCGACCGTCCGTTTTTGGCCATTCCCATTGGCGTGGGTTACACATGGTCCCACATGGCGGGAACTGGCAAGTAAGTCGGCGAGGGCGGCCCTCGGGGGGGTGGGGGATGCAGAGGTATCTGACCTCGGGGGGTCCCCATGGTGGCCTGAACCCGCGATCGGGGCCCACAGATCAGCAGGCAGGTATGTTCCGTGGGGGCACTTCTTCCGTCTGTGCCGGCCCCTGTAGGGCTCCGCCATGGCCAGCGCGAAGAAGAGAACCCCCCTAGCATGCGCAAAATATGCCGGCCAGCCAGTGCATGCGCAAAACCACGTCGCCGGTTCCGCGCATGTGCGAGATCACGCCGGCCCTTCGGCGCATGCGCGAACTCGAGCCATCCCTTTGGCACCTGCTGGAGCCGGGCTGTTGACACCGGAGTGGTTGGCGCCGGTTCTCCCGCCGGCGTGGGGACTTAGTCCCCAGAAGGGAAAATCCCGCTGATAATTTCTGCTGAAGATAAGCATTGCAATGACATGCAAGCAGATAAAGCTTTCAAGCAAATTTTCAGTAATAGAGATGCAAATACAAGTGTTCAAAGAGATAACTGGACAGTTCCTCTGATGATTAAGAAAATATGAATCAATGGTAAACTCGACAAGGGGGTGAAATTCAATCTTATAAGTTTGTCGAATGTGCAAGAAATGAAAATTAAACCACACGTTTTAAATAAAACAATACTGTTAAAGGAATACAACGGCAAAAGAATGAATACTCTGGCGGTATGCGAATTAGAGGTCAGTATAAAGAATAATGTTCATTGTGGTAGTAATCACTGCTGTATATATTAGGGTATGTATGGTGAGGCCCTGAACTACAGGTACGGGGGTAGTTCCTGCCTGCTGGCTCCGCCCAGTAGGCGGAGTATAAATATGTGTGCTCCCCATACAGCAGCCATTTCACCAGCTGCTGTAGGAGGCCACACATCTTAGTGTAATAAAGCCTCAGTTGTATTCAACTCTCGTCTTTGTGCAATTGATCGTGCATCAATTTATTACACTAAAGTTTTCAGAGGATGGACCTCCGTATCGAGCCGGATCGCCTGCAGCTAGATCCGCAATCAAGCGATGCCAAAAAGGACTTTGAACACTGGCTAGCTTGTTTCGATGCTTACATCAGGTCTGCACCAGAACCAATTCCGGAAGCTCAGAGGATCCAGATTCTCTACACGCAGCTGAGCTCCAGCGTTTTTCCACTTATCCAGGACGCGCGGACCTACAATGAAGCCATGGCGCCACTGAAAGAGAATTACACTCAGCGGACTAACATGCTTTACGCCAGGCACGTCCTCTCAACTCGTAGTCAACTCCCTGGTGAGTCAATAGAAGATTTCTGGTGTGCCCTAATTCCCCTGGTCAGAGACTGTGACTGTCAGGCCGTCACGGCCATGGAACACTCAAATTTATTAATGTGGGACGCTTTCGTTATGCGGATTGCGTTAGGTCACATCCGCCAGCGACTTTTAGAGGGGGCCACGCTCGGCCTCGCGGCCAGAAAGTCTGGCGCTATCGATAACGGTTGCTTCGCGTAATATCCAGGCCTACACCCCCGGCCCACAGCCCACCCCCTCCTATGCATCGTGGATCCCGCAGACGGCCGCCCCATCGGGGAACCCACTCAGCCAACCCTACGCCTGTGCCACGCGCTAAGCAGCCAACCCCAGGGCCCCCAGATGTTACTTCTGTGGGCAGCCAAAACACCCCTGCCAAAGTTGCCCGGCCCGGAGCGCCCTTTGCAAGGCCTGCGGCAAAAGGGGGCACTTCGTTGTGGTGTGCCAGGCTCGCTCAGTCGCCGCTATCGCTCCGACCCCCCCCACCACGTACGGACAGGGGGCGCTGACATCTTCCCCCCCGTGGACCACGCACGGCCAGTGGGCGCCGCCATCTTCCCCTACCTAGGCCATGTGCGGCCCATGGGCGCCGCCATCTTGTTCAACCCCCACCACGTGCGGCCTGTGGGCGCCGCCATCTTGTCCTCCTCAGGATTGTCAGGCGCCGCCATCTTGTCTCCCCCACAGCACGTGGGCGCTACCATCGCTCCAGGACCCATGCCCCCCGGGCACCCCATTGTCTGACACCAGTGACGACCGGCCGCGGCTTGCCTCGGTCACGATTGACCAGTCTCACCCACTCAATCTAGCAACCGCCTCCACAAGCATGAAGATCGATGGGCACGTGATCTCCTGTCTGCTGGACTCCGGGAGCACTGAGAGCTTCATTCATCCCGATACGGTAAGGCGCTGCTCCCTCGCGGTACACCCCGCCAACCAGAGAATCTCCCTGGCCTCCGGGTCCCACTCCGTGGCGATCCGGGGGTACTGCATCGCCACCCTCACCATCCAGGGCGTGGAGTTCAGCGGCTTCCGCCTCTACATCCTCCCCAACCTCTGCGCTGCCTTGCTACTCGGCCTGGACTTCCAGTGCAACCTCCAGAGCCTAACATTGAAATTCGGCGGGCCCCTACCACCCCTTACAGTGTGCGGCCTCACGACCCTAAAGGTCGACCCACCTTCCCTAGTCGCAAACCTAACCCCGGATTGCAACAGCCCCTGGAGAGCCCAAGTGCTGGTGGTGAAAACGGGGGAGAAACACAGAATGGTCATGGACTACAACCAGACTATCAATCGGTACACGCAGCTCAACGCATACCCCCTCCCACGCATATCAGATTGCACAGTACCGGGTCTTCTCAACTGTAGACCTAAAATCTGCCTACCACCAGCTCCCCATCCGTAAGGCGGACCGCCCATACACTGCCTTCGAGGCAGATGGCCGCCTCTACCTCTTTCTTAGGGTTCCCTTTGGCGTCACCAACGGGGTCTCGGTCTTCCAAAGGGAGATGGACCGAATGGTCGACTGGTACGGGCTGCGGGCCACTTTCCCGTACCTAGACAATGTCACCATCTGCGGCCACGACCAGCAGGACCACAACGCCAACCTTGCCAAATTTCTCCGCACCGCCACTCTCCTAAACCTCACTTATAACAAGGAAAAGTGCGTATTCAGCACAAACCGCTTAGCCATCCTCGGCTATGTGGTCCAGAACGGAGTTCTGGGGCCCGAACCCAACCGCATGCGCCCCTTCATGGAACTCCCCCTTCCCCAAGGCCCTCAAACGCTGCCTGGGGTTCTTTTCTTACTACGCCCAGTGGGTTCCAAATTATGTGGACAAGGCCCACCCACTCATCCAGTTCACCCTTTTCGCCTGACGGCCGGGGTTCAACAGGCCTTCAGCCGTATTAGCGCCGACATCACTAAGGCCGCGATGCACGCAGTCGACGAGACGTTACCCTTTCAAGTGAAGAGCGACGCATCAGACGTCACTCTAGCCGCCACCCTCAACCAGGCAGGCTGACCCATGGCATTCTTTTCACGAACCCTTCATGCCTCCGAAATTCGGTACTCCTCCATCGAAAAAGAGGCCCAGGCTATCATTAAAGCTGTGCGGCACTGCAGGCATTGCCTGGCCGGCAGGAGATTCACTCTCCTCACTGACCAACGGTCGGTAGCCTTCATGTTTAACAACATACAGCGGGACAAGATCAAAAAATGATAAAATCTTGAGGTGGAGGATCGAGCTCTCCACCTACAATTACGAGATGTCGTATCGCCCCGGTAAGCTCAACGAGTCCCCCGATGTCCTATCCCGAGGTGCATGTGCCAGCGCACAGGTGGACCGACTCCGGACTCTGCATGACAACCTTTGTCACCCGGGAGTCACACGGTTGCACCACTTCATTAAGGCCCGCAATATGCCCTACTCTGTTGAGGAAGTCAGGGCCATCACCAGAGACTGCTAGGTCTATGCGGAGTGCAAACCGCACTTCAACCAGCCGGACCGTGCGCGCCTGGTGAAGGCCTTCCACCCCTTTGAACGCCTCAGCGTGGACTTCAAAGGGTCCCTCCCCTCCACTAACCGGCACACGTATTTCCTCAGTGTGGTTGATGAGTACTCCAAATTCCCCTTCGCCATCCCATTCCCTGATATGATGTCTGCCACCATTATCAAAGCACTCCACATCCACAGTGAGAGGGGATCCTCATTCATGAGCGATGCGCTGCGTCAGTTCCTGCTCCACAAGGGTATCGCCTCGAGTAGGACGACCAGCTATAACCCCCGGGGAAACGGGCAGGTGGAGAGGGAGAATGGGACCGTATGGAGGGCCGTCCAGCTGGCCCTACGGTCTAGAAATCTCCCGGCCTCCCGCTGGCAGGAGGTCCTCCCCGATGCCCTGTACTCCATTCGGTCGCTCCTATGCACTGCGACTAACGACACACCCCATGAACCTCTCTTTGCCTTCCCCAGGAAGTCCACGTCCGGGTTGTCGCTCCCGACTTGGCTCGCAGCTCCAGGATCCGCACTCCTCCGTAAGCACATACGACGCCACAAGGCGGACCCGTTGGTGGAAAGGGTGCAGTTGCTCCACGCCAATCCCCAGTATGCCTACGTAGCTTACCCCGACGGCTGCCAAGATACTCTCTCTCTCTCAGGGACCTGGCACCAGCAGATTCCACACACACACACACACCCCAGCCCGGTACCACCCTCCCCTCTCCTGGTGCACTCAGCAGCAACCCCACTAGGACCATCCGTCCTCTCCCTGCCCATGCCCGAGGATGAAGAGGATCTCGGCACGCTCCCGGAGTCACCAAGGACCCGACCAACGCCAATATCGCCGCCACCACTGCGTCGCTCCCGACATCAGATCAAGGCTTTGGAGACTGGCTAAACCTGTAATTGGTTCTGGATTCAACATTTTTTTTCTCTGTGTATTAAACTTGTGCTGTATATAGTTCTCCATCACCCCCGCCGGACTCAATTTTAACAGTAACCTCTGCTGTATATATTAGGGTATGTATGGTAAGGCCCTGTACTACAGGTACGGGGGTAGTCCCTGCCTGCTGGCTCCACCCAGTAGGCAGAGTATAAATATGTGTGCTCTCCGTACAGCAGCCATTTCGCCAGCTGCTGTAAGAGGCCACACACCTTAGTGTAATAAAGCCTCAGTTGTATTCAACTCTCGTCTTTGTGCAATTGATCGGGCATCTTTCATAAAGTGAATTTTTCTATTGTAGAGACTAAGCATGAATCATTACTGGGAGTGGAAGCATGTGAAGCAGTCGAATTCGTTAAAAGAGTCTACATTGCGTAAACATGCAAAGTACATCTGTAGATGCAATCCTGAAAGAATTTCCTGAAATATTTCAAGGATTTGGCACTTTGTCATTCACTTATCGAATCCAGTTAAAAGAGAATGCGCAACCAGTCATACACGCACCAAGGCGAGTATCAGTTCTATTAAAGGAACAATGAAAAAATGAGCGAGAGAGAATGACAAATCTGGGAGTAATCAAATGAATTGATGAACCAACGGATTGGGTGAACTCTTTGATCTGCGTAAAGAAAAGAAATAATGACCTGAGAATCTGCATGGATCCCAAAGATCTCAATTTAAACGTCAAGAGACAACATTATCCTATTCCGAAAAGAGAAGAGATTACGAGTGAGATGTCAGGAGTGACATGCTTTAGCAAACTAGATGCATCACAGAGTTTCTGGCAACTCAAGTTGGATAACGAGAGCACAAAGCTGTGCACTTGAACAAAAAATGTGGTCTGAACTTAAATAAAGCCAAATGCTAGTTTGGCGTCGACAAACTTTCTGCAAAAGGTATGCAACCTGACCAAGAGAAGATAAAGGCAATATTTAACATGCCAGATACTACAGACGAAAAGGAGTCCTCAGGCTACTGGTTATGATAAATTTCGCCCGAACATTTATTCCTAATCTCGCAGCAAAAACTACATGCTTGAGGGAAAGATGCTATTTTCCAGTGGTCTAACCGACATGAGCATAAGTGGCAAATGTTACAGGAAGTATTGACAACAGCTACAGTGCTGACATTTTTTGACCCTACAAAGAAGGCAAAGATATTGACAGATGCAGCGAAAGATGGTTTGGAGCAGAGTTATTGCAGCAAGACAATGATAAAAATTGGCTTCAAATTGCCTATGACTGGCACTCACCGGGTGAGGGGGTGGTGTAGTTCGAGTGGAGAGAGGGGTGGAGTGCGTAGGTGTTGGGACCCATACAGCCGGTGTCACTCTGTGCAACCACGGGCTACAGTGGGCAGTCAGTGGGGTGTGCAGCAAGGTGGCTGCCTTGCAAGCAGCGGCAATGGCGGTCTATGCCTGGACACCTAGGTCCGGGCGGGGGTAGGGGGGGTCACCCCTACTTCAAGGCCCATCCCCTGTCGCCTCCTGCTTTTCCACAACCTCCCCAACCCTGGCAGACCCCCCCAACCAGCCATCCCTGCCATTGTCAGGCCCGGTAGTTCACGGGCATGCCTCTGGGTTTACGTCCTACCTCCTCTTTCTCCCTCAGCAGCCATAATGCCTGTTACCTTTTTTTTAAAACCACAAGTCACATTTTTAAAAAGGAATACTAATTGACGGCAGCATGAACACTTGCTGTGGAGGCCGCTGAATCATGGTAGGCCATTGTATATGGGGTGGCTCCCTTTAATTGTATGGAATAGGTCTTAAGTGATGATAATTGGCTTCTTGCCGCGGTACGGCAAGATACCCATTTCACCTGGATGGGCAGGCCGGTTGCATCGCAAATTATTTGGCGACGGCGCGCTTCTCGTTTTTGGCCTCTGGCCTTGTTTCGCTCGAGTGAGAGCATGTCAAGTCTGCTGAAGAGCGGGAATTGTGTCCTATTTCTTTGATGCGTTGGGGGAGGCTGGGTGTGGGGAGATTGAGGTTTTTGGATATTGTGGATGGGCATCTTGATATGTGGAATTGTTGGGGTTTCTTGCTCATGTTTGTATTTTTCTGTTCATATTTGGGTTGGACTTGGGTGGGGGGCTAAGTTTTATGTGGGTTTTTGTTCCATTTGTTTCAACTGTTGTGAAAATATATAGCTCCCTGTTGGTGTACTGTGTTTTAAGGGGTTTTTATGCCGAGTCTTTCTTCTGTAAGCATTTTTCTTCACTATGGGCGGGAGCCGCCTTGTCAACTGAAAGATTAGCAAACACAATCAGTGCTAAGGGGTTGACTGCAGCTCATTATGAGCTTAGTGTTTTTGTTCTGTTTGGGGTTAGGTTTATTGAAAGTTGATTTTAGTGGTATATATTCCCCTTCCTGTTTTCTGTCTGCATATTTGGGTATAGCGTGTGTTGGAACCAACAATTCTACGGACACGTGCTTGTAGGATTAGAATAGCGGTTTTAATATACTCACAACAGAGCCAGCCGGTTAGCCATTGAACTTTCAGTGAACTGGCCGGCTGACCATATGGCACTGCTTTTATAGCAGCTTGCGGGGGAGGAGTCCTGGGCAGAGCCAAGGGATAAGCCCCCATAGATCTCGAGCATTCCCAGAGCTACACCCCCTGCAGGACAGGTAGTGTAACTGCACTTACAATACAGACATGTATTACAATCCGGTGTGAATTACATTCACCACATTCACCCCCTGTGAAAAAAAATCGAGTCCAGCGGGGGTGGTGGCTCACAGATTTAGTCTGTCCGGTGGATGAATTGTTCTTTTCGATCTGCGGAGCACCGGGGTTGCAGCCTCTTGCGGTGGCTGGGTGGGTGTTGAGAGCTGGGGTACGATGGCAGACTCCGGGGCGGGTCCCGTCCGAACGTTATACACCTCTGGCTCGACCGGAGACTGGGGGCGCTGGGGGCAGGCTGGTTCTGGCTCGTGGAACCGGTGGGGTGAGCTTGCGGAATCGGGGGCGCGAGGGGGCGGCAGCATAGGGAACGGGGTAAGGGGTTCCTCAGCAGGTGTAGGGGGGGGCTGGATCCAGTGGGTGCCAGGTCCCGAAGGGATACTGTGTCCTGGTGACCGTCTGGGAACTCCACGAATGCGTACTGGGGGTTAGAATGGAGGAGGTGCACCTTTTCAACAAGGGGGTCAGTTTTGTGCCCCCTGACGTGCTTCCTCAGGAGGACCGGGCCTGGTGTCCTCAGCCACGCCGGAAGTGAGACTCCCATGGTAGTGCCCCAAGAAAAAATGAAGAGTCGCTCGTGAGGGGTTTGATTTGTAGTTGCACAGAGGAGGGATCTGATTGCGTGGAGCGCGTCTGGGAGTACCTCTTGCCATTGGGAGACTTGGAGTTTTCTAGACCGGAGGGTCAGCAGAACGGTCTTCCAGACCGTCGCGTTCTCCCTCTCCACCTGCCCGTTCCCCCTGGGGTTGTAACTGGTAGTCCTGCTCGAGGCGATGTCCTTGTCGAGCGGGTACTGACGCAGCTCGTCGCTCATAAAGGACGAACCCCGGTCGCTGTGCACGTAGCTGGGGAAACCGAACAGGGTGAAGACACTATGCAGGGCCCTAATGTCTGTGTGGGAGGTCATATCAGGGCATGGAATGGCAAAAGGGAATTGGGAGAACTCGTCGATGATGTTGAGGAAATAAATGTTCTTGTTAGTGGAGGGGAGTGGCCCTTTGAAATCGATCGCAAGGCGTTCAAAGGGCCTAGAAGCCTTGACCAGGTGGGCCCTGTCTGGTCTATAGAAGTGCGGTTTGCACTCTGCACAGATCGGGCAATCCCTGGTGACCGCTTTTACCTCCTCGTTGGAGAAAGGCAGGTTTCAGGCTCTGATGTAGTGGGCGAGCCGGGTGACCCCTGGATGGCAGAGGTCCACGTGGATGGCTTTCAGACGGCTGATCTGCGCGCTGGCGCATGTCCCGCGGGATAGGGCATCCGAGGGCTCGTTGAGCTTCCCCGGTCGATATTTAATATCGTAACTATAGGTGGAGAGCTCGATCCTCCACCGGAGGATTTTATCATTTTTTATTTTGCCCCTTTGCGAGTTGTCAAACATAAAGGCAACCGATCGTTGGTCAGTGATAAGGGTGAACCTCCTACCTGCGAGGTAGTGCCTCCAGTGACGAACAGCCTCCATGATGGCATGTGCTTCCTTCTCGACTGAGGAGTGTCGGAGTTCTGAAGCGGATAGGGTACGGGAGAAAAATGCAACGGGCCTCCCTGCCTGATTTAAAGTGGCTGCTAGAGCTACCTCTGAGGCGTCGCTCTCAACCTGAAAGGGACGGATTCATCCACCGCCCGCATGGCTGCTTTGGCGATGTCCTCCTTGATGCAGCTGAAGGCCTGGCGCGCCTCAGCTGACAGGGGAAATCGTGTGGCCTTAAAGAGTGGGCGGGCTTTGTCCGCATATTGAGGGATCCACTGGGCGTAGCATGAGAAGAACCCCAAGCACCGTTTGAGGGCCTTGGGGCAATGAGGGAGGGGGAGTTCTAAGAGGGGGAGCATGCGGTCCGGGTCTGGGCCCAGGACTCCGTTCTCCACGACGTAGCCGAGGATGGCCAGTCTGTTTGTGCGGAAAACGCATTTCTCCTTGTTATAAGTGAGATTTAATTTCTGTGCCGTTTGGAGAAAACGGTGGAGGTTGGCGTCGTGGTCCTGCTGGTCATAGCCGCAGATGGTAACATTGTCCAGATACGGAAACATGGCCCGCAGCCCGTACTGGTCTACCATTCGGTCCATTGCTCGTTGGAACACCGAGACCCCATTAGTGACGCCGAAAGGGACCCGGAGGAAATGGAAGAGGCGGCCATCGGCCTCGAATGCCGTGTAGTGGCGGTCCTCCGGGCGGATTGGGAGCTGGTGGTATGCAGACTTCAGATCCACCGTGGAAAATAGCCGATATTGGGCGATCTGATTAACCATGTCTGCAATTCTGGGAAGGGGATACGCGTCTAGGAGCGTAAAGCAATTTATGGTCTGGCTATAGTCGACGACCATGCAAAATTTTTCCCCGGTCTTGACGACCACCACCTGAGCTCTCCAGGGACTATTACTGGCCTCTATGATCCCCTCACTGAGCAGCCGTCGGACCTCCGATCGGATAAAGACCCTATCCTGTATCGCCTGCTGCGAGTAGCTACTGGCTTGCAATCTGGAGTGAGATTGGCGAAGAGCGGAGGGGGGGAGATGCGCAGCGTGGTTAGGCTGCCGATAGTGAGTGGGGGCAGGGGCCCGCCGAAGCTGAGGGTGAGGCTCTTGAGGTTGCACTGGAAATCCAGGCCTAATAAGAGTGGCGCGCAGAGGTCGGGCAGGACATAAAGTTTAAATTTAGAATAACTAGCACCTCGAATTGTGAGTGTAGCAACGGTGCGTCCTTGGATTTGGATTGAGTGGGAGCCCGAAGCGAGGGCGATAGTTTGGCTCACCGGAAAAATAGAAAGCGAACAGCGTCTTACCAGCTCTGGATGTAGAAAGCTCTCGGTGCTGCCGGAGTCAAATAGGCATGGCGTGCTGTATCCGTTGATCTGGACCTCCGCCATCAAACTTCGTAGGTGCTTGGGGCAGGATTGATCCAGGGTGACTGAGCTGAGTTGCAGGTAGTCGACGGCTCGATCAGCTGTGCTGGAGTGACCCCGTGATGACTGCCCTCTGAGTTCGTAGTCGTCGAGGTGAGTTTCAGAGTTTGAATGGGATGGATCCCAAGATGGCCGCCCCCATGAGTCGCACATGGCCGGCCGCATGGAGGATTGCCAAGTTGGCTGCCCCCATGAGTCGCACATGGCCGGCCGCATGGAGGAGGATTGCCAAGATGGCCGCCCCCATGAGTCGCACATGTCGGGTGGGGGCGGAGTCGGCATACAGGCTGCAGCATTTCGGGGCCTGCAGGCCTGTGAATTCAGGGAACGAGTGCTTTGAGTCGTGGGAGGGTTTGAGGCTGGCGCTTTCTTCGCCAGACACACTCTGGCATAGTGTCCTTTTTGCCCGCAGGTCGAGTTACGGGCCGGGCAGTGCTGCCGTGGGTGCTGGCGTTGGCCACAGAAATGGCAGGTTGAAGCAGCCGAGTAGCTGGCTGGGGCAGCAGAGTAACTGGCTTTGGCAGCGCGGTAGCTGGGGGGCCGTGCGGCACAGGCTTGGGGGGGACTGTTGGTCGGGGGTCCACGATGAGGTCGCGGGGTCTGCGGGAAACAAGGTGAGGCTGCGGAAGGAAACTTCCATAGTGGTAGCAGCCTCCACAGTAGTGTCTAAGTCCTGGGGCCCCTTTTCTTGCAGTCTTTGGTTCACATAGTTAGACCTAAGGCCCGCCACGAAAACGTCCCGCACAGCAAGCTCCCTATGTTCAGCCGCGGTAACGGCTTGATAATTACAGTCATTGGAAAGATTGTTCAATTCCCTTACAAACTCGGTTAGCGTTTCTGTAGGCCGCTGACTGCGGGTCGTAAACACGTGGCGTGCATAAACCTCGTTAATGGGCCTAACGTACATTTTGTCCAATATTGCCAGCGCTGCGGTGTAAAAACCGGCCGGATTTAGCTGTGTGGAGATTCTGTTGCTTACCCTCGCGTGCAGTAGGCTGAGTTTTTGTTCCTCCGTTGTTCTGGCGGTGCTGGCTTCTGCCAGGCAGGCTTTAAAACATCTCAGCCAGTGGGAAAAAATTTCCTTAGCCTCTGCATCCTCTGAGTCGAGTTCTAGGCGTCCGGGCTTGAGGGCTGCTTCCATAATTTCTTCGACTGTTTCCTGAGTATATTAAATTGTTGGAACCAACAGTTCTACCGACACGTGCTTGTCGGATTAGAATAGCAGTTTTAATATACTCACAACAGACGCAGCCGGTTAGCCATTGAACTTTCAGTGAACTGGCCGGCTGACCATGTGGCACTGCTTTTATAGCAGCTTGCGGGGAGGAGTCCTGGGCAGAGCCAAGGGATAAGCCCCCATAGAACTCAAGCATTCCCAGAGCTACTCCCCCTGGAGGACAGGTAGTGTAACTGCACTTACAATACAGACATGTATGTATAGATTACAATCCGGTGTGAATCACATTCACCACATTGTGTGTGGGAGGAGAAGGGAGAAAGGGGGTTGCGGGGAGGGATAGTTTACTGATGGGGACTACAGGTTTCTCTTTGTTTAGTCTTGTTAGTGGGTTTGGTGGTCATCTTGGGGGGACCTGGTTGCTGTACTTTCTATGTAACTGTTGGATAATTCCTTTTGGAGGAAATGACTGACTCCGGATCGAGGGGCGGGGTTGGTGGGGTAGGAGGCCCTCAATTTGTTTGGTCACCTGGAATGTCAGGAGGTTGAATGGCCTAGTGAAAAGGTTGAAGGTCTTTGTTCACTTTAAAAGTTTAAATGTCAATGTGGTGTTTCTGCAAGAGACTCATTTGTGGGTTAGGGACCAACATGTTTGCGGAATGAGTAGGTGGGACAAGTTTTTCACACCGGTTTTGATGGTAGGGCCCAGGCTGTGATAATTTAAATCAATAAATCAATAAAAGGGTTCAGTTTTCTGCCACTAAGATCCTGGCTGATCCTAATTGTAGTAATCCATGGGAGGCAGGAGTTCCGTCACCACACCAATATTTATTTACAATAACGATATTACAGGAGCAGCTACAAACAGTGCTGCTAGCAGTCCAGTCAACTTAAGACTGGCTCACAAAGCCTACACAGGTGATTATATGGGCCCCCTCAATGAGGTATCATTGAGGGAGCTCATACTCCAGTTGGCCAACCAATAAAGCCAATTGGAGTTCATTACACCCCTTCCCCCCAAGGTCCGAGGAATTCCTGCCAGCTGGCATTCCTCTGAGCTTCTTCCTGCTCCTCACGTCTGGGTCTGTCACCTCTGTGTCGTACGCCGGGTCGTTCTCCGAAGTGGGCAGGGTGTACCTTATAGGTGCCCGTCTTTTCTTTAACGACCTCCTTGAAAGTTGTTCTTCCTCCTCCTCGGGGAGAGGTGTCGCGGCGGCCTCGTTGATTGTGTCCGTCTCCGACTCTGATGACTGGATGACGGGGTCTGGAGAAATTGCTCGGGGCTGGGGTGTGGGTATCCTTTCCGTCTGGGCTATCCCAGCTTAAGGCGGTCCTGCTTCGCCTGCCTCCAGGTGTGGTTCCGCTGCCCTTATTTGGTCTAGGTGTTTCTTCAGCACCTTACCTCCTATTGAAACCTCATAGGATATGGGCCCTGTTTGGGACTCTACCGTGCCTTTGACCCACGTTGGTCCATTCCCATAATTCTTGACCCAAACCGGTGCCCCCACCTGGAAATGTCTCTGCTGCCGACTATCATCATGCCCCTTGCGTTGGGCCTCCTGTTGTTTCTCCACTTTCCCCGTTAAATTTGGGAAAAGGAGACTCAGCCTCGTTCGCAGCCGCCTTCCCATTAAGAGTTCAGCTGGCGGTATGCCCTTTGTGGAATGCGGTGTGGTCCTGTAATCAAACAGCCAGCGGGAGAGCTTTGTGTCTATTGACGCTGCCGGCTGCTTCTTGAGTCCCGCTTTAAGTGTCTGGACCGCTCTCTCTGCCAGGCCGTTGGACGCTGGATGGTATGGGCCGTTTTGATGTGACGCACTCCGTTTTCCTTCAGGAATTTTCCAAATTCCCCACTTGTGAATGTCGTTCCGTTGTCCGACACCAATACCTCCGGAAGTCCATGTGTTGCAAACGAGGCCCTGAGCTTTTCAATTGTCGATGCTGTGCTTGCCGTGTTTACCCTGTGGACGTCCAACCATTTGGAGTGGGCGTCCACTATCACCAAAAACATTGAGCCCATGAAAGTGCCGGCGTGGTCAATATGCAGGCGGGTCCACGGTCTGCCTGGCCTTTCCCACGGGTGCAATGGCGTCGCTGGTGGCACTCCTGGCACCGACGTACCAAGGCTGCTATGTCTGTGTCCAAACCTGGCCACCAAACGTAGCTTCGAGCTAGCATCTTCATTTTAGACACCCCTGGGTGTCCGTGATGTAACTCAGTTAAGATTGCCTGACGGCCCTGAGCTGGGACGATTACCCGGGCTCCCCATAGTAGGATACCGTCTTCTACGGTTATTTGGTCCCTTCTGCTCCAGTATGGGTGCATCTGGGGCTCCACTGGTCTTTCCAGTTCCCCTGTTAGTAGTAAATACTTCATCTTGGCTAAAACTGGGTCTTTTTGCGTCCACAACCGAATATGTTGTGCGTCCACTGGTAGGGTGTCCAAAAAATTTAGAGTCATTACTGTCTCCTCTACTTTTGGTATTTGCGGCGGAGTGTCCGCGAGGGGAAGTCTGCTCAAAGCATCTGCATTTGCTACTCGCGTTCCCGGTCTGGGCTCCAGAACGTATCTATATGCCGCCAGTAGCAACGCCCAGCGTTGGATTCTAGCTGATGCAATCGGGGGTATTGACTTGTCTTCTTTTAATAACCCTAATAACAGCTTATGGTCCGTCACTATGGTGAATTTCCGCCCGTACAGATACTGGTGAATTTTTTTTACTGCGAATATCACCGCCAGTCCTTCCTTCTCGATTTGGGCGTACTTTCTCTCAGTCATCGCCAAGGTCCTCGAAGCATAGGCTATTGGCCGTTCTTCCCCATTCCTTCCTCTATGGGCTAAGACGGCTCCTACCCCATAGGGGGATGCATCACAAGTGACCACCAACTCCTTCCTTGGGTCATAATGCTCTAGGACATTTTCGGATGACAGCTGTTCCTTAATGTCCCTAAATGCTTGGTTTTGGTGGGTGGACCATTTCCATTCTTGCCCCTTTTTTAGTAGCTGGTGGAGGGGTTCTAGGATGGATGCCCTATTTTCAATAAATTTTCCATAATAGGTTACCAACCCTAGAAATGATCGTAACTCCTGGACCGTGGTGGGAGCTGGGGCTTCTTTTATTGCCCTTACTCTGTCTTCTAATGGATGTAAGTCTGACTTGTCTACTTTATATCCCAGGTACGTCACTTGTGGGGCCAGAAAAACACATTTTTCCCTTTTTAGCCGTACGCCTGCCTTTGCGAAACGTCTGAGCACTTCCTCCAGGTTCCTTAAGTGTTCCCTGTTTGTCCTACCCGTGATTAAGACATCGTCCAAATAAATCGCCACCTGCGGTAGTCCCTGCAGAATGCAGAATATTTTCCATCGTACGCTGGAATATAGCGCAGGCTGATGACACTCCAAAAGATAGCCTAGTATAACAAAAAAGGCCCTTCAGGGTGTTGATCGTAGCGAACTTCTGGGAGCCCTTATCCAGTTTTAACTGCAGGTAGGCGTGGCTCATGTATAGTTTCGTGAACAAAAGCCCACCTGCCAATTTGGCATATAGGTCGTCTATTTTCGGGATTGGGTATTTGTCCAGCAGTGCGTATTTGTTTACTGTCTGTTTGAAATCTCCACAGAGACGTATCGAGCCATCTGGCTTCAAAATTGGTACCACCGGCGTTGCCCATTCCGAAAATTGTACTGGTCTGATAATGCCGTCGCGCCGTAACCTTTCCATTTCATCATCTACTTTCTTCCTTAATGCAAAAGGTACCTGCCTGGCCTTACAAAATTTCGGAAGGGCTTCTGGGTCCACGTGCAAAGTTGCTTTGGCGCCTATGATTTCCCCCAAACCTTCCTGGAAGACCTCCGGGTATTTTTGGAGTACTCCACTCAACTGCCCGCTTCCACTTTGGAAAATTTTCATCCAATCTAATTTTAGGTCTTTCAGCCAGTTCCGTCCAATTAAGCTCAGTCCGGAGCCCTCTACTATCGTCAACGGTAATCTGAGCAATTATTTCTCATATTCCACAGGTACATGAGTCGTGCCTAGAACTTCCAGGGGTTCCCCCGTGTAGGTTTTAAGTTTCGTCAATGTCTTTGTTAGGGTTAGTGGCTGGAGTCCATCTTTGATTTTTCTAAATGCTGCCACTCCCATTACTAATACGGTCGCACCAGTGTCTATTTCCATTATTGTCGGCCGCCCGTTCACCCGTGGGGTAATCCTAATGGGTTCTGCTTTCTTCGTTGTAATATTATATAATTGTTCCCCTTCGGAGGAGGATGGGGCGTTTAGGTTGTGTACTTCCCTGCGTCCCCACCTGCTATTCCTCTTTTGCCACCTCCTTCTAGGGTTTCTGTCATTGTTACCCCACTCTGTCTGGTGCCAGAAACGGTCCTTCTCTGTTGGGGGAGCCTCAGCCGGTACTTCCCTCTGTCTCCAGTTAGTCCTGGCAGACTTGGGGGCAGTTCTGGGGTTTTCCCTTTTCCCTCTATTCCTCAGGTTTTTCCTGAGAGCGGCTATCTGGTAGCAGTTGTGGTAGTCCCTCTCACAGGTATCTACCTCCATTGGCGTGCCCTGTAGTTCCTGCACCCCACTTGCTGCCTTTTCTAGAGACAGTGCGAGCTGTAACGCCTGCCTGCAGTCTAGCTCCATTTCCGCCAACAGGCGTTTCTGTATTGTGAGGTCGTTTATACCACACACTAACCGGTCCCGAAGCATTTCATTTAGCGTCGGGCCGAACTCACATTTTTCCGCCAGCCTTCTCGGGCGGGTCAAGAAATTCGTGACTGACTCCCTGTCTTCCCACTTCGCTGTGTAGAATCTGTACCGACGCAAAATGAGGGGTGGTTTTGGGTCGTAGTGCTCTTTCACCAATTCCGTTACTTCTTGGAAAGTTTTCGTGTCCGGCGCATCGGGATAAGTCAGACTACGTATAATAGCGAAAGCGGAGGGTCCGCACGCCGACAGAAGGATAAGCCGTCTCCTTTCGTCCGTCAGTATATCATTTGCCCGGAAGAAGTAACACATTCTCTCCACATAATGGGACCAGTCCTCAATAGCCGGGTCGAATGCCTCTAACCTCCCAAAAAACGGCATTTTTAAAATGGCAAGGCTTACCCTCCGAGTGCGGCAGCTGGTCTCCACAAAATTCGTAGTTTACCTCATCGCCACTGTAGTAATCCACGGGAGGCAGGAGTTCCGTCACCACACCAATATTTATTTACAATAACGATATTACAGGAGCAGCTACAAACAGTGCTGCTAGCAGTCCAGTCAACTTAAGACTGCTCACAAAGCCTACACAGGTGATTATATGGCCCCCCTCAATGAGCTATCATTGAGGGAGCTCATACTCCAATTGGCCAACCAATAAAGCCAATTGGAGTTCATTACACTAATGGTAAACATGTTATTGTCTGTGAGTCTTTGGCGGGCACCTGGTTAATGTATATGCTCCAACTGGAACAATACGGCACAGTGGCACAGTCGTTAGCACTGCTGCCTCACAGCTGCAGGGACACAGGTTCAATTCCGGCTTCGGGTAACTGTCTATGTGGAATTTGTACTTTCTCCCCGTGTCTGCGCAGGTTTCCTCTGGGTGCACCGGTTTGCTCCCACAGATCAAAGATGTGCAGGTTAGGTAGATTGGCCATGCTAAATTGCCCTTTAGTGTTCAAAAGGTTAGGTGGGGGTACTGGGTTATGGGGGTAGGGTGGAGGTGGGGCTTAAGTCGGGTTCTCTTTCCAAGGGCTGGTGCAGACTCAATGGGCCGAATGGTCTCCTTCTGCACTGTAAATTCTATGCTTCTATGATAAGCGAAGCTTGCCGTCGGTAATTGACAGAGGCGGAGCATCGTGCTAGCCGCGGAGAATACTGTGTCGGGGCCGTTGATGATATGCTAACGTGTTTACTGTATGTGTGGAGTAGAATTCATTGACACCACTGTTAAAGCACCAGAGCATAGCATTCCTTCCGGCACCTGGCGCCGGCCACAATGTTTGGCTAATGTGCGATTCGCTGCCCAATCAGGTTCCATGATTCCAGCATCGCTGGACGAATAATCCTGCCCCTTAGCTTCATATATTTTTTTAAATACATTATTTAAAAGCAGGATTGAGATGGAAACCAACCAGTCTGGCAGGTCAGCCATCCTGAAGCCACAGTTTAGAGGTGGTTTTGCTTTTGCCAAAAGCAGCCTACAATGACAGTTTTAATGAATGGTCTGCTAAAGATTCCTCAAGCAAGGAGCTGTGACTCCTATCCAGAAAGATTCCGGGCTGAACATGTTTTCAATGGAGATAGGGTAGTTGAGAGGCGATGTGATTTAAACTTGTAAAGAAATGAAAAATGTTGGTACCAGATAGTTAATTAACTTGGATTGTGGGCCCAGCTTTAAAGAACAATGCATAAATTTAAGCAGTAAATCCTCTTCTCTTACTTAATAGCTTTGTGAAGAACTGAATGATTGTTAAATGAATCACTTTCACACGTTCAGGAGTATTTAAAGGTGAACCAAGACTATTGACTCAGTAATCCTTCTGCGCAAGAGCTGAATCTATGTTGCACCATTTATCTTATTATAATTTTTATTGGGAGAAAAGAAAACTCAGCAACTGAGATGTTGAAATAATTGAACACAACATTCTACCACGTGGAACAAGAATCCAGTTGTGAAAAAGGTGACCTTAATTAATAGTAAGGCATTCAATGAACCTCATGACTCTCATTGAATTTGGTTTCTTTTTAATTCCCGGAATGTTCCATTAAAAACTACAGGGGGTTACATTTATCAAAGGTGGTGCAATTTTTGAAAGCCACAGTTTACGATCTGTAATACAGAAAATGATTTATTGCAGGGGAGCCTTTTCCTGGTTCCTGTTGAATTTTATAAATCTTTCAGTGCTGCACTATTTGTCTTCAGGTCTTTCAGAAATATTGACTTAAGTATTGACTCTGATATGCAACCGGACCTGTTGTTATGGTTACTATAACCGGTTGTCACAAGATATTTTAATAGCAATGTGTTTTGTGATCCGAGGTTCACATTTTATAGTATTAACTAAAAATTACAACGCACAAGACACGCATTAAAACACTCTCGCTTCCTTAGCAATGACAAATTAGAAATAAAGACCTAGTTAATAAGAGTCCATCTGTGACACACATTAATCATATCCATTCGTTTTGCTTACATGAAACCATTTTCATTATTTCAGCTGCAGTTGGTGAAGTTGGGATAATTTTTATGAATTGAATGTAATACTTTACAATATTAAACCAGTTCATTGCAGTCTGTTCAATGAACCACTAATTTACAATATCTTATTCTCATGGTAGCACAGTGGTTAGCACTGTTGCTCTACAGCTCCAGGGTCCCAGGTTCTATTCCCGGCTTGGGTCATTGTCTGTGCGCAGTCTGCATGTTCTCCCTGTGGTGCTCCGGCTTCCTCCCACAGTCCAAAGATGTGCCGGTTAGGTGAATTGACCATGCTAAATTGTCCCTTAGCTCTCCTCCAGCCATGTCATCAAGAAAAGCTTTGTGTACCTCCTCCCATTTGTCCCCGGTCTCCTCATCTGACTGTGGATTTACACTGGGCAAGTAATATCCAATTGGGGTCAAATTTCCTGTGGTGTGGCATTATTTAATACAAACATTGGCCGGAATTTACCCTCCCTTTAGCACCAGACGGGTTTAGCAACGGGTGTGGCAAATATTGCGACAATTCCAAAGTCATGTTTTACGTTAGCATAAATGTTGCTGCGATCATCCCTATCTCCCGTCAGTGGTGGGCCGCGTTTCCCACCGTTCAATGTCTGGAACACCATTAGAATACATTTGCATCTCATTATTGGGCCCATACGATGGAATCATTCCCTCCAGTCAAAATGTCCGTCCACAGCGATGTGCAGTCTTAATGGCATGAATCATGACTGGCTTCAAAAGGCATGCACCTGGCGAGCAGATCTCTGAGGGGAACTCGAAGGTGAGAGCAGACTTGCCAGAGCAGCTAGGTGTATTAAGGGGCTGAATTGGGGGGGTACCGGTTCTGACTTGGGAGTCACTAGCCATTGACTGGGGGGGGTGACCAGCCTTTGACTCAGGGTGACTGGGGTCGCAATCGGGCTGACTGGGGTCTCATTTGACAGAGACTGGGATAACACTCCAAGGAGACCAGCATAAGTCTCGAGGGAGACCGAGATAACTGGTGCGTTGACTCCAGGGTACCGGGGTCCAAGTCAGGGGAGACCGGAATGGCGGTGAAAATTGGAGGTTCCGAGGGCTTGGATGGGGTTTACCGGAGGGGAAAACTCCAGGGTACCAGGTGCCTCGGCGGGGGGTACCGAGGGCGATGACTCCAGGGTACTGGATGCCTGGTGAGGGGAGATGGGGGGAAGACTCCAGGATACTGAGAGCTAGTCGAGGGAGACCGGTTGGGGGGGGCTGAGGTTGAAGACTGGCAACTGTGAAAAGCACTGCTCCTGAGCTTTTGCTGCTGGCACAAGCTTCTTGGAAGGGCCTCACAGAGGGAAGGGAATCTTGGGGTTGTGCGGTGGGTGATGACTGACAATTCTACTTAAATCTAGGAGAAGGAGGGCTTCTTGATGCGGAATATTGATGAGGGCAAGATTGAATTGACTGGGCTTGTACTCATCAGTGTTTAGAAGAATGAGAGGGGATCTCATAAAAACATATAAAATCCTGACGGGTCTGAACAGGTTAGATGCTGGAAGAATGTTCCCGATGATGGGGATGTCGAGAACTTGTGGTCACAGCTTAAGAATAAGGGGTAAGCCATTCAGGACTGAGATGAGGAAAAACCTCTTCTCTGAGAGAGTTGTGAAGTTGTGAAATCCTGTACCACAGAAAGCTGTTGAGGCCAGTTCATTGGATAAATTCAAGAGGGAGCTGGACGTGGCCCTTGCGGCTAAAGGGATCAAGGGGTATGGAGAGAAAGCGGGAGTGGGATACTGAATTTGCATGGTCAGCCATGATTACATAGAATGGCTGTGCAAGGTCTAAGTGCCGAATGGCCTACTCCTGCACCTATTTTCTATGTCTCAATGTAATGGAAGGATATGTCAGTGATCAGTAACCTGTTGCAGCTGAATCCATTCAGCTGCAAGTCAATTGACAGGCCTGGAGTCAAACTAGTCATACAATAATACCCACACAAGCACCACGTATGTGTGTGAGTCCCACTGATTGCTGCTCAGCATTTAATCCACAGCACACTGACTTTCAAAGTTGCTGGTTGCCATGGTGTGACTGTACCATTTGCCAATGGGGAAAGCAACTATATTCCCTTAGAGAGTTGGTAATGGCTCACTGCCCAAGGAGAACACTCCTAATCTTTGGTTATGTGCTGAGGGGCATATTGACTAAATTGAGTGCAAGTCTTTGGAGTGAAGTTTTCGACAATGCCAGCGCTTTAGATGAGAGCTCAGAATGCAGTATCGTGGCCAAATCTGTGACCAATGAATCGTGTGGTGTGGCACAAGGGTGATGAGGGGCGGAATGTGAAAGATACACTGGGCATTAATGCGGTGGCCAGGACATGAATCCATTGGCTTTGAGAGGGAGTTTCAGGCAATTAATGGGCAAAGGGTGGTTCTTAGGAGACAAATGTTAACCATCATGTCTCTCTCTTTGATACTGCAGTGTGGAAACATGGAGCCAGGTGATCTCACTGTCATTCTTCTCATTCATAGGCAGGAGAGTGGAAGAAACCATCAATGGAAATGCCTGACTCACCAAGAGCAGGTGCAGATGCATGAAGAGGAAGGTCTACAGACAGCACCTAACATACTTATAGATATCAAAGAACCAGGGTTACTGAAGGCTATGCATGTCCAAGGAACAGGTCGGTCACGCCTGCCACCTTCTGCAGGATTTGTTGCCATTTGGACTTGAAGGGCATCCACTGCCAGTGTCGCGAAAGTTAGAGTGATGCTCAGTTTTTACACCAATGTATCCTTCCAGGGCTCCACAGATGATCTCTGGAGAATGTCACAAGCCACAGCACAAAAGTGCATAAATGACACACAGTTTCATCATTTTGACTGGAATCAGGCAAGCCAGGATGTAGGACTGATGGGCTTTGCAAATCTCTGGTTTTCTACAGGTATAAGTGCCATCGACTGCACTCATGTGGCACTCAAATCTCCGTGGCTTGAAGTATTGAACTGTATGAACTGCAAAGGCTTCCACTTGCTGAATGTTCAGCTAATCTGCAACCACACCAAACATACCCTCCAGGTGTGTGCTTGATTTCCAGGGAGTGTTCAGGATTCTTCAATCTGAGCCACTCTCAGATTCCTGATATGTTTCAGGTTTCACAGAGGCTGCAGGATTGGTTTCTCAGGGTCAAACACTACCCACTGAGGAGGTGACTGATGACACCTGTGTGGATCCCACAGAGTGGAACTGAAACAAGATACAATGAGGTCCATGCTGCTCCTCACACTTCGGTGGAGCAAATCATAGGGATGCTGATGATGAAGTTCCGGTGCCTGGACTGGTCTGGTGGAGCCCTGCCGCATAATCCACCAAGAGTGGCACATATTGTGGCCGCTTGCTGCGCCCTGCATAGTCTGGCACTACAACGGGATTGGGGTATGGCAGGGGGAGGGGATAGTGGTGGAGGGGGTGGCATTGTCTGAGGAGTAGATGGAGAAATGGCACACTTTCTCCAATGAGGAGAACGTCGAAGGGGAGGAGGCTGAGAAGGCCCTCGAGGAAGAGGATGTCGGTCATAAGGCCATCATAGTGTCCAGACGAGCTCTGGACAGGCTCATTGCCACTTGATTCATGTAGGGTGATGAGAAGATCCAGTGAGGACATCCATTTACCTCCACATGGTTTCTGTTAGCATTACTCTCCAATCTGATGATGGCAGCACACACCCTCTGTGATAAGACTTCTGCCATCAGGAGATAATGGTTGCTCATTGTCCACACATTCCAGAAGGATGATGATGACTTGCAGTGGGGACAGGGTACAGATCCTCACGGAGCTTCTGTGGATATCTGACTCCTGTCTGCTGATGGCAGCTCAATTGTTCTCAATGGCTAGGGTTATATTGTGGCAACACAGCAGGGAACGTTTCTCCTCGCCTGTTCTTACAGCATCCTTTGTGAACTGTGCCTGGAGGTTCAGTGTCACTGGAGCCTGAAGCAAATCAAATCGGGTCCAGCCGCAACTCAAAGGTGCAGAGAGCACACATTGACCATGATTGGAATGAGTGATACTTTGCGCTGTATACTGTGGGAGACATCCTCGTTTCTTACTGAATACAGTCATGATTAATGTGTTCAGTCACTGTGAAAGGAGATCAATATGTTCAGGACCTTGCACAAATAACATGGAGGAAGCCCTGGGCTGAGCATTTTGCCCTTATCTTGTTCAGGAATCCAGCTTTCAGGTCGAGATTACAGGAACACAGCTGATCAGAACAAGGAGCCATAGAAAGCGTGCAATTAGTGGGAGTTTATCTACACAGGTGAATGCTAACACTCGTGCTCACGCTGTGCAACAAGAGTTTTTGAACCTTTCTAATCCTACCGCTATGCCTTGTTCATCCCCAACCTCCACAGCGGAGGTGAAGGCACTCTGCTGTCTGCCACACCCTGCTGTCTGTGATGACATTTCCATGCATTCTCTGGAAGGCCAAGGCCTGATGGGGCCTCAGATTGTTGTCAAGGTCCTGCTGTGTGGAAGTGCCACTCTCCTCGACCTGTGGAGCTGGGGTTAAAGCGGTCACAGCAAGAGGGGATTTGGATGGGCAGACCAGTTCTGGAATCAGCTGAACTGACTCCCAAGGGTCCCCTAGGGAGGGCAGCCCAGTGGCGCAGTGGTTCGCACTGCTGCCTCACTGAGGACCCAGGTTCAATCCTGGTCCCGGATCACTGTCTGTGTGGAGTTTGCACATTCTGCCAGTGTCTGCGTGGATCTCACCCCCACAACCCAAAAAGGTGCGCAGGGCAGATGAATTGGCCATGCTAAATTGTCCCTTAGTTAGGAATTTAAAAAAAGTTGGATACTGTAAATTTATTTTTAAAAAAGGATGCCTGAGGTTTCCTGTCTTCCTACTTGGGATGGAGGGATAGCTGACTTGGCTGTGTTCACGATTCTCTGAAGTTTCTTACGATCTTGGACCAAACAGTTGCCATACCAGGTTGTGATGCAGCCAGATAGGATGCTTTCTGTGGTGCATCTGTAAAAGCTGGAGTACATGTCCTGCAACAGTGCAGGACAAAAGTCTTGGATTAAGGTCTCTCAGGCAGCTGCCACCATACCTGTGTTGACCTTGTTGCAATGGAATGTCAGCACAATCACCTCAGACATAATGCGGATGCACTCCACCATTCTGCCTTTCAATTTGAGGAGTGTATCAGACATCCCTTCCTGATTTCCCCGAATTTGCCTTTGGAGCTCTAGTAACCGAGGCATGACCGAGTCCAGAGGCTCGTCATCTGACGCTATGACGATTCTTCTATTTTGTGGTCCTTGAGTCCCTCCTCTGTACTGGTATTGGGGCTGGAGTTGGAAATCTGGCTGATGTACTCCCTGGGTTGCTTCTCAGATGTGCCTGTGAAAGAAAGGAGAAGTCATGGCAGGACCTGAGAAACAGGAGACATGACTCACAGCATTGTTGTATGGTGGATGTTGCAGTGCTGGATCCTCACTTGATTTATCTCCGCCAATGTCACCATCAGCACAGGAGCAGTCAACATCCTCCATGGTCAGCTCAATGGCTTTGTCCTCGATATCCATGAGGACCTTCAGTTCTGGCACCCCTCGCCCATCTGGGATCTCTTCCTCTTGCTGTGAATCAACATATTCTGCATGAAAACAGATGGAAAGAGTGTAAGCAGGATTCATGCCAGGGCAGATGATAGGGATACTGGCATTTGTGGATGGTTAGTGGGACTAGCGAGGTGACGAGAACACGATCCGCAGAGGAAATGATGTGTGTGGGAGACTGAGTGGTGATGTCCCTTGAGATGGCAGTGAGTGAGATGCCTGTGGATGTGTAATTGGTGTGTGAGTTGAGAGTGATGAGATGAGTGATTTACCCTGGCAGAATAAGGGAGCTGATTCATTCTCTTGTGGCATTGGTGGCTATCTTCTACAGCGAGTTGGCATTGACCACCGCTGCCACCATGCTGGATTTGTGGCCTCGCAGTCACATGGGAGCGGGAACATGCTGATAAACTGATTCATCCTGAGCTCAGGTAGGTGATATCATGGTGGGTATCTAAATCATCGAGAAGTCTTTCCAAGGAGGCGTGGAGAACATTGGGGCAGATTGCTTGGCTGCCATCACTCGCGGTGATCAGTGAAATTTGGCTGCTTTGCACTTCAAATGTGGCCGCTTATGATTGAAGCATGAGGTGCAAGCGGGTGGACGAATCAGAAGCCACCCGCCAGCAATATGACATGAAACCCATGGATAGAAATATTTGGCACAAGTGCCACACTATATGGTGGGAACAGCTGCTGTTGCCATCAACGGCCTTAACACACATTTCCCACCCGCCATTGACCTTTGTTGATTTATGAGAATATCTCACCCATTATTTATTCCTTCCAAGGCCATGATGCCAGACCATAGTATTAAACTAGGAAATTAACTCATATTTTCCACATGACAAAAAACAAGTTTTGCTATAAAATGAATAAACATTATTTTATTGGTTATAATATTCCAAATAATGTTGCAAGAATACATCATCCTTCCATTAACAATATTCCAGAACAACAGCTTGTATTTATATAGTCCCTTTAATGTGATCAAACATTGCACTGTATTTTAAATGGGCATGAGCAAACAAGATTTGACACTGAATTATATAAGTGGATACTGGGCTGATGACCAAAACCTTGGTCAAAGAGGAAAGTTTTAATGTTCACCTTAGAAGAAAGAGGGGTTGCGTGATGGAGAATTTTAGGGAGGGAAATCTAGGGCTTAGGACTTAGGCAACTGAAGACATGGCCACCAATGTCGAAGTGACTAAAATTAGGGACACTCAAAAGAATTGAAGGAGCACTGATATCTTTGAGGGCTGTTGGACTGGAGCAGATTGCAGCGATAGAGTGGTGTGGACATGGACAAGAATGTTAAAATCAAGGTGTTACTTAACAGGGAGCCAGTGGAGGTCAGTGAGCACAGGAGTGATGGGTCAATGGTAATTGGCATGCATCAGGACACAGGCGATCGAGTTTTAGATAAGCTCAAGTTTACGGAAGGTAGGAAATGGAAGACAGTCTGAAAACGCATTGAGATAGTTGGGTCCAGAGGTAACATGGTAACGAATGGGGATTTCAACTGCAGATGAGTTACTTCAGATAAGTTATTTCACAGCTAATTTTACTCTGCACATGCTCGATGCAAGGGAAAAGAGAGGTTTTTCCTAAATGATTTGATTTACGATTTAATTTTGTGCAAGAAATGATGTTAACCTTACGGATATTGGCACAGGCTCTACACAAAAATATCATCATAATTTAATTTTTGATATAAGTATAAGCATACTTTCTCCAAATTCCTGGCATCAGGAATTTTGGTCAATTAGATGTGGTGTAAATATGATGTGCTCCACAAATCCAATAGTGATTTAATATTGTCCAACCTATTTGATTACTGGTGAAATAGCATTCATCCGATTCACATCAGTGGCAAATTTTAAACAGACCGAGCACATGGATGGATCAGCCCTAAGGAACAAGTTCAGTGAGGAGTTGTATTCCAACTCAAGCTCTACTTCGTGGAATGTTTCAAAAGCAAGTCGAAAAATTCTCCAAACTTTCTTTTAGTCTCATGTAGGTGTGTGATGGAATACTCTCCATTTGCCTGGATGAGTGCAGCTCCAACAACACTCAAGAAGCTCGACATTATTCAGGACAGAGCTGCCCGCTTGATTGGCAGCTCATCCACAAATATCCACTCCTTCCACCACCGACAAACAGTAGCAGCTGTGTGGACCATCTACAAGATGCACTGCAGTAACGCACCAAGATTCCTTAGACAGCACCTTCCAAACCCATGCCCAGAAGAAGAGGAGCAGATACCTGGGAACCCCACCACCTGGAGGTTCCCATCCAAGCCACTCACCCTTCCATACTTGGAATTATATCGCTGTTACTCACTGTCTCTGGGACAAAATCCTGGAACATTCCTCCTAGCAGCATTGTGGGTGTACCTACACAACAGGGGTTGTAGCAGTTCAAGAAGGCAGCTCACACCATCTTCTCAAGAGCAACTAGAGATGGGCAATAAATTCTGGCCTGGCCAGCGATGACTATACCCGACGAATGAATTAAAAAGAAAAATTTGGTCATAACTGGATGGATATTTCTCAGTTAAGCAACACTGGTCCCAATCTTGTAGATTCCCCACAGAATAGTTTCCTTAGCTGCTACTTTCATCCTCAGCATAGAGCAATACATTTTACAGACAGTTTCAAGCATCTTTTCATTTCTGGATAGATATAAGCTAGTTCACACAGGAATCTAACCACCCATTTACTACTCTGATCATTGCAATTCATTGTTATTCTTCTGGCCCAGCATTCTCTGGCCGTTGGGATTCACTGTTCCCGCCGGTAGTGCACCCCCACCCGCGGCTTTCCCGGTGGCGTTGGGTGGCGTCAATGGGAAATGCCATTGCCAAGTGGCTGCAGTAGAGAACCCTGCGCGCTGCCGAGAAACACACGGCTGGGGAACCGGAGAATCCCGCCCTCATACTAGTCTTCAGCAATTCTACTTCTTGATTAATGGAGCCCAAAATGCTGATCTTTTCAACATTGAATTCTGATCACCTTCAAACTCTGTACAGAGCTGCGTCACAATGGTGAGTTAGCATTTGAGCATCCTCCTCTTACCTCCATTAAAACTTACCATGCCCTTTATCATAATATGTAATTGCTACTTGGGTTACTCCATATATTTGACCACCACCACCCCAGATATGAATGACTTTTTAATGTGTCTCCTGACACCAGCCCTCAACTTATATTGTTTTTTATGTTTCCTTACCTTGCAGTCAAGGTTTTAACTTGACATTCTGACTAGGATTAAATTTACCTGCTATATTAGGCTCACAAGCAAGTTCTCCCTCAATGATACATTGCTTACAACCAACAATAATAACATAATTTTAGCAACATTGAGTTGCATCTCTTTCATTTACCAAATCCCAGCTAGTAGTGAAATATTATTGTGAAACAGAAGGTGAGGATTGTCCAAACAGCTGGTTAATACGCTCCTGCACATATTTTTGTGAAAATCTAATCGATTTGTGCCACAAAACATTCACAAATTTTCCTGTTGTTGCTATCCTAAGGTACTTGTCCTCCCTTCCCATGCAGCTGGTGAAAAACTAGGTTGCAGTGACAGAATTGTCACAATAACCAGGCCAAGAAATATGATGAAATGTTCCCAAAGATTAGAATCAAGTATCGTTCTTTTTGTACATCAAATTAATCCAAGGCGGAATCCTGTTTTCTGGCTTGTTGCCATCCTGATGTGCACTAAGCCTCTCAGTGCCTCGAGGCCCTATCTGAATTAGCGTGGCAGAGACAGTCATTTCGTACCACTTAATTAATACTAATTAGGTCACTTCAATCAATTTCTTATCTGCTTTCTCATCAGTGATGGGGAGGCAGAAAATGGGTGACATAAACCCGTTAATTGTGGATGTTCGTGACTGGTTGCGTAATTGCGTTGTCAAAGATCTGAGAAACAAATCACCTAACCTCCCAAGTTGGGGAAAGGGCAGTGAGTGGTGCCCAGAGTGAACTGATTTCCAATAAGAAGTTTAAAAATGAATTAGAAATCGCAGAGGCCATTTCTATCAAAAGTGAAGGGCAAATTGAATTTTTAAAAAATATTTTGGGTCGTTAACATCATTTTAGTTATCTAACACATCGAGGTAAATGCCTGATTTTCTTTTAAAAATCGACATCCAAAATTGTTCTCGATGCTCATGGAGTGTTTTGCATCATATTGTTTACAATGAGGGCAGCACGGTGGCGCAGTGGGTTATCCCTGCTGCCTCACGGCGCTGAGGTCCCAAGTTCGATCACAGCTCTGGGTCACTGTCCGCGTGAAGTTTGCACATTCTCCCCGTGTTTGCGTGGGTTTCGCCCCCACAACCCAAAGATGTGCAGGGTAATGAATTGGCCACGTTAAATTGCCCCTGAATTGAAAAAAATTAATTGGGTACTCTAAATGTAAAAAAAAATATTGTTTACAATGGTTGCACCACTTGAAGAAAATGGAAATGTATTACCATCTGCGTCAGTATTGCATTCATCTGTCTTATTTGTGACAGATCACCAATTAAGTGAACAGTGGGCCTCATTTTACAGAGCTATTTCATACAACTCTCTGATGAAATTTCCATATTCAGTCCATGGGGTTAGCAAGCTATTAAACTCAAGAGGAATTTGCCTGATTTCAATGGATTTTATTCATATATATTTTTCAAAGGTCATCAGTAGATAGCGGTAAGAAATAATTGGTTGTTATCCATACCATGGTCAATTATAATGGCCAGGATTTAGTGCTAGTGATGACACAGCACTGGTGGAGCCTTGTATCACTTCCTAAAGGGAGGACTGACCTGATTTATATGACCCCAGGTGACTTCCGGTTGTGACCATGGAGTGAGTGGTCACATACAGGGCGGCTTCTGCTTAAAGGCAGAGAAAATAACACTTTTTAGCCAATACTGGGTGGAATTTTGATGAAAAGGTGTAGGTGAATGTTGGAAGAGTAGTTTCCCCCAGGAGTGGTTTGTCTGCTGGTTCCCAGACCCGGCAGAAAACAGTGAGAGATTTGGCTGAAAAGTTGGAACAGGCTTGTACTGCAGCAGCTACATGATGTGACCATCAATTCACACGAGACGACTAGTAGAAGTGAAGAGTGGTTTTAATAAGCTAGATCTGTGCCTGCCTGCGACTGCTCTGTACTGAGTGCAGCCTACAGGCTGCAGATTTATGTACCACTCCCGAGGGGGCGGAGTCAGAGGCGGAGCCCACAAGGGCATCAACATAATACAATACAATACAGTGGTGAATTGTAGTAGCAATACGTTCACCACACTACAGTAGACATGCAGGCGGGTGAAGGGCTTATGCAAGCTGGAAGGCCCCAGATGCAGGAGCTGATGGCTTTTATCAAGGCAGAATTCCATCAGTAGACAAAAGAAATGCGTGAGGATTGCGCACAGGCCATCAAAGAAGCTGTGGCACCCCTAAAGAGTTCTCTGGAACAGATGGAGAAGTGTTTGGAGGTGCAGGGGTCACAGATTCGGGAGATCAAAGGCGTGATCTCGGACCACAGCAATCGTGTGGTGGATCTGGAGGCGGAGGTGGGGCTCCTAGGAGGCCTGTTTAAAATGTGGAGGGCAAAGGTGGAGAAGGCAGAGCCTGCGAATAGTGGGCCTGCCTAAAGGAGTGGAAGGTGTGTGTGCCACGAGGTACGTCTCGAAGATACTGGCAGGGCTGGTGGCAGAAGGGGTACTAGGCTGCAGATTTATGTACCACCCCTGAGGGGGCGGAGCCACAGGCAGAGCCCACAAGGGCATCATCATAATACAATACATTACAGCGGTGAATTGTTGTAGCAATACGGTCACCACATTCACCCCCTGTTAAAAAATTGAAGTCCAGCGGGGGTGAAGTGGGCTCACAGATCGAGTCTGTCCGGCGCCTTGATCGTTCTCTGTGATCGCCTCAGCTCCGGCTTCACTGAGGGAACGGGTGTTGAACTCGTCGCTGCGGGCATGGGTGTTGGGCTTGTTGACTCCGGGAGCATGTCGTCTGGAGCTTCATCACGGTGGATCGGCGACGGGGGAGTGGGGCGTAGGCCGTGTAGGGGCGGGGGTGGTGTTCGGTATAAGGGGGGCATAGGTGATGGTCGCTGGGGAACCGGCGAGTGCCATATCCCAGAGGGAGACTGTATCTTGTCGGCCGTCGCGGTGCGCCACGTAGGCATACTGAGGGTTGGCATGTAGGAGCTGGACCCTCTTGACCAGGGGGTCGGACTTATGGCTCCTCACGTGCTTCCGGAGGAGGACAGGCCCTGGTATTGTCAGCCAGGACGGAAGCGAGACCCCGGAGGTGGATTTACTGGGGAAGACAAATAGACGGTCGTCAGGGGTCTCATTCGTGGCTGAGCAGAGGAGCGACCGAATGGAGTGGAGCGTGTCGGGGAGGACCTCCTGCCAGCGGGAAACCGGGTGACTTCTAGACCGGAGGGCCAGAAGGACGGCCTTCCATACTGTCGCGTTCTCCCTCTCCACCTGTCCGTTTCCCCAGGCATTGTATCTGGTAGTCCTGCACGAGGCAATGTCCTTAACTAGCAGGTACTGACGCAGCTCATCGTTCATAAACGAGGAGCCCCAGTCACTGTGGATGTAAGTGGGGAAACCGAGCAGGGTGAAGATGCTGTGCAGGGCCTTAATGACAGTGGCCGCGGTCATGTCGGGGCATGGGATGGCAAAGGGGAAACGGGAGTACTCGTCAACGACGTTGAGAAAATACACATGGCGGTCAGTGGAGGGGAGGGCCCCTTTGAAATCGACGCTGAGGCACTTAAAGGGGCGGGATGCCTTCATCAGGTGGGCCTTGTCTGGCCGATAGAAATGCGGCTTACACTCCGCACAGACTTGGAAGTCCCTGGTCATGGCCTTGATGAAGTGGAGAAGCCGGGTGACCCCCGGGTGACAGAGGTCATTGTGGATGGACCGAAGTCGGTCATCTTGCACGCTGGCACATGTGCTGCGGGACAGGGCATCTGGGGGCTCATTGAGCTTCCCAGCACGATACACGATATCGTATTATAGGTAGAGAGTTCGATTCTCCACCTCACGATTTTATCATTCTTGATCTTGCCCCGCTGTGTGTTGTTGAGTATAAAGGCTACCGACCGTTGGTCAGTGATGAGGGTGAACCTCCTACTGGCCAGGTAGTGCATCCAATTCCGCACAACTTCCACAATGGCTTGAGCTTCCTTTTCGACAGAGGAGTGTTGAATCTCAGAGGCGTTGAGGGTACGGGAAAAGAAGGCCACGGGCCTGCCATTCTGCTTAAGGGTAGTGACCAGGGCGACATCTGACGCGTCGCTCTCCACCTGAAAGGGGATGGACTCGTCCATCGCATGCATCGCGGCCTTGGTAATGTCTGCCTTGATGAGGCTGAAGGTCAGGCGGGCCTCAGTCGTCAGGGGAAAGATGGTGGCTTTGATAAGTGGGTGGGCTTTGTCCGCATCATTGGGGACCCACTGGGCATAATATGAAAAGAACCCCAGGCATCTTTTCAGGGCCTTGGGGCAGTGGAGAAGGGGGAGTTGCAGGAAGGGTCACATGCGGTCGGACTCTAGGACTCCGTTTTCCACGACATAGCCGAGGATGGCTAGTCAGGTTGTGCGGAAAACGCATTTCTCCTTGTTGTCGGTGAGATTGAGGGCTTGGGCGCTTTGGAGGAACTTCTGAAGGTTAGCGTCATGGTCCTGCTGATCATGGCCTGCAGATGGTGATGTTATCCAAGTACAGGAACGTGGCCCACAGCCCCTTACTGGTCAACCATTCGGTCCATTGTTCTTTCGAAGACTGAGACCCCGTTGGTGACACCGAAGGGGAACCTGAGGAAGTGGAAGGGGCGGCCGTCTGCCTCAAAGGCAGTGTTGTGGCAGTCTTCCGGGCAGATCGGAAGCTAGTGGTATGCGTTCTTCAGATCTACTGTGGAGAAAACCCGGTAGTGTGCAATCTGATTAACCATGTCCACTATGCGAGGAAAGGGGTACGCTTCAAGTTGCGTGTACCGATTTATGGTCTGGCTGTAGTCTACAACTATCCGATTCTTTTCCCCGGTCCTGACGACCACCACTTGGGCTCTCCAGGGGCTATTACTGGCCTCGATGATCCCCTCCCTCAAGAGCCGCTAGACCTCCGACTCGATAAAAGTCCTGTCCTAGGCACTGTACCGCCTGCTCCTGGTGGCGACGGGTTTACAGTCGGAGGTGAGGTTCGTGAAGAGCGAGGGAGGGGCGACCTTAAGGGCCGCGAGACTACATACGGTGAGAGGGGGTAGGGGTCCGCCAAACTACATGGTCAGGCTTCTGGGGTTGCATTGGAAATCCAGTCCTAACAAGAGAAGAGCGCAGAGATGGGGGAGGACATAGAGTTTAGAATTGGCGTACTCGGTGCCCTGTATCACGAGGTTCGCGACACAGTACCCCCGGATCCGGAAGCAAGGGAGATTGTTTGGGATGCGGGGGAAATCTGGAGGGAACAGCGTCTTACTGTGTCCGGATGGATGAAGCTCTCCGTGCTCCCAGAGTCAAACAGACAGGGCGTCTCGTGCCCATTCACCCGGACGGTCATCATGGAGTTCTTAAGGTGCTTGGGCCGTGACTGGTCGAAAGTGACAGCATCGAGCTGCGGGTGGCCGGTGTGGTCGGTGGTAGTGGGGTGGTCCCAAGATGGCGGTCAAGATGGTGGCACCCGCCGGTCGCACGTGTCGGGCGGAGTTGAAGATTGCGGCCAAGGTGGCGGCCCCCATCAGTCACACGCGTCGGGTGGCGTTGAAGATGGCGGCCAAGATGGTGGCCCCCATGAGTCGCATGTGTGAGTTAGAGTTAAAGATGGCGGCCCCCAGGGATAGCACGAGGCGGATGACGTGTCAGAAGGGGGCGGTACCGGCAGGCACGCAGCCATGCTGCGGGGTCTGTGAGCCTGTGAGTCTGTGAGTCGGGCCTGCGATTTTGGAACTTTGGGTCGGGCCAAGCAGACTGGGCAATGGTGCCTGGGGTGCTGGTTCTGATCACAGAAATAGCAGGGCAGCTCCCCGGGTTGGGCGGGCAGCCGTGCGGCACAGGCCTAGGACACCCTCGGGTCACATGATGGTCGCTTCTCCGGCGTACACGAGGAAATCGTGTGGTCGGATGGGAAAGCATTTAGGCTCTGGAAGGCTACCTCTAACGAGGTGGATAGTTTTACCGTCTCTTCTCGGTCAAGGGCACCCTTTTCGAGCAGGTGCTGTCTGACATAGTTGGACCAGACTCCAGCCACATAGATGTCCCGGATAGCGAGTTCCATGTGCTGCGAGGGCGTGACGTCCTTGTAGTTACAGTCCCGAGCGAGTACCCTCAGGTCGCGTAGATATTCCTCCAGCGATTCCCTGGGGCGTTGATGATGTGTGGTGAGGAGATGCCGCGCGAACACATCGTTCACCGGCCCCACATAATGTCTTTTCAGGATCGTGGCTGCGTCTGCGTCCGTGGTCGCGTCTTTGATTTGTACAGAGATTCTGCAGCTCACCCGGGCGTGGAGGAGACTCAGCTTCTGTGCCTCGGTGATAGCGGGCGAGGAGGAAGCGGTGAGGTAGGCCTCAAAGCAGTGGAGCCAGTGTGAACAGATTCCTTTGGCTTCAGCTGCCTGTGGGTCAAGTTCCAGTCGATCAGGTTTGAGGGCGGCGTTCTTTGCGATATCTTAGCTTATTAAATTGATGCGACCATCAATTCACACGAGACGATTAGTAGAAGTGAAGAATGGTTTTAATAAGCTAGATCTGTGCCTGCCTGCGACTGCTCTGTACTGAGTGCCGCCTACACACAGCAGATTTATGTACCACTCCCGAGGGGGCGGAGCCAGAGGCGGAGCCCACAAGGGCATCAACATAATACAATACAATACAGTGGTGAATTGTAGTAGCAATACGTTCATCACACTACAGTAGACATGCAGGCGGGTGAAGGGCTTATGCAAGCTGGAAGGCCCCAGATGCAGGAGCTGATGGCTTTTATCAAGGCAGAATTCCATCAGTAGACAAAAGAAATGCGTGAGGATTGCGCACAGGCCATCGAAGAAGCTGTGGCACCCCTAAAGAGTTCTCTGGAACAGATGGAGAAGTGTTTGGAGGTGCAGGGGTCACAGATTCGGGAGATCAAAGGCGTGATCTCGGACCACAGCAATCGTGTGGTGGATCTGGAGGCGGAGGTGGGGCTCCTAGGAGGCCTGTGTAAAATGTGGAGGGCAAAGGTGGAGAAGGCAGAACCTGCGAATATTGGGCCTGCCTAAAGGAGCGGAAGGTGTGTGTGCCATGAGGTACGTCTCGAAGATACTGGCAGGGCTGGTGGCAGAAGGGGTACTAGATAAGGCGCCTGAAGTGAACAGAGCACATAGGTCCCTGAGGCAGAAGCCTAGAGCTGGGAAGTTGCCGCAGGCAGTGATCCTGAGACTCCACAAATTTGTTGAGAAAGAGAAAATATCAGGGAGAAGCGGACCTGTGACTGGGGGTGGAATAACATCCGAATTTATCAGGACATTGTAGCTGAGTTGGCAAAGCAGCCAGCAGGTTTCAACAAGGCCAAGGCGGTGCTGTACTGGCAGCAAATCAGGTTTGGGGTGCTCTATCCAGCAAAATTATGGGTGACGTTCAGAGGCCGGGAGTATTATTTCAAGACCCCAGAAACGGCCGAAGACTTCATCAAGGAGGATAAACTGGGGGAGATCTGAGCGGACAATACTTGGGAACTGGGTTGCTGGCACTTGGGAGAATGTTTGAAGTGGGGTTAGGGGTTGGGGGATTTTTGTCCTTTTTGTGGGGGGGGTTTGCTGTTCACTGTTGAGATTGTAAGGAGTTGTATAGGGCTGAAAATTCCATGTAGGGATGGATTTTCCCATCCCCCTTCCTGTTTTATGGGACTGTTTGGGTTTAACATTTGTTTGTTTGCTTTTGGAGAAGGCTACCTGGAGCTCAGGAGAAGTCCTTGTTTCGGTGGGGGAGGGTAAGGTCAGCAGATGGCATTTCTCCTTGAGCTGAGGAGTGGGGGGGGGGGGGGGGGGGGGGGGGGGGCGGGGGGGGAGGGAGGGGAGGTCATTGGAAGGTGCCTTTGGGCAGGGCGGCCACGCTGGCAGGTTATGCTGGTGAACGGAAGTGAGGTGGTGGAGGAGAAGGCCGAGAGTGGTGGCCGGGGGGAGGGGGGATATGGAGGGAAGGAGGGGAAGGGAGAAAGAGGGGGCGGTTGCTGCGACGTGGCTGGGGATGAGTGATGACATGGTCAGGGATGGAGGAAGGGGCCATCTGAGATGGGCTAGTTATAGGGTGGAATTGAAGGGGTGTGAGTTAAGTGGGAAAGATGACAGACGGTAGAGGGGATTGGAGGCATAAGCCTCTGGTAAGGCTGGTAACATAGAACGTCCGGGGACTCAATGGGCTGGTTAAAAGGTCGCGGGTGTTCGCTCACCTCAGGAGCTTGAAAGCGGGGGTGGTCTTTCTGCAGGAAACGCACCTCCGTGTGAAGGACCAGGTTAGGTTAAGGAAGGAGGGGGTTGGGCAGGTTTTTCACTCGGGGTTTGATTTGAAATCGAGGGGAGTGAAGGTTTTAATGAGCAAAGAAATGGGATTCGAGAGTGCGAAGGAGGTGAGGGACCCGGGTGGGAGATATGTGATTGTGTGGGGTATTGGAAGGGGATCCGGTAGTGTTGGTAAATGTGTATGTCCCAAATCGGGATGATGTGGGTTTTATGAGGAGGCTGCTGGCAGCAATCCCGGATTTGGCCACATACCAGTTGATCATGGGAAGAGATGTTAACTGTGTCCTGGAGCCGAGGGTGGATATATTGAGCCCCAGGTCGATGGATAGGGTACAAATGGCAAGGGGGCTTGAGGGGGTTTATGGAGAGGATGGGTATGGTGGACCCATGGCATTTTCAGAACCCAGGGGGAAGGGAGTATTCCTTCTTTTCACACGTCCATAAGATGTATTTTGAGGATTGACTACTTTGTAGTGAGTAGGGAGATTTTGGTTGGGGCGGAAGGGGCAGTGTGTGCTGGTTATATTGGACCATCTACCCCACTGGCTGGAGATTTGGTTCAGAATGCGACGAGAGCAGAGGCCAGGGTGGAGGTTTGACTTGCGGTTGTTGGCGAATGGAGGTTTTTGGGATAAGGTGCGGGCGGCGATAAGGAGTGTGTGGAGTTGAATCGGAATGGGAGGTGTTGCCGGGCATTTTTTGGGAAGCACTGAAAACAGTGGACCGGGGAGAAATTATTTTGTTTGCGGCTCGTGCGGATAAGGAAAGGAGGGCGGCACATGACCGTCTAGTGAGCGAGATAGTGGAGGTGGACAGGGACTATTCGAGGGTGCCCACTGTGGAGGGATTGGCAAGGAAGAAAATGTTGCAGGGGCAGTTTGACAGGCTGACAATGGGGAGGGTGGTAGGGCAACTGCGTAGGGCAAGAGGGGAGCAATATGACTTCCGGTGGTGGCTATGAAGGAGTAAGTCGCACATTTGGTGGCTCCCACTTGGGTCTGACTTTTGGACCTTTCCGCCCCCCCCCCGATTTTTTACTGGACCTGATTTGAAAAATCGATGACAGAGGCAATTGGGTACTGGATTCCCACATCGGTGCATGGAGAGGAGGACTACAAGTGCTCGCAAAGGCAGAAACAGACGGACAGAGAAGGCTTGGGCTGAAGCT
Organism: Scyliorhinus canicula; assembly: GCF_902713615.1. Lineage (NCBI taxonomy): Eukaryota > Metazoa > Chordata > Chondrichthyes > Carcharhiniformes > Scyliorhinidae > Scyliorhinus > Scyliorhinus canicula. The sequence goes on along the minus strand of NC_052152.1, from coordinate 39,395,573 downwards.
GCAGGGGGAGAAAGCATGGCGGTTGACCGGACCTCTGGCTAGTCGGCCCAGCAGTCAACGGAGCAGCTGATGCAATTTATCCAGGAGAGCTTCGCCAAACAGAAGCTGGACTGCTTGCGCGTTTGGAGCTTAGAATGGATGCCCAAGCTCGGGCGATCCAGAAAGTAGAGAAGGCACTGGTTGACCAGGAGGAACATCAAACTATGGTGGAGCTGGGAGTGGGGCTGCTGTCAGACCAGCAGAAAAGGTTCCTGGAGAAGGTGGAGGACCTAGAGAATAGGTCCCGCCGGCAGAACTTGAGAATTGTTGGGCTCCCGGAAGGGTCCGAAGGAGTGGATGCTGGGGCATACATCGCGGACATGTTTGAGAAGCTGCTGGTGAATGAGGCATTCTCCCGACCCTTGGAGGTGGACAGGGCTCACAGAGCGTTCGCGAGGAAGCCGTGAATGGGAGGCCCCCCGAGGGCAATGGTGGTGAGATTCCATAGGTCTTTGGATAAGGAGCGTATTTTACAGTGGGCCAGGCAGACACGGTGTTGTAAATGGGAGAACAGTATCCTGCAGATCTATAAGGACCTGAGTGCGGAGGTGGCCAGTAGAAGAGCAGGGTTCAAGCAGATCAGGTCGACCCTTTTTAATAAAAAGGCAAAGTTTGGACTGCTGTATCCGGCCCGTCTCTGGGTCACGTACGAGGAGCAACATTTTTATTTTGAGTCGCTGAGGAAGCGCTGGACTTCGAGAAAGGGAAAGGACTGGTGGCAGACTGAGAACTTTTGAACTTTGCTGCAACGTTCATGTCAAACAAAGTTTCTTGTTTTTTTCATTTTGACGCTATTTGTAATGCCTTCTGTATTGATTTGGGTCCAGTTGCAGAGCTGAGTTTGTTAAAGTTTCCATTTGCACTGTTGGGGGTTGGAGGTGTGTTTGTTCAGATGTTGGATCTCTTGCTTGATCTTTTCTTTGTTTCGTGTTTTTTTTTCTGTCGGGCAATTGTGTTGGGATTTTTGTCATTTGAATATGTGTGTATGAGCGGGGGGGAAGGTGGGGAGGATGCCAGCAATGGTGAAGGAGCTAAAAGAGTTCATGGAGCAGATGTGGGGGGCGGATCCATGGAGGTTTGGGCAGCGGAGAGTGAAGGCGTTTTCCTTCTACCCGCACGTGCATAAAGTGTACTCCCGGATTGATTTCTTTATTCTGAGCAGGGCCTTACTGACAGGGGTGGTGGACACGGGGTACTTGGCGATCACAATCTCAGACCATGCTCCGCACTGGGTGGACCTACAGGTTAGCAAGGAGAGTAGCCAGCCCCCGCACTGGAGATTACACGTGGGTCTTTTATCTGATGAAGAGGTGTGCAGGCGGCTGAGGAAATGTATTCAGAACTACCTGGAAGTCAACGACATGGGGGAAATTTCAGTAGCGGTGGTCTGGGAGGCATTGAAGGCGGTGGTTAGAAGGGAGCTGATCTCGATACGGACCTACGAGGAGAAGGTAGACAGGGCAGAGACGGACCGACTGGTACAGGAGATACTACAGGTCGATAGGAGGCATGCGGAGACCCCAGTGGCAGGACTTTTAAGGGAACTGTGGAGGCACCGGTGGTGTTCGGCTTGTTAACCACAGGAAGGGCAGTGGAGCAGCTGAGGAATGCGAGGGGGGCGATTTATGAGTATGGAGAGAAGGCCAGCAGAATGCTTGCACAGCAGCTTAGAAAGAAAGAGGCAGCCAGGGAGATAGGGAAAGTAAAGGATGGAGACGGGAACCTGGTTGGAGATTCAGCAGGGGTGAATAAGGTGTTTAAGGAGTTTTACAGTCGGCTGCATGGATCGGAACCCCCAACGGGGCCGGAGGGGATGAGGCACTTCCTAGGGGGACTGAATTTCCCGAAGGTGGACGGCGAGCTGGTAGAAGGCCTGGGGTCACTGATCGGGATGGAAGAGATAGTGGAGGGTCGGAATGCCATGCAGTCGGGTAAAGCCCCGGGGCCGGACGGGTACCCAGTGGAGTTCTTTAAAAGGTTCTCTGGGATATTGGGGCCGGTGTTGATGAGGATGTTCAATGAGGCAAGGGAGAGAGGGGTGCTTCCCCCGACTATGTCACAGACCACGATTTCGCTGATCCTGAAACGAGACAAGAACCCAGAGCTGTGTGGGTCCTACAGGCCGATAACCCTATTCAATGTGGACGCCAAACTGCTGGCCAAAATTTTGTCCTCTAGGATAGAGGATTGTGTTCCGGACATTATTGGGGAGGACCAGACGGGGTTGTTAAGGGAAGGCAGTTGGTGGCCATGTAAGAAGGCTATTAAACGTGATCATTATGCCCCCGGAAGGTAGGGAGGTGGTGATAGTGGTCGCAATGGACGCAAAGAAGGCACTTGATTGAGTAGAATGGGAATATCTGTGGGAGGTACTGGGACGGTTCGGATTTGTACGGGGCTTTATTGACTGGATCAGGTTGCTGTATCAGGCTCCTGTGGTGAGCGTACGGACGAATATGACAACATCAGACTATTTTAGGCTGCACCGAGGGATGAGACAGGGGTTCCCCCTCTCCCCACTGTTGTTTGCATTAGCCATAGAGCCGCTAGCAATTGCACTGAAAGCAGAGGCTGGTCCGGAGGGGGGTGGGGGGGGGGGGGGGGGGGGGGGGGAGGGGGGGGTACGGGGATGGGGGGGCGCGGGGAGGGAGCAGGCGGTGAAACACAGAGTCTCGCTTTACGCAGGCGAAGTGCTCCTGTATGTACCGGACCCAGCAGAGGGGATGGAAGAAATCATGAGTATTTTTGGGGAATTTGGCCAGTTTTCAGGGTATAAACTAAATATATGGGGAAAAGTGAGATGTTTCCGGTCCAGGCAAGGGGATAGGAGAGGCGACTGGGGGAACTGCCATTCAGGGTGGTAGGGGGATGTTTTTGGTATCTAGGCATCCAAGTGGCGCGGGAATGGGAATGGGCAGAAGTTAAATCTGGCCCGACTAGTAGGCCAAATGAAGGACGGTTTTCGGAGGTGGGACACACTCCCGTTGTCACTAGCTGGGAGGGTCCAGACGGTGAAGGTGACGGTCCTCACGAGATTCCTGTTTGTGTTTCAGTTTTTCCCCATCTTTATTCCGCGGTCCTTTTTTAAACGGGTCAACAAAGTGATCACTGGCTTTGTTTGGCGGGCAAGACCCCGTGAGTAAAGAGGCGGATGCTTGAGTGGAGCTGGGGAGAGGACCGGCTGGAGCTGCCAAACTTCAGTAACTACTATTGGGCGCCGAACATAGCCATGATCAGGAAATGGGTTGTGGGGGAGGGTCGGCATGCGAGCATAGGAAAGCGGCTTCATGTAAGGGCACCTGCTTAGGGACATTGATAATGGCGCCTCTGCCGTTCCCATCGGCATAGTACTCCACCAGCCCCATGATGGTGGCGGCCCTGAGAGTCTGGGGGCAATGGAGGAGGCATGTGGGAGCAGAGGGAGCATCGGTTTGGTCTCCAATTTGTATTAATCACAGGTTTTCCCTGGGAAGGGTGGATAGGGGGTTTCGGAGATGGCAGAGAGCAGGGATTGAGAGGATGGAGGATATGTTTATCGAGTGGCGCTTTCCTAGCTTGAGAGAGCTGGAGGAGAAATTTGGATTGGCGAGGGGAAACAAATTCAGGTACCTGCAGGCGCGGGACTTTCTACACAGGCAGATTTCAACCTTCCCACTCCTACCACGAAGGGGGTACAGGACAGGGTAGTTTCTAGAGGGTGGGTGGGAGAAGGGAGGGTCTCTGACATTTATAAGGAACTTATGGGGTCAGAGGAGACGCAGACTGGGGAGCTGAAGCGCAAGTGGGAAGAGGGGTTGGGAGGAGGATGGTCTATGGGCGGACGCACTGAGTAGACTCAACGCGTCCACATGTGCCAGGCTCAGCCTGATACAATTCAAGGTCGTTCACCGGGCTCACATGACAGTGGCCCAGATGAGCAGGTTCTTTGGGGTCGAAGATAGGTGTGCAAAGTGTGCGGGAGGCCCAGCGAGGTCAACATGTTCTGGACATGGCCAAAGCTTAGGGGATTTTGGCAGGGGTTTGCAGATGTCATGTCTACGGTGTTAAAAACAAGGGTGTCACTGAGTCCAGAGGTGGCGATTTTCGGGGTGTCGGAAGATCCGGGGATCCAGGAGGAGAAAGAGACAGACGTTCTGGCCTTTGCTTACCTGGTAGCCCGGAGACGGATCCTATTAGCTTGGAGGGCCTCAAAGCCCCCGAAATCGGAGACCTGGCTATCGGACATGGCTAGCTTTCTCTGTATGGAGAAAATTAAGTTCGCCTTGAGAGGGTCAATGTTAGGGTTCGCCCGGAGATGGCAACCGTTCGTCGACTTCTTCACGGAAGATTAATCGTCAGCAGAAGTGTGGGGGTGGGGGGTTTAGTTTAGCTTCGAGCAGTGGGTTAATAAAGGTGGGACCTGTAAGAGAGGAGGATGGCTTTTGCACTATGTTTGTAGATTGATGTATATTGTTAATTTTGTTGTCGGAGAGCTTCTCCGAGCCTCCGGGCCAGAATTGCCCTTGGCGTGGGGCCAGAGAATGGTTGTCAAACCCGCGATCAGGTTGGACGCCGCTCCCGCAATTCTCCTGTCGGCGGAGAATCACTGTGAATCGGACACGTGCAATCAACGTGGCGCCGGTCGGGGGCCATTGAAAAAGGCCCCCGCGGTGATTCTCCAAAGTCAACTAGTCGAGTTCCCGCTGGCGTGGTTTTCTCATGTTTCCAATCGGCGGGCACTCGGCGACATGGCTGCGGACACAGTCACGTGGCATGGCCGACCGAGGCTGCCACCGTGCGCACGCGCAGATCCCCCATCGGAAGTGCCGGGCCCCCTGCTGGCCCCCTGAAAATTGCAGAACCACCCTGGACTTACTCCTGGTAAGTCCAGAAAGATTTAAGCGGGTGTGGGGACATAGCCCCTTTACTGGGGAAATCCACCCATGGATTGGGGCTGGGGATGTGTTGTTGGAGCTGGGGGAGATAAATGAAGCGTTTAGCCAGTACTACTAGGGACTTTACAAGGCGGACCCGGGGGGAGAGGAGGGGGACATGGTGCATGATGTGTTGGGTGCTCTGGATCCGTGAAACACATACAGGCCACCAACACTTAAAATAGTGCAACACTATTTTATTAAACAATAAACTGCTAAACATACTATTACTGTGGGTTACACGATGCTAGATTAACTAAAGACCTGTGCTGTCCTAACCAGTCGAATCACTCAGCACGTGGTGAGGATCTGTGCTGTAAACTATTAGCTCTTATGCTTCTGAAAGGTTGCATCCCGAATGAGCGGGAAAACTGATGCTCTCTGTCTTTATAGTGAGTGTGTTCTAACTGGTGATTGGCTGCGGTGTTTGTGCATGTTGATTGGTCCTAGTGTATGTCCTAGGGACTCTGACTGTCTACTCTATCTATTCCCCTGATCATCCTATAAACCTCTATCAAGTCACCCCTCATTCTTCTCCGTTCTAATGAGAAAAGGCCTAGCACCCTCAACCTTTCCTCGTATGACCTACTCTCCATTCCAGGCAACATCCTGGTAAATCTCCTTTGCACCTTTTCCAACGCTTCCACATCCTTCCTAAAATGAGGCGACCAGAACTGCACACAGTACTCCAAGTGTGGCCTGACCAAGGTTTTGTACAGCTGCATCATCACCTCACGGATCTTAAATTCAATCCCTCTGCTAATGAACGCTAGCACACCATAGGCCTTCTTCACAGCTCTATCCACTTGAGTGGCAACTTTCAAAGATCTATGAACATAGACCCCAAGATCTCTCTGCTCCTCCTCATTGCCAAGAACCCTACCGTTAACCCTGTATTCCGCATTCATATTTGTCCTTCCAAAATGGACAACCTCACACTTGTCAGGGTTAAACTCCATCTGCCACTTCTCAGCCCAGCTCTGCATCCTATCTATGTCTCTTTGAAGCCGACAACAGCCCTCCTCACTATCCACAACTCCACCAATCTTCGTATCATCTGCAAATTTACTGACTCACCCTTCAACTCCCTCATCCAAGTCGTTAATGAAAATCACAAACAGCAGAGGACCCAGAACTGATCCCTGCGGTACGCCACTGATAACTGGGCTCCAGGCTGAATATTTGCCATCCACCACCACTCTCTGTCTTCTATCGGTTAGCCAGTTTGTTATCCAACTGGCCAAATTTCCCACTATCCCATGCCTCCTTACTTTCTGCACAAGCCTACAATGGGGAACCTTATCAAATGCCTTACTAAAATCCATGTACACTACATCCACTGCTTTACCTTCATCCATATGCTTGGTCACCTCCTCAAAGAAGTCAATAAGACTTGTAAGGTAAGACCTACCCCTCACAAATCCGTGCTGACTATCCCTAATCAAGCAGTGTCTTTCCAGATGCTCAGAAATCCTATCCCTCAGTACCCTTTCCATTACTTTGCCTACCACCGAAGTAAGACTAACTGGCCTGTAATTCCCAGGGTTATCCCTATTCCCTTTTTTGAACAGGGGCACGACATTCGCCACTCTCCAATCCTCTGGTACCACCCCTGTTGACAGCGAGGGCGAAAAGATCATTGCCAACGGCTCTGCAATTTCATTTCTTGCTTCCCATAGAATCCATGGATATATCCCGTCAGGCCCGGGGGACTTGTCTATCCTCAAGTTTTTCAAAATGCGCAACACATCTTCCTTCCTGACAAGTATCTCCTCGAGCTTATCAGTCTGTTTCACACTGTCCTCTCCAACAATATGGCCCCTCTCGTTTGTAAATACTGGAGAAAAATACTTGTTCAAGACCTCTCCTATCTCTTCAGACTCAATACACAATCTCCCTCTACTGTCCTTGATCGGACCTACCCTCACTCTAGTCATTCTCATATTCCTCACATATGTGTAAAAGGCCTTGGGGCTTTCCTTGATGCTAGCTTCCAAAGATTTTTCATGCCCTCTCTTAGCTCTCCTAATCCCTTTCTTCAGTTCCCTCCTGGCTATCTTGTATCCCTCCAGCGCCCTGTCTGAACCTTGTTTCTTCAGCCTTACATAAGTCTCCTTCTTCCTCTTAACAAGCCATTCAACCTCTCTTGTCAACCATGGTTCCCTCACTCGACCATCTCTTCCCTGCGTGACAGGGACATACGTATCAAAAACACGCAGTACCTGTTCCTTGAACAAGTTCCACATTTCACTTGTGTCCTTCCCTGACAGCCTATGTTCCCAACTTCTGCACTTCAATTCTTGTCTGACAGCGTTATATTTACCCTTCCCCCAATTATAAACCTTGCCCTGTTGCTCGCACCTATCCCCCTCCATAACTAAAGTGAAAGTCACAGAATTGTGGTCACTACCTCCAAAATGCTCCCCCACTAACAAATCTATCACCTGCCCTGGTTCATTACCAAGTACTAAATCCAATATGGCCTCCCCTCTAGTCGGACAATCTACATACTGTGTTAGAAAAGCTTCCTGGACACACTGCACAAACACTACCCCATCCAAACTATTTGATCTAAAGAGTTTCCACTCAATGTTTGGGAAGTTGAAGTCACCCATGACTACTACCCTGTGACTTCTGCACCTTTCCAAAATCTGTTTCCCAATCTGTTCCTCCACATCTCTGCTGCTATTGGGGGGCCTATAGAAAACTCCCAACAAGGTGACTGCTCCTTTCCTATTTCTGACTTCAACCCATATTACCTCAGTAGGCAGATCCCTCTCGAACTGCCTTTCTGCAGCTGTCATACTATCTCTAATTAACAATGCCACCCCCCCCCCCCCCACCTCTTTTACCATCCTCCCTAATCTTGTTGAAACATCTATAACCAGGGACCTCCAACAACCATTTCTGCCCCTCTTCTATCCAAGTTTCCGTGATGGCCACCACATCGTAGTCCCAAGTACCGATCCATGCCTTAGGTTCACCCACCTTATTCCTGATACTTCTTGCATTAAAGTGTACACACTTCAACCCATCTCCTTGCCTGCAAGTGCTCTCCTTTGTCAGTGTTACCTTCCCCACTGCATCACTACGTGCTTTGGCGTCCTGAATATCGGCTTCCTTAGTTGCTGGACTACAAATCCGGTTCCCATTCCCCTGCCAAATTAGTTTAAACCCTCCTGAAGAGTACTAGAAAACCTCCCCCCCAGGTGGTGGTGTCCATTACGCGGAGAAGGCATTTGATCAGGTGGAGTGGCGGTACTTTTTTGAGGTTTAGGGAAGGGTTGGATTTGGGCCGAGATTTGTGGCATGGTGCGGTTGCTGTATGTGGCACCAAGGGCAAGGGTGGGGACGAATTATATGAGCTCACAAAGCATTGACTTACACAGGGGTACGAGGCAGGGGTGTCCACTTTCGCCATTGCTGTTTGAGCTGGCCATAAAGCCATTGCCGATGGCTCTCAGGGAATCGGCGGAGTGGCAGGGGATTATGAGGGGACAGAGGGAGCACCAGGTGTCGCTCTCTGCCAATGACCTGTTGCTATATGTTTCAGATCCATTGGAGAGTATGGCAAGGATTATGGGCCTGCTGGGGAGGTTTGAGGGTTCTCGGGGTACAAACTGAATGTAGGGAAAAGCTAGGTATTCCCGGTGAATGAGCTGGGACAGCCAGCTAATTTAGGGGGGTTGCCATTTACGGTAGTGAGGGATAGGTTTAGGTATTTGGGGATTCAGGTAGCGAGGGAATGGACGGGGCTCCATAAGTAGAATTTAACAAAGCTGGTGGAGGAGGCCAGGGAGGATCTTAGTAGGTGGGATAAACTGCACTCAACATTGGCGGGGAGGGTCCAAGTGGTGAAAATTAATATTCTGCCAAAGTTCTTGTTTATCTTTCAGGCTCTCCCGATCTTTATACCAAATGCCTTTTTTCGGAAAGTGGACACGATCATCTCTGACTTTGTATGGGCGGGTTGGTGTCAGGGGTTGGGAGGACCCTGCGACAGAGGCAGAGGCAGCAGGGGGGTTGGCGTTGCCAAACTTGCTTCATTATTATTGGGCAGCGAATGTGGACAAGGTGCGGAGGTGGTGGGAAGGAGAAGGGGTAGAGTGGGTTAGGATGGAGGAGGAATCTTGTAAGGGGTCTAGTTTGAGTGCTATGGTGATGGCAGTGGTGACAATGGCTCTGAGTAGGTATTCAGAGGGCCCAGTGGTGCAGTCCACGGTGAAGATATGGAATCAGCTGAGGAGGCATTTTAGGAGGGATGGGATGTCGGCGCTAACGCGGCTATGCGAGAATCATGGATTTGAGCCGGGGGTGCTGGATAGTGTATGGAGGAGATGGTGGGAAGTGAGGCTGGTCAAGGTGGGGGATTTGTATTTGGAGGAGCTAAGGGAGAGGGTAGAGCCGCCGAGGGGTAGTGAGTTCAGGTATCTGCAGGTTAGGGACTTTGCGTGAAAGGTCTGGAGGGGGTTCCCTCAGTTGCCGGGATACACCCTGCTGGAGTGATTGCTGCTTCCGGATGTGGAAGGGGAGGGAAGAATTGGGGAGATATGCAAGTGGTTGTGGGGGGGGGGGGGGGGGGGGTTGAGCGGGTGGTAAAGATCAAGGAGAAATGGGAAGCGGAGTTGGGAGGGGTGATCAATTGGAGAATGTGGAGTGATGAAATGAAATGAAATGAAAATCGCTTATTGTCACAAGTAGGCTTCAAATGAAGTTACTGTGAAAAGCTCCTAGTCGCCACATTCCAGTGCCTGTTCGGGGAGGCTGGTACAGAAATTGAACCCGCGCTGCTGGCCTGCCTTGGTCTGCTTTAAAAGCCAGCACTTTAGCCCTGTGCTAAACCAGCCCCAGTGATGCACTGCGAAGGGTAAACGGAACCTCCACTTGTGCAAGGATGAGCCTGATACAGTTTAAGGTGGTGCTCAGGGTGCATATGACTCAGGTGAGAATGAGTGGGTTCTTTCAGGGGGTAGCAGATGAGTGTGAGAGGTGTAGGCGGGGGCCAGTGAAACACGTGCGCATGTTTTGGGGTTGCGAAAAATTGGGAAGATTCTGGGCGGGAGTGTTCGCGACCTTAGCCAGGATAGTGGAGGAGGAGGTGGACCCGGACCCTTTGGTGGTGATATTTTGGGTTTTAGAGAAGCCGGAGCTCATGGAGAGGAGGAAGGCCGATATTGTGGCCTTCGCCTCTCTGATTACACGGTGGCGAATTTTGCTGGAGTGGCGGTCGATATCGCCACCGGGGGTAGCAGCATGGTTGGGTGACCTGTATGACTTCCTGCAGTTAGAGAAGATTAAGTATGAGTTAAGGTGCTCAGCAGGTGGTTGGAGATAAAGATGGAGGATATTTGTGACCGTGTTTGAGGAGCTGTTCATCGCGGGGGGGGGGGGGGGGGGGGGGGGGGGGTTGAAAAAGTGGAAAATTCTGTACAGACGGTTGATTGTTGGGAAGTATGTTCCCGGGCTGTTTGTTTGCTGTAACTTGCTTTGATACTGTTTGTAATAAAATACTTTTTTTAAAAACATGACCCCAGCACTTAATTGGACAGCTTTGTGCTTCCCATACAACTAAGTGCACTTTAGGATGGAAATCCCACCCTCGAGAGCTTCTGGTCAGTCAGTGCCGCCAGGAGCTCTGGCTGCTCCCAGAAATGCTTTAAGGCCCAGCGTGAGGATTGGTACTGGATCCTGAGACACGGGTCAGTAGGGCAGAACGGGAATTTGCAGGGAAGGAGCCGATGGAGAGGATAAAGGGACTCGGAGCGAAGAGGAGGCGGAGTGGCTTTTAGCAGCTATGCCCTTTCCAACACTGGATCTCTTGGGTGCCCCAGCAAGGCCGCAGGGTTAGCTGGGCAGCCTTTGTATAAAAGAGCCATGGGACTCCCATTAAATCAGTGAAACATCACTAAATTCCAGAGGCTCTCAAGTTGCTTGTTAACGAGCCAAATTGACATCCTTGTGCCAGGAGTTGGAATTCCCACTTCAAGACCTTCTCACCTCCTAATTAATTGGGGGCAATTTTTCCGAGACCGGGAATCTGATGCGGCTACTCCTGTCCAATCCATCTATTTCTCTCCCTACCACCACCCGCACGCCCTCCCCAACATCATGTACAATCAGGTGGGCTCCATTAAATTCTATCTAAATTTCAGTACTGAGACCAGCCGACTCATTATATACTCGGGGCCAAACCTGGAGAATTTGCACCTTGTATGTCTCAGTGCTACACTTACCACAGAGGCTATAGGGGAACTGTTCTAATATGACTTTAAAAATCTGTGATGTGAATCTGGAAAGTAAAGCACTGACACAGAAACGTATTATCTCCCACCATCAATGGTGTTGCAGGAGAAGCAAGAGGGAGTGACTTTTATTTTATGCTGTCCATAAAGTACTTTTATTTCTCAGTGCTAAAATGCTTTTTTATAGTGACTGGTGAAAGAAAATAATATGCTTGTGTATCACACAGGGGAAGAGGAAACAGAAAATGCATCGAGATGGGAGAGAAGTAAAACTGAAATGGAAGAGTGGAAATTATAAATCGGGATGAAAGGCAGAGAAAATAAAGGCAAGTCAATAGACAACAAATGTGCTGTTCAGTGGTTAGTTTCATCTTCTTTGATGCATGGAGACTCGTCATAACTCCCATGAGGACCATGGGGACCACGGGGAAAACATTGTTGATCTCCCTGTGGAACTCATGGAGTACCTGGTTCCCAGATACGGGGCAGAGGCCATCCAGCTGGAGCTTGTTACGGACTTACAAAAAAGCTGGCCCAAAGCAGGGTCTGGTGTGTTCAGTTCTTGTAGCAAGGACTGGAGTGGGAAGCGAGTTACTGCCTTGAGCAGAATATTGTGTATAGTTAAATATATCTCTGTTCTACTACTACTGGCTTCTTCACTTTACTAAACTGGTGATGAGGACAAAAGGAAACTCCAGACTTGCTCTTGGAAATACCTAGCTACCCGGTTCGTTACTATCCTGGAGCATGGGAGCATAACTGTTCAGCATGCCACTTTTTGGGAAACTGGAAGCCTTTCCAAGGGGTTTTCATTTCACATTTCGTGAAAAACATTCTGTCTTTACCAAAATAGTCCAGGAATAGCTTCGTTGTCATAACGATAACGTTCCCAGCCTGCTCCATTGATATTCTTTTAGTTGAGATCCGAGAATCACTGACTCCAGGACATACTGCAGCCGGGAATGTTAAGTTCCCTCAAGCCAGGTCTCAAGCCAGTATGCTGAGTGCATGAGATATTTCTTCCAGGCTAACAGGATTTTGGGGGAAGATCATCAGAAAGCCATCCTCCTGACCACCTTTGGGGCCCAGGCTTTTGGAATCATAAAAAGTCTAATTTACGCGACTGCACTAGACTCCAAATTGTTTGACGTACTGGTCGCTTCGGTTGCTGAACATTATGATCCTAAGCCTTCAATGATCATACAACGGTAAAGATTTAATAAAGTGATGCAGTCTCCAGGTGAATCAGTCACTGACTTTTTGACATGCCTAAGGCATCTTGGCTGAGCATTGTGAGTTTGGGCCATCCCTCTCCGAACTGTTGAGGGTTAGATTAGTGTGTTGTTTTTTGCAATAAACAACAGGGCCACTCAGAGCAAGCTGTTGGCAGAGCCCACCTTTAATTTGAAATGGACCATCAAACTTTCGCTATCCTGGGAGCAGGTAGAGAAAGGAATGCAGAGGCTGCAGAAGTCCATGGACTTTGGCACCCATAGTTTGGCTCTCCCTCCATTTTGACCTCCCAGTGCATCACGGGGCAATGCCATTCTGGCCAGATCACCTCCATGGGGCAGCACGGTAGCATTATGGATAGTACAATTGCTTCACAGCTCCAGGGTCCCAGGTTCGATTCTGGCTTGGGTCACTGTCTGTGCGGAGTCTGCACATCCTCCCCGTGTGTGCGTGGGTTTCCTCCGGGTGCTCCGGTTTCCTCCCACAGTCCAAAGATGCGCAGGTTAGGTGGTTTGGCCATGATAAAATTGCCCTTAGTGTCCAAAATTGCCCTTAGTGTTGGGTGGGGTTACTGGGTTATGGGGATAGGGTGGAGGTGTTAACCTTGGGTCTGGTGCTCTTTCCAGGAGCCGGTGCAGACTCGATGGGCCGAATGGCCTCCTTCTGCACTGTAAATTCTATGAAATTCTATGAAATCTATGAAAGGGCAGTCCAGGGGCAATTCTGCAGCTGGGTTAGGCTCTCAGGAGCTACCGCTGACCAGCAGGATACCTCCCCTGAGGATGAAGGGGGGAGCCGGCCACATGGCCAATTGTATGGCTGAAGAACTCGGGATGGCCAGAGCTACCAATTTCGGTGCAGAGAACACTGTCCACGGCAGCCGCTGAGGTCACCGCAAACCAGACTTTTGAAGTGGTCTCCCCCTGATAAGGAGGACTGTTCGGTGCATCATGGTCCCAAAGGTAGCACCGATCCAAATCACATTACAAGTCAATGGTCACTCCATGGTGATGGAAATGGACACTGAATCTGCCATCCCCATCAGGGACCATCGTACGCTTCGGCAACTCCGCGCAGCGATCATGCCGCTGACATTGCACGACATCAAAGCGAGATTTGCAACCTATACCAATGAGTATTTGAACATTGTGGGGACCACTGTGACTCTAGTAACACATGGGCATCAATCGGCCCGTTTTCCTTTGGTTGTGGTACAGGGACTGGGGCCCAATTTGCTGGGGCATGACTGGTTAAGAACCCTATGTTTTGACTGGCAACAGGTCTTCCGGATAGGGCCCCGAGAATCTCTATGATGTTCTGGGCAAATATACCAAAGTGTTCCAGGAGGGTCTGGGCTGGATATAAAGGGCCAAGGCCCATATCTACGTGGATTCTGATGCTCAGCCCCGGTATTTTAGAGCGAGGCCTGACCTTATGCATTGCTTTCCAAAGTTGACGTGCAGCTTCGGTGACTGAAATATTTGGGGGTCATGGGGCCTGTACAATTGCGGAATGGGCCACACCCATGGTGCCTGTAATGCAGCCCGTCAAATCTGTCTGACTCTGCGGGGAATCTAAGTTCATGGTGAACAGAGCTTCATGCCCAGACCGGTACCCATTGCCTAGAGTGAAGGATTTGACCGCAATACTGGCTGGAGGATGTTCTTTCATGAAGCTTGAGCCAGGCTTATTTACAGATGGAACTAGATCCTGAGTCCAGGAAATTTGCAACCATAAACACCCTTAGCGAGTCTTTTGAATACACCTGTCTCTCATTTGGAGTTTCGTTGGCCGCAGTGATTTTCCAGCGGTAAAGGAGAATATCTCACAGGTCTGCTTTTGAGCAGTGACGTGCAGGGAACCCTTCCTGCAGCCCTCTGGTCTTTTGCTCAGAAGTCTCAGAACTCAGCGTGGAAGATGATGTCATATTGTGTGGAGCTCTCATAGTAATCGCACCGCAGGGTCAGGAGTCCCTGCTGAAGGACATACAGAGTAGGCACATGGGTGCCTCTAAGATGAAGATGTTGGCCTGTAGTTATGTATGGTGGTTCAGCATCAATGAGAATCATTGGCATCATTTAGAGAGTCGTGCGCAGCTGTCCGGCATAAAAAGGCATCAGAAGCTCCTGCCGGCGGCCTCTCTTCATCCCTGGGAATGGCCAGGATTCCGTGGGATTTTGCAGCCTTTCATGGGATTCGTGTACCTCTTCATCGAGTGGATGCCCACTCGAAGTGGCTAGGTGTAGACAAGATGGCCTCGACAACATGCAGGGCCACGGTAAAAAAGCTCTGCTGCTCGTTTAGCATCCGTGGGATACTGGAGGTCCTGGTGACGGATAATGGGATGCCCTTTACTAGCGAAGGATTGCCAGATTTATGAAGATAATCAACATGTGGCATATTAAAACTGTCCCGAATCATCCCTCCTCCATTGGCCTGGCAGAAAGGGCCCTCCAGATTTTCAACAGGGTCATAAAAAATAAACCACAGGTTGCATGGACACTCGACTGGCATGGTTCCTTTTTACCTGCCGCACAACATCACACATGATGATGGGAATCACCCCTACGGACCTGTTGATGGGCCGACGGCTTTGACCCCGGCTGAGTGTCACATTTCCAAACCTCAGCAGGAAAGTGGAGCAGGAGATGCAGAAGCGGCGCCATGATTCGAGGACACCAGGGTGGCAATTTCTCTCAGGGACCAAGGTCTATGCTCGCAACCTTGGAGACGGGGCACTCCCAGGTGCCATGATGGAAAGAACAGGACTGGTCTTGTACAAAATTCGGATTCAGGGGTGAGTTCAGCATTTGGACCATCTGAAGAAACAAGAGACCATGCTTCACGATCCCCAACTGGAAGCATTGGCATCTTTTCCATGCCAGTAATCACCCCTCAGCCTGGGGACCCAACCGTCTAGATCCCATCACCCAGCTCAGCAGAAGTAGGATGACCCTGGTTTGGAAATGTACGCTGAGTGGCCTAGGTCCCGGCTATAATGCTTCAGAGGTCAGACAGAAAACGGCGGTCAACGAACCGAAACACATAGCTCAACCCAGAGCTGCCGCAAGCAGAAGCACAGCCTTCGGCAAAGCGATGCAGAAGGCCCCACCATTGGCGGCTGAAGGGAATGTTTGGACTTTGTCAGGGTGGGGTGTTATAACCCCCATGAGGACCATGGGGAAATCATCATTGTTCTCCCCATAGAACTCATGGTGTACGAGCTTCCCAGATTGGGGCCGGAGGTCACCCAGTTGAACTCATTCCAGGTTTGCATAAAAGCCGGCCCAAAGCAGGACCTGGTGTTGTTAATCCTTCCAGCAAGGACTGGAGTGGGAGTGAGTCACTGCTTTGAGCAGGATATTGTATATAGTTAAATAAATCTCTGTTCTACTACCGCTGGCTTCCTCAATCTCATAAACTAGTGAATAAGGCAGGGTGCAGATTGAAACTCAGAAGTTATGGTATCTGACTAGTACTGAAACATGGCATAAAGAAGAGCAGAGATATGGCAGCTCCTATGTTTTAGATGGAGTACAAAGAGGAATACAAAAGAAGGTGAAGATTACAATATTGCTAAGGGAAACAACCACAGTTGTGAGAAGGTGTAATATGCTAAATAGTCATCAAATAAGGCCATATGGGTTGAACTGAGGAAGAAAAAAGGGGTAAGCACATTGCTGGGAGTATGCTCTAATTTGCTAAACATTCAGTTGGAG
This sequence comes from Scyliorhinus canicula, assembly GCF_902713615.1. Lineage (NCBI taxonomy): Eukaryota > Metazoa > Chordata > Chondrichthyes > Carcharhiniformes > Scyliorhinidae > Scyliorhinus > Scyliorhinus canicula. The sequence goes on along the minus strand of NC_052152.1, from coordinate 39,379,427 downwards.
ATAGAACAAATGAGTAGGCAAATTGCTAAGAAGTGCAGAAACTAACATTTGAACTGCCTAATATTAACAATCAGTGCAAAAGAGATAGAGATTGCAGAATTCTGAATGTGTTCCTGACATTCAATGGCATTACCATCACAACCCCCCACTATCAACATCCTCGGGGTTACTATTGACCAGAAACTCAACAGGACCAGTCACAGGAATATAATGGCTACCATAGCAGATCAAAGACTGGAGATCTGTGGTGAGTAACTCACCTTCTGACTCCCCAAAGCCTGTCCACCATCTCTAAGGTAAGTCAGAAATGTGATGGAATACTTTTTTTTATTCGTTCACGGGATGTGGGGGTCACTGGCTGGGACAGTATTTATTGCCCATCTCTGAGGGCATGTAAGAGTCAACCACATTGCTGTGGATCTGGAGTCACGTGCAGGCCAACAGCTACTGGAAAGTAAATTCATTTCAGAGAAATGGGAGCCATTCAAGGAGGATATGGAGAATTATTCAGAACAGTTATGTTCCCAGAAAGAAAGAGGATAGTGTTGTGTTCTTTGTATTGTTCATCAGGATGCTAAAAGTTGTAGTGTTGACAAAGAACAGCAAGCAGTGTTTAACAAACAAAGCTAATTTAACAGTACACTTAATTAGATTTGAACATTTGCCAAGGAATTCGATAAGCAAAGAATACACTACACTTCCAGAATAATAAACTACCAGCTGAACTATTTCACATTTACTCAATCTGGCTCCCTTCCACTCTCTCCCACTCTCTCCCAAAAGTGATATTTATATGATTGCTCTATTGCACCATCTAGCGATTAGAGTAGTAACATTACATTAACTCTTTATGTTCCTTCCAATATCCACATATTGTGACAACCCCCTTTCTTTGAAAAATACAAATTTTACATTCAAATTTACATACAGGAAGGGTATGGGCAATATACAACATTATTAAAGTTACACATGAGTTAAATCAGTGTTTTATAGTTCATAGATTGAGACGATCAGGTGAAATTAAATGAAAATCGCTTATTGTCACACGTAGGCTTCAAATGAAGTTACTGTGAAAAGCCCCTAGTCACCACATTCCGGCGCCTGCTCGGGGAGGCTGGAGCAGGAATTGAACCGTGCTGCTGGCCTACCTTGGTCTGCTTTAAAAAGCCAGCGATTTAGCCCAGTGTGCTAAATCAGCCCCTTTCTTGTTTTTTCTTGTTCGCAATCCCACTGTCATGTAGTTAGAATTCTCTTTCTTATGGTCAGTACTTGTATCAGTCAGTTGAGCAGACTGGTTTCTTTGACAGATGTCACATTCTAGAAATATAATTTTCAATATCAGCATTTATGCCAGGTCAATACATGGATTGCCTCCCGCGTCGCTTACATTTCTCAATACCCTGGTGTCCTTCATGGATCTGGGTCAGAATATGTCTTCTCAATTTTGTAGGAATGACTATTCTATCCAGTTTGAGTAAAAATCCATTCACCACAAAAAGGTCATCTTTAATACTTCTGGAGCTGGAACAGCTTGCATTTGGTCATCCATCAGTCATGTGATGAATGACTCGCTGCAAAACTTCATCCTTTGCAGTTTCTGCTTTAATTTGTCATAATTTGACATCAGAGACATGTAGTGTGTCAGCTAGCATGTCAGTTTGAGGTTTATCACCTGCACAAGTTCTGGAATCTTATCTTTATGTTCAGTAGCATGTGATAATGTATCTGCAAGGATTAGATATTTCCCTGAAGTATCTACCAGATAAAAATCATATCTTCTCAGTTTCATTGGCATTCGTTGCAATCTGGGCAACATGTCATTTAGACTCTTGTGAATTATATGCACAAGAGGCCTATGATCAGTCTCAATCACAAATTTAGGTAGACCATACACATAATAGTGAAATGTTTCAACACCCGTCACCAGACCAAGACATCTTTTTTCAATCTGTGTGTAGCTTTGTTCTGTGGACGTCATGGTTCGAGAAGCACATGCCTCAAGTCTTCTGGAGAAGAACATCTCCGATCGCGTCTTGACTCGCGTCTGTCAAGATCTTTACCTCCTTTGTCAGATTGAAAAATTTGAGAACTGGATTTGTGGTCAGTGCGGATTTGAGGTCGGAGCACTCATTATCATGTTGCGAGTATTCCATGGTATGTGCACGAAAACCTAATGGAGATCTGCAAATATGCATTGATCCAAAGGATTTGAACAAAAATACCAGAAGAGAAGAGAGCACTATCCAATTCCTGAACACAAAGAGATTACAGGAGAGATGGCACAGGCAAAATTATTTTCTAAGTTAGCTGCCTTGAAAGGATTTTGGCAGCTGCAACTTGATAAGTCCAACAGAAAGCTCTGTACTTTTAACATGCCGTATGGAAGATATTGTTTCAACCGCATGCCTTTTGGAATTATCTCTGCCTCAGAAACTTTCCATAGAGCAATGGAAACCATAAGAAGGTATTGATGGGGTACAGGTGTACGTCGATGATATTATCATCTGATCTTAAACACCAGAAGAGTACGATTGCAGACTACTACAAGTGCTACGACACATTGATTCGGATGGATTGAAGCTCTACAAATCCTGGTGTCAATTTGGGTTTTCCAAACTGAAGTTTTTGGGAGATCTCATATCTGAGGATGGTGTACAACTGGATAGTGATAAAGTTAAAGCTTTACACAAAATGTCTGTTCCGACAGACAAAAAAGCAGTATTGAGAATGTATTTGACCGATCCAATTCACTCCTTACTGCCCTGGCATTTTCCATTCTCCATGAACTCTGATGCCTATGTTCTAAGTCCTGTTCACTCATTGTCTTTGTGTTCATTGACGCACATTGGTTCCTAGTTCTGCAACATCTCAATTTTAATATTCTCAACTTGCTTTTCAAAACCCTCCATTGTCAAATCCTTCCCTGCCTCTGTAATCTCCTCCAATCCACCAATGGATATCTCCATTTCTGATCTTCCTGAGTCTAAATGCTCTATAATGGGCAATGGACATAGTACTGCACATGAGGTCCTACCAAAGCCCTCTATGATTGTAACAACACTTCCTTACTCTTGTACTCTAATTCCCTTGCACTGAAGGCCAACATGCCACTTGACTTCCTAATTATTTCTGCTCTTACAGGTCTCTTGCACAAGGATACTCAAAACCCTCTGAACATTTTATAGCTTCGCACCATGTAAAAAATATGCAGGATTTCTATTCTTCCTACCAACCTGAGTAACCTCACATTTCCTTATGTTATTCTCCGTCTTCCATCTTTTTTGCCACTCAATTAGGCTTTCTCTATGTCTTTACAGGCTCTTCATTTTCTCTGCATGGTTTGCATTTCCACCTAGCTTTGTATCATCAGCAAACCTGGAGATATTGCACTCAGTTCCTTCGGCTAAGCCATAAATCTAAATTGTAAGCAGCTGAGGCCCCTGCACAGGACCATAAGACCATAAGACCATAAGACCATAAGACATAGGAGTGGAAGTAAGGCCATTCGGCCCATCGAGTCCACTCCGCCATTCAATCATGGCTGATGGGCATTTCAACTCCACCTACCAGCATTCTCCCCGTAGCCCTTAATTCCTCGCGACATCAAGAATTTATCTATCTCTGCCTTGAAGCCATTTAGCGTCCCGGCCTCCACTGCACTCCGCGGCAATGAATTCCACAGGCCCACCACTCTCTGGCTGAAGAAATGTCTCCGCATTTCTGTTCTGAATTTACCCCCTCTAATTCTAAGGCTGTGCCCACGGGTCCTCGTCTCCTCGCCTAACGGAAACAGTTTCTTTGCGTCCACCCTTTCTAAGCCATGTATTATCTTGTAAGTTTCTATTAGATCTCCCCTTAACCTTCTAAACTCCAATGAATACAATCCCAGGATCCTCAGCCGTTCATCATATGTTAGACCCGCCATTCCAGGGATCATCCGTGTGAATCTCCGCTGGACACGCTCCAGTGCCAGTATGTCCTTCCTGAGATGTGGGGCCCAAAACTGGACACAGTACTCCAAATGGGGCCTAACCAGAGCCTTATAAAGGCTCAGTAGCACATTGCTGCTTTTATATTCCAACCCTCTTGAGATAAATAACAACATTGCATTCGCTTTCTTAATCACAGATTCAACCTGCATGTTTACCTTTAGGGACTCCTCGACTAGAACTCCCAGATCCCTTTGTACTTTGGCATTATGAATTTTCTCACCGTTTAGAAAGTAGTCTATGCTTGGATTCTTTTTTCCAAAGTGCAAGACCTCACATTTTCTCACGTTGAATTGCATCTGCCATTTCCTGCACCACTCTCCCAAACTGTCTAGATCCTTCCGCAGCCTCCCCACTTCCTCAGCACTACCTGCCTGACCACCTAACTTCGTATCATCGGCAAACTTTGCTAGAATGCCCCCAGTCCCTTCATCCAGATCATTAATATATATGGTGAACAGCTGCGGCCCCAACACTGAACCCTGTGGGACACCGCTGGTCACCGACTGCCATTCCGAAAAAGAACCTTTTATCCCAACTCTCTGCCTTCTGTCAGACAGCCAATCCTCAACCCATGCCAGTAGCTCACCTCGAACACCATGGGCCCTCATCTTACTCAGCAGCCTCCTGTGTGGCACCTTATCAAAGGCCTTTTGGAAATCCAGATAGACTACATCCACTGGGTTTCCCTGGTCTAACCTACTTGTCACCTCCTCAAAGAATTCTAACAGGTTCGTCAGGCACGACCTCCCCTTACTAAATCCATGTTGACTTGTTCTAATCCGACCCTGCTCTTCCAAGAATTTAGAAATCTCATCCTTAACGATCGATTCTAAAATTTTACCAACAACCGAGGTTAGGCTAATTGGCCTATAATTTTCCATCTTTTGTCTTGATCCTTTCTTGAACAAGGGGGTTACAACAGCGGTCTTCCAATCGTCCGGGACTTTCCCTGACTCCAGTGATTTTTGAAAGATCTCAACCAACGCTTCCGCTATTTCTTCAGCCACCTCTCTCAGAACTCTAGGGTGTAGCCCATCGGGGCCAGGAGATTTGACAATTTTAAGACCTTTTAGCTTTTTTAGCACCATCTCTTTTGTAATGGCAACCATACTCAACTCAGCCCCCTGACCCTCTATAATTTTTGGGATATTACTCATGTCTTCCACTGTGAAGACAGACGCAAAGTACTTATTAAGTTCTCCAGCCATTTCCTCGTCTCCCATCACTAGCCTTCCGGAATCAGTTTGAATTGGCCCAATGTCTACTTTGGCCTGTCGTTTGTTTCTTATGTATTGAAAGAAACTTTTACTATCATTTCTTATATTACTGGCTAGCCTGCCTTCATATTTGATCCTCTCCTTCCTTATTTGTCTCTTTGTTAACCTCTGTTTGTTTTTGTAGCCTTCCCAATCTTCTGATTTCCCAGTGCTTTTGGCCACTTTATAGGATCTCTCTTTTTCTTTGATACATTTCCTGACCTCCTTTGTCAGCCATGGCTGTCTAATCCCTCCCCGGATAATCTTTCTTTTCTTGGGGATGAACCTCTGTACAGTGTCCTCAATTATGCATACAAACTCCTGCCATTTTTGCTCTACTGTCTCCCCCACTAGGGTCTGCTTCCAGTCGATTTTCACCAGTTCCTCTCTCATGCCCTCGTAATTACCTTTATTTAACTGTAACACCATTACATCCGATTTTGCCTTCTCTCTTTCAAACTGCAGACTGAACTCAACCATATTATGATCGCTGCTTCCTAAGTGTTCCCTTACTTTAAGATTTTTTATAAAGTCTGGTTCATTACATAGCACTAGGTCCAGAATAGCCTGCTCCCTTGTGGGCTCCATGACAAGCTGTTCCAAAAAGCCATCTTGTAAGCATTCCATGAATTCCTTTTCTTTCGATCCACTGGCTACGTTATTTACCCAATCCACCTGCATATTGAAGTCCCCCATGATCACCATGACCTTGCCTTTCTGACATGCCTTTTCTATTTCCCGGTACATGTTGCGCCCCTGGTCCTGACCACTGTTAGGAGGTCTGTACATAACTCCCATTATGATTTTTTTTGCCTTTGTGGTTCCTCAATTCTACCCACACAGACTCCACAGGACCTTGTGACACCTCACTAGTAACAGCCTGCCAACCTGAAAAATAACCCATTTATCCCTGCTCTGTATCTCTGTATCCTCCATCCATGTTAATTGCACTCAACCCACAGCACTCATCAAATATCTTTTGAAAATCCAAATATATTACCTACCTGCACTGCTTTCTCTTAATCCACCCTGCGAGCTACGCCCTCATGAATATCTAATAGATTTTTCAAACATGAATACCCTTTCATAAAACCATGTTGACACTGTTTAGGCATATTATGATTTTCTCAATTCCCTATTACTTCTTCCTGAATGTTGGAATCTGGTATTTTTCCAATGGCTGATGTCAGGGTAATTAGTTTGTAGTTTTTTTTCTCTCCTTTCCTTCTTGAAAAGCAATGTTATATTTGCTAACTTCACTCCTTTGGGACTGTTTGACTGTCATCTGATCACAATCAGGGCATCTACTTCCTCTGCAGCTGCGTCTTTTAGAGCCCTCGGATTAATGTTCAAGAGATCTGTTGGCTTTTAGTCCCATTAATTTCTTCAGTACTTTTCCTTTACCAATATTAATCACCTTTAAGTTACTCACATTCAATAGACCCTTGGTTCCCCAATGTTTCTGGGAGATTTTACAATGAAGATGGACACAAGATATTTATTTAGTGTCTTTGCCGTTAAAATGTCTCCAGACTCAGCCTCCAAGGGACTCATGTTACTTCACTTTTACTTTTTACACACTTGTAAAAATCCTTGAAATCTGTTTTTAAATTTCTGGCTAGGTTTCTATCATGTTTTATTCTCTTTTAAATTATCATCCTTTGGGCAGCACGGTGGCGCAGTGGTCCCACGCTGCAGTCTCACGGTGCCAGGGTCCCAGGTTCGATCCCGGCTGGTGGTTAATGTCCATGCGGAGTGTGCACATTCTCCGTGTGTTTGCGGGGGTTTCGCCTCCATATTCCAAAAATGTGCAGGGTAGGTGGATTGGCTAAATTGCCCATTAATTGGAAACAATGATTGGGTACTCTAAATTTAAAAAACAATTATCATCCTTTGCTGGTATCTGAAACTCTCCAAAATCTATGGAATGCATCAGCTCATTTGTAGGATGGTTGATTCGTGATACGGAGCGATGCTAACAGCACGGGTTCAATTCCTGTACCAGCCGAGGTTATTCATGAAGGCCTCGCCTTCTCACCCTTGCCCCTTGTCGGAGGTGTGGTGACCCCAGTGCCAGGGACCTGGGTACAATTCCGGCCTTGGGTGACTGTGTGGTGTTTGCACTTTCTCTCCTTGTCTGTGTGGGTTTCCTCCGGGTTTTCCGGTTTCCTCCCCAGTCCAAATATGTGCAGGTTAGGTGGGGTTACGCAGATAGGGCAAGGGAATGGGCCTAGATAGGCCTAAGGTCGGTGCAGACTTGATGTGTCGAATAGGCCCTTTCTGCACATTAGGAATTCTATGGTTCTATCTCAGGCTAACTATTCTTCTTGAGAATAATACACCTCTTCTTTGAGTCTAATAATATCCTTAACCACTTTAATTAGGTATAGCTGAATCTCTCTTCCCATGCTCTTCCCATGAGATCTTTATTTCTCAATGGAATGCTAACTTGTTGAGAACTGTGAAATATATCAAAAGGTCAGAAGTAAGAATGTTTGTTGATGAATACAAAGTGTTCAGTTCCAGTCATAATCCCTCAGATTATGAAGCAGTCTGTGCCCGCATGCAGCAAGATCTGGAGAATATGCAGGTTTGGATTGTTAAATGGTAAGTAACATGTGTGCCACACATATACCAGGTATTGTCCATCTCTAATAAGAGAGTCTAACTCCCTTACCTTAACATTAAATAGATTGCCAGTGTCGAATCCCCACCATCAACATTCTGGGAATCAAAACTGAACAGAAACATAATGGAACCAGCTGTATAACTACTGTGGCTACAAGAATAGGCCAGAGGTAGGTAATTTTACGGCAATTGACTCACCTTCTTGCTCACTAAAGCCTCTCCATCACTACCAAAGCACAAGCCAGGAGCGTGATGGAATGTTCTCCACTTGCCTGAATGAGTGCAGTCCCAACAATACGCAAGGAGTCTGACAGCATGCCAGGCAGCTTGATTGATTGATTGGCGTAAGATTGGTTTCAGGTGATAAACCACCAGCAGTGTCTGCGTATTACAAGAAGGGCAGTGACAATTCAACAAGGTTTTTTTTTAACCACAACACCCGGCAAACCAAGAACCACTACCACCTAAAAGGGCAAGGGCAGCAGGCACATGGGAACACCACCACCACCACCTGCAAGTTCTCTTATAAATCATACATCATCCTAATCTGGTGCCATTCCTTCATTGTCAAAATCCTGGAAACCCCAACCTAACTGTGGATGTATCTTCACCACATGGACTGCGAGGGGAAGGTGGTCGACCATCACCTTGTTCATGGTAATTATAGACGGGCAATAGATTCTGGCTTCGGCAGTCACACTGCCGTTATATGAATGAATAAAGAAATAAAATATGAGCCTCAGCACTCATGGGTATGGTGAAAATTCAGCCAAGCCCCACATTCATGGTGGGATAGAATGTACGGTATAGAAGGAGTTGACAGGTTCATTGATTTCTGTTCAGTGTGCTCTTCTGGAAAGTACACATCTGGATGCCAAGTGAATGGAAGATTCAGCTTGTCTATGAAACCTTCCATAGTCAGATTGCCATTTTACGCCAAGCTTTCCACCTGAGGACTGGTCACATGGGCAAAAAAGGCTGTCAGTAACCGTGGGACCATATCTCAGAATGAGACAGCCCCCTTAAGAGTGGAAGGGAGAAGGTTGAGAAAAATGAAGTGGGAATGTTTGTTCAATGTGTTCCAGAATGCATCATCTATTGTAGGCTGTTGACAAAAATCTGACAGCCCCTGGGGATTGCAAATTGCTTTTCCTCTCTCGCTGGAATTAATCAGGTTCGATGACTGTGAGTGTTGAATGCACTTTAAACTTTAGAGTCACTGTAATTATTCTTTTGTTTAGTACTCACACAAGTCCAGCTAATGTGATTTACAAAGCGAGAAATATCGGCTGGCCTATATGCCTTAAGTTTTAACTATTTTAAACCTTGGTGTGCAGTGGACTTATTCATTTGTCAGGGTGTTGCCAAGCCATGGGGACTGCCCACAAGTATACGGGACTTGAAAACTACTTCTGTCATAATATGCACCCAGGCACATAATGAGATACAGACAGGCAGTGACAGACACCCAGTACAGCCAATCAACACACAGGACAGAACACAACTAACCACCAGGCACAACACTAGAAGGAGGTTTCCCACTATAAAACACACTCTGCCTCTTTCCACTGGTGACAACTGTAGTGACAGTCAGGGTGTATATATCAGCTACCACCTTCTACACATGGCTCCAGCTGGTCTGGTCTAGTTAGTTATAGCAAGCACGCTTAGGTTAGTAGAGTGTCAAAACCACAGCGAACTGTGTGAACTACTTAACAGGTTCAATAAAGCGTTTTGGCCGAACCTCAACATTTGGAGTCTACTTTCCAGTACTACTGCATCCAGTTGCAGCCCGTGTTACCCCAGGGTAATTAACACGACATGGTACCAGTCGTATACTTTCTCTAAGTGGCTTACCTCGAGTGATTCCGTGATGACCAGCAAGTGCCTGCCAGAGGCATGGAGAAGATGTAGGCCTCTCCACAGCTACGGATCTCCGGCAATCTTGGCACCAACTGGCGGGTCTTCAAGCAGAAATTCCTTCTCTACATTGAGGCCTCAGGCCTCGAGGATGCATCCGATGCTAGAAAAATTGCGCTGCTCCTATCAACCGCGGGGGACCAAGCCATCCAGATTTTCAACTCACTAAATTTTACCGACGGCCAGGACAAGACCAAATTCAAGACCGTTTTACAGAAGTTCGACAGTCACTGTGAAGTCGAAACAAACGAGAGCTTTGAGCGCCATATCTTTCAGCAATGCCTTTAGGGTAAGGATGAACCTTTCCAATCCTTTCTAACTCAGCTTCGTATATTAGCGCAGTCCTGCAATTATGGAAACACGGCTGATTCCCTCATCAAGGATCAGATTGTATTTGGGATGCACTCCGATTCCTTGCGGGAGCAACTCCCCAAAATTAAGAACATGACCCTGCTAGTCGCAATCGAGATGTGTATAGTGCGAGAAATTGGTCCTTCCATCTCAAATGGGCAGAATACGAAAAACTTGCCTCCTACGAGGCAGAGAGTGTACAGGCCATCGCCTGTTACAGTATCGATGAAAGCGGCCATTTTGCGCGCTTTTCCCGGGGCCACACGCATGTGCAACACGAACGGGAGAACGAAGCGGCCGAAAACCAAACTGCGCAGGTGCGAACGTCGGCTGACCGCACTGCGCATGTGCGACGACTCACGGAGCGTAACGAGGTCAACGTCATGACGTGCCCGAACTCCCGAACTGCGACACCACCCACTTAACGTGGCAATGCCCTGCAAAAGGCAGGCAATGTTTAAATTGCGGGTAGCCTGAACATTATGCAACCTTGTGCAGGTCTGCACCACCAATCTGGCAGCAATCCCGCCTGTAAAGGCCCCGTCGTCCCCACCTCCACCTCTCAGACGGTCGACAAAGATCCGATGCAAGCCCCAAAGATTGGGCTTATTGATATTTATCTTCTAACTTTTGCTCTGTATCTGTATGCTAGACACCTCCTATGTATATATTCATCCACACGCCATTTAATGTAAATAGTTCCACATGTGAATACAGTCACATATGCTCCAAGCAGCCAACATTTTTTTTAAAAAGGGGAGATGTCAGAATTTGCACTCAGGCACATAATGAGACACAGACAGGCAGTGTAGACAGCCAGTACAGCCAATCAACACACAGGACAGAACACAACCAATAACCTAGCAGAACACTAGAGGGTGGTCTCCCACTATAAAACACACAAGGCATCAGCACTCTGCCTCTTTCCACTGGTGACAACTGTAGTGACAGTCAGCATGCATATATCAATTAGCACCTTCTACACGTGGCTCAGAGCTAGTCTGGTCTAGTTAGTAATAGCAAGCACGCTTAGATTAGTAGAGTGTCAAACCCACAGCGAACTATGTGCACTGCTTAACAGGTTCAATAAAGCATTTTGAACAAACCTCAACATTTGGAGTCTACTTTCCAGTACTACTGCATCCAGTTGCAATCCGTGATACCCCAGGGTGATTAACACGACAACGTTCGTCGCTAATGTAAAATGATGATGATAAAAGAGGATCTCTTGATGGCTCAACAACTTTGACCAAACAGTATTTGAACTGATGAAAGTTGCTGGTTTAATCCTTGGTCTGTGCTAAATTACATGATCTGAAGCATGGCATGGATTGGGGCAATTGGCCTCAGCACCTTTGCATTAGGGGGAAATAAAGCATATTTTCTCTATTTCTTCAGTGAAGTGATACTGTTGAAAATAGTTGTGGATATCATGTAAGGATGGGATTGGACTTGGCTTGATGATATCCCCGAAGGCAAAGTCAGCAGCTGATGTTCACTGTCAAGGTTTGTGATGAGTATTCTGGTGACGTGCTGAAAGACAGTTCTATAGCCCTGTCCAAAGAATCAATGGATCAGTGATTTATTATCATCTCAATCGTCAGACATTTCTTTCGGTTTGCTTCAACGCCAATCTTTAAAACTTGATCCCAGCTCCAAAGCGGATGCTGCGAGCCAATAAGAAGTAGAAGCAACGTAAATTAAATGTCTAAAATTTTTATGGTGAAAAAATATCAATAAAGATAGCAACGGCTGAAGCTGGAAAGGAAAACTAGAAGTTGGATTAGGGTGAACACTGACTGGGAACTGACTGCATTGTTAACAGAGTGAGAAAGTCAGGGAATTGGCGCCTAATGAGCTGCAGCTTTTTATTTTTTTTCTTCACCTTCAGCAGCTGGCGAGTCCCGCAGAATACACATCCCTGTGGGAACTTCTGTGGGATGCGGGGGATCTTATAGAAACATATAAAATTATGAAGGGAATAGATAGGATAGATGCGGGCAGGTTGTTTCTACTGGCGGGTGAAAGCAGAACTAGGGGGCATAGCCTCAAAATAAGGGGAAGTAGATTTAGAACTGAGCTTAGAAGGAACTTCTTCACCCAAAGGGTTGTGAATCGATGGAATTCCGTGCCCAGTGAAGCAGTTGAGGCTCCTTCATTAAATGTTTTTAAGATAAAGATAGATAGTTTTTTGAAGAATAAAGGGATTACGGGTTATGGTGTTCGGGCCGGAAAGTGGAGCTGAGTCCACAAAAGATCAGCCATGATCTCATTGAATGGCAGAGCAGGCTCGAGGGGCCAGATGGCCTACTCTGCTCCTAGTTCTTATGTTCTTATGACACTTCTTGTGCAGCAAATGCTTTCAGTTAGAGCTGTTTGAGCTCCAGACTTTGGTGCTTTAGTTACTGTGATGCATCTAAGTGGCTGAGGGTTGTGTTTCCAGCACACCTCTAGAATTGGGCACCTCGCAGTTTAAGAGTGTGCAGGCAGAGAGGGAATGGGTGACTACCAGACAATTGGGAAGGATTTGACAGGCAGGGCGCGATTCTCTGCAAATGCGGAGAGTCGTGAAGGCTGCCGTGAAACCGGCCATGTTTCACAGCAGCCTCCGCGCCCCCTCCCGGGACCCGATTCTGCTCCCCGGTCGGGGCTAGCATCGGGGCCCCGTGAACCTCGGCATCGCAGGCCTAGCGAACTTCGCTAAGCCCGCGCGCCAAAGTTAACGCCGGCGGACGTGCACAATGACGTCAGCCGCGGATGCGCGGATTGGACGGCTCCAACCCGCGCATGCGCGGATGACGTCATCACGCATATGTGTGAAACCCGCGCATGCGCGGGCCGTTATGCCCCTCAGCCGCCCCGCGGACACCGATCGCGGGCCCATGGTACCCTTGGCACGGCCGTGGTGCTTGTCGGGAACAGAACTTTGCGGCCGTTTTCACGAACGGTGAGAGCAGGTGTGTTGGTGTTCGTGAAAACGGCCGTAAAGGCCTGGGAACTCGGGCCATCGGCTAGGGGAGAATCGCTGCTCACCGTAAAAAAACGGCGAGCAGCGATTCGTGTCGGGGGGGCGGCCGTGGGGGGGGGGGGGGGGGGGGGGAGGAGAATAGCGAGAGGTCGGGAAAAATGTCGGGAAGGCCCTCCCGCTATTCTCCGACCCGTCGTGGGGGGCGGAGAATCGCGCCCGCAGTGTAGGAGTCTCCTGCTTGCATCTCATTCTCTAATCAGTATACTGGTGAGAGTGGTGGTTCCTCTGAGGAATGCAGCCAGTGCCAATTCCATACACCATGGATAGTTCAGTTATGCAGGAGGAAGATCAGCAAAGCAATAACTTTAGGGGATTCAATAATTAGGGGAACAGCCAGACATTTCTGAGGCAGTAGATGGTACATTGCAGGATGGTATGTTGCCTCCTTGGTACTGGAGTCCAGGATGTCACTGAGAGGCAACAGAACCTTCAGAAGGGGGAGTGTGAACAGTGAGAGTTTTTGGTTCATGTCAGTAAAAATTAAAGAGATAAAAGGAGGTCCTGCAGGCAAATTTAAGGGAGCAAGGAAAGAGATTAATAAGCAGGACTTCAAAGGTAATGATCTCCAGATTGCTCCTGGTGACACATTAGGGTGACATGTCAGTTCATCTGAGGTTATTGTTCTCCCACGAACAGGTGCAACATATGCAATCCCCTCTTGTCTTCCGGCAGCACTTACAAGGGGAATTGGAAGATTCTGGCCAAGTGTTCCTGAAATTTCCACCCTCAGACCCCTCAGTAGCCTTAATGTGGAATAAAATCCAAACACTGAATTTAGGCTTGGGCAAGAAGATCAAGCTTTGTTTATTTAATATCGCCTGTCTTTAATATGCACTTGTTAATATGCATATGTGCATTGCCAGTCATTGGGAAATAAATAAGCTGTATTTTGCAGACTAACATTGATTCCCCAGTGCAGATAGTGCTGTGGCTGTGGTCCTCCATGATATCAATGAAAAGCACTGCATGAGCTGTAAAAGTAGTGGCCTGTGGTGCTGGCTGTCCATGTGGAAGCGATGTAAGTCAGAGGAGTGCCCAGTGTACAAATTTCTTCACTACGTTCTTTTAGCAGCGCAGCGTTAGGATATTAGCATCCCATACTGCCACCTTGTGGGCCTTGCTATCGCTGTCACAAACCTGTAGTTTATGTCACACTGTGGAATTACACTGTACAGAATGACTACCTGGGGTCAGGGCTGGAAAGAGTGGCAATGTGCTTGCTTCTTCCCTTAGTACTAAAGCTGCCCCTCATAGGATTCGAGGAATGGCTATTGATGCACAGCAAATTTACATAATCATTCATTCCACTTACTGTTAATATTGTCACAATCCACTTGTGACAAAACTTGTTAAAAAGAGAGAAGGGATCACATGACAAGCTTTCAAGTTTTAGGATTTTGAATGTAACAAACAAATTAAAATCAATGTAGATTGAACAACACTTAAGAGGCAACCAACATATCAAACTGCAGAATAGATACTTCCCCATTAACTGACTAACATAACCAAAATACTTTCTGAGACATTTTTGCTTTCCGCCACACTCCCAGCAGAGGTATGGTATTGAAGATAAAGTCCCACACTCCTCTCAGCTTTTCAGCAGACTCTTTTCTCCTTGCCATGCGAGGGTGAGCCTTCCAGTCTCCTTTGACAATTGTCCCACTAAGTATTTTCTATGCCCCTGAATCTACTTCCTTTAGCAAGGCCCAATCCAGAGACGACTTGTTCCTTACATCTCCTCTAGTCCCCTCTTTTCGAACTTAGAGCTAGTTCTCACCAGCATTCTGCTTGGTGGCGAACACAAAAAACAGCCCTTTCCTCTGTTTTTCACAGCAGCAGCTGTTCTGACTCCCTCTTCATGCCTCTGTGTTAATGTGTCTCTGTCCAGAGAACCAGCTGCAGCTCTTCTGTGTCAAGGTGTGAAAATGGACACCTTATATTTTATAGGTCATGGTTACTGTTCACATGGGCATGTCTCTGGTCAGCATTAATACAATCACACCTTCCCTCCTTATCGAGGACATTCTGCTTCACTTAAAGTTAGAAGCGAGATTTTAAAAGGTAACCGTCAAGTCCTACATTCCTTACACTATCTGGTATTTGATGGGCCATCATCATGTCAATAAACCAAATCAGTTTTACCTTACTGACATGCAGCAACAAAATTGCGTGTTGGAGGTTATTAATTTAATGTCGTGATAACCACACTGAATTTAACTTGGATTCAAAACATACTAATGTTGTGTAATAATCTGGGTTCAGTTTTAATCATGCCAGCGCCACTTGTCCTAACTGCACTTACTTGGAAACATAGTAAATAGAAAATGGTGGCATGATGGCACAGTGGTTAGCACTGCTGCCTCACAGCTCCAGGGACCCAGGTTCAATTCTGGCCTTGGGACACTGTCTGTAGAGTTTGCTCTTTCTCCCCGTCTCTGCGTGGGTTTCCTCCGGGTGCTCCGGTTTCCATCCACAGTCCAAAGCTGTGCATGTTAGCTGGACAGGTCATGATAAAATTGTTCCTTAGTGTCCAGGGATGTGCAGATTAGGTGGGACTGCAGGAATAGTGTGGGGGACTGGGCCTATGTAGGCTGCTCTTTCAGAGGAACGGTGCAGACTTGATGGGCCGAATGGTGCCCTTCTACACTGTAGGGATTCAAAGATTCTAGGGATTGGAGGAGGCCTTTTGACTCTGCCCCACCATTCATTGTGATCATGGCTGATCATCCAATTCAATAGCCTGATCCCGCCTTCCCCCCTTTGATCCCCTTTGCCCCAAGTGCTATATCTAACTGCTTCATGAAATGTTTGGGCCTCAGCTGCTTTCTGTGGTAGTGAATTCCACAGGTCAACCACTCTCTGGGTGAAGACATTTCTCGTCATCTCAGTCAAATTGTCTACACTGTATCCTCAAACTGTGAGCCCTGATTCTTGACATCCCCACCATCGGGCACATCCTTCTTGCATCTACCCTGTCTAGACCTGTTCGAATTTTATAGGTTTCTATGAGATTCCCCCTCATTCTTCTGAACTCCAGATAATACAATCCTAACTGACTCAATCTCTCCTCATACGTCCATCCTACCATTAAAGGAATCAGTCTGTTAAACCTTTGCTGCATTCCCTGAAAAGCAAGAACAGCCTTCCTCAGATAAGGAGGCCAAAACGGCACACAATATTCCAGTTGAGGCCTCACATAGGCCTTGTATAATTACAGAAAGACATCCCTGCTCCTGTACTGGCATCTCTCACTATGAAGGCCAACATACCATTAGCCTTCTTTACTGCCTGCTGCTGCACCTGCATGCTTACCTTCAGTTACTGGTTTAAGGGGACACCCGGGTCTTATTGCACATTCCCCTCTCCTAATTTATGGCCATTCAGATAATAGTCTGCCTTCCTGTTTTTGCTACCAAAGTGGATAACCTCATATTTATCCAAAGTATACTTCATCTACCATTCATTTACCCACTCATGCAACTTGTCCAAATCAAACTGAAGCACTTCCTCCCACCCAACTTTGTGTCATTTGCAAATGTAGAGATATTACATTTAATTCCCTCATCTGAATCATTAATATATATTGTGATCCCAGGATCAATCCCTGCGGTACCCAAATAGACACTACCTTCCATTTGGAAAAAGACCTGTTAATTCCCACTCTTTGTTTCCTGTCTGCCAACAGCAAAGTAGCACAGTGTTTAGCACTGTTGCTTCACAGCGTCTGGAACCCAGGTTCAATTCCCGGCTTGGGTCACTGTCTGTGTGGCGTCTGCATGTTCTCCTTGTGTCTGTGTGAGTTTCCTCTGGGTGCTCGGTTTCCTCCCACAGTCGAAAGATGAAATGAAAAATGAAAATCGCTTATTGTCACGAGTAGGCTTCAATGAAGTTACTGTGAAAAGCCCCTAGTCGCCACATTCTGGCACCTGTCCGGGGAGGCTGGTACGAGATGTGTGGGTTATGTGAATTGGTCATGCTAAACTGCCCCGTAGTGTCCAAAGGTTAGGTGGTGTTGCTGGGTTATGGGGATAGGGTGGAGGTATGGGCTTAGGTAGGGTGCTCTTTCAGGAGCCGGTGTAGACTCAATGGGCCGAATAGCCTCCTTCTGCACTGTAAATTATATGTTTCTATGAACTAGTTTTCTATCTATCTCAATGCACTACCCCTAATCCCATGCACTTTAATTTTACATGCTAATCTCTTCGTCAAAAGCCTTCTGAAAGTCCAAATATACCACATCCACGGGCTCCTCTTCATCAACTCTACTGTTGCATCCACAAAGAATTCCAGTAGTTTTGTCAAGCATGATTTCCCTTTCATAAATCCTTGCTGACTTTGTCCAATCCTGCCACTGTTTACCAGGTTCTCTGTTATAAAATTTTTGATAAAGCACTTTAAAATTTCCCCACTACCAACATCAGGTTGACTGGTCTATAATTCCTTTTTCTCTCTACCTCCTTTTGAAATAGTGGAATTATTTTAGCTATCCTCCAATCTGTAGGAACTGTGCCAGAATCTATACAATCCTGGAAGATGACCATCCACTATGTCCAGGGTCACTTCCTTAGGTACTCCGGGATGTAGATTATCAGGCCCTGGGATTTATCAGCCTTCAATCCCATTAATTTTCCCAATACTATTTCTCTATGAATACAGATTTCCTTCAGTTCCTCCCTTTCGCTAAATCCCCAACATTTGTGGTATGTTATTTGTGTCGTCCTTCATGAAGACAGACCAAAATATGTATTTAGTTGGCCAGCCATTTCTTTGTTCCCCATTATAAAAACCCCAGTTTCGGACTGTAAGGGACCTACATTTGTCTTCACCAATCCTTTTCATTGCACGTACCTATAGAAATGTTTGCAATAAGTTTTGATTCCCCACAAACTTCCTCTAGTACTCTAATTTTCCCTTCTTAATCAATCCCTTGGTCCTCCTTTGCTGAATTCTCAACTGATCCTAACTCTCAGGTCTGTTGTTTTCCTTGGGAAATTTGTATGCTTCTTCCATGGATCTAATACTATTTCTAATTTCCCTTGTGGGCCATGGTTGGGCCACCTTTCCCGTTTTAGTTTTGTGCCAGACAGGAATAAACAATTGTTTCAGTTCACCCATGTGTTCTTTGAATGTTTGCCATTGCCAATCCATCGTCATCCCTTTAAGTCATATTTCCCAATCCATCATAGCCAACGCCACCTCATATCATCGTAGTTTCCTTTATTTAGATTCGGACCGTAGTCTCAGAATCAACCACATCATTCTCCATAATATGATCAAGAGTTATGTGACCTGCAGCAGCTATCTTTCGGTTCAGCAAAAGTCCATTTTAAAAATAGCAAAACAATGATAGAGTTCGACGAACATGTGGTTTTGATTTATTTTCATGTCTTATCGACATGACAATTGGCTGCCCGCCACAATTTTCAGATCAAAATGTCATTTGTATTTAACCAGGGGAAAAGCCCAACTCGTCGGGTTTGCCTAAATCATATTTAACAGAGTGAAGGTTGGTAGATATCAGCCTCTGCTGGAAATTTGATAAGGTGAATTGACCGTCCGCCTGAGAATTTTATGTATTTCTCCCTACCAAATATGTATAAATGGTGTATAAGGTTCATAGCTCAGACACAAATATCAAATAGATTTTTTTTAAAAAGATAACCTTGAATTTTATTGGAGACACTGAGGAAAATTACAGCTGAAAATCCCTCAGAGGAACTGAATTGAGAAGGTTATTTTAAAATATCAATACACCTGTTACCATTTTGACCATTAAAGTGAATTTGCCATTTTAGTTGCAGGGCCACTCAGGAGGTAATGGCAAAATGGTGGTTGGAGCCTGCATGGCCGAAGAAAGGGGAACTATATTTTGGATAGATATCGTGTTAAGATGTCATTTTATCTCCTCACTTTGAATGCTACCTTATTCCTCTGAGTGTAGGATAGCTTCTAACCAGGTCCAAACTGATTAATTCACATTGTTGCAGCACAAACAGTGAGAAGAACTAATTCAATTTAGATCCATTAAATTCAATGCACAGTGGTGATGATGGAGCTCACAACAAATCCTGCTTTACAGCTGCAGCACATAATGTGTTCGGGCCAAGTGGAGCAGATATATCACATGGAGCTTTTAACGAGCTTGTCTGGAATTAATACTGGGCGCGATTTAACGGGAAATTTTTTCGGTGTCATTTTGGGTGTGATTGGCGGGGTTTTTCTTGACGCCCGCGGTTGGCCTGTATTTAACGGCGCTTAATGCTGGAAATGATACCCCACTGGTTTTTCGTCATTTCTGGCTATCTCGCTGAACACTGAACCCTGGTCAACACACTTTAGAAAGCCTCCCACTTGCCAGCCGTCCCTTTGCCTACCAACAAACTCCCCCAATCAACTTTCGAAAGTTCCTGCCTAATAGCAACAAAATTGGCCTTGCCCAAATTTAGAATTTTAACTTTTGGGCCAGATCTATCATTCTCCATAGCTATCTTGAAACTAATGGAACTTTGTTCGCTGGTCCCAAAGTTATCCCTCACTAACACTTCTGTCACCTGCCCTTCCTTATTTCCCAAGAGGAGGTCAAGTTTTACCCCCTCTCTGGTCGGGCCATCCACACACTGAATGAGAAATTCCTCCTGCATAAATTCAACAGATTTCTTTCCATCAAAGCCCCAAATGCTATGGCTGTCCCAGTCAATGTTAGCAAACTTCAAATCCCCAACTATTACCACCTGTAATCGCCTTGCATATTTGCTCTTCAATTTCCCGCTGACTATTTGGGGGCCTGTAGTACAATCCTATCAGAGTGATCTCCCCTTCTTATTTTTTAGTTCTACCCATATAGACTCAATGGGTGAACCCTCGGATACATCCCTCTTTGTACAGCCGTGATATTCTCCCGAATCAAAAATGCAACTCCCCCTCCTCTCTTACCTCCTGTTCTATCTTTCCTTTTGCATTTTAGGCTGGAAAACTGAGCTGCCAGACCTGCACCTCCCTATATTTCAGAAATAGCTATAATATCCCAGTCCCATATACCCAACCATGCCTTGAGTTAATCTGCCTTGCATGCCAGGCTTCTTGCATTGAAATAGATGCAGTTTAATCTAGACTTCCCTTGCTCCATGCCCTGCTTTCTCAGACCATCTGTCCAGTCATGTTTTGTGCACTCACCCTGTGCTTTATGTTTCTTAGCCAGACTGGACCCATTCACTGAGTTCTCCAGTCTCTGTACTCTGTACTGTGGCCCTTTTTGATTTTTGACTTTGGTTTCTCTGCGTTTCACTTTTCTCCTTACTGCCTTTTGTTTCTGTCTTAACTTTAATTCCCTCTGATTTCCAGCATCGGTTCCCATCCCCCTGCCCTATTTGTTTAAACCCTCCCAACAGCAGTGGCAAACACTCCCCCTGGGACATTGGTTCTGGCAGAACACACCAGAAGAGAGGAAGAGCTCCCCTTATCCTTCTCCAGCCCAGGCAGCAGGTCATCTTATCATCCTGCCTTTCCTTACTCCAGGCCACCAAAGCAAAGAGGTGGCAGCAAACAAACACAGCCACCAGGCAGCTGCAGCTGCAAGCAGCAACAAACAGCAAACACTGTTCATTCAGATGAATCCACCGCTCTCACCACCTCATGCAGCTCCCAGCAGTAGACTCCTCAATGGTGGATAATCGCACTAACCCAGGGCTCGCCAGGAAAGAGAAAGAGCTCTCGTTCCTCTCTTCAGCCCAGGAAGCAAATTATCTTTTCATCCTCCCTTTCCTTACTCAGAAAAAGAAGGAATCAGCAGCAGCAGCCTCCAGGAATTTGCAGCCACAAGCAGAAGCTAGCAGCAAACACAACCTGCAGCACCACTAAGAATATTTTGTTTATTAAACGTTCAGCGGTAACAAAGATTTGAAAATCATCTAGGTAACATTCCACATATTACACTAACCACTGAACAACAAGGAAATGTCGCCGTTCTGTATTGGTACCAAAACAAAGCTATATCAGCTCATTTCCACTAATAAAAACACACACCACCTGTTACCAGGCAGAACATAGTCCTTTGGACCAATTCATTGGCAAGCAGCCAAATCAATCAAACCAAGTCTAAGCCAATCTCTATAATTGGTGCCAGACAGTCCACAGGCCCAGTTTGAACCAGCACAGACTAATGCAGTGGTCTCTCGGTGTTCGCAGGGATCAGTGCTGGGACCTTTACTGTTCGCAGAATATATAAATGATTTGGGGAAAAAGTAACTGGTCTGATTAGTAAGTTTGCAGCCGACACAAAGGTTGGTAGAATTGCGGATAGCGATGAGGACTGTCAGAGGATACAGCAGGATTTAGATCATTTGGAGACTTGGGCGGACAGATGGCAGATAGAGTTTAATCTGGACAAGTGTGAGATAATGCATTTTGGAAGGTCCCATACCGGTAGGGAATATACAGTGAATGGTATAACCCTCAAGAGTATTAGCATTCAGAAAGACCTCGGTGTACAGGACCACAGGTCACTGAAAGTGGCAACACAGGTGGAGAAGGTAGTCAAGAAGGCAAACGGCATGCTTGCCTTCATTGGCCAGGGCATTGAGTATAAAAATTGTCAAGTCATGTTGCAGCTGTATAGAACCTTAGTTAGGCTATACTTGGAGTATAGTGTTCAATTCTGGTTACCACATTACTAGAAGGATGTTGAGGCTTCGGATAGAGTGCAGAAGAGATTTACCAGGATTTTGCCTGGTATGGAGGGTATTAGCTCTGAGGAGAGGTTGAATAATCTCGGTTTGTTCTCTCTGGAACAATGGAGGTTGAGGGGTTACCTGATAGAGGTCTACAAAATCATGAAGGGCATAGACAGAGTGGATAGTCAGAGGCTTTTTCCCAGGGTAGAGGGGTAAATTACTAGGGGGCATAGATTTAAGGTGCGAGGGGCAATGTTTGGAGGAGATGTACGAGGCAAGTTTTTTTACACAGAGGGTAGTGGGTGCCTGGAACTCGCTGTTGGAGGAGGTGGTGGAAGCAGGGATGATAGTGACATTTAAGGGGCATCTTGACAAATACATGAATAGGATGGGAATAGAGGGATACGGACCCAGGAAGTGCAGAAGATTTTAGTTTAGATGGGTAGCATGGTTGGCACATGCTTGGAGGGCTGAAGGACCTGTTCCTGTGCCATTTCTTTGTTTTTTTGTTCTTTATATTACAGTACATGGTATGTATATCTTTATAACGTATTAACAAATGAGTAACGATCACAAAGTTCACTGTAAATTATTTACAAATTCAGTCTGTTCGGTCTTCTTCTCCTAATAGATCTTCTTAATACACAAGAAGGTGACGTAGAAGTTTTAACAGTTCTCCGTTAGTCATCAAAAACTTGAGTATTCGTTAAAGTAACATGGAAAATACTTTCATGGTAAATCTGGATATTGAGTTGCAGTAGAGTACGGCGATTTAGTCGAACTACTGTTCCACCAGCAGTCTGAACTATGTAAGAACTTGGTGCTGCTTGTCTGATGACTCTTTCAGGAGCAGACCAATCCCCATCAGGTACCTTGATCCTGACGGTATCATCTGGAAGCAATGAGTCCAGAGTGGTTGTATGCTGATCATAATATATTCTCAATTGTTCACTCTGATGTTTCATCTTCTGTATCACAGGCAGATGATGTGGATTTGGAAGAGTTATAGATGGTAGAGTTATTCTAAATTCTCTGTTCATTAACATCTGTGCACATGACAGTCAAGTCGAAAGAGGAGTCACTCTATATGATAGTAACGTTAGATGATATCTGACGAAGAATCTAAAGCTTTGTTCAAAAGTTGTTTGATGATTTGAACTCCTTTCGCCACTTTACCATCTGACTGTGGGTAATGTGGACCTGATGTGATATGAGCAAAGTTGTACTTTCGAGACAAATCTGCCCATTCTTTCCTGTCGAAGCACGTCCCATTGTCAGACATGACAGTGGTAGGAATACCATGTATGGCAAAGTTTCCTTACTTGCTTTGATGAAAGATCTGGATGTAAGATATGATAACTTCATGACTTCTGGATAATTTGAATAATAGTTGCTGTGAAAGAGATCTTTGCCAACTTTAGCCCATGGAGATGTTTCCAAAGCATGTTGTTGTAGCTTCTTGTTTCATCGCGCAGGTTGAAACTTCGGACACTTTCACCGTGTCGCGTCTTTTCGTCCGACGTCACTTCGTCCAACGACACTTCGTCCACGTCTTTTGGTCCAACATCTTTTTGTCCGCCCGTCTTTTGGTCCAACGTCACTTCATCCAATTATCCAATTACAAATTAACTCCGTATAAAACCATTTAATTGATAAAATGCAAGTACAATACAGCAAGTGAATTTAATTGCTAAAATGCAAGTAATTGATAAAATGCAAGTAAAATGCAAGTTGAAAAATGCAGTTAAAAAATCTAAATATGCAGTTAAAAAATCTAAAAGTTTACTAATTACTTAAAATTCCCGAATTAAGAAAGAGAACGGTAATATCTATCCTTTAACGAGGCTCGTTAAAGGAAAGAGAACGATAATAACTATCCTTTAACGAGGCTCGTTAAAGGAAAGAGACCGGTAATAAAAATCCTTTATTGCATATTATACCTTGCTATGTGCATTAGAGAAGATTTCTATTTACAAAAAGTTAATGTGGGGAGTGGAGTGGAGTGCTACTAAGCAAGTTACAAAAAGTCAAGTTACAAAAAGTCTTTTACAAAAAAAATCATCCGGCAAAAAAACGTAACAAGTCACAAAAAGTCTTTCACGAAAAAAATCATCGGACAAAGAGTCGTTGGACCAAAAGACGGGCGGACAAAAAGACGTTGGACCAAAAGACGTGGACGAAGTGTCGTTGGACGAAGTGACGTCGGACGAAAAGACATAGCACCCTTTTCACATCCAAGTACCATATCTGTAATGTCACAATTAATACCTGGCCAGTAAACAGTCTGTCTTGCCCTTCTCTTGCATTTTCCAATGCCAAGGTGACCTTCATGAACTTGGTTGAGTTTCATGGGTCAGAGAGACACTGGAATTAATATCCTGTCACGCCTAAGCAACAGTCCATCCACAACTGTCAAGTCTTCTTGAATATTTTGGAATTTCCAACAATGCCCTTTCGGCCACCCATTGTTGAGATGGTGTATGACTCGCTGAAGCTTTACATCCTTTTTTGTTTCTTCACGGATTAGGTTGATTTTCACATCTGAGGCAGGTAGACTTTCAGCACACAGCTGTACTTGATATTCTACATGCTGAATGAATTCAAACGGTTTACTTTCTGAAGTGATTGAGTGTGATAAAGCATCTGCAATTATCAAGTCTTTTCCGGGCGAGTAGATAAGGTTTTAGTCATATCTTCTAAGCTTCATCAATATTGTCTGGAGTCACGGAGTCATATCATTGAGATCCTTCTGTATGATATGTACAAGCGGTCTGTGGTCTGTTTCCACAGTGAAGGTATGAAGACCATAGAGATAGTCATGGAACTTTAATACTCCTGTGAGTAATCCAATACATTCTTTTTCAATATGTGCATATCGTCGCTCTGTTGGAGTCATCGCGCTGGATGCAACATGTAACCATGACGAGTTGTCATTCTTTTGCAACAGAACTGCGCCTATTCCGTTCTGACTAGCATCAGTCGAAATCTTTGTATCTCTATTCGGATCGAAGAACAAAACAAGAGGTGCAGTTGTTAACTGAGATTTTGATGATTAGTTGTCCAATTAAATGTAGTAGACTTCTTTATTAGATTTCGAAGTGCAGTGGTTCTGGATGATAGCTTTGGAATAAATTTGCCTCGGAAGTTCACAACACCAAAGAAATGTAGAACTGCCTCTGAAACTTCCATTTGTTGAATGGCAGCAATCTTGTCATTGTCAGGCCACACGCCATGTTGAGAAATCTGGTCTCCAAGAAATCTTAATGTCGAAGTGTCAAATCTACACTTGGTTCTGTTCAGCTTCAGACCGCACTTGTGCACACGTAGAAATACCTTGTGTAATCAGATGGGTTCTTCACGTGTTGATGACCAAATGATTATGTCGTCTACATAGACATGAACACCTTCGATTCTCTCAGTCATCTGTTTCATAATGCGGTGGAAGATTTCAGACACGGAGATGATCCCAAATGGCATCCTGTTATAACAGAACTTACCAAAAGGCTGGTTGAAAATTTAAATTGCATTTGCCAGAATCCTCGGGATGCATCTAACTTGGAAAAGATTTGTGCGTTGGCCATTTCACTAGTGATTTCCTCTCTTTTAGGAATGGGATAGTGTTCCCTCATGATGTTCTTGTTGAGATCCTTGGGGTCTATGCATATCCTCAGATCACCAGATCGAGGACCACATCGAGCTGACCCAGTCGGTCGGTTCAGTGATTCTTGAAATGATGCCTTGATGATGCAATCTTGCGACTTTTTTGCGACAAGTTTTAATCTTTCTCTGAGTGGAGCAAGAACTCTCCTTGGAGGGTGTACCACTGGTTGAGCGTGGAGCAAGATTTTGTACTTGAATGGAAGAATACCCATGCCTTCGAAGATGTTGGGAAATTGATTCAGAATCCCTTGGGTGTCATCTTGAAGCCTTGATAAGATTGTGTTGCATATAAGGTGTAAATCCTTACAGGCTTGCACAGGCAAGGCTTTGTCTGAGGCTTTGTCTGAGTCAACAATCCCAAATCTTAATGTAATTGAAATATCACTGTTGGAAACTAGCAGAAAACATGATCCAATTGATGTAATTGAACTGCCGTTGTAGTCACGTAGTTGACAAGCTGATTGACTTATTTTAGGGGTTTGCTTTAGCTTTGTGGAGTCAAGCTTTGTAAGCAAATTGGCAGAAGCGCATGTCTAGCTTAAAGTTGATTGGATAATCATTTACTTGCAATACAGTGTTCTATTCTGAGTTAGAATTGATTGAATGCACTGTCTTGAGAGGTGCTGATACTTCAGTGGATTGATCATATTTTCAATGATTCCGACAAAGAAAGTGTCTTCCAAAGAGTAAACATCTGCGTCCATTGAAAATTTGGTTCAAAACCTTCTTCTTTAGATTCTAACCTTTTACATTAATCTGTCTTGAAATTGACTATGCAGATTTAAATGTGTGTGTGGATCTGCACTGAGTAGCAAAATGGTTTTGCTTGCCACATTGTGAGCATTGTTTTCCTCTGGCAGGGCATTTTTAAAAAAAGTAGACGGTTCCACACCTTGTATACGTGATGACATAGATGTCATCACGCACAACTTGTCTTCACGTATGCGCAGATCGGTTTTCGTCCATCTCACATCGTCTGACGAAGTGTGCATATGTAGGGTTAGAATGTGCACACACAAGGTGGCTGCTGTCTGAAATGCACATTTTCTTCATCTGCGACACTGCCTTAACATATTCTACCTTGAGGTTCATTTTCGTGCACTTTTCACCGAGAAAAGATTCTTGGAACTGATTTTCAATAACTGCTGTAAAGGATACATTTCAATGGCATTTTCTAATGTGACACCCTTTTGCCTCAGCAATTGTTCTCTAGGTTTTTCATAATTTATACCAAAGACTATTTGGCTCTAATCATGGAATCATTCAGTACAGAGAGGTTACAAGATTGTGCTCGCAGTCTTAGATCTGTAACAAAGCAATCAATCGATTCAGCCTTGTTTTGCATTCCCTTTATCCGCCGTATATTGGAAAGAATTATAGATTTCAATGACATGTGGACCAGCCATAGTGAGTAGAAGAGCTATTTTATGTGCATCGGTAGCATTATTCAAATGGGAAGCCTGTAAATAAATTTGGAACTACTGCTTGAACACCCGCCAGTTTACATCAAGTTTGCCAGTGATCCTGAGATGTCGTGGAGGTTGAGCTTTATCCATCGATCCTGGATTCGTCATAGTTCTGCAGTCTCAGGTTGGTGTTTTGAAAGTCGAATAGCTTCTTGGTTTTCTCTTGCTCTAATCTTACTAAACTAAACTAGTTAGCTAGCTTCAGTAGCCAATTGCTGGTACCATGTTATATTACACTTTGTGGTAATGTGTCATTACTCTTTGCCTCGTAATCCAGAATCATCTGATGACGTGATGATCAAGAAACCACCAATCTTTAATTTGAAGCAAAACTGATTTATTAAATAACGATTAAATTAAATTGAGTTTGCACACTCTACTGAGCTGTAACTCTTAATAAAATAATACTGAGTCTGTTAAAATATAATCTACAATTAAGTATTAACTAACGAAGTACACATGCTAATTCTCTCTAAACTAACTAGTCCTTGAGTTGTGGGGCGAAATTCTCCGACCCCACGCAGGGTCGGAGAATCAGCCGGCGGCGGCGTTATTCCCGCTCCCGCCGGGTTTTAAAATCTACGACCGGCCAAAAACCGGCGTTGTGCAAATCCCGCCGGCAGCCTCTGAGAACAGCTGGCGCTGGCGGGATTTCATTATATTTTTACTTTCACCAAATCTCCGGCCAGGATGGGCCGAAGTCCCGCTGACGTGGCCACGGGTCACGTCGGCGAAAAACAGAGTAGCTTTAAAACGGTGTCAACCATTGATGATGGTTGACGCCGTTCAGTGACCTGGGGCGAGTGGGGGGAGGGGGGGAGGAGGAGGAGAGAGTCCCGGCGTTTGGGGGGGGGGGGGAGAGAGAGTGTACCGGCCTTTGGGGGGGGGGGGGAGGAGAGAGAGTGTACCGGCCTTTGGGGGGGGGGGGGTTGCGGCGTTGAGAGAGAGGGGGGGGTACCGCCGTTGAGAGAGATGGGGGGGGCGCCGTTGGAGGGGGGTAGGGGTGGTGGGGAGGGGGGTAGGGGTGGTGGGGAGGGGGGTAGGGGTGTGGTGAGGGGGGTAGGGGTGGTGGTGAGGGGGGTAGGGGGTGGTGGGGGAGGGGGGTAGGGGTGGGATAGGGGTGGGGGGTTGGGGCAGCGGCGCCCCCCCCCGCCCCCACCCCTACCCCCCCTCCCCACCACCCCTACCCCCCCTCACCACCCCTACCCCCCTCACCACCCCTACCCCACTCACCACCACCCCTACCCCCTCCAACGCCGCCCCCCCTCTCTCTCAACGCCGGTACCCCCCCTCTCCCTCTCAATGCCTGTACACACACCCCCTCCCCCTCCCTCTGAAGGCCGGTACCCACACCCCCTCCCCCTCCCTCTGAAGGCCTGTACCCACACCCCCCTCCCCCTCCTTCTGAAGGCCGGTACACACACACCCCCCCTC
The DNA here is from genome assembly GCF_902713615.1 of Scyliorhinus canicula. Taxonomy (NCBI): domain Eukaryota; kingdom Metazoa; phylum Chordata; class Chondrichthyes; order Carcharhiniformes; family Scyliorhinidae; genus Scyliorhinus; species Scyliorhinus canicula. Next base: position 39,351,023 of record NC_052152.1, on the reverse strand, counting down.
TCTCCTCCTCTCCCCCCCTCTCCTCCTCTCCTCCCCCTCCTCCTCTCCCACCCCCCTCTCTCCTCTCCCCCCTCTCTCCTCTCCTCCTCTCCCCCCCTCTCTCCCTCCTCTCCCCCCTCCTCCTCTCCCCTCTCTCCTCCTCTCCCCCCTCTCTCCTCCTCTCCCCCCCTCTCTCCTCCTCTCCCCCCCCCCTCTCCTCCTCTCCCCCTCTCTCCTCCTCGACCCCTCTCTCCTCCTTTCCCCCCCCTCTCCTCCTCTCCCCCCCTCCTCCTCTCCACCCCTCTCTCCTCCTCTCCCCCCTCTCCTCCTCTCCCCCTCTCCTCCTCTCCCCCCTCCTCTCCCCCCTCTCCTCCTCTGCCCCCCTCTCTCCTCCTCTGCCCCCTCTCTCCTCCTCTCCCCCCTCTCCTCCTCTCCCCCCCCTCCTCCTCTCCCCCTCTCTCTTCCTCTCCCCCCTCTCTCCTCCTCTCTCTCCTCCTCTCCCCCCTTCTCTCCTCCCCCCTCTCCTCCTCTCCCCCCTCTCCTCCTCTCCCCCCCTCCTCCTCTCCCCCTCTCCCCCCTCCTCCTCTCCCCCCTCTCCTCCTCTCCCCCTCTCCCCCTCTCCTCCTCTCCCTCTCTCCCCCCCTCTCCCCCTCTCCCCCTCCTCTCCCCCTCTCCCCCCTCTCCTCCTCTCCCCCTCTCCCCCCCTCTCCTCCTCTCCCCCTCTCCCCACCTCTCCTCCTCTCCCCCCCTCTCCTCCTCTCCCCCTCTCTCCTCCTCTCCCCCCTCTCCCCCCCTCTCCTCCTCTCCCCCTCTCCCCCCCTCTCCTCCTCTCCCCCTCTCCCCACCTCTCCTCCTCTCCCCCTCTCTCCTCCTCTCCCCCTCTCTCCACGCCGGTACCCGTCCTCTCTCTCTCAACACGCCACTTCTGCAGCGCATTAAAATGACGCGTATGGCGCCGGTCCGATGCTGGCCCCTCCGGGAACGGAGATTAGCGGCCTAAAAGAAGGCCCCGATGCCGGAGTCATCTGCACCGCTTTTGCTCGCCGGATATCGGCGTCACAACGGTCCGCGGAGATGTTCGCCCGTGATCTATCTTCTCCTCTGCTAACACTAAACTACCCAAGATTCTCTGAGCTCCAATATTTATACTGGGAACTGGTGGTGCCCTCCAGTGTTGACATTACACTTAGATGTGATAATTAACCCTGACAGCACGGTGGAGCAGTGGATTAGCCCTGCTGTCTCTTGGCGCCGAGATCCCGGGTTTGATCCCGGCTCTTAGTCACTGTCCGTGTGGAGTTTGCACATTCTTCCCATGTTTCTGTGGGTTTTGCCCCCACAACCACAAAGATGCAGAGTAGGTGGATTGGCCACACTAAATTGCCCCTTAATTGGAAAAACTGAATTGGGTACTCTAAATTTAAAAAATAAAAATAATTAACCCTTTAGTGCTATGCCTATATACATATCATGAAAGCATAGTTTAGGTTTTTTCCCGGAAAATACTCCACTGGCCTACATCATTGTCTTGTAATAGCACTTCCCCCAACCCCAGGCCACTGGCATCTGGGGTCACCTTAAATGGTCTGGAAAAGTCCAGGGCGACCAGCTCTAGTTTGTCCACTAACATGGCCGTCAATCTTCCAACCTCTACTTGGTAAATAGTGGACCACAGCGTTTTCGCTTGTCTCTGCAACATGTCTAACATACATTACGTTTTAGGCTCTAACTGAGCCAGTCTCTGTGGTTTTAGTCAAGATGGATGTGGCTTTACAGATTCAGAGTTTCTTTTGTTCACACCATGATTAATTAATAAAGTGCCCCGTGGTGTTTCCCTGAAGCCCGGTCTCCGCTCTTTCTGTCTCTTGCGTAATACAGTCAGTCTTTTCTGATTAGCCAATTAATAGTTAACCAAATGTCGAGGATCTTCTGCAGTCAAACTACAAGCAGTATTGTGAACCCTGGGAGAAATATTTGGTTCATTTTTAATGAATAAACACTCTTCAAACCTTCCAGCTTTACATTCTCTCTTTCCCTTCACATGGTTACCTTCAGCAACCAGTCCAACGGAGGGTTCAATCTTTTCAGAGTTGCTTGACTGTAAATGCCACCCTTCATTGAGTGACAACTTTCACCTCCTCATCGGACTTTTTGTAGTCACAGCTCTTATCCCCATTTGATACTAAGGACTGAAACAATTTGTGCTTTCCAGATTTCAATTGGCAAGATAGAACATCACTGGACCATAAACTTTCTGGTTGCTGTTAACAGATATGTTGGTAGATAGTTCTCCATCCACCTTCCTCTTCATTTTTAAAAGCCATGATGTGGAGATGCCGGTGTTGGACTGGAGTGGGCACGTAAGAAGTCTTACAATACCAGGTTAAAGCCCAATAGGTTTGTTTGGAGTCACTAGCTTCCGGAGCACATCTCCGTCATCAGGTAACTCACCTGAGGAAGGAGCTACGCTCCGAAAGCTAGTGACTCTAAACAAACCTGTTGGACTTTAACCTGGTGTTGTAAGATTTTTAAAAGGAATTGTTTACTGATTATTCGCCTTCTTTGCTATTTGCTTCTTCTATCTTGAAGTGGCACTGTGGACCTTTAGAAGGATGTGCGTTGCCTAGCCGTTTGCTTGGTATTACTTCAATGTTCTTACTGTCCCCGTCCTGATTAACTGATGCCATGCTGACATGTATACTTCCCTTCAAATTAGGCATGCTCTGGGAAATATTTACCCATGAAATGAATGGCAATGGGTTTGCTGCAAGAGTCTGTAACAAACTACTTTTAGGAAAGTCCAAGTCACTTTCTTCTTCAAGTTTGCTGTCTTCTTTCGTAACTTTGGAAGAATTACTTGCCATTCAAGGTCAGTTTATGACAGATCTATTCCGTAACAGCTGTTTATCATTATTTCATAATCAGAAACAAGATTCTTCATCATTGTCATCACTATTAGATTCGGTCTCTTCTTTCTTATAGTCTTAGTGTTCTCAAAATCTGATTCTCTACTAGATAATGGGCAGGTTTCTCCATCCCGCAGCACCAGCGGCGGGATTCTCCGACCCCCCGCCGGGTCGGAGAATTGCGGGGGGTGGGGGTGTGAATCCCGCCCCGTCTTTCCGGCGTTGGACTTTTGGCTGTGGCGGGAATTGCGTAGTGCCGATTAGGAGCCGTTGGCAGTGCCCCCGCCTACCCCCCCACCCACCCCGCCCCCACCCCCCTCACCCCCCCACCCCCACTCCCCCCCACCACCCCCCCCCCCCCCCCCCCCCCCCCGGCGATTGTCTGCTCCCGATGGACCGAGCAGTCGCCCGTTTTCGGCCAGTCCTGCCGGCGTGAATTAGACCGGGTCCGTACCGGCGGGACCTGGGTCTGAGGGTGGCCTGTGGAGTCCTCGGGGGGGGGGGGGGGTGCTGCGTCGGGTGATCGTGATCCGGCCCTGGAAGGGCCAGGCTCCCACGTGGCCTGGCCCGCGATCGGGGCCCACCGATCTGCGGGTGGGCCTGTGCCGTGGAGGCACTCTTTCCCTCTGCGCCGGCCTGTATAAAGCTCTGCCATGGCCAGCGCGGAGAAGAAACCCCCTGTGCATGTTCAGGAAATACACCAGCAGTTCTGTGCATGCGCCAGAACATGCTGGTGCTCCTGCGCATGCGCCAACATGCGCAGCCAGCGGAAGTCCTTCAGCGTCTGTTGGCATGACGCCAACCACTCCAGCACTGCCTAGCCCCCGAGGGTGCGGAGGATTCCGCACCCGACGCCTGAATGGTTCATGCCATTCTTCAACGCCGGTACGGCCTGCACCGCCGGTTAGCGGAGAATCCCGGCCCAGATTTCTGGTTCAGCACGCCGGTGGGATTCTCCGTTTCACCGGCTGGTCAATGGGGTTTCCCATTGTGGGGTAGCCCCACACCGTTTGGGAAACTCCGGGGCTGCCGGTTAAATGGAAAATCCCTGAAGTGGAGAATTCAGCCCTTTATCTTTGACAAGTCTCTGGGTGGAATAATTCCCGTAGAGGTATTTTTATCAGTGTCAGTCGAAACAGATTCACTACCATTGTCGTTTGATGTGTGATTAATGTCTGTCAACATTTTGTTTTTGAGATTTTACTGCCCAATGAATTTTCCTAACTCTTCCATGCTGTAAACTGTGTTAACTGCTGTACTTCCCTTGGACTCTTAGTAATCATGGATGAAGTTACCATCTTCATTCCTGCCAAACCATTCCCCAAAGCAAGTCTATCCTTTCCACTGGGAATTCCTTAACCACTTCAATAGCTACTAGACCTGACAGCAAATCACACCCCAACCGTACTTTATACAATGGAACGGGGCTAACCCCACCACCTATCCCCTCCACCCGTATCTCAGCTTTCATTAAGCTCTCTGGAAGAAAAACCAAGGGCGGGATTCTCCCTTCTGAAGGCAGAGTTTTGACGCTGTCGTAAAAACTAGAGAGTTTCACGACAGCTTCATCGGACCACTAAGTGTAGTGATCCTCTGCCCTAGGGGGTGCCAGCAAGACACTGGAGCGACCCCCCCTGCTCCAGCTGCCAATACCAGCGTCAAATGGGCGCCGTGGGTCTGCACATGAGCACTGCGACCGGCCCGATTGCGCGGTGGCTCCCTTCTCCACGCCGGCCCCGACGCACCATGGCGTAGGGCTACAGGGGCCAGCGCGGAGCAAAAGAGGCCCCCAGCCGAGAGGCCAGCCCGCCGAACGGTAGGCCCGACCACGGACCAGGTCGGATCCCCCCTCCCCTCCCACCAGGCTGCCCCCGAAAGGATGCACGCCGAGGTCCCGCCGGGTAAGATCACACGTGGACAGTGCCAGCGGGACTCGGATTTTTTTTGCGGCCACTCAGCCCATCCTGGTCGGAGAATATGACTGGTGCCGCGCCGACCACGCTGGTGCCAATGGCGTCAATTCTCCGGTCACCGGATAGTCGTCGGAGCGGTGTCGCGCGAATCGCGCCCGGCCCTGCGATTCTCCGAACCGGCGTGGGCTGAGAGAATCCTACCCCAAATCATTCTCTAGTATGAAAGATTGAGTAGCACCTGTGTCCCTTAATACTGTTATGAGTTTAAATACCTCAGTTGAGGAGAATAAGACGATCTTCCCCTTGGACAAGAATCTTGCATATCTTTCATCCACCTCATTCCTCACATTTGCTCCCACAACAGTGTTTACCTCATGTCTCCTAAGTCCAGTTAAAGATACAGTCTGCCCCGTAGTACTCTCAATTTTTGTTCCTTTTTCAGAATCCTCCCTATGAAACCCCACAAGTCCCACGGGCTTTCCCTGCAACTTCCAACAAGCTGAACGAATGTGTCCCACCTTGTTACAATAGTAACACCTAGACTTCCGAGTCGCTTCCTTCCTGGTCTGAGGAGGAGTTCTCAGAGCATTCCCAACTATCTATTCTTTACCAGCCTACTTTCACTCTCCCATTTCCTATCCTTTTCAGTTAAGTGCTGTCAGTTTCAAGATGGCCACCCCAAAGTCACTCAACCATGTAGGGAGGTAATATGAAGGCATTTTGTTCTGTATGAAGTGGCCCAGGAGCTGTCAATCAAAGCTTGATGTTGATAAACATTGTGGTCCGAGCACTTCAAAGCTACTCAACCGTGAATGGAGATGAATGGAACATTTATGACAGCTGGATATGTGTGAAAGCTGTCAATCACAGCCTCAAATCAACATCAGGGAAATTAATGAAAGACTTGCAGAGTAATGATCTGAGGGGATTTAAACCCAGCTGAATGGTTTTCTTTTCCAGGAATTGACAGGTGCTGCTTCATGTGTCTGACTCAACAAGTGTATTGCACAGGTGAGGGTTAACGCAGTGATTTTTTTCACTGCCTCTGGTTGGGTTGCTCTCGAGCTTTCAGGGGGGGGGGGGGTCTTCCAGACAGGGGCCTCTCTTCTGGCGGGATTCCTGTCAGCGGCTTGGCTTCTGGGGGGTCTGTGGAGGGTTTCCTTATTTAGGGCTCTCTCGGGGGGGCGTCTTTATTCAGTGGGTCTCCAGGAGGTCTCTTTATTTAGGAACTCACTGGGGGTCCCTTTATTTAGGAGCTCAATGGGGGTGGTCTCTTTATTTAGGGGGTGTGTGTGGAGGATCTTTATGATTAGGGGTGTCTAGGGGTCTCTTTATTCAGGGGATCTCTTTGGGGTGTCTCTTTATTCAGGGTGTTTTTTTGTGCTGGGTGGTAGGGAGGTCTGGTGTGGGTTGGGGTGGGAAGACCCAGCATTTTAAGGAGGAGGTTGGCCGTCCGATGGATTTTGGGGGCACCTCCCTCAAGGAGGTAGCCCCTTGGTTCACCGTGAGGTCCACCGCATCAGGGCATTTTTGTCAGGACCAATAGTAAAGCCCAGAGGACTGAATAATCATGCGGGCCCGGAGAATATGGGGCGGGATTCTCCCTTCTGGGAACTAACTCCCCACGCCCATTGGAAAACGGGCGAGAATCACTCTGGACTTTTTCCTCGAAGGTCCTGGTGATTCTCCATTTACCAGGGGGTAGCAGAGCCCCGCTGTGCGTCCCGCAGCTCTGGCTGCTGGCAGGGCCCTGTTAGCCAGACCGCATGGCCGTGCATGCGCACGGTGGCTGCAAGCGGGTCCATGCACGTGCGCGGCAGCCCACCTCTGCGCGGGCGCCGCTGACATGGCAAAGCCACACAGCGGACTCGCACAGAGGAAGGTAGGTCCCTCCCAGATTGCGATGGCCAGCCAATTGGTGGCCGGTTGACCGTGGAAAATCGCCGCGGGGGCCTGTTCCAACGGCCCCCGACCAGCGGTGCATCAACCACGCGCGCGGGACTGGTGGGTCCATGGAGAATCGCGGAAGCGCCACGCGCTGGATTTCCGGAGTGAACGGCTGTTCTCTGCCCCCCCATCCCCCCCTCCACCGGGCGTGATTCCGCCATGGAGGGTCGGAGAATCCCACCCATGGTGCCTGGTCCGTTAAGTTGATGTAAATGGGTTTTAATGATCCAGTTGCATCCTCACACTGCCATGGGGTGCAAACCTCTATTCCTACACCAGTGGGGAGCCTGAGCATCGGAAAGGGATCGGTGCCTACTGCCGGTGCGAGGAGGAGAATTCAGCCCAATATATCTAATTAGCTTCACTGGAAACCTTAATCCAAACAAAACCTCATTTGCCCAAACTTTTACAATGCCTTCATTGCACATCTGCCTCTCAAAATGTTTCAAACCAGATTCTTGCAGCCCCACCCATTTATGACGGGTCCAGGTTGGGAATTCCCATGGAGGGCAGGCATTTAAACTGCAGATTTATATTGAGGACAACAGGCAACATGTTTAACAACTGTTTTAAAGGTATGTAGTAGCTTTTTAAACAGATTTTTTGCTCTTTTCTACAGGCATTGCTGTTGTTATTGGTTCTTTTAAAGTAATTTTTAATTTTTTTATGATTAAAGGTGATTATTTATAAATGATCATAGATTTGATTATTTGTTTTAAATTTGTGAAACTATTTAAATCTGCACTACATTATTGCGTAACTTTACGTGTGGCATGCTTAAAAATGTTTGTATGCTTTAATTTGGATTATGGCCATCAGATTTCAAAAGCACCCCAGTGTTTTTTGCTGTCACTGTCCTTGTAACATCTGATTTTTTTTGATTTGTGTTTACAGAATCATAGAATCATTGCATTGCAGAAGAAAGCCATTCGGGCCATCGAGTCTGCACTGATGCTCCAAAAGAGCCAATGCCCCCACCCTATCCCCCTGACCCCACCTAACCTTTGGACAATAAGGGGCAATTTGTATGGCCAATAAACCTAACCTGCACATCTTTGGACTGTGGGAGGAAACCAAAGCACCCAGAGGAAACAGAGGTGACATGGTGTCAGGGACCTGGGTTCGATTCCGGCCTGGGGTGACTGTGCGGAGTTTGCACATTCTCCCCGTGTCTGCGTGGGTTTCCTCCAGGTGCCCCGGTTTCCTCCCACAGTCCAAAGATATGCAGGTTAGGTTGATTGGCCATGATAAATTGCACCTTAGTGTAAAGGGATGCACAGATAGGATTCCGGGGATATGCCGGGGAGTGGGTCTAGGTAGGATGCTCATTCAAAGGGTTGGTGCAGATGTGATGGGCCGAATGGTCTCCTTCTGCACTGTTGGAATTCCATGGCTCTGTTCTGTGGTTCCAGGATACCCATGTAGATGGGGGAGAATGTGCAAACATCTCAGAGCCATCCAAAGCTCGAGTTGAATATAGGTGCCTGCTGTTGTGAGGCAGCAGTGCTAACCAGTGTTACACCATGTTACTTGTGTTATTATGTTTCTGCCTTGTTTAGTTCAATTGGGCTAAACAGCTGATTTTGTGATGCAAAGCGAGGCAGCAGCGTTGGCTCAATTCCCGCACAGATTGAGACCATTCATGAAAGCAACGCCAATTAGCTTATTCATTCATAATTATCCCATAATTAAATATTGTGTAAATTATAAATTTTATAAATACAAAACTTTGAAACCAGTTTACATTTAACTTAATGTTTAACTTTAGCAGCTGAACAATGACATAAAACTACCTCAACTATTTGAAATTTCTTGTAATAAAATGTATTTTCTCACTTAAACATAAAGGTCAATACAATATATGTTTTGACATCAGCACAATGGTTCTGTCTATTTGTAAAGAACATAAGAACATAAGAACTAGGAGCAGGAGTAGGCCATCTGGCCCCTCGAGCCTGCTCCGCCATTCAATTAGATCATGGCTGATCTTTTGTGGACTCAGCTCCACTTTCCGGCCCGAACACCATAACCCTTAATCCCTTTATTCTTCAAAAAACTATCTATCTTTACCTTAAAAACATGTAATGAAGGAGCCTCAACTGCTTCAGTGGGCAAGGAATTCCATAGATTCACAACCCTTTGGGTGAAGAAGTTCCTCCTAAACTCAGTCCTAAATCTACTTCCCCTTATTTTGAGGCTATGCCCCCTAGTTCTGCTGTCACCCGCCAGTGGAAACAACCTGCCCGCATCTATCCTATCTATTCCCTTCATAATTTTAAATGTTTCTATAAGATCCCCCCTCATCCTTCTAAATTCCAACGAGTACAGTCCCAGTCTACTCAACCTCTCCTCATAATCCAACCCCTTCAGCTCTGGGATTAACCTAGTGAATCTCTTCTGCACACCCTAAAGGGAAGGGGATGGATGAGGCGCAAGGGGAGGGAGGAGATGGGTGGGAAAAGGTAGGGAGGGAAGGTTTTGACATATCAATTGTTAATTTTACAAGCTCATTGTTCGAGAGCAGCAGCTGCCAAATGATCTCCAAAAGCCCTTGCATCACCTGGAGCCTGGGCCTACAGACATGCACCAAGAGGAATGCCTGCATCAGGCTTCATATTACTAACATAGAACATAGAACATTACAGTGCAGTACAGGCCCTTCGGCCCTCGATGTTGCGCTGACCTGTGAAACCACTCTAAAGCCCATCTACACTATTCCCTTATCATCCATATGTCTATCCAATGACCATTTGAATGCCCTTAGTGTTGGCGAGTCCACTATTGTTGCAGGCAGGGAATTCCACGCCCTTACTACTCTCTGAGTAAAGAACCTACCTCTGACATCTGACCTATATCTATCTCCCCTCAATTTAAAGCTATATCCCCTCGTGCTAGACATCACCATCCGAGGAAAAAGGCTCTCACTGTCCACCCTATCTAATCCTCTGATCACCTTGTATGTCTCAATTAAGTCACCTCTTAACCTTCTTCACTCTCATGAAAACAGCCTCAAGTCCCTCAGCCTTCCCTCATAAGATCTTCCCTCCATACCAGGCAACATTCTGGTAAATCTCCTCTGCACCCTTTCCAATGCTTCCACATCCTTCCTATAATGCGGCGACCAGAATTGCACACAGTACTCCAAATGCGGCCGCACCAGAGTTTTGTACAGCTGCAGCATGACCTCATGGCTCCGAAACTCAATCCCTCTACCAATAAAAGCTAACACACCGTACGCCTTCTTAACAACCCTCTCAACCTGGGTGGCAACTTTTAGGGATCTATGTACATGGACACCGAGATCTCTCTGCTCATCCACACTACCAAGAATCTTACCATCAGCCCAGTACTCTGTCTTCCTGTTATTCCTTCCAAAATGAATCACCTCCCACTTTTCTGCATTAAACTCCATTTGCCACCTCTCAGCCCAGCTCTGCAGCTTATCTATGTCCCTCTGTAACTTGTAACATCCTTCCACACTGTCCACAACTCCACCGATTTTAGTGTCATCTGCAAATTTACTCATCCATCCTTCTACGCCCTACTCCAGGTCATTTATAAAAATGACAAACAGCAGTGGCCCCAAAACAGATCCTTGTGGTACACCACTAGTAACTGGACTCCAGTCTGAACATTTCCCATCAACCAACACCCTTTGTCTTCTTCCAGCGAGCCAATTTCTGATCCAAACTGCTATATCACCCTCAATTCCATGCCTCTGTATTTTCTGCAATAGCCTACCGTGGGGAACCTTATCAAACGCTTTACTGAAATCCATATACACCACATCAACTGCTTTACCCTCATCCACCTGTTTGGTCATCTTCTCAAAGAACTCAATAAGGTTTGCGAGGCACGACCTACCCTTCACAAAACCGTGCTGACTATCTCTAATCAAATTATTCCTTTCCAGATGATTATATCTCTTATAAACCTTTCCAAGACTTTGCCCACAACAGAAGTATGGCTCACTTGTCTATAGTTACCGGGGTTGTCTCTACTCCTCTTCTTGAACAAGGGGACAACATTTGCTGTCCTCCAATCTTCTGGCACTATTCCTGTAGACAAAGATGACTTAAAGGTCAAAGCCAAAGACTCAGCAATCTCCTCCCTAGCTTCCCAGAGAATCTGAGGATAGATCCCATCCGGCCCAGGGGACTTATCTATTTTCACACTTTCCAGAATTGCTAACACCTCCCCCTTATGAACCTCAAGCCCTTCTAGTCTAGTAGCCTGTATCTCAGAATTCTCTTCGACAACATTGTATTTTTCCTGTGTGAATACTGACAAAAAATATTCATTTAGCACCTCTCCTATCTCCTCGGACTCCACGCACAACCTCCCACTACTGTCCTTGAATGGCCCTACTCTTACTCTAGTCAATCTTTTATTCCTGACATATCTATAGAAAGCTTTAGGGTTATCCTTGATCCTCCCTGCCAAAGACTTCTCATGTCCCCTCCTGGCTCTTCTTAGCTCTCTCTTTAGGTCCTTCCTAGCTAACTTGTAACTCTCGAGCGCCCTAACTGAACCTTCACATCTCATCTTTACATAAGCCTCCTTCTTCCTCTTGACAAGTGATTCAGCTACTTTAGTAAACCACGGTTCCCTCGCTCGACCACTTCCTCCCTACCTGACAGGTACATACTTATCAAGGACACTCAGTAGCTCTTCCTTGAACAAGCTCCACATTTCAATTGTGCCCATCCCCTGAAGTTTCCCTCCCCATCCGATGCATCCTAAGTCTTACCTCATCGCATCATAATTGCCTTTCCCCCAGATATAACTTGCCCTGCGGTATATACCTATCCCTTTCCATCACTAAAGTAAACGTAATCGAATTGTGGTCACTATCACCAAAGTGCTCACCTACCTCCAAATGTAACACCTGTCCTGGTTCATTACCCAGTACCAAATCCAATATGGCCTCGCCTCTCATTGGCCTATCTACATACTGTGTCAGGAAACCCTCCTGCACACATTGGACAAAAACGGACCTATCTAAAGTACTGGAACTATAGCGTTTCCAGTCAATATTTGGAAAGATAAAAGTCCCCATAACAACTACCCTGTTACTTTTTCTCCTATCCAGAATCATCTTTGCAATCCTTTCCTCTACATCTCTGGAACTTTTTGGAGGCCTATAGAAAATCCCTAACAGGGTGACCTCTCCTTTCCTGTTTCTAACCTCAACCCATACTACCTCAGTAGACGAGTCCTCATCAAACGTCCTTTCTGCCACCGTAATACTGTCCTTGATTAACAATGCCACCCCTCCCCTTCTTTTACCACCTTCCCTGAGCTTACTGAAATATCTAAACACCAGCACCTGCAACAACCATTCCTGTCCCTGCTCTATCCATGTCTACGAAATGGCAACAACATCGATGTCCCAGGTACTAACCCATGCCGCAAGTTCACCCACCTTATTCCGGATGCTCCCGGCGTTGAAGTAGACACACTTTAAAACACCTTCCTGCCTGCCGATACACTCCTGCAACTTTGAAACCTTACTCATGACCTCACAACTCTCAACCTCCTGTATACTGGAGCTACAATTCAGGTTCCCAATCCCCTGCTGAACTAGTTTAAACCCTCCCGAAGAGCAATAGCAAATTCCCCCCCCCCCCCCCCCAGGATATTGGTACCCCTCTGGTCCAGGTGTAGACCATCCCATTTGTAGAGGTCCCACCTACCCCAGAATGAACCCCAATTATCCAGGAATCTGAAACCCTCCCTCCTGCACCATCCCTGTAGCCACGTGTTCAACTTCTCTCTCTCCCTATTCCTCGTCTCGCTAGCACGTGGCACGGGTAACAACCCAGAGATAATAACTCGGTTTTTCCTAGATCTAAGTTTTCACCCTAGCTCCCTGAATTCCTACCTTACATCCCTATCCCTTTTCCTACCCATGTTGTTGGTACCTATGTGGACCACGACTTGGGGCTGCTCCCCCTCCCCCTTAAGGATCCCGAAAACACGATCTGAGACATCGCGGACCCTGGCACCTGGGAGGCAACACACCAACCGCGAGTCTCTCTCGTTCCCACAGAATCTCCTATCTATCCCCCTAACTATGGAGTCTCCAATGACTAATGCTCTACTCCTCTCCCCACTTCCCTTCTGAACAACAGGGACAGACTCTGTGCCAGAGACCTGTACCCCATGGCTTCCCCCGGGTAAGTCGTCCCCCACAACAGTATCCAAAGCGGTATACTTGTTACTAAGGGGAACGACCACAGGGGATCCCTGTGCTGACTGCTTACCCCCAGCCCCTCTCACTGTCACCCATCTATCTTTATTCTTCGGAGTAACTACATCCCTGAAACTTCTATCTATGAGCACCTCTGCCTCCCGAATGATCTGAAGTTCATCTAGCTCCAGCTCCAGTTCCCTAACACGGTTTCTGAGGAGCTGGAGATGGGTGCACTTCCCACAGATGAAATGAGCAGGGACACTGACAGCGTCCCTCACCTCAAACATTCTGCAGGAGGAACATGGTACTGCCTTCCCTGCCATCCCTTCTAGATAAAACAAGAAAAAGAAAGGAAGAGCTTACCTGATATTCACTCAACCTCTTAGGTTAGAGGATGTGGAAGCTGGGGGACACTACAAAGGACCAATTCTGGTGGTCCATTTCTGGTGGTAAGACATCTGATGGCATGCATCCCAGGGTAATAAAAGAGATGGCTAGGGAAATTGCAAATGCACCCCTGATAATTTACCAAAATTGACTGGACTCTGGGGTGGTCCCGGCGGATTGGAAATGAGCAAATGTGACACCACTGTTTAAAAAAGGAGGTAGGCAGAAAGCGGGTAATTATAGGCCAGTTAGCTTAACTTCGGTAGTAGGGAAGATGCTGGAATCTATCATCAAGGAAGAAATAGCGAGGCATCTGGATAGAAATTGTCCCATTGGACAGACGCAGCATGAGTTCATAAAGGGCAGGTCGTGCCGAACTAATTTAGGGGAATTTTTTGACGACATTACCAGTGCGGTAACAACGGGGAGCCAATGGATGTGGTATATCTGGCTGTCCAGAAAGCTTTTGATAAAGTGCTACACACAAAGTTACTGCATATGATAAAGGATTGGTTAATTAATGGAAAGCAAATAGTGGGGATTAATGGGTGTTTCTCTGTTTGGCAATCAGTAGCTAGTGGTGTCCCTCAGGGATCCGTGTTGGGCCCACAATTGTTCATAATTTACATAATTGATTTGGAGTTGGGGACCAAGGGCAATGTGTCCAAGTTTGCAGACGACACTAAGATGAGTGGTAAAGCGAAAAGTGCAGAGGATACTAGAAGTGTGCAAAAGGATTTGGATAGTTTAAGTGAATGGGTAGGGTCTGGCAGATGGAATACAATGTTGACAAATGTGAGGTCATCCATTTTGGTAGGAATAACAGCAAAAGGGATTATTATTTAAATGATAAAATATTAAAACATGCTGCTCTGCAGAGGAACTTCTTCACCCAAAGAATTGTGAATCTATGGAATTCCCTTCCCCGTGAAGCAGTTGAGGCTCCTTCGTTAAATGTTTTCAAGATAAAGATAGATAGTTCTTTTGAAGAATAAAGGAATAAAGAGGGATGGTGTTTGGGTGGGAAAATGGAGCTGAATCCACAAAAGATCAGCCATGATCTCATTGAATGGCAGAGCAGGCTCGAAGGAACACATGGCATACTCCTGCTCCTGTTCTTATCTCCCTGGTGAATACTCAGTCCATGCAGAATGGCAAAGCTGTGCAATGCACAAAACAATATTATAATCTTTGAGACTATATCTGGTGCAAATAGTAACGTCCAGATAGTGAAAACGTGATTTAAAAACACCAACTGTCCTCTCCACTATCTGACGTGTTGCTACATGCGCACGGTTGTATCGTTCATGTGATTCATTGTTGGTTCTTTGGAATGGTGTCATAAACCATATTCTCAATGGGAATCCCTTATTGCCCAGCAACCATCCTTTAATTCCTGGTGGTGTTGTCATGGATCGGTGTAACATTGAGCTTTCAAGGAAAAATGAGTGAGGGGCACTTCCCCGGTTGTTTGCAGTTACAGTGAGGATGCTCATTTGTGTATCACACAATCATCACATTTAAAGAATGGAACCCCTTCCTGTTGATGAATGTAACAGTGCCATTTCTCGGTGCCTTCAATGCAATATGTGTTCCATCGTCAGCTCTGATTAATTTTGGGAAAGCAGCAATCCTGTAGAATACGATGGATCTCTCCTTCATCTTCACAGTGGTGTGTCAAAGATAATAAGCCCTGAAGGCTTGAGATAAACTGCATTCATTACCTGGTGAATGCAGGTCCGAGCAGCATTCTGTGAAATGCTACATATATCACTAATGCCATGTTGAAAGGACCTGGATGCAAAGAAATTCAGCGCTGTCATGAGATTCATTTCCACTGTTAAGGCAGTGTAGCAGTTAGAGTTCAGGTTCAGGTCTTCCTTCAACATTTCACAAAGGTGTTTCATTGCTTACTTGCTGAAGCACAGTCTCCTGGTACACATCCCCTCTCTGACATAATTTCATATGATGTCCTTTGCCTGTACCCTTTTAGGGGTGAGTAATTGATTTTCTTCCTCATCAGGCGGAAATGGTGCCTGACTCTGCTCTCATGATCCCTGCGCATACGTTGACGCCTCAAAATAAGTTTAAAGCTATAAAGTCCTACAACACAGGAAAGGCCTTTCGACACATCGGGATTGCATTGGTAAAGAAACAATCACCTAACTATTCTACTCCCATTTCCCACCACTTGGCCCATAGCCTTGTATGCATTGGAATTGCAAGTACACATCTAAATGCTTCTTAAATGTTATGTGGGTCTCTACCTCCACCATGCCTCCTTGTTATTGATCCCTCTACCAAGGGGAAACATTTCTTCCTGTCTATTCTATCTCTGCCCATCATCATTTTATACATCTCAATCATGTCCCCTCTCAGTCTCCTCCGCTCCAAGGAAAACAAACCAAGTCTGTCCAATCTCTCTTCATAACTAAAGCTCTTGAGCCCAGGCAACGCCCAGGTAAATCTCTTCTGGACCCTTTCCAGTGCTATCACATCCCTCCTATAATGTGGATTTCAGAACTGTACGCAATAGTCTGGCTGTGCCTGACCAACAATTTATACAGTTCCAGCATAATCTCCCTATTCTTAACCTCTATGCCTCGGCTAATGAAGGCAAGTATACCATAGGCCTTCTTCCCCACTGTATCCACCTGCTTTACTACCTTGAGGGACCAGTGCACATGCACACCAATGTCCTTCTGATCCTCAGTGCTTCCCAGGGTCCTGCTGTTTATCATGTATGACCTTACCTTGTTTGTCCTGCCTAGGTGCATCACCTCACAATTACCTGGATTGAATGACATTTGCCACTGATCAGCCCCTCTGATCAGCCTGTCTATATCCTTCTGTAATCTAAGGTGATCCTCCTCACTATTTATCACCCCACCAATTTTCTTATCATCCACAAACTTACTGATCAACCCTCCTACATTCATATATAAATCATTTATATAAACCGCAAACAGCAAGGGCCCCAGCATTGACCCCTGCGGCACCCTGCTGGACAAGGGTTTCCAGTCAAAAAAACACCCCTCGACCATCACCCTCTGCTTCTTGCTAATCAGCCAATTTTGGATTCAATTTGCCAAATTCCACAGGATCCCCTGGAATCTTACCTTTGCTATCAGTCTCCCATGTGGAACCTTATCAAAAGCCTTACTGAAGTCCAAGTAGACAAGTACACCTGGCCACCTCTTCAAAAGATTTGATCAAGATGGTCAGACACGACCTGCCTAGAACAAAACGATGCTGATTGTTCTTGATTAATTCCTGCCTCTCCAAATGCAGATTAATTCTGTCTCTCAGAATTGCTACCAATAGTTTCCCCACACTGAGGTTAGACTGCTGGTTTGTAGTTTTCTGGTTTATCCCTTTCTCAATGCTATCACATTGGCTATCCTCCAGTCCTCCTGCGGCCTGAGAGGAATTGAAAATTATTGCCAGCGGCTCTGCTATTTACTCCCTTGCCTCACTCAACAGCCTGGGATGCATTTCATCTGGCCCAAGATACTTATCTACTTTTAAGCCTGCAACACCACTCAGAACTCATGATCACTGTCAGTAATACTTCAACCATTTGTCCAGCTTTGTTACTGAAAATTAAGTCCACAACCACCCCCTCTCCTGTAGGGCCATCTATGAACTGGCTTAAAAAGTTCTCCTGGATGCATTTTAAGAATTCCCCTCCCTCTTTCACACTATGGCTACACCAGTTAATATTGGGGAAGTTGAAATCCCCACTATTACTTATACTCTGAAATTTGCCTACATATCTGCTCTTCTATTTCTCTCGGACTGTTAGGGGGCCTGTCGAAGGCCATTTTCAAATCCACATAAACCAAATAAACAATGGTACAATGTTAACCATCCTCAAATTCTATGACAAATGGGCTGGATTCTCCGTTAGGTGACGCCAAAATCACGAAACACGATTGGCCGGAGAATTGGCTCCGACACCGAATTCGAGGATGATGCTGGTTTCACACCGATTCGGCATTCTCCAGCCCCCCCAAGAATGACAAAATTGTGGCACTCACTGCACGGCCCGAAAGTACAGTATGAATCTCATTACCAGTCCTGACGACTGAGTCTCCGTAGCCTTAGTGATTCAGTGCCTTGGATGGACCGATTTCTCAACGGCGTGTTTTTAATGTGGTATAAAAAATTGTGAAGCTGGCCTGCTGGCTGAGGCAGCTGAGAGAGGTGGTAGAAGATGGCGTGGGGTGGACTGCGGGCTTCCAGCTCGGACACCAGGCGTACCTTCTGTGTGGGGGGTTCCTGCCAGGGCCGGGTGAGGGGAGGGGAAGGGGAGGGGACAGGCCGAGCAGCTGGGGAGCCCCCAACAGAACTGGGGCATTGCCCAGGCACGGACCGCCATTTCATCGGCCATCTTGCTGGTCACCCACCCCGACAACGGCAGTGGGGGTGCTCCCCCCCCTCAGCATCCCACCCAAACGGCAGCACCCACCAGGGGACCACCCATGCCCACGCCTACAGCATCCCCCAGAGCGGGCAGTGCCATCCAATGGTGCCCCTGGCAGCAGGGATGGGTGCATTGACCAGTGGCACCGACGAGTACAGGGATGCGGGGCATGTGTGGTTGACAACCGAGGTCGTGTTGCCACATGGCACCTGGTAGGCACGGGTGTATGCGCTATGATTACATGTTTGTCTTTCATCCCCTGCAGAGAATTATGGCCTTTGGCATCAACCTGTGATGTTGGCCTCCGTGGCGATAGCCGCTACCCTGCATGCAACCCTACGGCAGCGTGGACGGGGGCGGCTCAGAGAGATGGCAGAGCCTGCAGCAGTGAAGCAGGCTGCAGGGGGTCAGATGGCAGCCACTCATGCTGGAGGGCTGGCTGCCCAACAGGATGAGGAGGAGGAGGTGCTAAGGAGGCATTGGATGAGGCCATGCGTTTACCGTGACCACATGTCCTTTGAGGGCCCTCCTGACCGGGCATGCAGAAGGAGACTGCGGATGAGCAGGGAGACAGGGCGACAAATCTGCCAGATGATGGCACAACTAGTACTGCATGGGTATTGGGGAGGATACCCGCTACCGTTAGCCGTCGTGGTGACGGTCGCGATGAAATTTTCCGTGACGGACTTGTTCCAGTCGCCGAGTGGGGACCTGTCCAGCATCTCACAGGTATCAGTGCACAGGTGCCTCCGTGCAGTCACCGACGCCCTGTATGCCCAGACGGATCGGTACATCCAGTACCCTGTGTGGGCCTGCTGTGACTGGGCCACACTGGGCAGCGCTGTGAGTCGGCAACCCTGCCCAAGGCCACAGCCCTCGCCTGCACAGAATGCCCCAGGCTTGCACATGCTGACCCATGTCCAACACCGTCGCCCCCATTGCCTCCACTGCGGACGCCACCTGTGCGGTTTCGGTCTGGATGGCATGCATGACTGGCACCGCTCCCTGCTCCTGCACGCGGGTGGACTCCTCACCTGCTCCTGCAAGTGCTGGAATCCGGCTGTCATCCCCTCCTCTAGTCCCTGGGTCTCTGACTGCACCTGCACTATGGGTGGGACTGGATGTTCCAGGATCCCGGGACCTGTCTGGACGGCAGCTGGTTCCTGAGGCCGGGCAGCCCTACGACCGTCCGGCCCCTCGGCTGCTTCTACCTCCACCTGCTGTACCGGACCGACTATGTGGTGCGCACCAGATTGTGTCCCAGGAGCCTCTTCACTAGCGTGCCAATCTGAGATGGTGGGGGGGGGGTGTTGGAGCCAACAGTGACGGAAAGTCAGTATCGTCGTCTGACCCGAACTCTGAGGTCTCCTGGGTCTCGGGCAGAGGGCTGGTGTTCTGGCTGTTCTGCCCATCAGTGCTCTGCCGTCCGGGGGGCACCAGCTCTGGCAGTGGCTGGGGGCGGAGGGCCCCAGATGGGCCGGGCCCATCTGCCGCAGGTTCTGTAAGACACAAGACGGCATATATGGTTAGACAGCCGGACGGTGGTGAGGGTGAGGGCTGAGGTGAGGGGTGGTGGGATCTGGTCAGGGCTGAGGTGAGGGGCTGAGGGGTGGAGTGAGGGAGGTTGGGGTGGGGTGAGGGAGGTTGGGGTGGGGTGAGGGGGTTGGGGTGGGGAGAGGGTTGGAGTGGGTGAGTGGGATGAGATGGCGGCACACATGTGTCATGAGGATATGCAACTAGGCAGGGGGTCTCACTCTGTCGCGCGCCGCCGACCTCCGTGCCAGCAACCTCCCTCTCTTCCGGCCTGCCAACCAGGTCCAGTGCCCTCTGCTTGGGCATGGTGAGGGGACACAGGTCTGGTGGTCTCCTTCCGGTCTTGGGTGCTGACATGCGGGACAGGGTGGGGGTCCGGCCGTCCCCCGGGAGGGGGATCCGGGTCACTTGTGTGTGGGGGCTGGTGGATTAGTGCCAGGGGCACAGTGCTGCCTACTCACCCTGGCCGCCCTGAGCAGGTCGTGCACTGGGTGCCAGTCCGGGTGACATCGCTGATGGCAGCTCACATCTCTGTCCAGGCACGGCGAACGGTAGCGCCTGAGGACCTCCTTCCCGGGCCACGGTACAGCACCAGCCGACTCTCCTCCACGGTGTCAAGGAGGGTCTCGGTTCTGCATCGCTGCTCTCTTTGCAGCCATGGTGGCTGCAACGCTTGTGTGTGTGGGAGGGTGAGAATCCCTTAAGTGCAGTTGCAGCTGTGCGGCAATCACGGCACTGGAGAATCTGCCGCTGTTCCACTTCCAAAGTGCGACGCCCGTGCTAGCCCTTTTGAGTGTCTGAATAACCTCACCTGTGGCACCGTTTTTGCCGTCGAGAAACTCCACAGTTTTCACAATGGCGTCAACACTTTGTCTCAGAACTGAGAATCCAGCCTCATGTGTCTGGTCAAAGAAGAATAGAAAGTCATGGTCAGAGTCTTTGCTATTGCAGTCCTGCTCTTGGCAGCTTGGGACACATTTCACCTGGACTGGTCATTTATCCACTTTTGTGAATGCTAAATTCCTTAATATTTCTGCCCTCAATTACGTTTATCGCATGCAATATTTCACACTCTCACCCTTTAGCTACAAGGTCTGTTGTGTCCACCACTTTTATGAAAACAGACACAAAATATTCATTGTATTCTATGCTGACCTCTTAGACAAGTCACCAACTCTGATCTGTGCGGCTATTTCCTGAATAATCCTTTTACTCTTTTTGTACTTCTAAAACATCATTGTGCTTTCCTTGATTTTTCACGCTGTTTCCTAATTTCCTCTTGAAGGTGGGAGATTGGTACGCATGGCAGCCATTGTCATAAAAATGGCAACAGGTAAGTATGTCAGTTTGGGAGCATGATCGCTGTCTTAAATAATAATAAAAGCAACTTACTGCGGATGCTGGAATCTGAAACGAAAGGGAAAATGCTGGAAAATCTCAGCAAGTCTGGCAGCATCTGTAGGGAGAGAAAAGAGCTAATGTTTTGAGTACGATGACTCTTTGTCAAAGCTAACAGACAGAGAGAGTGGGAAATATTTATACTGTGGAGTGAGAATGAAAGACGAGCCATAGCCACAGAAACCCAGGGAAACCAGGTGCTAATGGCCAAAGAAACCCATAAGAAGTCTTACAACACCAGGTTAAAGTCCAACAGGTTTGTTTCAAACACGAGCTTTCGGAGCGCAGCTCCTTCCTCAGGTGAATGGCGAGGTATGTTCCAGAAACATTTATATAGACAAAGTCAGAGATGCTGGACAATGCTTGGAATGCGAGCATTTGCGACAACGAATGAACGGGCATCGTGCGACAATCACCAGGCAGGAATGTTCCCTTCCAGTCGGGGAACACTTCAGCAGTCAAGGGCATTCAGCCTCTGATCTCCGGGTAAGCATTCTCCAAGGCGGTCTTCAGGACACGCGATAACGCAGAATTGCCAAGCAAAAACTTATAGCTAAGTTCCGCACGCATGTGTGCGGCCTCTTGGATTCATGTCGCATTACATCCACCCCCCACCATCTGGCCTGGACTTGCAAAATCCCACCAACTGTTCTGGCTTGAGACAATTCACACCTCTTTAACCTGGGATTACCCCCTATCTCTGGATCTGTAATGATTTGATTACCTGCAAATGCTCGCATTCCAAGCATTGTCCAGCATCTCTGACTTTGTCTATATAAATGTTTCTGGAACATACCTCGCCATTCACCTGAGGAAGGAGCTGCGCTCCGAAACCTCGTGTTTGAAACAAACCTGTTGGACTTTAACCTGGTGCTGTAAGACTTCTTACTGTGCTCACCCCAGTCCAACGCCGGCATCTCCACATCATAGAAACCAAGGGGAAGGAGTGCTAATGGCAGTCCCCAGAGAGGACAAAAGATGTGAAAGGTCAAACAGCAGGGAAACTAACATCAGAGGATGAACTGTAGGTGTGGGGGGAGGGGAAGGGGGAAGCAAAGAGGCGAAAGGTACAGGAAAGATGCAGGAAAGAAAGAAATGGTAAAAACAGTTAAAATGAAATGAAAACAAATGGGTCGAGGTGGGGCTGATCATCTGAAGTTGTTGAATTCGATGTTCAGGCAGGAAGGCTGTAGCGTGCCTAACCGGAAGATGAGATGTTGTTCCTCCAGTTTGCGTTGCGCTTCACTGGAACATTGCAGCAGGCCAAGAACAGACATGTGGGCATGGGAGCAGGGTCTTTTGTTAAAATGGCAGGCAACAGGAAGGTCAGGATCCTGAATGCGCACAGACCGAAGATGCTCAGCAAAGCGATCACCCAGTCTGCGTTTGGTCTCTCCGATACAGAGGAGACCACATTGGGAGCAGCGAATGCAATAGACCAGATTGAAAGAGGTGCAAGTGAAACGCTGCTTAACCTGGAATGAGTGTTTTGGGCCTGGAATGTTAAGCATGGAAGAGGTAAAGGGGCAGGTGTTACACCTTCTGTGATTGCATGGGAAGGTGCCATGGGTGATGTGAGAGGTACTGGGTATGGTGGAGGAGTGGACTAGATTGTCTCGGAGGGAACAGTCTCTGCGGAATGCTGACAGAGGGAGTGAAGGGAAGATGTGTTTGGTGGTGGCATCACGCTGGAGTTGGCAAAAATGGCGGATGATTATGCTTTGAATACGGAGGCTGGTGGGATGAAATCTGAGAACGAGGGGGACTCTATCCTTGTTCTGGGAGGGAGTGGAGGGGGTGAGGGTAGTGGCACGGGAGATGGGCCGCATCTTATAGCATTTAATCCACTCCCGGCTCCTAATATCTGCCATGGAGTGGTTAATATCAAGACCCATTTTTCTGATTTCTCTATAGGTTACACACAGCCTTGCTATCACACTAGCTCCTTCCATTACATCATTAGTCCTGTCCATCTTTATCTGTATCCAGATGTATTACCATCTCTTATGCAGATGGTGTCAGACCTAACTCCTAATTAATGTGACCACTTTATCTTGCACACTATAATGCGCATTTAGCCATAAAGCCACTGGCTGAATCGGAAGCTTTAGTCACTCATCACTTTTATGAGACATTTTTACTTCCCAATAAAAATATGAATGATCAAATTCAACTGCAAATTACAATGAAACTTATAAAGAAACATGCAGAAATGTGAATCCAGTAACAAGGGAAAGAAGTCATTTATTGTGGAAACAAAATCAAAAATAAAGATACTATAATGTTGCGCCGTATAAGTGAATCAAGTTTTGCCATGTCCACAGGTGTCATTGTGAATTGAAGCTGTTGTAACGACATTGTGCCATCTTGAAAGGAAAAGAGTATTTGTTCTCCTCAGGCGAGATTTCTCTCCAGACAGGGGTCTCAAATAAAAAAGGTTCTCTGTTTCATGATTTAATGGATGAAATTATTCTCACCCAATGCTTCATGGACAGAAAGAGTGTTGTCTGCAGTTCAGCAACTAGTGCGATGATATGAAAAGTGCAAGCTTGATGTTCATCGCATTAGGGCGCGATTCAGCCTCTGTTTTGCCAGGTGCAATGAGTGAATCTCGCAAGAGCCCCAAATTGGGCTCCACACCAGGAGCTGGGCCGATCGTGATTGATTTGATTTGATTTAATTTGATTTATTGCCACATGTACTGAAGTACAGTGAAAAGTACTTTTCTGTGGCCGAGGGAACGTACACAGTATGTACATAGTAGACAAAAGAATAATCAACAGAGAACATTGACAAATGGTACATCAACAAACAATGATTGGTTACAGTGCGGAACAAGGGGCCAAACAAAGCAAATACATGAGCAAGAGCAGCATAGGGCATCGTGAATAGTGTTCTTACTGTCATAATATCCACTAATGTATATAATGAGATGCAGACAGGCAGTGATTGACACATAGGATGACCAGTAAGCATACAACACAGTATAGCCAATCACCAGACAGGACACTACCACTATAAAGCCAGAGGGCACTAGGTTTCCCGCTCTCTCGGGACCCAGCTACTGAGACAGTCAGAGTCCACGAGCTAGGAAGTGCAAACACCATGAGGTAGCTAGTAAGTCTGGTCAGGCTACTACAAGGTCACCAGTCAGATCAATATAGTATCAACCCACAGCTGAATATGTATATAAGTTCTATAGTTGAATTAAACAGTGTTGGATCTTCTCCTGTGTTAGACGTCTGTTTCTAACTTCCCTGCATCGAGTGCAGTCCACATCAAACCAACCTACCTAACACATCATGGTACCAGAGTGATACTGATCTTGACGGACCTACCTCGAGTAAATCAGCATTGACCAGCAAGCAGCTATCCAGCGAAATGGAAAACATCCAGCCTCCTCCGCAACTCCGCATCTCCGGCAACCTCGGCGCCAACTGGAAAACCTTCAAGCAAAAGTTCCTCTTGTACATCGAGGCCTCCGACCTCGAGGCAGCATCGGATGCCAGGAAGATCGCGCTATTTATCTCCACTGCGGGGGATCACGCCATCCGTATCTACAACTTCCTTACATTCACCGACGGCGAAGACAAAACGAAATTCAAAACAGTCCTGCTGAAGATCGACAGCCACTGCGACATTGAGGTGAATGAGAGCTTTGAACGGTACATCTTCCAGCAGAGGCTTCAGGGTAAGGATGAACCTTTCACTCCTTCTTGACCCATCTCCGCATCCTAGCGCAGTCATGTAACTATGACTCGACGTCTGAATCCATGATCCGGGATCAGATCGTTTTCCGTGTCCACTCCGAATTCCTGCAGCAGCAGCTCCTTAAAATCAAACAGTTGACCCACTCTGTCGCTATTGAGACGTGCGTTGTCCATGAGCATGCCAAGAATCGTTACTCCCACATCAGGGCGGCAGAAACTGCAAAGCTGGCCTCCCACGAGGTGGAAAGGGTGCAGGCCATCGCACAGATGCAAGGCCTGAGCATCGAGGAGAGTGGCCGTTTCGCGCACTTTTCCTGGATCCCTGCGCATGCGTGCCACGACCGATGCAATGTCCGGCAAAAGGACGCCGATGTCTCCAGTGTGGCAAGCTTGGCCACTACGCAGCCCTTTGCAGATCTGCTCCACCGCTCAACAGCCAGCGGTCCCAGCTGCGTCACAGAAGTGTCTGCTCAATACAGCAAGACATGCCAGATTCCGATCCCGACAGCCCAACGGACCCTGATGCTGACTGCCTCAAGTCTCCATATCGGGTGGGCATCATAACCACACATGAGCTGGCCCCCACCACACCTGCGCAACGCCTCTCGATCCTCAGTGTGGATCCAGACGACGAGTAGTGTGCTGTCCTCGCAGTTAACAAGGCTCGCATCCGATTAAACTGGACACCGGCGTGTCTGCGAACCTCATCTCACAATCCGACCTCGACACCATCCAGGCCCGACCAAGCATTCTTCCACCAGCCTGCCAGCTCCTTGACTACAATGGCAATGCCATAGCTGTCAGTGTCTCATGTCAACGAGGGGTATCCAACAAGGCGATCATGACAACAATACGGTTTGAAATCGCCAGGGCTGACAGGGCGTCCCTGCTCGGTGCTCGCGCCTGCAAGCTCCTGAACCTGGTTCAGCGAGTCCACACCATGTCATCGTCACCAGAGACGGCCTCGCCCGATGGAAATTTACAAGCCGACATAGACGACATTATCATGCAATACCACAGCATATTCAATGGAATGGGCACGCTCCCGTACCGATATAAAATCCTGCTCAAGCTGAACACCACCCCTGTAATTTATGCACCATGCCGGGTGCCGGCGCCCCTCAAGGATCGTCTGAAAAAGCAGTTACAGGACCTCCAAGACCAGGGCATCATCTCGAAGATCACATAGCCAACAGACTGGGTCAGCTGCCTGGTCTGCGTAAAGAAGCCATCGGGGAGCTCTGCATTTGCATTGATCCTAAGGATCTAAACTGTAACATCATGCGGGAGCATAACCCGATCCCGAAATGTGAAGAGTTGACCAGTGAGATGGCTCATGCCAAATTCTTCACTAAGCTGGACGCCTACCGGGGCTTTTGGCAAATACAGCTGAACGCGTCCAGTCGCAAGCTGTGCACGTTCAACATCCCGTTCGGTCACTGCTGCTACAACCACATGCCTTTCGGCATCATATCTGCCTCCGAAGTGTTTCACCGCATCATGGAGCAGATGATGAAGGGCATCGAGGGGGTGCGAGTATACGTGGACGACATGATTATCTGGTCCACAATGCCCCAGGAACGCATCGCTCGCCTCCAGCAGGTCTTCCAGCGAATTCATGAACATGGTCTCCAGCTCAACAGGGCCAAGTGCTCATTTGGTCAATCAGATATTAAATTTCTGGGTGACCATATCTCGCAGCAGGATGTGCGGCCAGATGCCAACATGGTCTTGGCGATCAACGCCATGAAGACCCCGGAGGACAAGAAGGCGGTCCTGCGCTTCCTTGGGATGGTCAACTTTCTCGGGAAATTCATTCCCAATATGGCATCCCACACCACGGCCCTCCGCCATCATGTCAAGAAGTCAATGGAATTCCAGTGGATGCCCACACATGAAGCAGAATGGCGTGAGCTGAAGGCAAAGCTCACCACAGCCCCAGTTCTAGCGTTCTTCGACCCAACCAAGGAAACCAAGATATCATCTGATGCAAGCCAGGACGGTATTGGGGCAGTGCTCCTTCAGCGGGATGACTCCTCGTCCTGGGCTCCAGTGGAATATGCCTCCAGGGCCATGATGCCCACTGAACAATGGTATGCCCAGATCGAAAAGGAATGTTTGGGTCTCCTGACAGGAATAGTTTCATGACTACGTTTACGGCCTGCCGAAATTTACGGTGGAAACGGACCACAAGCCACTACTCCACATAATCCAGAAGGATTTAAATGACATGACACCTTGGTTGCAGCGAATTCTTCTTCGACTCCACCGCTATGACTTCGAACTGTCTACATGCCAGGCAAAGAGCTGATCACTGCAGATGCCCTATCCCGGTCCATCACCACACCGTGTGAACAAGGTGACTTCATCTGCCACATAGAAACGCAAGTGCAATTGTGTGCGACCAACCTCCCAGCCTCTGACGAACGGGTGGTCCAAATTCGTGAGGAAACGGCCAAGGATCCTCTACTGCAGCGTGTGATGCAGCACCTTAGTCATGGCTGGCAGAAGGGACAATGCCCCCAATTCTTTAACGTGAAAGACGAGCTGACATTTGTGGAGGGAATCCTTCTGAAACTCCAGAGGATCGTTATTCCTCAGAGCATGCAGGCTATGGTGCTGGGTCAACTCCTTGAGGGTCACCTTGGAGTCGAGAAATGCTGATGCAGAGCTCGGGAGGCGGTTTATTGGCCGGGCATTAACCAGGACATTGTCAACACGGTCCTCAACTGCCCCACCTGTCAGAAGTTTCAACCGGCTCAACCCAAGAAAACACTGCAACAGCACGAGATTGTGACCGCTCCGTGGTCCAAAGTAGGTGTAGACCTTTTCCACGCCAAGGGGCGTGACTACGTACTCCTGGTCGATCACTTCTCCAGTTACCCAGAAGTGGTGAAACTGTCCGACCTCACGTCGAAGGAGGTCATCAAAGAAACGTTCGGCAGGCACGGGATACCGCTCATGGTAATGAGCAACAACGGTCCATGCTTTTACAGCCAGGAATGGTCTGATTTTGCACAGTCCTACAACTTCCATCACGTTACCTCCAGTCTCCACTACCCACAATCAAACGGGAAGGCCGAGAAAGGGATCCATATTGTCAAACAGTTGCTGTGCAAAGCTGCAGACTCAGGCTCCGACTTCAACCTGGCAATGCTGGCATACAGGGCAACCCCACTGTCCACTGGGTTGTCTCCAGTGCAGATGCTCATGAATCGCCGTCTGAGGACCACAGTTCCAGCCATCCATGTTCCAGACCTTGACCACCTCACGGTTTTACAAAAAATGCAGCAGTCCCGGGCCCAACAGAAGGCCACATATGATGCTCATGCCACGGATCTACCCAAGCTGGCTCCAGCCGATCATGTTTGCGTCCAGTTGCCTGAGGGCTGCTGGTCAGCCACAGCTGTTGTTGTCAAACAAGTTGTCAGTAGGACTTTAAACTTCTGAGTTGGGGGGAAGGGAAAGTGAAAGCGACAGGGAGCATGGAGTTAAATGCCAAGATACGCAGGAGGATAACATGTAGGCAGGTGGATTTAAGCTTGAGGCAGACTAGGAATGCAACAAAAAGGAAGGATAACTTTGGACATCTTAGGACTTCCAATATCTGTAATGATAAGAAAGTTAGCATTAAGGCACTTTACCTGAATGCTCGTAGCATTTGTAACAAAGTAGATGAACTAATGGCACAGATCATCGTGAATGATTATGATGTGGTAGGCATCACAGAGACATGGCTGCAGGGGGTTCAGGACTGGCAGTTAAACATCCAAGGATATACAACCTATCGAAAAGACAGGAAGGTGGGCCGAGGGGGTGGGGTTGCCTTGTTAGTTAAGAACAAAATTAAATCTATGGCACTAAACGACATAGGGGCGGATGATGTGGAGTCTGTGTGGGTAGAATTGAGGAACCACAAAGGCAAAAAAACCATAATAGGAGTTATGTACAGACCTCCTAACAGTGGTCAGGACCAGGGGCGCAACATGTACCGGGAAATAGAAAAGGCATGTCAGAAAGGCAAGGTCACGGTGATCATGGGGGACTTCAATATGCAGGTGGATTGGGTAAATAACGTAGCCAGTGGATCCAAAGAAAAGGAATTCATGGAATGCTTACAAGATGGCTTTTTGGAACAGCTTGTCATGGAGCCCACAAGGGAGCAGGCTATTCTGGACCTAGTGCTATGTAATGAACCAGACTTTATAAAAGATCTTAAAGTAAGGGAACACTTAGGAAGCAGCGATCATAATATGGTTGAGTTCAGTCTGCAGTTTGAAAGAGAGAAGGCAAAATCGGATGTAATGGTGTTACAGTTAAATAAAGGTAATTACGAGGGCATGAGAGAGGAACTGGCGAAAATCGACTGGAAGCAGACCCTAGTGGGGAAGACAGCAGAGCAAAAATGGCAGGAGTTTGTATGCATAATTGAGGACACTGTACAGAGGTTCATCCCCAAGAAAAGAAAGATTATCCGGGGAGGGATTAGACAGCCATGGCTGACAAAGGAGGTCAGGAAATGTATCAAAGAAAAAGAGAGATCCTATAAAGTGGCCAAAAGCACTGGGAAATCAGAAGATTGGGAAGGCTACAAAAACAAACAGAGGTTAACAAAGAGACAAATAAGGAAGGAGAGGATCAAATATGAAGGCAGGCTAGCCAGTAATATAAGAAATGATAGTAAAAGTTTCTTTCAATACATAAGAAACAAACGACAGGCCAAAGTAGACATTGGGCCAATTCAAACTGATTCAGGAAGGCTAGTGATGGGAGACGAGGAAATGGCTGGAGAACTTAATAAGTACTTTGCGTCTGTCTTCACAGTGGAAGACATGAGTAATATCCCAAAAATTATAGAGGGTCAGGGGGCTGAGTTGAGTATGGTTGCCATTACAAAAGAGATGGTGCTAAAAAAGCTAAAAGGTCTTAAAATTGACAAATCTCCTGGCCCCGATGGGCTACACCCTAGAGTTCTGAGAGAGGTGGCTGAAGAAATAGCGGAAGCGTTGGTTGAGATCTTTCAAAAATCACTGGAGTCAGGGAAAGTCCCGGACGATTGGAAGATCGCTGTTGTAACCCCCTTGTTCAAGAAAGGATCAAGACAAAAGATGGAAAATTATAGGCCAATTAGCCTAACCTCGGTTGTTGGTAAAATTCTAGAATCGATCGTTAAGGATGAGATTTCTAAATTCTTGGAAGAGCAGGGTCGGATTAGAACAAGTCAACATGGATTTAGTAAGGGGAGGTCGTGCCTGACGAACCTGTTAGAATTCTTTGAGGAGGTGACAAGTAGGTTAGACCAGGGAAACCCAGTGGACGTGGTCTATCTAGATTTCCAAAAGGCCTTTGATAAGGTGCCACACAGGAGGCTGCTGAGTAAGGTGAGGGCCCATGGTGTTCGAGGTGACCTACTGGCATGGGTTGAGGATTGGCTGTCTGACAGAAGGCAGAGAGTTGGGATAAAAGGTTCTTTTTCGGAATGGCAGCCGGTGACCAGCGGTGTCCCACAGGGTTCAGTGTTGGGGCCGCAGCTGTTCACCATATATATTAATGATCTGGATGAAGGGACTGGGGGCATTCTAGCGAAGTTTGCCGATGATACGAAGTTAGGTGGTCAGGCAGGTAGTGCTGAGGAAGTGGGGAGGCTGCAGAAGGATCTAGACAGTTTGGGAGAGTGGTGCAGGAAATGGCTGATGCAATTCAACGTGAGAAAATGTGAGGTCTTGCACTTTGGAAAAAAGAATCCAAGCATAGACTACTTTCTAAACGGTGAGAAAATTCATAATGCCAAAGTACAAAGGGATCTGGGAGTGCTAGTCGAGGATTCCCTAAAGGTAAACATGCAGGTTGAATCTGTGATTAAGAAAGCGAATGCAATGTTGTCATTTATCTCAAGAGGGTTGGAATATAAAAGCAGCGATGTGCTACTGAGCCTTTATAAGGCTCTGGTTAGGCCCCATTTGGAGTAGTGTGTCCAGTTTTGGGCCCCACATCTCAGGAAGGACATACTGGCACTGGAGCGTGTCCAGCGGAGATTCACACGGATGATCCCTGGAATGGCGGGTCTAACATATGATGAACGGCTGAGGATCCTGGGATTGTATTCATTGGAGTTTAGAAGGTTAAGGGGAGATCTAATAGAAACTTACAAGATAATACATGGCTTAGAAAGGGTGGATGCAAAGAAACTGTTTCCGTTAGGCGAGGAGACGAGGACCCGTGGGCACAGCCTTAGAATTAGAGGGGGTAAATTCAGAACAGAAATGCGGAGACATTTCTTCAGCCAGAGAGTGGTGGGCCTGTGGAATTCATTGCCGCAGAGTGCAGTGGAGGCCGGGACGCTAAATGGCTTCAAGGCAGAGATAGATAAATTCTTGATGTCGCGAGGAATTAAGGGCTACGGGGAGAATGCTGGTAGGTGGAGTTGAAATGCCCATCAGTCATGATTGAATGGCGGAGTGGACTCGATGGGCCGAATGGCCTTACTTCCACTCCTATGTCTTATGGTCTTATGGTCTTAAGTTGCCCCAAGGTCTTTCCTTGTCCACATGGCTGATGGCTCCCTGCTACGGTGCAACAGACGGACATTGCGAAGAGTTCCACGCCCATCACCTGACCGCAGTGCTCTGCCGGCCATCATACTTCCTCTGGACGTATCCTGCCACGAGGCCACCGATCCTGCCAGCCCACGCGACCACCGCGATGGCAGCAATCCCACCTATCCACGTGTAGGCGGCTCCTGATCCACTTCTGCGGCGATCAACAAGAATTAGTCGCCCACCAGAAAGACTGAATCTGTAGACTGAACTTTTGTAAATTTTGTGACTGAATTCATTGATTTAACCTTTGTAAATATTGCTTTGTTTGCCATGTATCTGCACTATCGACACCTTCCCATGTATATACGTTTGTTCAAGCACCGTTTGTATTTAGTCAGGCAGAAATATATATATGTATACATACCTCAGTATTTATTTACCTAAAAAAAAAGGGGAGATGTCATAATATCCACTCGTGTATATAACGAGATGCAGACAGGCAGTGATTGACACAAAGGATGACCAGTAAGCATACAACACAGAACAGCCAATCACCAGAAGGACACTACCACTACAGTAGTCCCCCGTTATACCGCGCTCCGCAATACCGCGGTTCGCGATATACCGCGGGGGGGCTGATGGACCCCAACTGTCAGTTGTGTCAATTTCAGCGGCCGGCTCGCTTTGATCCGGAGAAGGAAGCTGCTCTCACTGAAATAATCAGCCGGCCGCTGAAATTGACACTGCCCGCTGCTCTCTCCCTCCAATCCAACTTTTAAGTTTTAATGTTTCTGATTGGAGGGAGAGAGCAGCCGGCAGTGTCAATTTCAGCGGCCAGCTGATTGTTTCAGCGAGAGAGCAGCTTCCCTCTCTGGATCAAAGTGAGCCGTCCGCTGAAATTGACACTGCCCGCTGCTCTCTCCCTCCAATCAGAAACATTAAAACTTAAAAGTTGGATTGGAGGGAGAGAGCAGCGGGCAGTGTCAATTTCAGCGGCCGGCTCACTTTGATCCAGAGAGGGAAGCTGCTCTCTCACTGAAACAATCAGCTGGCCGCTGAAATTGACACTGCCGAGGGGGGGCGGGTGTTGGCGAGGGGAGAAGAGGGGGGGCGGGTGTTTGGGGGGGGGGAAGAGGGGGGGGGCGGGTGTTTGGGGGGGGAGAAGGGGGGGGGGAAGGGGGGGGGAGAAGGGGGGGGAGAAGGGGGGGAGAAGGGGGGGGCGGGTTTTGGGGGGGAGGGTGTTGGGGGGGAGAAGAGGGGGGGCGGGTGTTGGGGGGAGAAGAGGGGGGTGGGTGTTGGGGGGGCGGGTGTTGGGGGGGAGAAGAGGGGGGGCGGGTGTTGGGGGGGGAGAAGAGGGGGGGCGGGTGTTGGGGGGAGAAGAGGGGGGGCGGGTGTTGGGGGGAGAAGAGGGGGGGGCGGTGTTGGGGGGAGAAGAGGGGGGGCGGGTGTTGGGGGGGAGAAGAGGGGGGCGGGGGTTGGGGGGGGAGAAGGGGGGGGGCGGGTGTTGGGGGGGAGAAGAGGGGGGGCGGGTGTTGGGGGGAGAAGAGGGGGGGCGGGGGTTGGGGGGAGAAGAGGGGGGGCGGGTGTTGGGGGGGAGAAGAGGGGGGCGGGTGTTGGGGGGGGGAGAGGAGGGGGGCGGGTGTTGGGGTGGGAGAGGAGGGGGGCGGGTGTTGGGGGGGAAGAGGAGGGGGGGCGGGTGTTGGGGGGGGAGAGGAGGGGGGGCGGGTGTTGGGGGGGAGAGGAGGGGGGGCGGGTGTTGGGGGGGGGAGGGGAGGGGGGGGAGAGGGGGGGGGGCGGGTGTTGGGGGAGAGAGGAGGGCCCTGCGGGTGTTGGGGGAGAGACGAGGGCCCTGCGGGTGTTGGGGGACGGGGGAGGAGAGGGGGGATGGGGAGGAGAGGGGGGACGGGGGAGGAGGGGGGGGAGGAGGAGAGGGGGGGGGAGGAGATGGAGGGGAGGAGGAGACGGGGGGAGGAGGAGAGGGGGGGAGGAGGAGAGGGGGGGAGGGGGCGAGCCGGAGGGTGTGGGGGGAGAGGGGGCGAGCTGGAGGGTGTGGGGGGAGAGGGGGCTAGTTGGAGATTGTGGGGGGAGAGGGGGCGAGCCGGAGGGTGTGGGGGGAGAGGGGTCTAGTTGGAGGATGTGGGGGGAGAGGGGGTTTTAATGTTTCTGATTGGAGGAAGAGAGCAGCCGGCAGTGTCAATTTCAGCGGCCAGCTGATTGTTTCAGCGAGAGAGCAGCTTCCCTCTCTGGATCAAAGTGAGCCGTCCGCTGAAATTGACACTGCCCGCTGCTCTCTCCCTCCAATCCAACTTTTAAGTTTTAATGTTTCTGATTGGAGGGAGAGAGCAGCGGGCAGTGTCAATTTCAGTGGACGGCTCACTTTGATCCAGAGAGGGAAGCTGCTCTCTCGCTGAAACAATCAGCTGGCCGCTGAAATTGACACTGCCGGCTGCTCTCTCCCTCCAATCAGAAACATTAAAACTTAAAAGTTGGATTGGAGGGAGAGAGCAGCGGGCAGTGTCAATTTCAGCGGCCGGCTGATTTCAGTGAGAGCAGCTTCCCTCTCCGGATCAAAGTGAGCCGGCTGCTGAAATTTTAATTGGATCCACGATGGGGGTTTTAAATTATTTTAAAATCTATGCTAGCGCTTCCCATTGTGAGTCTACGGGGGTCTGACCTCTCCCCCCCCCCCCCGTAGACTCACAATGGGAAGCGCTAGCATAGATTTTTAAATAAATTTAAAACCCCCATCATGGATATCCGCGGCTCGGTTACAACGCGGGTTGGGGTCTTGGACCCCAACACCCGCGTTATAAAGGGGGACTACTGTATAAAGCCAGAGGGCACTAGGTTTCCCGCTCTCTTTGGACCCAGCTACTGAGATAGTCAGAGTCCACGAGCTAGGAAGTGCAAACACCATGCGGTAGCTAGTAAGTCTGGTCAGGCTACTAAAAGGTCACCAGTCACATCAGTATGGTGTCGACCCACAGCTGAATATGTATAGCAGTTCTATAGTTGAATAAAACAGTGTTGGGTCTTCTCCAGTGTTAGACGTCTGTTTGTAACTTCCCTGCATCGAGTGCAGTCCACATCAAACCAACCTGCCTAACACATCACTTACAGGGAACAGATCAGTCCAAGGGGGAGCCGTTGAGGAGTCTTGTAGCTGTGGGGAAGAAGCTGTCCCTAAGTCTGGATGTGCAGATCTTCAGACTTCTGTACCTTCTGCCTGATGGAAGGGTCTGGAAGAAGGCAATGCCTGGGTGGGAGGTGTCTCTGTCTGCCTTCCTGAGGCAGTGGGATAGGATGCTCTTTTTCACACATCTGTGGAATTTGTGAGAGTCAATGCAGACATGCCAAATTTCTTTAGCTTCCGTAGGAAGTAGAGACGTTGTTAGGCTTTCTTGACTGTTGCATCAATGTGAGTGGACCATGACAGACCCCCAGGAACTTAAAGCTATCCACCATCTCCACTTCAGAGCCATTGATGCAGACGGGAGTGTGTGTTGTGCTACTTTTTCTGAAGTCGAAGATCAGTTCCTTGGTCTTTCCAACAACCTGACTCCCTCTGCCCGATGCGATCTGGATCATGCCCTGACTGGTCGATATTTAAGTGAGTCATTGGGTTCATTTAAATACCCGGACGCCACATTCACCCGTTTCCTGGGAGTCAATGGCTACACGTGTGAGACTTCAACAGGGCGGAGTTTAGCACCGGTTTCCACAAACGTGGACCAGGCATGATAGCACCTCGGGGGCTCTCGTAGGCCATTAACGACCCCCGCGTGGTTGGGGACTGGTCAGGGAATACCCTGACATTCCACCTGCCAGCAAGGTGGTACTGTCAGGATGCTGACCTGGCAGTGCCAAGGTGTCCAGGTGTCAGGGTGGCCTTGCCCATTAGAGGAGGGTGAGGGGGTTCCAGGTGCCTCAAGAGCTTTGGGTGGGAGTGAAGGGCGATTCATTAAAGGGGGGAGATCTGAAAGAGGTGGGGTGCAGAGATCAGGGCTGCAGGTCAGAATGGCACCCTGGTCATGCAAGGAGCCAGAAAGCGACTAAAGTGTGGCCTCCGTGGGTAGAAACTCTCCAAGGTTCAAAAACTGGCAAAGTGCCAGTGAATAGCAGGGTGAATCCTGGCACTGAAGCAGCAAGAAGCACCCTGCTAAACACGCCCAAAAGCGGAGTTAGAATTATTTCCGCTGTGCACGGTAGCACAGTGGTTAGCAGTGTTGCTTCGGGCAGCACGGTGGCGCCGGGGGTAGCACTGCTGTCTCACGGCGCTGCGGTCCTAGGTTCGATCCTGGCTCTGGGTCACTGTCCGTGTGGAGTTTGCACATTCTGCCCGTGTTTCGCCCCCACAACCCAAAAGATGTGCAGCATAGGTGAATTAGCCATGCTAAATTGCCCCTTAATTGTAAAAAATGAATTGGGCACTCTAAATTGTTAAACAAAAAAAAAAGCAGTGTTACTGCACAGCTCGAGGGTCCCAGATTAGATTCCTGGCTTGGGTCACTAC
This sequence comes from Scyliorhinus canicula, assembly GCF_902713615.1. Classification (NCBI taxonomy): domain Eukaryota; kingdom Metazoa; phylum Chordata; class Chondrichthyes; order Carcharhiniformes; family Scyliorhinidae; genus Scyliorhinus; species Scyliorhinus canicula. The sequence continues at coordinate 39,315,576 of NC_052152.1, read as the reverse complement.
CTGTGCGGAGTCTGCAAATTCTCCCCGTGTCTGCGTGGGTTTCCTCCGGGTGCTCCGGTTTCCTCTAACAGTCCAAAGGTGTGCAGGTTAGGTGGATTGTCCATGCTAAATTGTCCCTTAGTGCTCCCCCCAAAAAGGCTAGGTGAGGTTATGGGGATAGGGAGGAGGTGTGGGCTTAAATAGGGTGCTCTTTACAAGGGTCAGTGCAGATGCGATGGGCCGAATGGCTTCCTTCTGCACTGTAAATTCTATGATTCTATGAATCCTGTCTATAATAAGTTACTTAGAAACATAAAAAATAGGAGCTGGAGGAAGCCATTTGCCCCTTCGAGCCTGCTCAATGGCTGATCATCCAATTCAATAGCCTAATCCTACGTTTGCCCCATATCCTTTGATCTCCTTTTCTATAAGTTCTAAGTTCTATATCTAACTACTTCTTGTAAACATATGAGCGGAGTCATACGGCCTTTTTGAGACCCACCGGGATGCAGCAAGGCCATTAAATCTCGTCCTCACTGGGCAGGGTCCATATTTGCATATTTAAGTGAGTAGTTAGTTTCACTTAAATATGTTTGTGCCGGAATATCCAAAGGCCTGGTATCAGGGCGCCATTTTCCCATCTCTTCCTGTACTGAAGAGCTGAGCTTGTCAGTGCAGGAAATGAAGGCAAGTGCGCCTCGGCTGGGCCTGCCTCACCAAGGCCAGAAATAAAAGGTCCCAATTGACAGCAGGGTCGTTCTCAGCGTTGCAGGTGCCAAGAATACCCCGCTAAACAGGCCCCAAAATGGGACTCTTTATGTCCCACTAAGTTGCGCCCATCTGTTTTGGCCTTAACTACTCTCTATGGTAGTGAATTCCACAGCTGACCATTTCTGGGTGAAGACATTTTTCCTCATCTCTATCTTAAAGGCTCTCTCCCATATACCCAGCCTGTGACCCCTGGTTCTGAACACCCCTGCCATCAGGAACATCCTTTATAAATCTACCCTGTCTAGTCCTGTTTGAATTTCATCGGCCTTTAAGAGAATCCCCCACTCATTCTTCTGAACTCCAGCAAATATGAAATGAATATCACTTATTGTCACAAGTAGGCTTCAAATGAAGTTACTGTGAAAAGCCCCTAGTCGCCACATTCCAGCGCCTGTTCGGGAAAGCTGGTACGGGAATTGAACCATGCTGCTGGCCTGCCTTGGTTGGCTTATAAAGCCAGCAATTTAGCCGTGTGCTAAATCCTACCTGACTCAATCCTCCTCATATGTCAGTCCTGCCTTTCCAGGAGTCAGTCTGGTAAACGTTTGCTGCATTCCCTCTATAGCAAGACCATCCTTCCTCAGATAAAGTGGCCAAAATTGCACACAATATTCCAGGTGTGACATCACCAAAGCCCTGTACAATTGCTCCTGTACTCAAATCCTTTCGCCATGAAGGCCAAGATACCATTTGCTTTCTTTACCGCCTGCTGTGCCTGCATGGTTCCCTTCAGCTGAAAAATAAACACAAGTACTTTTCGGCCTAGTTGAAAATTAACCTG